>NC_142113.1:562500-1192500 GCF_056152115.1 Neolamprologus brichardi
CATCCTTAGTGCCTCCCACTCCTCTCATCCTTCCTTCCCTCATCAGCAACCCCAGAACCAGGGAGAGCCCTTACTCACGGCGGTCCCTCGCAGTCCACACAGTACCGCCTCCCACCAACTGGCAGAGTCTTTTACCTCAGGGTCGCTTCACCCACCACCACAGAGGAGTCATGGTTTTTGTCCAGATCCCTATGGCTCCACACCAAGGATGCACCATCATCATCATCAGCAGCAGCAGCAGCAGCCTCCCCATCTGTATCATCATCATCATCATCATCAGCAGCAGCATCATCATCAGCAGCAGCAGCAGCCGCCGTTCCAAGGACCTTCCCAACCGCAGCTGTCGGTCCATTCTGGACCTTTCCCCCTGTCACAGTCCTACACTCACCTGCAGGGGGAGCCCTTTGCAATGATGGCCCGTGCCCAGCAGATGGTAGATACACTGACGGACGAAAACCGGATGTTGAGGCAGGAAATGGAGTCCTGTCGCGAGAAAGTCACTAAATTACACAAGGTAGGAAGTTTAGCAGTCATCTGTTTAGATACATGTGCAGACAGTGTTGCCCACTAAGTTAGTGTTCAACATGACCTTTGACCTGTTTGAAACCAGAGTACTTCAAACCTGATGTGACACGTTCAGCCTCACAGCAAGACAAGTGCAGCACTGTGTGAAGAAGTTTTTGTTATAATCTGTTTTCTTCATGCGTGCTAACAGACAACAGTGGTGTTGTTGGGAAGGCCAGTTTGGACCAGTAACTGGTATACATGGAGAAATGGAAAATCAGTTTGTCTCTTTCTGTGTCTGTGAACAGCTGGAAATGGAGATCCAGCTGGTCTCAGAGGCCTATGAAAACCTGGCAAAGTCTTCCTCCAAGAGGGAGGCCCTGGAGAAAACTATGAGGAACAAGTTGGAGCTGGAGGTGCGCCGGCTGCATGACTTCAACAGAGACCTCAGAGGTGAGAGACGGTGACGGACATGACCAACATTCCTCTAATGACTTCAAATGTAATGGTGACCTGTAACAGCTGTACCCCGTCTCAGGATCGGTTGGATGGACTTGGATCCCCAAAAGGACCGATCCAAGTCCTGGCTCAGCCGCTTCCAAGCATTTTGGCCCCACACTGTGAGAGTGTTACTTAAGTAATATACAGTTACACATTTATTTATTTATTTCATTTTTCTGAGGTGAAATGTCTTGAAGAAACTTAAAGTCCAACGAGCTCTTTAGACTGTCTGGAATATTTTTAAAGAGAAGGAATCCCCATCCAAGCATTCTGGTGTCAATGGCTGCAGATTTTTCCTTGATTAACCCTTTAAAACCGGTCGGAGCGGGCACGCTCTGTTTTGCGTAACTATTTTTAAATCCCGGTAGCTCTGCAACCACGTGAGCTAGCACAGTAATTGTTTTTGCATATGAAACCGGAGGAGTTGTACTTACATCTTATGCCATCAGCTTGTCCTCGGTCACAGTTTCCTTCCACATATAGTTTTGCAAAAACTGCATAAAAAGCACTTGCAGCAACAAAAACATAATATTCCAGAAACACGCTTTGCTGATCCGATCAGCTGTTCATAACACTTCCTACATTGGATTAGACGTCAGCGCGAACTATCGCATGTCCGCCATGACCTGCCCGAAACCGGAAGTGACGTCATTTTCGCGGAAATGTAGTTTTTTACCATCAGGGCCTCATGAGCCTATACTGGTGTTTTTAAAAGTTATCTTTGACTTTATGACTTTCTGTGTGGTTTCTGGGATGCTTAGGACTCATATTGCACTGCTGGAAATAGTTTATTTTGATGCATATGCTGCTTTTTTGCAAATTTGCATTAAAATATTTATTTTCATTTTTCCTGCAGTGTATAAAAATTGGTGTATTTCAAAAATAAAACTATGAAGACACTCAAAATAAATTTCCTGTGGTGGGAAACTATTTTGCGCAACTTTTTTGTATTTACAGTTTTGAGGGATAAGCCTCTTAAATTTCTCTAACTAGAAATATATGTTAAAAAAACAAAAACGATTTTCAATTTTTTTGTAGTTTATTGCCCTTTTTTGCAATTTATGTAATTACTATGCACTTAATGCAGACTTATTATTAAAATCTGGGCTGTAATGGTTGTATTGATGTATAGCAACTTGAAATGCTCCCAAAAATGGCTCCACAGCATGTAAAAATATAATATAAGCTCTGGCGGACTTGGTTCTATGGTAGGTCTTAAAGGGTTAAAAAGAAAAACCTTCACAGCATCTAGCTTTGCTGTTATTAACTTTCCTTTCTGCATGAAAGCAACATAAATAAACAGAGTTAGCACGCGTTCCAGTTATAAACTAGAAGAAATCTAAATGAAGATCTGAAAGTGTCTTGGGAAAGGAAAAGAACAGCTCATGAGTCCTGGTAAGCATGCAGAGCAGCTGATGGATGTAACGGGGAATTCTGGAGTGTGTGGGGATACAGCCACTGTTTTTAACGTTAGCTTTTCCATTTTCCTCAAACGTTTACAATAAATTGAGGGAATAAAGGAAAACGTAGCGGGATGAGGAAGGACAAATGACAAAACCAAAGCCCCACCCAACTTGTGTGGTGCTACGTAAACAACAAAGAATGTCTACACTGGGTGAGCCGCAGAAAGATTCCACTTCTCCTGTTGTGGGAATTTCCTCGTGTCTCGCCTTTGCTCCAGTCTCACTTTGAAGCCAGTTTGGTGTAACAACTGTCATCACTTAAAACAGGTAAATGTCCTCACCATGAGTGACTTCTGGAGATAAGAAATCTGGGAGTGTTTTGTAACATTTCCCAGAAAGATTGAACCTTTTCACATTTCCAAAAACTGTGAGCCAAATTCTCTCCATTGTCCAAGTGGAGGTGTGTTGGAACAGGCAGATGGATCAAAGCCAATCATCTGGTGATAGTTCAGTCTCCATTCTGATTCCCATTGTTGTTTTATATACAATGAACATTTCTATGAACTCACTGGCCTCCTGAGAGAGATGCTTCTGGTCTCAGTGTATAAAACGAATCCTAAATAAGTCACCAGCTCAAACTCCTGCCTGAGCTTCTCAGAGGACACACGAGTACAGTTCATGTACTGCTGTGGTTCCCCAGTCCTTTGTACTATCTAGTGTGAGGACCAAATCAGCATTTTACAATCTACTTTGATTTTGTGTTTGACTACCAGACCCCACCAGACCTTTAATGTTGCCGTGACAACAGGATTTGCATCCCTCAGATATGTGTACATTTAGTCCGTTGGGTAAATTGAGCGCAGGCACAGACTGAGGGTGCCAGTTTGGTTCAGTCCTTTTGCATCGCATTATTACTCCTGCTGTCTTTGGTCTCATACTGTGTGTTTAGTCCTCTTGTTAGACGGGCTCCCAAATCCCATCTACGTTTGTACGTCTGTCTGATGAATCCTTCCTGCACAATATTTGAGTCTTAGAAATATTTAATTTACATCCAGATTTTTCTCTAAACTCTTCTAAGATGGTCCAGAGCTTGAAGAATGTGTCGACTTTGAAGGTATAGCACGATATTGTCTGCGTGCTATCAGCTCATTGCTTTGTCTCGTATATGTCTCAGACCTGACCTGTTCCTGTGGAGAGCTCAGAGCTAGCTGTCACATTTATTTTCATTCCAGCCGCTGGCTCGAGACACAACGCTGGTATACGTCTAATCAAACCCTCAGCATCCAGGCTCACTAAGGCTGTGGGAACGCCACGTTTGTTGGCTTCACTTATGGGCATAATGTGCGTGTGATGTAGTCCCGTATGTGTCGACCTAAATCCTGTTTGATCTTCATCTATCAGGTCTGGGAGTTTACAGCCGACATTTAAGATATCGGCTGATAAGATTTGCAGTACTCGTTATTCTTACCTTCTTTTTGTAAGACCCTGTTTTCACGAGTGTTGGCCTTTTTAACCGTCCAGCTGAATGAATCCAGTAAAGCTAGCTGTACCATTGACTGGGGTAGCCCAAACGAATGGTACAGCCTTATAACGCTTTGCTTTAGTGATCAGTGAGGTTAAGGTGTCACTGGAAAGGTTCCTACAGAGCGACGTCTAATTCAGCAAAATCATCTACAATTTCTTTTTCATCCACCAGTTCAGACGGGTCATGCTGAGTTTTAAAGCCGTGTAGAAATTTTCACATTTTGCTACAATTTCAGTAGTATGTCCTTGATATCACGTATCACCACCTTAACTGGGTCCTATGTTGTTGTCGGTTCTCTCTGCAGTCCTGGATTTTGTTTTTGTTAAACACGCCATTTTCCATAATGTTCGTCTGTTTATTTTGATGTATAGTTAAATAAATAGCATTATGGTCAGATAATAATCAGGCCCCATCTTATCTTAATGACCTTGTAGTACCATATCACCCTATTAGAGCACTTCGCTCTCGCTCTGCAGGCCTACTTGTTGTTCCTAGAGTATTTAAAAGTAGAATGGGAGGCAGAGCCTTCAGTTTTCAGGCCCCTCTTCTGTGGAACCAGCTTCCAGTTTGGATTCAGGAGACAGACACTATCTCTACTTTTAAGATTAGGCTTCAAACTTTCCTTTTTGCTAAAGCATATAGTTAGGGCTGGACCAGGTGACCCTGAATCCTCCCTTAGTTATGCTGCAATAGACGTAGGCTGTCGGGGGATTCCCATGATGCATTGAGTTTTTCCTTTCCAGTCACCTTTCTCACTCACTATGTGTTAATAGACCTCTCTGTGTTGAATCATATCTGTTATTAATCTCTGTCTCTCTTCCACAGCATGTCTTTATCCTGTCTTCCTTCTCTCACCCCAACCGGTTGCAGCAGATGGCCGCCCCTCCCTGAGCCTGGTTCTGCCGGAGGTTTCTTCCTGTTAAAAGGGAGTTTTTCCTTCCCACTGTCGCCAAAGTGCTTGCTCATAGGGGGTCATATGATTGTTGGGCTTTTCTCTGTATCTATGAAGCGCCTTGAGGCGACATTTGTTGTGATTTGGCGCTATATAAATAAAATTGAATTGAATTGAATTGAATATAGGGATGGGTATCGTTTAGGTTTTATCCGATATCGGTGCCAAACTGGTACTTTTGAAACGGTGCCGTTGCTTAAACGGTGCTCAAACCGGTGCTTAAAGAATGGAGAACACAAACTTTGTCCAAAAACCTCTCATGTTCAGCTGTTTTTTTGTAAAAAGATAACAATGTTAGCCTTTTCTGCAGCTATGGGGCATATATGGTATCACTCTTGGCTGGAAGCAGCTTAAACAATGGAAAAAACACAAACTTTGTCCAAAAACCTCTCATGTTTAACTGTTTTCCACTTTTTCTTTGGTCATTTTAGCCTTTTTGTCCAGGGTGAAGGGAGTATCTGCCATCAAACAAGAAGACAGCCGCATGTAGCTATGACGGTGTTTGCTAGTTCACCTTACATGCATTAATGTAATAACGTGGTTAGCCTACTCAACGTAAATTACACACGAACAACATTAAGCTACTCACGCAGAGAAGAACGGCTGCTGCTGCATCATCATCCTCATCATTTCTGCTACACTGGCAGGGCTAGGGGCCAGGACTCTCCTCTTCGGGTTTTTGGGGGATGTTGCTAACTCCGGGTCGATAACAGGCACCACACCCGCAGTAGATGTGCTCGGTGTGAGGTCTCGCAGCAAGCTATCAAATACGGCGCATTTCTCGGCTTTTAAAAAAAACGCTATGCGTCGCCAGGTGTTTCATCAGATTTGAGGTGTTACCTCCTTTGACAGTATCACAGTATCAGCTTAAAGCACTTGTTGCAGCTGCTGAGTTTGCATCTTTTGCTGTGAAGTACAGCCAGACTTTGACCGCTTCGCCTTGGGCATTTTTAATCTGTAGCTCTGCTCTAAAAGAACGTACGTACCTGGACCCGCCTACTATCCTCGGAAACGTAAAATGATTGGCTAGAATCTAAAGTGTATCACAGCTCAGGGGGAAAAAAGCACCGAAATGTGCGCTGCTTTTCCGTCTGGTTACTACCGTTTATGTCAGGATACCGGTACCCATCCCTAGTCAGATATGTCTGCTGTTCCCATTTTACTGCCACCACCATGCTTTGGTGGGTGTGCGTCCCTCCGCAGAGCCCCGTCTCTTTTATAATGATTTATTATTTCTGTTTTGTTTAAAGCTTGTTGTGTCCTCGATATTGTTAAAGTCGTATTCCCCTCCACACATCAGGAATTTCCGTCACACTTGGTGGTAATCTTGTCAAATGTGTCCCCCTCTGGAGGTGCACACGAGCTACTGTGACACTCTTTCCTTTCGCAGTTGCATATCTGCCTTCTTGATCCTCATCTTCCTCAATCCTTTCAACATTAACAGTGCTTGATATCAGGGTAGTTCCCCCTCCTCTCCTGCTATTCTTATGTGAGCTGAAGATGGAAGTGAATATCCAAACCCTTTTGACATGTTTCATGTAGAAATATCACCTGTGTCCTGTCTCTTCCATAAGGAGAGGATCCTAATTGTCCACCGCCTTTACTCGTGCTGTTGGTGCCGCTTCTCTCTTCTAATGAATTGAAGCGGCTGTAACATTGCGTGTTGTACAGGAGTGGTGGCAAAAATGCCGACTGTGGAGCTGAGCGAAGCGCTCACCGAGTGGAGAAGTAATCAGAACTGTGCAGCGTGAGGCTGGCTTCATGTGCGGTGCTGTAAACACGGCCTGGTCCTCTCAGTGGATTCATATTCTTGTGTAGGGTGTTTGAAAACGTCCCTTCCTCTTCTTCCCCAAAAAGTCAGCTGCTGTTTCTCCTCAATCAGCTTGTTTTGAACACGTTGAGCGTCCCGTCAGCTCCACAGTCGTGTCCTCATTCCCCCACCTGTGGCCACTCTCTCTGGTTCTCCTTTCATTTCTTCAGTTGTTTAGTCGAGTTTGTTGCCCATTTCTTGGTGTAGAGAATTAATATCCTTTCGTAGACTGTCGTGATCCTCTTTCAGCTCCGACCTGAGCGATTCTGTAGCGCTCACCAAATCATTCGGGGCTCCAGGGTTCGTGTTAGCTTGCGTCGCAACATTGCTAGCTTTTGCTGACGAGTTGTTTATGTCTCGGGCGAATTTGGTGTTTTGTCAGTCTCCTGCATTTCCTTTCCCACTCAATCATTTATTTAACTCTAGAAGAATTGCCTATAAATGAATTTTTATCTCTCCATGTAACCTTATATATTTTAAAATTAAATAATGAAACTTCCTAACCGAAAATGGATTTAGCTACATTCTGGACAGTGTTTCCGGAATGCAGTAGCTAGCGAGCTGATTGGAGACCGTTACAGCCAATCAGAATATTTGCATCCAAGTCTGTAATTGGTTGGTTTTGTGGCACACTTATGACGGTGTATGGAGAGTTGAGCGTGCAGGGAGCAGAGATCTGAGCAAGAGCAAATACCAACAACTGAGCGAGAGCGGCTGTTATTGTGTGTGTGGATAATAGCAAACACTGGAATTAGAGCAAAAATATTTATCACGATATACATTTGAAAATTTGCAATAACGATATAACTGACGATATAATTGACACTATACTAATACATTTTCACTTAAACAAGCAGCTGTTTTTTATGTGTATTAAAGTTATATAAATAATTAACAGTGTAAATGCAAATTTGTTGCTGACAGTTTAACCAAAAGGCATTTCCAGTGGAAACTGGCCGACATATTCTCAGCATAACCATGTATAACATCCACAAAACTTAAAAAGAGGTTATACACACACAATACGGTAACATTATGTTGAAGCACAGTACGTATCACTCCGCGAGGCTCCGCCTACGATAGCCGTAATGCTCCGACAATCCATCAGGCGGTGCGGCTTCGTAGCTTAGCAAAGTCGTACTAAAACATTTGACAGATTTTCGAGCGCCGTGAACATAAAATCGTCTCGAGGTCAGTAAACACAACCAGAGTTCATACATAAGGCACACGGGATTATAAGGGGCTCTGTCGACTTTCAGAAAAATCAAAGGATGATTTTAAGTGCGCCGTATTTTCCAAACAACACGGTAATAACGACGGCCCGCTAGCATGCGCTACCAAAAATAGTGCTTTGTTGTGTATCTGACGAAAGCTAAACCAGTTCCACACCAGTGAAGCTGCAGCATTTTTACAAACCAGTTCTGGTTCATCGTTTCATTCAACGATCCACGTTCGCTCTTCTCATTCTGCGTCGCCGCCATGATTTTTCCGCCATGTGTGTATGAAAACAAAGGCAGTGCGCATGCGCGTTTTACCATATTTAATTTTCTTATCGTTGCCCAACATTATACCGGTATTACCGTGAACGGTATGATATGGCCCAGCACTAACTGGAATACATTTCTTGCATGGAGAGATTAAATATTCTTCCCTCAAAATAATTTTTTGCGTGTTGTTGTTTTTTTTTGTTTGTTTGTTTGTTTGTTTTTTTTACATGCGCTCAGAATAGAGGCACAATGATAACGCCATACCAGTGTCACTGAAATGCATTGTGCTGTATGTGTTGTTTTTAAGAGCGCATGGAAACCGCTAATAAGCAGCTCGCTGCTAAGGAGTGTGACGGCTCGGAGGACAACCGCAAAACCATCTCCCAGCTGCTGACACAGAGTAAGTGCCACACACAGACCCAGCATCGAACCAACAACCTTCCTGAGGAATAATGACGAGTTATTAACACCTGTCAGCAGAATGCAGGCTGTTAGAGGATGATGCACATCACTGTTGCCTGTTGGTGTCCACGTGGAAACTAAGACAATCGTTTTGTCAACTCTTTTATGTCGGACGACTTTCTAGTTGAGCTGGACAGACTGTCTGACACTTTTATGTAGGTGAGCCTCTAAGATTATTTTCTGTCATCAGCCTGTATCAGTACGTTTTTTTCATTAAACACTTCAAATGAAGGGCCGTAACCTGCGGACCCTCGCTGGTGGTCAAACCATCCGCATGTCCTCGATGTGAAAGCTGTGTTTTACACTTCATCGGTGCCACAAACACTCAGCTTTCACTCATTCCACATTATTTTTAGCAGTCCATGGAGCTCACAAGGCAATGCTGCAGGTCACCAGGTTTTAATGGCGGCTACCTTCAATCATCTCATAAAGGACTCGCATTAAATAAGAGGTCCAGTCTACTCCAGCTGAGACGATTAACAGGCAGAATTACAGCAAACAATGCTGAAAGCCTCAGAACTGTTTCAACATTCCCGGCGTTCCCTGTTTGGATATTAAAAAGTAGAGCGAGGTGATTATTCAGGGCAGAAACTCGACCTGCTAAGTTTTTATTTAGTTTTTTTACTTTTGGGGTTTCTGGACTCACAATTAACTTCAAATAATTAAGAACATGATACAAACTGTGAAATTCAACCTGGCACATCAGAGACAGCCTCAAATTCTGTGAACCTCATTTTATTTATTGTCTAACTGTCAGGAGTTTATGTGTAAACGTGTTATTATTCTTGTTTGGACGTTATGTTCGTTTAAAGCTCGTTTGTCTGAGACCTGTCCGGTTTCGCGCTGACAGGGTTCATATCAAAGTGTGTCGAGCCTTTCTTTCTCAGTCTGCAAAATACACTGACATCACTCCTGTGTGAAGTTGTGAAACCGTCCCTTTCATGCTGTACTGAATCAGCCCCTTATCTGTGGGAGGGGCTTGCTACTTAGAGGTGGGAATCACCATACAACTCTCGATACGATATTATCACAATACTTAACGCACGATACGATATTATTGCAATTTTTTTAAATATTCTGCGATATTCAGATTCTGTACATAAAGGTAAACTTTATCAATATTCATTTTCTCTAATATCAAAGTCTCACACTCAGTCTTTCTCTCATTTCAGTTTGATTGTTGACAAACTGAACGGTTTGTATTACAGTCTAGTCCAACTTAACTGAATCAACCATCTGGTACAATTATAGCTATTCTGAACTATGCAGTTTATGAAAACTATGCAGCCCCTTCAGCAACTGAAGAATTTGAAAGTAAATTAAAACAAAATATAATTTTACATTAAATAAAAAAGGTTTAAACTTAATTAAAATAAAACATGTCTTAAATTAAAATAAGTAAACTGTCATGTTTATTGCTGCCATAAACAAGTTAAACACATTTGGACAGTGAAGGAATGTCAGGATTCTTGCTCAGAAAAAGGATCAACATGCTCTGAAGTCAGAGCACAAAAACCTTTTTGTAACAAAATATCGATTTCTGCTGTCCCTGTATCCATACATTATTAGCAAACAAAATATCACCATGCTACACAGTATCCATTTTTTCCCCACCCCTATTGCTACTGCTGTGCCTGCCTCGGTTGGGGAGTATCCGAACACCGAGACGACGGACATGCAAACAAGTCCTGTTCCACTTTCCTCGGGGTTTGTTGGGTTTCTCTGTGAACGAGCCAGCAAACACTCAGCTGACAGATGTGCGCGTGGAGCCTGGCGCTCACTGACTACGTTTCTCGTGGACGCTTAAACGTGTTCGTTAGATTCACATGTTGAGTGTTCTCAGTGCTTGACGGTGTGCATCCTTAAAGTTCGTGTGATCACCATAGCAACAACACCAACGATCACTCATAAGGAAGCATGAAGGAAACTTCAGTGCTGTCGCCTCACTCGGTGAAGCTGTGAAGCCGAGTTCAGCTGATCAGAGGACAGTGCACGCTCTAACCAGTCGTATCATGTCAGGAGTTCATCTTAAGCTGGATCGTTTTCTTGTCATAACAATGAAATAAGTGATCATTAGAGTTAGGGTAGAAAGTGATCATTACAACGAGTTATCATTTTATATAAGATTATATAAATATAAAATGTATATAAGATGTTGGGCTGATCCATGTTTGACATAATTGTATTTAGTGTAGGGCTGCCACGATTAGTCGACTAGTCACGATTACATCGACTATCAAAATCGTCAACAACTGATTTAATAGTCGACGCGTCGTTTGAAGCTTTGTAAGATCACAAAAGACGCAGGAATAAGTAGTAGCGATGGGATTTCCGGCTCTTTTTAGAGAGCCGGCTCTTTCGGCTCCGAACCGGCTCTTCAGGTTGTTTTGTTGCTTTAATTATTTAATCATTAACAATAATATAAAATTATGCAGAAAAGGAATTACTAATGTAAAAAAAATTGGTTTTATTTATATATGTTTATATATGGCCCCTAGAGACAAAGCACATACAAACTCCAAAAAGCACGTACAAACTCCAAAACACATTTCTAGCGTTTACTGAACTTCCAAAACAGAGCTACCCAGATCACTTAAATTACACAATTGAAAACATATGTGTATTGTTTGTGTATTTATAGACAAGCACTCATATTTATTCAAATAATTTAAAAAAAAGTTCATTTACCTGTTACTACCACACACCAAATCCGGTTGTTGATACTTCCTGGCTTGTGTAGCCACTAGGTAACAAAAGCTCAACACTGCGCCTAGCATCCTGGAGCACTTCTGTTGTCTTTTGTACGTGTTTTGGAGTTTGTACGTGCTTCTGAGTTTTTACGTGCGTCTGAGTTTTTACGTGTTTTGGAGTTTTTATGCGTTTTGGAGTTTTTACGTGTTTTGGAGTTTGTACATGCTTAGGAGTTTGTACGTGTTTTGGAGTTTGTACGTGCTTTGTCTCTAAGGTCCACCATAAATATACTTTATTTATTCACTCCACATAAAATGTAATAAATAAATCATATAATACAAAAAACAACTATTTACATTTTAAACTTTTAACTATTTAAATTTTCAGCTTTTTCCTTTTAAACAAATTTAACGTGAAACAACACAAAACACTGCAAACCACAACACAATTAAATATAAATTAAAATATGAAAACAAAAAGAAGATGCATATTCTCTGTCATATGGGCCTGCATGATTTCTGAATCCTTTATCATCTGCAACTGAAAATAGCGGATGATTACTATACCTTTCTAATGTGATGTTGTTGTCCCTCGCTCTCTTTCTCTCTGGCTCTGTTCCTGTGCTACTGCGAGTGTAACTAACGCCCCTCCCCCCTCTGCCCAGCGCAAAGTACAGGCCGCGCGGAGTTTAGCAGAAAAAAGGGCGAGAGAGAGGGTGAGAGAAAGGAAAAAAAAAAAAACACCTCACGGCTCCCAATAAGGAGCCGGCTCGCGTCGTTCACTTCAAAGACCCGGCTCTAAGAGCCATTTCGTTCGCGAACGACCCATCACTGATAAGTAGTAGGATTTAAGAGTGTAATAACGGACTGAAACAGAAGATGGCAGCACTGCATGTACAAGGATGCCAGCTGCCGTTAAACCCCGAAGAAGAAGAAGCTGTGTCCCAGAATTCATAGCGCAGCCCAGCTCAGTTTCCAACAATGGCGGCAGCTAGTTAGTTTTAATATTACTCTTATTATTCTTTCTGGGTCACAAAATAAACGTTTAACATATTTTCAGGTGAGAATGTAGCTGTGTAAACCTCAAATATCTGCTCAGTTTATCAAGACACCACATATTTTCAAAAGCGCTCCGACGTTTTCGGAGACGTCTGTTACCCACTAGCTCGATAGCTAGCCGGGGGCTAGGCTAACTAGAGCCGTGAGAACACCGGACTCCCGGCTAATCGTTTTCAAACCCACCGGCGTCTTTCACTACTCAGGTTAAACATGATATATAAGTCACTTAGATAACTTAAAAATGTTATTGTTTGGCTTTTTTTAGTATTTTATTTGTTCCTGAGTAAATCGGTTTGGCTGAGATTAAAGTTATAGTTTTTACACAGCTGAATAAACGTCAAGCAGACAGCTGATTATCAGAAGTGTGAGATGCTGGAGAATTTACTCCGGTGTCCTGTTATATTTTAGATAGCAAGGAGTTTATTAAACTTCACCGAGACAATCTGCAAACTTCATTAAAATTTAATAAACTATCATCTTGTCTTTATTTTTAGTTAGCACATACCTTAAACACTTAAAGCTGTAAGCTAATGATAGTTATATAAGAGCAGATGCTGCTGCTGCAATAAGCTGTAGTTTTATGTCCAATGGATGATGATCTGATTAGTCAACTATCAAAATAATCGTTTGTGGCAGCGCTAGTTTAGTTTAGTGTGACATCAACTGTTAACTGTCAGTCATTTATGTGTCATTAAGTGTGTCTGAGGTCTGCTGTGGTGTCTGTGGTGAGGACAGTGTTCAGTGTTTCGTGTCCTTCTGTGCGCTCAGACAAAGAAACGCTGCGTGAGAAGGAGAAGCTGGAGATGGAGCTGAACGCGCTGCGCTCGACCACGGAGGACCAGAGACGGCACATCGAGATCAGAGACCAGGCGCTGAACAACGCCCAGGCCAAAGTCGTCAAGCTGGAGGAGGAGGTGTGACGCTTTTGACTACGCTGCTTTAAGTGACTTAGACGCATTACATTTATAGATGAAATGTACAGTACATGTGAGTTTAGTGGTGCAGATCAGCCTTTAATGATTTTCTGAGAAAAACAACTCCAGGAGAACAATGAAGCTTCTGCAGGGAATCCTTCATGTTGCCATCAGATCAGTGCGAGGAGATGCAGTCACTTAAATGCACAGTCGGATGTTCCTGTTTGCTTCTGATGCGACAGACGCAGTTTGTCATCCAAACGGATACAGACTCCAGTAACTGCATTTACAGCTGACCTGCATGTGTTACTAAGCTGTAGCTTAAAGACATAAAAAGCTATAAAGCTAAACAAGAGTTTGTGAGAACGTGGCAGGTTACGGTCACACTCTGGTAATACTCAGAGCTCATCTAATGAGTAACATGTTTGACCCTGAACACGTTTAGGAGCACGCTTCCCATTTTCACACACTCACACAAAAATGTCACAGAACGTTTGCTCCTCATGACAGAGAAATATTAGAGAATAATAATAATATAACAGAGAAATATTCACCTCAGACATGATAAATAAGGAACTTGTATCCTGTCAGGCTCATGATCTTATTGGTCCTGACCGTGGAGGGCGTGGCTCTGCTGGCGTCCCCTGTTACAAAGGCGTGGCCATTTCAAATTCAAGTGTTGTGGTCGACTTGAAAAGCAGAAGCTCCGATGAGACCCACCCAATCAGGATGCAAGAGAGAGTGCTTTATCTCCTAATGCCGGGCAGACATTAGCGATTTTTTTCAGTCGCGCGATTCAGCTCCTGCTCAAACTGCACGATCGACTCACAGGGGTTAGAAGTTCATAGGTCACGATGCTCTGATGCAACCTGAGTCACACTGTGCGTCCATAACATGAAGGTTATAACAGAAAATCTGTCGCTCGCTCTCTCTCTCTGTCTTTCACTCACACAGACACACACCACCATCAGCTTTGCTAAATTGCTAATAAAAAACATGATCAGCTGTGATTGAGCAGCAACGTAAATCCAACTATTTTCACGGTTGTTGTGGTCGTGATGATTTTGTGAGGCCACATCGAAAAGGCTCGGATCAGCCAAAGTTCTACAAGTGCCTCCATCGCTTGTGTCCAGATCACACGCTGCACCGCTGCTCCGTCTTTTTCACCTCTCAGAGGATCAGAATGTGCAGCATAATGATGCATGAATGAGAATTTAAAATATTACAGGGTTGTTATAGTAGTGGAACATAATGTGTGTGTGTGTGCGTGTGCACAGCTGAAGAAGAAGCAGGTGTACGTGGAGAAGGTGGAGAGGATGCAGCAGGCTCTGGCTCAGCTGCAGGCAGCCTGTGAGAAGCGAGAACAGCTTGAACATCGACTTCGTACGAGACTGGAGAGAGAGCTGGAGTCACTGCGTATGCAGCAGGTAACACGTGCTGACTCACTATCGCTGAATTACCACTTTGTTATGCACCTTTATGACTGGAAGATGATCTTATTGAGCAATTGTTTAATGGTGAACTGTGCCATTTGATTATCCGCTGAAACACAGAACAAATACTTAAGAAGAGTGAAAATATTTAGTCGAGAGCCGAGGAGCTCGTGGAGAGCTACAAGTGGTGCTGGAATCAGCAGGTAAAATAAAATGTAACCCTGTACCACACGAGCGCATTTAAAGTTTGCTCGAGACATGCTGAAGCTGTCATGAGCAACGTTGGCTTCTGTGCAGGATATTATATAAGTTTCAGCAAGCCTGTTAAATACTAAATCTACACATGTGTGTTATACACACACCTCAGATATGAGCGAGGTTGGACCCAACCCACAGGATCATGGTTGGCTAACCAACCGGACATAGTGGTGTTGGACAGGCAGAGGAAGACGGCCGTCGTGATCGATGTAGTGAATGACAGCAACATCAGAGAAGAGCTGGAGAAGATGTGGAGGGTGAAGGTATCGGTGGTCCCCGTGGTAATCAGAGCACTCGGTGCAGTGACTCCCAAGCTAGGCGAGTGGCTCCAGCAGATCCCGGGAACAACATCTGACATCTCTGTCCAGAAAAACGCAGTCCTGGAAACAGCTAAGATACTGCAGGACCCTCAAGAGGACCCGAGCCTGAAGGAGAGACGCCCACAGTCAAAAGATTTAGAACAGCCCAGTTTTTCCAGTTATTTATTGCAATTCAAGTTGTTCAAATCCAATGAATAGCTCGAAATGGTACAAAGGTAAGTGGTGAACTTCCAGAGTGCAAACAGAAAAATAAAGCACATTTAGAAAATGTCCTTTTTCAGGGAACAAAAATAACAGTTTAAAGCTGTTCTGCAACAGTGGAGGTTGATCCAGCCTTGAAAGCTGCTACTGAGTCCTACAGCTGTTCCAGCCTCTCTGGATTACTTCCCCCTCTGTCTGCATAAAAGCAAAAGAGGCGATTAACAGTAGAAGACAGACCATCATAACTCTTATAAATGCAGGTCTGTCCTACAGAGAAACTGCAGAGGAAGTCAAGGTGTCAGTGAGTCCAGCTTCCTGTGACAGGAAGAGGTCTGCAGACCCAACGACTGAATCAGACATGTTCCTGAGAGTTAACAGCTGTGTGATGGCGGCTCACAGGACAACAGCTTCAAGCAGCTTCATAGTGGTCGTAGTGAGAAAGTCTCAGCTGGGAGGAGAAACTTGGAGCTGCAGGTTGAAGAGGACGAGCTGCAGCGAGAAAGAAGACGTCAGAATGAGACGAAGAGGCTCGTCTGGGCCGTGAAACACTGGACTGCTGAAGACTGCAAGAAGGTTTCATGGATGATGGATCAACATTTGAAGTCTTCAGTTCATCATGCAGGACCTTTGCTGTGGAGTAGGTGAAAGGACGGATCCACAGTGAGTGGCATCGACTGTCAAACATGGAGGAGGAAGTGTGACGGTCTGTTTGCTGATCCAGGGTCGGTGACTCGTACAGAGTGAGAGGCTCCCTGAACCAGAACAGCTCCACAGCTCTGCAGCTCCATGCAGGACCCTCTGCTCAGAGCTTCATCCTGCAGCAGGACAATGACCCAAACAGTCCAGCTGTGCCAAGCTTGGAAACACGGAGTGTCCAGCACAGCCTCCAGACTGAAACCATCGAGCTGGTTTGAACTGGACAGAAGAGTGAAAGCAAAGCAGCTACAAGGTCCACGTTCATGGAACGTCTGCAGCAGACATGCGAGAAGATTTGATTTCTGTTGCAGACAGAAGCCACGGCTGTGTTCAGCTGTTAGATCTGCCAAAGGAGGCGACTGTGATGAGTCAAAGTTTAAAATACACTCTGGTCTATAAATTTTTTCACTCCAGTTGCTTATTTGTGCCGTGCTTTCATGTCAGAGTGCAGTGGAACATAAATCTGTATAATTTTCAATGAAAAACTGAAATATTGGGGTTTTCTAAAACCTTTGACCGGCAGAGAGAGAGAGTGTAAATAAAACAAATATATCTCTTCCAGCGTCAAGGTGGAGCTCAAAGCAGCGGTGTGATCTCGTCAGAGTACAACACCACAGCTCTGATGGAGCACCTGAGGGAGAAGGAGGAGCGGATTCTGGCTCTGGAGGCCGACATGACCAAGTGGGAGCAGAAGTATTTAGAGGAAAGTGTGATGAGGCAGTTCGCCCTGGATGCTGCAGCATCTGTTGCTACTCAGAGGTACATGTCAAGAGTTTCAGGGTTTCTTAGTTTCATACTGTCAGCAAAATTATTACCTGTCTTAGTTGTTGGGATCTAGAAACACGAGATGTGTCGTGGTGCTCAGTCATCCAGGTGAGCAAATCCCAAAAGGTTGATTCTGATCATCTGGATGTTTCATCATCATCATCAGGTGGCGTCTTCAGTCTCAGCTGACTGCAGGTTTCAACCTTACAAACAGGACATTTGCACAAAGACTGAAACCAGCAGACTGAGTGAACAGTGGGCTGAGAGGTTTCTGCACTATAAGGTTGGGAAATCTGCATTTAGCTGAGACTGAAGACGTCACTCGGACAAAACGTTTCTCTCAACTTTTGGGACCACAGGAAAGCTGCCCCCAAAACTCACAGCTTCTCTGGACGAGAGGCGCAGCAGCTGTACCATGTTTTTATATCTATGTATAAATAATAAATAAATGCTCTGCAGTAGATCACAAACTGAAGAAAATCATGACTCAGCATGTGAACATTACCTGATGCAGCTGAAGCAGAGACAGGTTTGTTCGAGGCTCCACGTTCAGCTTTTGGCAGAATTTTAAAAGTTTAAATTTCTTTGGTCTCGAACAGCAGAAATGAGGTTTTCTTGTCAGAGAAATAAGAGGCTTGATGGGGTAGTTACACACTTTAAGCTGCTAGTTCACTTTTTGTTTCATTTTTAACAACAAACTCTGGTTTCGTAGCTTCGTGGCAGCTGTTAAACCAGAGCAAATACAGTAAATATTTAATGTTTAAATATTATCTGCCTGAGATGTTAGAAATGTAATCACTGCTGTAGTTCATGCTGTTACGCACCTGTTGGAGGAATATGGCCAAAGCCATTGCACAGAGAAAGTGTGCATCATTACTCTGAAACTTTGCTCTGCACCTGTTCTGGAGCTCCTGTCCAAAGAAGGTTGCTGCTCACCTGAGAGGTGGCAGTCATTGTTTTCCTGGGTGAGATCATCCAGTCGTCGATAAGGACCAACAGTCTGTTTAAGAGAAACTGCAGTCTGGGTGTGAGCCTGTCCTTGTCCGTGCAGGGACACGTCGGCTACGATGATCAGCCACTCTCCCAGCAGCAGCTACGACACATCGGTGGAGGCTCGAATCCAGAAGGAAGAGGAGGAGATTCTGATGGCCAACCGGCGCTGTCTGGACATGGAAAGCAGGTAAACTGCTCGTCTGCAAAGAGCTGTGTGATTATGTCGAGGTGTGCAAACAGATGGCGAGCGTGACGGGCTGCTTCTGTGCAGAGCTGTGTTTGTGGCGTGAAAGGGTATAGAAACGTGTTCACACCACAGCTGCTTTCATGGTAGATCGAAGCTGTCGTTATATTTATGCTTCACTTGTTTTTGTATTTTGTATTTCATCATTCTTTATTCTTTATTCTGCTGTTTTAACTTTCTCAGCTGTTTGTGTCTTTTAACCTCTTGACCTGCGTCCACATATGTGACGTCACATTTTGGGTTGTCTACACCACAATACTAAACTTTGCTCTACAAGGCCTGAGATCCTCTTACGAGGACGTTATCCTGCCACTGTGGTGTACAACAAATGTAAATGATTCTCATGCAGCGCTTTTCTGCTCTCCCAGAGTCCTCACAGTGCTCTAGACCAGCGGTCTCCAACCTTTTTTGCACCACGGACCGGTTTATGCCCGACAATATTTTCATGGACCGGCCTTTAAGGTGTCGCGGATAAATACAACAAAATAAAACTAGTACCGGTACCGAAAAAAAGAAGATTTATTCATAACACACGTGAAAAGACCCAGGAAAACTGAGTTAACGATCAAAACGATAACAAAATAACGCTGAAAACCGATAAAAACCCTGAAAACTATACATTTCACACCTGAGCCTCAACTCTCGCGGCCCGGCACCAAACGACTCACGGACCGGTACCAGTCCGAGGCCCGGGGGCTGGGGACCGCTGCTCTACACAACATGCCTCATTCATACTTGGCATGCAGAGAGGAGGAGCCAGGGATCGAACCATCGGTCAGTAGGTGACCTGCTGAGCTACAGCAATCAAATGTCCTCATATGTGGAACTCATTTCTCTAAGAAACAAAAATCGGTTAAAAAGATAATTCTTTGTTTTTACGTTCATCAGGCCCCAAACAGCCCAAATAGCAAAGAGAAATTAAAAATGCATGAAAGAGTCTGGGTGTCAGGGGTTAATGGTAGGGATGCACCGATACCGATACTGGTATCGGGTATCGGGGCCGACGCTGTAAAATGTGTGTGTACTCATACTCGTAAAAGTTAACCGATACCAACTCATTTCATTAATCAGAGGGTGGCTTGTCATTTCTGTTGTAGTTTTTTAGATTGGCCACTAGGGGGCCAATTATTATTTTATTTATTATTTATTTATAATAATTATTTTGTTTGTTTGTTTGCAATATGGACACTCTGCAATAATTTAAAAGTTTATTTTATTCGCAAACCTAATTTGTATTTATTTTATTCCAAACAGAAGTGTTTATTTATTATTCTGAAAGCTCGAGACAGTGCCAATAGTTCAGTGATATTTTGTTAAATTACAACGTGGAGACTCTGCAATAATTTAACAGAAGTGCTTATTTTTCACTTGAAATTTTTTTGTGGTCATTTTTATTAAGATTTTATTTTTGATCGGCAGAGAATAAAATAAAACCTGTCTTCCAATTCATTGTATTTGTGTGTGTGTGTGTGTGTGTGTGTGTGTGTGTGTGTGTGTGTGTGGTAGAAGTATCGGTTTTTGTACCCGGTATCAGCAAGTACTCAGATCCAAGTATCGGTATCGTATCGGTTTGAAAAAATTGGTATCGTTGCATCCCTAGTTAATGGTCAGTAAGACGAGAGAAGCGTTGTATAGATTCAAGTACATATTGTGTTTATTCTATTGAGTTGTTTTTAGTGTAATTTTATGATAAATGATTTATTTTAAAAATCAATCGATGACTTTCAGTCGGGTCTCACAGCCCGACATTAACGTGGCTCCGTCTGCCCTGATCCAGGATAAAGAATCTGCACGCCCAGATCATTGAGAAGGACGCCATGATTAAGGTGCTTCACCAGCGCTCCAGGAAGGAGCCCATTAAGTCTGATGCACCATCTGCCATGAGGCCCTCCAAGTCCCTGATGTCCATCTCCAACACGGGTGGTTCTGGGCTGCTCTCTCACAACTTGGGACTGAGTAACTCACCAATCACCGAAGAGCGTAAGGACACGAGTTGGAAGGGCAGTCTGGGTAAGAAGCAGCGGTCGGTGCAGAGGTTTTAGCCTATGTGACCATTTCCTGTCCATGACTTGTTCTCGTGTTCCTCCAGGGGTTCTGCTCGGCCCCGAGTTTCGCATGGAGTCTCTCAGGACGGAGTCGATGTCGTCGTCTCCGTCCCCGGTCCTTCCTTCGACACCGATGACTGCGGGACACTCAAAGACAGGCAGCAGAGACAGTTACACGCAGACCGACAAGGGCCACAGTCAGGACACCAGCAAGCCCAGCACGCCGGCCCTGCAGAGCATGACGCTGCCAGCTCGCCTGTCCAGTCCCAGCCCCGTCTACATCCCCGACCGCATCGCAGGTCAGCCTCTTTGTGACTCGCAGCCAGCTGTGTTTCACCTTCACAGCAGAAGTCTGTACACGTGCTTCCTCTTTGTGCACTGGAGAGTAAAGACACGAGTATGTCATAGTTTCTGCTCGTAGTGAGCATGTAAGAGCTTTTTCTACTACAAACCACACATTTACAGTCACATGCTTACAGCGCTTTATTCTACACCTTTAAATGCTTTAGCTCTGCCATGCGTTACCTAAGACGGTCCAAGGATAACGCCACGTGCAGCCTGGACGAGCTCGCTGGCTCTGCAAAGCCTGAGGTTCAGGGTCGACTGGACCTCTGAGAAATAACGTCTCATTCTTCCATAAAAACACATCAGACGCCTCTTTGCTCTTTGCCCTCTCCCTCCCTGTCGATTCTTCACTGTCCCATTCAATAAATATATACAGATACAGATATAGACCTATTGGATTTAGGTAAGGTGAGTCAGTCATTAAGAAATCTCCAGCTGAAGTGATGACAGTGTCACTTGAGGCTGGAGATCGTTGTGCACCAGGAGGAAGCCAGAAGCTGCTGCACCAGCATAAATACGAGGAGGGGAAACCCTTCCTGTCCCTCTACGTGTGCTCCTGTTGTTAATTTCATTGACACCAAAGCAGCTGACCCTGATTTACAACCACTGACCAGATCAACGTCACAGAAGTTTACCTGACCAGTTGCTGTACTCTGTTCCTTTAATCTTTTTTACGTAGTGCACTTAAAATTGACAAAAATCATAATCTCAGACGGGCTGAGGAGCAAATATTGCTTGTTCTTCTACAGCACAGTGACGCAGAGTTAGCAGCATCATCTGAAGACAAGGGTGACCTGGAGTTGTATCTGTTCTGTGTGGAGCTTGCATGTTCTCTGTGAGGCTTCATGGGTTCTCTTCAGGTTTCTCCTGCAGGCCAAAGACATGCATGTTATATATAGTGTGTAGTTTGGCCCTGCGATAAACTGACAGTCTGTCCAAAGGATAGGCTGCAGGACTCGAACAACCCCGTTTCCAAAAAGGATAAATGCTTTATTTATCTATCAAAAGCTTTACACAGTTCTCACTGTGTAATATGAGCTTTATTCATTCAGCCCAATTGGGCTGCCACGATTAGTCGACTATCAAAATCATCACGACTGATTTAATAGTCGACGCGTCGTTTGAAGCTTTGTAAGATCACAAAAGACGCAGGAATAAGTAGCAGGATTTAAGAGTGTAATAACGGACTGAAACAGAAGATGGCAGCACTGCATGTACAAGGATGCCAGCTGCCGTTAAACCCCGAAGAAGAAGAAGAAGCTCTGTCCCAGAATTCATAGCGCAGCCCAGCTCAGTTTCCAACAATGGCGGCAGCTAGTTAGTTTTAATATTACTCTTATTATTCTTTCTGGGTCACAAAATAAACGTTTAACATATTTTCAGGCGAGAATGTAGCTGTGTAAACCTCAAATATCTACTCAGTTTATCAAGACACCACATATTTTCAAAAGCGCTCCGACGTTTTCGGAGACGTCTGTTACCCACTAGCTCGATAGCTAGCCGGGGGCTAGGCTAACTAGAGCCGTGAAAACACCGGACTCCCGGCAAATCATTTTCAAACCCACCGCCGTCTTTCACTACTCAGGTTAAACATGATATATAAGTCACTTAGATAACTTAAAAATGTTATTGTTTGGCTTTTTTAGTATTTTATTTGTTCCTGAGTAAATCGGTTTGGCTGAGATTAAAGTTATAGTTTTTACACAGCTGAATAAACATCAAGCAGACAGCTGATTATCAGAAGTGTGAGATGCTCGAGAATTTACTCCGGTGTCCTGTTATATTTTAGATAGCAAGGAGTTTATTAAACTTCACCGAAACAATCTGCAAATTTCATTAAAATTTAATAAACTATCATCTTGTCTTTATTTTTAGTTAGCACATACCTTAAACACTTAAAGCTGTAAGCTAATGATAGTTATATAAGAGCAGATGCTGCTGGTGCAAGAAGCTGTACGTTTTACGTCCAATGGATGATGATCTGATTAGTCGACTATCAAAATAATCATTTGTGGCCGCCCTAGCTGACAAGCTTAGAATCATACAGACTCGAGGCTGTAGCGCACAGTACTGAGCAAAGAGCGTAAATACTTCTGTTATATTTTGGGCTTTATTTTTAACTAATTCCAAGCAAGCGTTTTTTCCACTTTGGCATCGTGTTGTATTGTGTGAACATGAAGCAAGTATCTGTTTGAGAGTATACAACAACCTGTTACGAGGTGCTTTATGAAGGTAAAGATCCCCGGTAGTGGCTCACGGTTTAGAAATCATTTAAACGTATGCAACACACACTCCTGTAACATTATCACAGTTAATGTAACACTTTGTTGTGATATTGTGTAACGTGATGTCAACATGTGCAGGATCTGTAAGATTCGAGGTGTACACAGCAGAAATGTTCTCATCAGTCTTTCACTGTCACGTTTGTGTAGATGCTCAGGCGTTTCACACCAGCACGCTGGAGCGCAGACTCCCCATCCAGGCCCACCCACAGCATCAGTCAGCTGCTCCAGCACAGTCGAGCCAACAGGAAGCAGACGCAGATATGGTGGAGATCCTCATCTGACCACCTCATCTCCGGAGTGGGAGCTCCGTCAGCGCAGACGACCTGCAGCTCTCGTTTTCATACCTTTGTGTTTACAGGCGTGTTCATTCAGACACTTTTACATCAGCTCCAGTGAATCAGTGTTCATCGATATCTTTAAAGGAAATCAGCCCGTCGCAGCACCCCGAGCGCTGTTTCTTGAATGTGAGTTTAAATTAAGTGGTGACTGGAATTTAAGAATGTCAGTGATCATGTGATTTCTTCTGTCCGTGCCACTCGTGCTCCTGTGTTCACAGTGATGGCGTTGCATGGAAGTTAAATAGCTTTATGGACTAATAAGCATGAATCCTTCATGTTGTGTCCATGCACGAGACGTGTTGTTCCTGACTGTACATAACTGTTTATAGCTGCACCTCTAAGGTAAATGTTTCATTTGTCACGCTGCCCTGGGGGTTCAGTGTTACTGTTAATAGGTCAATACGTCACTGTGTAGGGCACCAGTAGTATTTCAGCACATTGCCAAGCTTAACTTTCCCCTCTCGCAGCCAGTAATGCACCATCTATAACATTTATGTGTGTAATAGTACGTTTTTCTTTAAAC
Source organism: Neolamprologus brichardi (assembly GCF_056152115.1). Taxonomy (NCBI): domain Eukaryota; kingdom Metazoa; phylum Chordata; class Actinopteri; order Cichliformes; family Cichlidae; genus Neolamprologus; species Neolamprologus brichardi. The sequence continues at coordinate 586,254 of NC_142113.1, forward strand.
GACCTGATGTTAAGGTACGACATGAGCAGGTCAGTAAACACCCTCCACTCTGAAACTGGCCCACCTGGTACCCCTGTGCTTCCTCCAAACAGGCGAACCCTGGATTGCGTCCGTGCACATCACTGCGTCGAGTCGGGGTTTCACACGTCTGCCTTTGACCTCAGCAGTAAGGGTGGGACAGCTTAGTTAAGCTTTCACGACCTCCCTCTGTGGAGGAATTTCCCTCACCATGTTACGGTCTGTGTTGTAAGAACGTGCAGCTTTCTTTTAGTACGTTATCATTTTTAAAAAGTGACACAAGCATTTAGTTCTTGAGGATCTTTCCATTTCTGACACTTTATTACCAGATTTCTCCAAATGACTCGCTAAGGGTCAGAGCATCGATGCTCCTCTGCAAGCAGCCAGTGCCTCCATCAGATGTTGGATGAAAGCACTGAATAGATGTGTGTTACTGGGTGAATCAGTGCACTGAATGTCTCTGTGTCACTTTGGTAAGTTGTCAGGCTGGTTTTTGCACACGTGTGTGTTGCTCTGTATTAGCGAGCTAGTTTCCAGCCATCGTGTCATAATCCTGAACAAAGTAACTGATCGACCTGTAAAACAAAAAGCTTTGTATACATGACATAAAACGTTAACCTTCAGCAGGCAGCACGTGCTCAGTCTCTGAAAATAAACTTTCCTCACATAAAGAATCTGATTCAGATAATTATGTTCAGCAAAAATAATATTTTAAGACAAAAGTTTCCAACTATTTATCTTCTGTGAAGTTCAGCCTCATTAGAGTATATGGAGGAGTGCTGCTCGAGTGAATGCACAGACATATTGGTCCACATCTGTATGACCGTCCACATCTGTGTCCACGTTACTGTAGTGCTGCTGCAGCCTGATGTCACCAATGTAACTGAGCTGGTTCACACGGCTAATATCACACTTATGAAAAGTAGTTTTATTATTCAAGCTGTCATTTAACAGTTTCCAATAAAACTACCAAAGAATGGGCAGCAAAATAACGTCATGTCAGTGGGACGGGATCATTTCACTACGAATACTTAAAGAAAACTGACAATAACTTAACATCATCAGGTTAAATGAACACTTTTCCCACCATTGCAGAATATTTTAGGATATTTACTCTCCACTCGTACTTATCTCCTCTTGTTTGAGATTCCTGATTGTAATCTGTAATTTCCACGTCTGTCTGCACGTTGGGACCATCCTAAACGAGCTCACGACAGTTTCTTTTCTTCGTTTCCTGGTTTCACATTTGGTAAAGTTGCACTTCTTTGTTTCGCCCTGTCATGAGGGGAACTCGTGTATAAATCGAGCTGCTTTGCTTTCTGGTGTAGAATAATGAAAGATGTTAAACTGCGTTCAGTCTGGTGTGAACTCAGTAAATCTGTCAGGCGACTCGTGAAGGTCTGTTACTGGTTCATGTTCATCGGGTGTTAAAGAGGTTGTGGAAATGATGCTAAAACACAACAGTGTTAGTGCAGACGTGTTTATTAGTTTCTACCATTAGTCTAGTATTATGCATGCATTATAAAGTATTGATGTTTCATGTGGGCTCAGTTGAAAGTTTGATGACAAAGGACCCTGTGGGCCCTCAGGTGGGATCACGGAGAACGTCAGGATATTATGAATGTCTCCCTTCAAGTCCTGGATGATGCCTAACAAGCATGTAGTTCTATTATTTTACCAAATTTCAGTGTTTTGTCCAGTTTAATTTCTGGTTTTACAATTATAGTCGCAGGACTCTCGAGGAATTTCAGAAAACACTGGAGAATACCAAAGGTTCCCATCAGAACACCAGTAGGAGAGTAAGGAAACCAACGTTTTCCAACGATCCTTAAAAATCACTCGAATCGAAATAGTTTTTTAGAAATGAGCTGTGTGTGAGTGACGGCTCATTTATTGCAGAGATGCCTGTTAACGTTGCTCCTGCAGCAGTAAGAAGTGATGTGCGTCTCTCGTCCCACCTGAGGATGTCCTCGGTCCTGCCCCGCCTGCATTTCCAAAGCTTCACTGTGTTCATAGCTGCTTTTTGTTTAAACAAGTCAAATCCTTTGAAAGCATTTCCTCCTGCAGCATATTTAGTTAATAATTAGTTACATTAGTTCCTCTGCACTATAAATAAAGTACAATTTGTTAAGGATTGCAGTCTGTACCAGGCACATGCCCTAACATATTTATTAACTCATGATTATCTCTGCATGTAACACCTTCAAAGACTGAAGTGGCGGTCACATTTATTGCACATTGTGATTATAAATCTCCCATAATGTGACAAATGCCTGGCAAAGAACACGTAACAAAATGTCTCGTATTGTAGCTTCTTTACGTTCTTTTTAGGCTGTTTTTTACACTCCTTAATGTTGTTATTGCTGTACAATCAAAATATACAGAATATAACTTCCTCATATTGTATCCTGGTATGAAGTCACTGATTTATGTGCTTTTGGATTTGAAACTTGGTCCTTCTCCAAATGTTTTTTATTATCTTTTATGAAGTGAGTATTACTTTAACTGTTGTTCAATAAATTAATGCTGAGGCTTCAAGGTTGTTTCGGATGTTTTACATGGACACAGCTCGTCTGTGAAGGTTCTCCGTCATCCTGGTTGTGACGCACACCCGTTTTCCCACCTTGTGTTAGGTAGAGGATCATCAGGAGGTCCATTGTCCGTCTTGGAGGGACACTCCCATAGGGCTTAAGGCTACGTCCACACTAGCCCGGATAAATTGGAAAACAGCGTCTTCCTCTGAAAACGCTCCGCGTCCATCGTTTTCAGTCGTTTTCACAGAGTGGTGCGTCCACATTGAAACGGCCGAAAATGCTTTTGTTCCAGTCCTGCGCATGCAGCCTGCCTCATTTCTGTCTGCTGCTTATTCACTTTCCAGCTCTTTGAAACGTCGGCAAAATGTGGAGGAAAAGCACCGAGTTTTTAAATGGACTCACAATGAGGTGGAGTTGTTGCTGCGAGTAACACAAAAGTATAAAGTTGCAAAAGCGAGCGAGAGTTAAAGAATTTGAGGAAAAGCTGTCTGGAGCGCGTACAGACTGATATTCATCTTTAACAGGGCTGTCGAACAACTGCTGTGTTGGTCACATGACTGCATCACATGACTAACGTGTCATCATTTTAGAAAGTCTGTGTTTTCGCTGTCCACACTGCGACGCGAAAGCACAGTTTTCAAACGTTTGCGTTTTCGAGAGCGTTTTGAAAACGATGCGTTTTCCATCAGCGAAGCCGCCGTCTCAGTGTGGACGGGAGGCCGAAACGGAGAGAAAACGATGCGTTTTTTAAAACAAAAATGCGTTAGTGTGGACGTAGCCTAAATCTGGGACCCTCCACCATTTGACCCTAGAACTGAAGAAGCTTCTCGGAGGTGAAACATCTTCAAGCAGCTTAAAGAAGTTCAGACACATTTCTTTCCAAGCTCCTTAGACATGGAAACACCGTCTATTCAGTGCACGTTAGTCACCATCAATACTGTGATCACATAATCAAATCCAGTTATTGTTGCCTCACATTAACTCAGTTTCTCTCAGAAAAAGCTTTTTAATGCTTTTATACGTGAAAATTATTTATCTGGTTTGGCATAATGTAGCACAAAAACAGTAAAACGTTTGACGTTTCATCCACTAATGGATCTGAATCTGATGTTAAAGTACAAAGTGAACAAAATATAACATTAATAAAACGACACATTAACGGGCGATGCGTCTCAGGTGACGTTACAAAGCAAAGGTAGTTTCAACACTAGATCATTTCTGCATTTAATCATTAGTTATTATTTTCCACAGTGGGCCTTTTGTCCTGTTTCCTTCTCCCACGTGATGGCTGCCCCTCCCTGAGCTCCACCTTGACACACCTGAAATCTGTGTGAACATTTTGTGCATTAAAAACATTTTTCAGACTCACCTATGCTTGATGCAGCCAATCACAGCGATCTCGCAATTTTAATGGCCGAATTTGCAACAATGTTTTTTCCAACCAAGCTCAATTTTCCGTTTATTTCTTATCCGAATAAGCAGATCTTAATAATTAGATCACTGCATTTGCATACTTATTCTATTGTGTATATAGTATTCTTTCTATTTTGTATAATGTTATTCTGTTTATTCTATTCTATTGTTTTTCTTTTTCACTGCTCTTGTGGGAATGTTTTGGTCACGGCTGAAAGTACGTGTGGAACTAATAAAGGTTTATTTTATCTTAAATGGGAAACTAATACTACTGTATTTTACCTTGGACACACAGCTAGACGCTGATCCAGGTCGATCGGCTCTCTGAAACGATTTCTTCAGATGTGGTAACTCTGCTAACAACAGCTCAAACTACCCTGCTGACAAATATGGACACAAACCACCGTGGTGCTGCTTCAGCTCCTGGATTAAACCATAAATCCCTACGGTTCCCTTCTCATAAGAAATGGATGAGCCCAGACTTGTTTAGAAACATCGTAGCTTCCTGTTGATGTTTTTTCTCCACAGTGCATTTTTTACCCCTAAAATCAATTCGTTGCCTTCTAGTGACTCAAAGACCACAAACATACAAGGAAAAGGAGAAAACCTCAACGATCATATGACCGCTAATGAGTAAGACCTTTGGCAACAGTGGGAAGGAAAAACTCTTTCAAATGGAAAAGAAACCAGAACCAGGCTGAGGGAGCCAACCAATCACAGCCATCTGCTGTGATTGGTTGGGGTGAGGGAAGGAAGACGGGAAAAAGACTAATAACTAAATGCAGAGCAGCGTATAAACAGAAGAAGACCTGTGTTAATAGAGAGGTTTGAAATCTGCTTTTGAATGTACGTACAGATTTATCTCATGTAAGCAGAGCTTGTTCCAAAGACTGTAACTGAAGGAATCTTCATCATACTTGATCTGATTCTGGAAACAGTCCAAAAAGCTGAACTGGGTTGGACACCATAAGAAAATCAGACATGTATTGGGAGGCCACATCGTTGAGAGGTTTGTGAACTAATAGAAGATTTTAATTAAATCTATACTGCACTGGTAGCTGATGCATTGTTTTCAAACTGGGCTGATGTGGTCAAAGCTCCACGTACCGCCACGGATTCTGGCTGCTGCATTCTGGACAAGCTTAAAGCATCAGACTGATGAACTGTCCTGCAAATGGACCAAAATCTAACCTTGATATGGAAGAATGGACCAATTTCTCAAAGTCAGTTTGAGATAAGAGTCGCCTTGAGGCGACATTTGTTGTGATTTGGCGCTATATAAATAAAATTGAATTGAATTGAATTAAATGTTTTTAAGTTAATCACATCACTGCTTTCTGTTATCAAAACTGAGCTCACTGTCCATATCGATACCATGCTCCCAACTGGCTCATTGTGTTTCAGCAGCAGGTTGATAATTATGAACAGATTTTCTGCCTCTGACCTTTTGGACCAACATGTGTTTGTCTTGTCTCCCGACATCCAGCATTTCATGCCATGAATGCAGTTTATTAGTTTGTGAACAGGTTTTACATCATCAGAAGAACATAAGTGCAGCAGTGTATTATCTGCATAACAATGGTTGGACATATTATGATTCTTTATCACAGTACAAGTGGGAGCATGTAGAGGTTAAATGGTAATGGATCGAGGACTGACCCTTGAGGAACCCCTGACTTTTTGCTTGTCCAGATCTAAAAACTGCTAATTGGATGAGAGCCAGTCAAGAACCTGACTGTTAAACTGACCGAGTCATGAAGCCTTAGAACGGTCCACAGTGTTGAAAGGAGGAGTGAGAACGTTGAAACCAAGCACACCATTGTTTTTCTTGTGACATTACCAATAAGTTTGATGTGTCACATGGCCCTCTTCCTATTGAAAAAACAAAAGTTGTATCCAAGATGGCCGACTTCTAAATGGCCACCATGGTCACCGCCCATCTCGAGGAGTTTGCCCCTCACATATACTAATGTGCCACAAACAGGACTTTAATATCACCAACCATTCCCATGTTATTACGGTGTATCCATATAAATGGCCCACCCTGTAGATAATGGCTCTCACTGTGGTTTGTTGGAGTCCCACAGCTTTAGAAATGGCCTTATAACCTTTTCCAGACTGAGAAATTACTTTGTTTCTTTGTTCCTGAAGTTCCTTGGATTGCGGCAGATTGCATGGCTTTTTAGGATCTTTTGGTCTACACCACTTTGTCAGGTTGGTCCTATTTGAGTGATTTCTTGAAGAACAGTTGTGGCAGTAATAACGCCTGAGTGTGGCTAGAGAAATTGAACTCAGCTTTCCAAAGATGTGATACACCACAGTTAATTTATCTTATAACAGGGGAGGGCAATCAGGTTTTCACACAGGGCCATCCATGTACATGTGCATTTATTTCCCCCCTTAATCATAAACATCTTTATTTAGAAACTGCATTTTGTGTTTACTTGTGTTCTCTATGTCACACTTTCACCAGGGTCCTAACAGTACTTATTACAGACAACATTTTAAATGTCATGTCTATCTGAATAGAAAAGAATTAAAACATATGAGATAATGAGGTTTCACCGAGGATTGGACGGCATAAACCTGAACTGCTTAATAAGTGTTGCATCATGCAAATAAAGTATGATAATGATTAAAAATGGTTTAAACCCATAAAAATAAAAAATATGAACCACTATTAAAAGGTCCTGTGGAAACCTGCTGGAAACAATCTCTTAAGAAAGAAAATCCAAAATGTGACCCATTTTTTCCTATGAGAATTAACTTGACCTCCTCTCTGGTTGGGCCTAATCATCTCTATGCTTATAAACAATAAAGATAATGTTTTTCATGGATGCACCCAACGACAGGACTGGTAGTGTATCATAATGAAGCCCCTGTGTAACACTGATGAATTTTACCTTGATCTGAAGATTTAACACGACTACTGAGCTGGTGGTCAATAATTAATAAATACACACAGGTTGATTATGTTTATGCAGATATCATGTATTAAAACAAAAATAATTATAAAAGTAAACAAATATCCACTCTCGCTGCAGCAGTTGAATCCAAAACAATTTAAAGTACACAAAGACGACCAAATTTTCTTTTAGCCTAGAACAAGCAATAAAGACTCACAAATTAGACAAATATTCCCCCTGAATAAACAACAATCACTACAATTACAAAAACACTGGCCCACACAGGAGGGATACCATCCATATGCACACTTCTCAGGGTCCTGGGTTTGGGGTGAAGCCCTCCATGCATGGTCAGGAGATTCCTCGTCTTTATGTCAGTGGCTTCTATCTCCTCCTTTGGCCAGCTTGACCTGTTCACCAGCAGGGCATAGTTGTTAACTGCCCAGATCTTGTTCCTCCCATTCAGCTGTCTTCAGGACTTGCTTTACCCTCTGCAGGTATTTGGAAGTTGTGGCTTTCCTCGCAGTCTCTTCAGCCTCCATTTGCTTGTGGGATTCCCAGGTTCGTGTAACTGTCCTCAGCGACTGCAATGTTGCCTTTCAGTAGAGCAATCCCCTCAGTTCTGACTACTTTCCCTCTCTTCCTTACTATCTTCTCCAGTTTGACACTCCAATGTCATTGCTATAGATCCTGGTAGTGTGGATCAGTATATTGATGTCTCGATCACTCGTGGCAGCTGTTGAGTTCAAACTTATTTTAGAAGGATCTGTCGTTATCTGTCGTTTAAAAAGATTTAATTTGCTTTGGCAGTTGAAATTAAAAGTTACAGCGCTGGATAGGGATGCACCGATACCGATATTGGTATCGGGTATCGGGGCCGATACTGTAAAATGTGTGTGTACTCATACTCGTAAAAGTTAACCGATACCATGAACCGATACTAACTTATTTCATTAATCAGAGGGTGGATTGTCATTTTTGTTGTAGTTTTTTAGATTGGCCACTAGGGGGACATCCCGCGCTAAACAGGCAGAGGGTTAGGCGAGTGAGTCTGGCGGCTCCAGATAAAAAAGAGAAACTGGAGGCTGCTGTAGCTAGGCTAAACAAAATGTCAGCAGTGTGGAACAGCCAACTTTAACTCAGGTTTTGGAAAAGCGATGAAAAATGTCAAGAGAAAATCCACGGGCAGTTAAAATAACAGAGGCTCTGACTCATTTTATCGCTTTGGATGACCAGCCAATGCCGGTCGTGGAAAACATAGGATTGCACCGTCTTCTCAGCATACTCGAGCTGCGATATAAAATTGGACACTCTGCAACAATTTAAAAGTTTATTTTATTCTCAAACCTAATTTGTATTTATTTTATTCCAAACAGAAGTGTTTATTTATTATTCTGAAAGCTCGAGACAGTGCCAATAGTTCAGTGATATTTTGTTAAATTACAGTGTGGACACTCTGCAATAATTTAACAGAAGTGCTTATTTTTCACTTGAAATTTTATTTGTGGTCATTTTTATTACGATTTTATTTTTTATCGGCAGCGAATAAAATAAAACCTGTCTTCCAATTCATTGCATTTGTGTGTGTGTGTGTGTGTGTTTGTGTGTGTGTGGTAGAAGTATCGGTTTTTGTACTCAGTATCGGCAAGTACTCAGATCCAAGTATCGGTTTGAAAAAATTGGTATCGTTGCATCCCTAGCGCTGGACCTTTGCGTGATGCAATAGTCTGCCTCACAGAAAAGATAACCCTGAAACATGCTGTACATACGGTGGCCCTGAGAGGCCAAACGGACTGCAACTTAAGAAAACACCAGCAATAGGAAAAATGCTGCAAAAGCACACACAACACAACGCAAATAGGAAAAACGACAACGGCACAGCACACACGAGTTCGTACAGGTAAAGGCACAATGATGAAGGTTTCTGCCAGACAAATACATCAGATTAAGAGAGCAGCTGCTAAAAGGCCATTACAAAGCAGCAAACACATACTTGAGGCTGCTGGTGCCTCTGGAGCCCGGCGAACATCAAGGTGTAGGATCCTCCAGAGACTTGCAGTTGTGCATAAACCTTCTATTCGGCCACCCTTAACCAATGCTCACAGCAGAAATGGCTGCAGTGGGCCTAGAGCTACATGAAGACTAATTTTCAAACAGTTTTGGTCACTGATGCCGTGCAACCCTGGATGGTCCAGATGGATGCAGTGGTGGATGGTTGGTGGACGGCCACCATGTCCCAGCAAGACTTGGGCTGGAATCATGGGGAGAGAGCTGGTCCGGCCCTTTAGGCTCCCTGAAGGAGTGAAAATGGCCTCTGCAAAGTATGTTGAGTTTCTGACTAACCACTTTCTCCATGGTACAAAAAGAAGAACCGTGCTTTCTGCAACAAAATCATCTTCATGCAAGACAATGCACCATCTCATGCTGCAAGGAATACCTCTGCATCATTGGCTGCTATCGGCGTATCCCTCAGGTGATTTTAACACCCAGTTCAGGACATCTTGTCTGGACTCCCTGACCCAGAGACTTATAGAAAACCATTATCAGTGTAAGCATGCTGCAAAATATCCCTCTGCACTCTACGTCCACTCTTCAATATTTCAGCCCAGTTATAGTGCCAACTTAGTTACGAGCACAATTGTATTGTGTATAAATAAAATAATTAAAATTTAATAATTTAAATCAAAAACCAAACATTTTGAACCCTAACACAGCTTGACATCATCCATGTAGAGGAAGTGGCTAATAATTGCTCAGTTCTGTAGTTGGTATCTGTCACCAGTCTACTACTTATAGGCTTGAGGTTGGCCTCTAGTGTTGTTTGCCACATCCCCATCGAATTCCTAATGAAGGGTCCTGTTGATCTAGTACAATTCTAGGCATTTCAGGATCCAGGTGTGGGCATTCAGTCATAGGTTTTCTTAACGTCAGTCCAGGCAGTGCACAGGTTGGTGAGTCTGGTCTTTGAGTCTTGGGCGACTGCTCTATGATTAGTTTAGAGATTAGATAAAACTTTATTAATCCCTTGGGTGGGTACCTCTGGGAAATTCATTAGGATCTGCCAATAGCTGCTGTTTCGCCCCTCTGGTATTTCTGCCAATACCTTTCTGTGCGCCACTCATATATTGAGCCATACGCCTGTTTATCTTAGCCACTATGATGCCTGACAAGAGTGTCCATGTTGCGCTGAGGCAGGTTATTGGCCTGTAGTTGGATGGGACTGGTCCCTTTCTGGGGATCATCACTGTCCGGCCTTCAGTTAGCCATTCTGGGTGTGCCTCATCTATTAGCAGCTGGTCATTTGTGCTGCCAGACACATATGGAGTGCAGTTAGCTTCAGTCAATAGGCATTAATCATGTCGGGGCCTGGTGCTGTCCAGCTCCTCATACCCTTTCTTGGATGTCTATCTCTCTCTCTCTCTCCCTCCCTATATATATATATATATATCAACAAGGTCCGCGTCAGGTGTTGAGGAACCAGGGCACCCTGACGAGAAGTGGGCTACTGGAACAAGAAGGCATCAGTGGGCAAGAGACGAAAACAGGGCGTTGTTGGAATGCTGCTACGCAAGTAACCCCGGCGGAAGGGGCTACATGAATAGGATGAGGGACCTATGGATTCTTCGATACCCAACATCCACAATGACGGTGAAACAACTAGTAGCTCAGTGTTACAACATTCGAAAGAAGGGACTGCTCTCACAGCTAGAGATTGACAAGGTACAACATAAATGCTACGGCAAGGAGGAGTCAGGACGCCAGGTCAGGGGGGAGATATCATCACCCCCACCCGAGATTGGGTACATAGCCCCAAGTGCGATAGGAGAAGGATCATTGAGTGCGAGAGGAACTGACCTGAAAGATAGGATCATGGCCAAGCTTGAAACCTGGACCCCCCGTAGCCGGTTACCAAGATTACGTGAAGTACCCTCAGAAGGTCTGCTAGATGATGTTAATGCAGCACTACGGACGATACCTACAGCCACGATTACCGACACTAACAAGCTGATCTACAATACGGCAGCAGTGATCAGTGAGATGCTTGGCTACAAGTTGAACAGCCACAAGGGGCAGTACCCTCCATGGAGAAGGAGGCTAGAGGGCAAGATCAAAGTAGCATGGAAGGAGGTTAGCCAACTAACGGAGTTGCAGAAAGGTGCGACAAAGAAGGTGCATAAGAAATACAGCAAGCTGTCCATACCTGAGGCCTTGGAAACTGCCAAGCAAAGACTCACAGCCTTGGCCAGCCGCTTGAGGAGGTACACCAGAGAGATAGAAGGCAGGAGAATAAACCAGCTGTTCTCCACAGAACCAGCAAAGGTGTACTCTCAGTGGCAAGGGAACAATAATAAGAGAACAGCACCACCAAGGCTGCAGACGGAGCAATACTGGAAGAGCATATGGGAGAAGGACGCAACCCATAACGGCAATGCTCAGTGACTAGTGGATCTGAGGGCAGACCATAGCGACCTCCCTGAACAGGGTCCAGTAACCATCACAGTGGCAGATATCCAAGAAAGGGTCTCCAGTATGAAGAGTTGGACAGCACCAGGGCCCGACATGGTTCACGCCTACTGGCTGAAGAAACTGACTGCACTCCATGAGCGTCTGGCAGCACAAATGAACCAGCTGCTAGTTGATGAGAGACACCCGGAATGGCTAACCGAAGGTCGGACGGTCCTGATCCCCAAGGACCCCAAGAAGGGACCAGTCCCCTCCAACTACCGACCAATAACCTGCCTCAGTACTACATGGAAGCTCCTGTCAGGCATCATATCGGCTAAGATGAACAGGCACATGGGTCAATACATGAGCGGGACACAGAAAGGAATTGGCAAGAATACCAGAGGCGCAAAACACCAGCTACTGGTAGACAGAACAGTCAGCCGAGACTGCAAGACCAGACTAACCAACCTGTGCACTGCCTGGATTGATTACAAGAAGGCCTATGACTCAATGCCCCACAGCTGGATACTGGAATGCCTAGAATTGTACAAGATCAATGGGACTCTAAGAGCCTTCATCAGGAACTCAATGGGGATGTGGCGTACAACACTAGAGGCCAACTCCAAGCCCATAGCACAAGTCACCATCAAGTGCGGGATCTACCAGGGAGATGCTCTGTCCCCACTGCTGTTCTGCATAGGCCTGAACCCCCTCAGTGAGATCATTAACAAGACTGGCTACGGATACCGACTACGGAACGGAGCAGTTGTCAGCCACCTCCTGTACATGGATGACATCAAGCTGTATGCCAAGAGTGAACGAGACATCGATTCACTGATCCACACTACCAGGATATACAGCAATGACATTGGAATGTCGTTCGGGCTGGAGAAGTGTAGTCGGATGGTAACAAAGAGAGGGAAGGTAGTCAGAACTGAGGGGATTGAACTACCAGAAGGCAACATTGCAGACATAGAGGACAGTTACAAGTACCTGGGGATCCCGCAGGCGAATGGGAACCATGAAGAGGCCGCTAGGAAAGCTGCAACCACCAAGTACCTGCAGAGGGTCAGGCAAGTCCTGAGGAGTCAGTTGAACGGTAAGAACAAGATCCGGGCCATCAACACGTACACCCTGCCCGTGATCAGGTACCCAGCTGGGATAATAGGCTGGCCAAAGGAGGAGATAGAAGCCACTGACATAAAGACAAGAAAGCTCCTTACCATGCATGGAGGGTTTCACCCCAAGTCCAGCACCCTGAGGCTGTACGCTAAGCGGAAGGAAGGGGGTCGGGGACTGGTGAGTGTCAGCACCACAGTCCAGGATGAGACAACGAACATCCAAGAATACATCACGAAGATGGCCCCAACTGACAGCGTGCTCAGTGAATACCTCAGGCAGCAGAAACCCAAGAAAGAGGAGGGAGATGAGGAACCATCATGGAAGGACAGGCCCCTGCACGGTATGTACCACTGGCAGATAGAGGAGGTGGCTGATATCCAGAAATCCTACCAGTGGCTGGACAAAGCTGGACTGAAAGATAGCACAGAGGCACTAATCATGGCAGCACAAGAACAAGCTCTGAGTACAAGATCCATAGAGGCTGGGGTCTATCACACCAGGCAAGACCCCAGGTGCAGGCTGTGTAAAGATGCCCCAGAGACAATCCAGCACATAACAGCAGGGTGCAAGATGCTAGCAGGCAGGGCGTACATGGAACGCCATAACCAAGTGGCCGGCATAGTGTACAGGAACATCTGTGCCGAGTATAACCTGGAAGTCCCGAGGTCAAAATGGGAGACGCCCCCAAGGGTGGTGGAGAATGACCGAGCTAAGATCCTGTGGGACTTCCAGATACAGACGGACAAAATGGTGGTGGCTAACCAACCGGACATAGTGGTAGTAGACAAACAGAAGAAGACGGCTGTAGTGATCGATGTAGCGGTTCCGAATGACAGCAATATCAGGAAGAAGGAACACGAGAAGCTGGAGAAAAACCAAGGGCTCAGAGAAGAGCTCGAGAGGATGTGGAGGGTGAAGGTGACGGTGGTCTCAGTGGTAATCGGAGCACTCGGTGCGGTGACTCCCAAGCTAGGCGAGTGGCTCCAGCAGATCCCGGGAATAACATCGGAGATCTCTGTCCAGAAGAGCGCAGTCCTGGGAACAGCTAAGATACTGCGCAGGACCCTCAAGCTCCCAGGCCTCTGGTAGAGGACCGAGCTTGAAGGATAAACCGCCCGCAGGGGCGTGCTGGGTGTTTTTTATATACATGTATGTATATATATATATATATATATATATATATATATATATATACATGTATATGTATATACATGTATATGTATATATATATATATATATATATATATATATATATATATATATATATATGTATATGTATATATATATGTATATCGCACACTTCATGCACAAAGCACATTGGAACAAGACTAGCCATCTACTTTGGTGTCCTCTTTTCATTGTTCATTGTTTTCTTCATCACATTATGTTCAGAATTTGATTTGTTAGATAGTTTTGTTTTTTCAACTACATACTTTTATACTTTTAAATTAAAACAGGTTATGGTCTTTTTCTTTTACAACTACACTGTAGTGTCTTACTATTGATTACAAAAGATTTGTTCTTAGTAATCACAATTCCATACTTAAAAAACCATCACAGTGAGCGGGTGCCTTACCTATAATCCATTTTTGAAATCCCTTCCCAGGTACCTTAACGCCCACTCACATCTAGCGTCAGTTGATCTCAAAAGGTCACATGATAGCGTGAGGCAAGGTGTCACAATGGTTTCACCAGACGCCTCGCTGATAATGACAACACCGTTTTTCACACCTCGGCTCATTTGATGAGACATATGATCCATAGCGACCCTCTTAAGGAACAACTCCCACCAGGGTTTAAATACCCGAGACTCCACTGTTTGGTTTGGGAGTGAAAAAGCTTTTTGGATGAGAAGTGAAATGTCTTCACGAAACCTAAAGAAGTCCAGTTGCTTTTCTTTCCAAGCTCCATAGATCACATTACACTAATCTCTTACATTAAATATGTTCTATAAAGGACTTTTGAATCCCAGTTGAATTTACAGCAAATAAATCTCTGCTTTTGGAAGCGATTTTATTAGGAAAATAAAGTGTTAGCTTTCTGAAGTCTGAACAGCTGTCTTTCTTGATTCAGCATCGGCACAGCAGGATAAATGTTCCCGCCGACAACAAGAAACAACAAAATAGTTTTCTCACAAATGTTTAGTGTCATGTCAAAAGAGTAAAGGTAGTCATTTAAGGTAGAAATGATACTATAAATAAACACAAAGCAAAGCAGTGTTCAGCAGTATTTACTAGTTGCAGTGTGCAGTGACAGTAAGGATGTCCAGTCACCGGGTTTCTCTCCATTGCTGACAAAGCAAAGACATCTGCACCATACATGCCACCTTCCACTTTGTATTAATGCAGCTATATATCCCAAATCTATTTTGTTTTTATCCTTTTTGTTTAAATAAGAAAAAAGCAAATATACATTGTGAGCTAAAACTTTATAACATTTTTGTGGTTTACATTCAGGAACATTTAGGTTAAGTGAAAAACAAACAATAATCAAACACAGGATCAAATGAACAAATAAAAAAAGCCAACTTATTCACAATATGTATTTATAAACACTATTTGTTGCCAAACAGTTTTCATATTACTAGATCCTAAAAGTCCAGACTGCCTTCCAGCATAATGAGCTATTATACTTTCTCCTTTGAGGGGATCCAGATATAAGGTCCTGAATGTTCTTCTATGACCTGTTTGCAGTGGGTATAAATGTCCTCCAAGGTTTCTCCTTGAACCAGTGCTGCAAATAAAAAACATATGAATGAACCTTCACAGATTCATCAAAGTTTGATGTTTTTATTCAGGAAGCCAGGATTTGAAGATTCCTGACGTACGCTGGTAGGATTGAAAAAAACAACAACAACAACCTCAATCCCAGATTTATATGAAGTTGATTCAAACTGGGGGATTTCAACTGCATTTCCTTTTCCCCAATTGCTGTTAGATTTGGTGAGTTATTTAGCGTCTCTGTTTAGCTTCTACAATTAGCTTTTCTATGAGTCTTGTGGTCCATGTACTGGAGATGAAGAGCAAATGTAAACAGGTTGTTGGATGTTTCTGGCCCACTGCTGAGGAGACTCGTGTTTCCAAAGGACATTTTGCTTTGGCATTCACTCTCCTAACCTGTCCATCACAGAAGAAGAATATGTATATCACCCTATCAGAGCACTTCGCTCTCGCTCTGCAGGCCTACTTGTTGTTCCTAGAGTATTTAAAAGTAGAATGGGAGGGAGAGCCTTCAGTTTTCAGGCCCCTCTTCTGTGGAACCAGCTTCCAGTTTGGATTCAGGAGACAGACACTATCTCTACTTTCAAGATCAGGCTTCAAACTTTCCTTTTTGCTAAAGCATATAGTTAGGGCTGGACCAGGTGACCCTGAATCCTCCCTTAGTTATGCTGCAATAGATGTAGGCTGCCGGGGGATTCCCATGATGCATTGAGTTTTTCCTTTCCAGTCACCTTTCTCATTCACTATGTATTAACAGACCTCTCTGTATTGAATCATATCTGTTATTAACCTCTGTCTCTCTTCCACAGCATGTCTTTATCCTGTCTTCCTTCTCTCACCCAAACCAGTCACAGCAGATGGCCCCGCCCCTCCCTGAGGCTGGTTCTGCTGGAGGTTTCTTCCTGTTAAAAGGGAGTTTTTCCTTCCCACTGTCGCCAAAGTGCTGCTCATAGGGAGTCATAAAATTGTTGGGTTTTTCTCTGTATCTATGAAGCGCCTTGAGGCGACTGTTGTTGTGATTTGGCGCTATATAAATAAAATTGAATTGAATTGAATTGAATATGAGGGATGTGAAAGCACACTACAGTGAAAGGCAGCCTTGATCCTTAGACTGTGTACCGGTGGATTCATGCCAACATCCCTCTGGGGGAGCATGACATGATGCTCATATGGCACATTTTTCAGTTATTGGCTTTGCTTGTGGAAACATGTAATTCCAGCAGTGCTGTCTGTAAACGGAAAGCATCAACAGTCCAGGTAAATATTACACAACCTTGTGATACATAGACTTCAGACAGAGTGATTCATATATTTTAAACACTAGACTGCCATCAGTGCCCACAGTTTTATTTTTTACATGATTTAATTTCTTTATTTATGCATTTGTAGACTGGATGGAGTTGGATGGTCTTGGCTTCTTCAGCACAATATACTGCATCTGTAATGAATGTCCTGAATATCACAATAACGCATTCACAGCATTACACTGCTTCAAACAATTACAGGAAACCTTTTAATCAGAATATTTAGCAGAATGTGTTGTTGGTCTGTTTCAGCTACTTTGGTGTTAATTAGCCTCGTGTGCACCAAAGGCCCAACAATGACACGACTCTCAAGCAGGAACGGTTTAACTTGTGGAGGCCACTGACGGTTTTTTCTGACCATTTTCTTTACTAGTTTGCGTTTGTCCAGGGTCACAGCATGAGCTGATACCTGGACCCTGCTGAGGTTACATACAAGCCTGTGGGGGCCACATAAAACACTACCCAGGTTGAGTTGCTGGAATGAGAGTTTGGTCTTCGGTAGGTTGATAATTTTCATTTCCATCTTTATTCAAGGAGGGGATGGAGAGTGTTTTCGAGCGTGCAGCTCACACTCCTCAGCCTCCTCGGGAAGGTTGATGTCAGAGTGTTGGACGAGGAGACTCCATCCTTTAGTTAAACCTCAGATTCAGTTCAATTTAATTTTTCATGTCAATCTAATTCAGTTTTATTTATCTACTGTCAAATCACAACAGTCGCTTTATATTGTAAGGTAAATACTCCAGAATAATCCAGAGAAACCCAACACTCAGAGGGCCCACTGTGAGCGAGCATAAAGTAAGAGATGGCGTCCGTCTCCCAAACTGGGAGCTGCTTCCTCAGAAGAGAGGACTGAAGGCTCCGTACGTCTTTCAGCCGTACTGAGAGGTTTAGTTTTCCAATTTTGTGCGTCTGGTGACATCGTGAGCTCAGACCAGACCAACAGAATTAGTCTTTAAATGATTTGTAAAGTTTCTTTCTGTTTTTGATGTACATCTTTCAAAACTTCAGCAAAGGTAGAAAAGTTACACATGCTAAAATCTCTACAGCGTGCCGTTCTCCTTATTGAGGAGTAGAAGCTTTTTCAGTTGTCTGACTTAACCAATACTGTCACTGATGAGCTTTGGATTTAGACACTGTTCAAACAACGTTTGAGCTGCAGTGATTAATATAAATGGTTTGTTTTAACACTGTACCTGTAAAGAATTCACCAAACTCCTGCTCAAGCTTCAGCGCCCTGTCAAAGGTCTTCTGGGCTTGTTCCTCTGACAGTCTCTTATTCATGGCCCTGTACACACACACACACACACACACACACGCACACACACACACACACACACACACACACACACACACACACACACACACACACACACATGCACGCACGAATAGAAATGTGCGCATCAAACAGGTTTTCAAATCAAACACACCGTCTCTTATTTCAGATTAAGATGCCTGGACATTTCTGTTTATTTAACATTTCTGTTAATATTTTACAGCCCGGCCTTCCTGAACTAAGCTGTTTGACTTCACTGTTTCCTGGACAGAAGATGTCTGTGCACGTGTCCATCAGCTGCTAGTATTGCATGTCTGAATAGTAGGGGTGCAACGATACTTGTATCGATATTGAACCGTTCGATACAGTGCTTTCGGTTCGGTACGCATATGTATCGAACAATATAAATTTTTAATTTATTTTATCAACTTTCCTTCTGACGATGCTGTCTGTGTTGAGCGCTCAGTGGATCTGCGCTCGACAGTGCAGCCTAGGCGGAGTAGTCGAACGCAGATTCACTGAGCGCAGCGCAAGCTAGCAGACAGAAGCTAAGCTCGTTGCAACATGGCAAATTGAACCTCCCCCACCCTCATTCAGATCTGGCGTTTGGAACTATTTTGGTTTTCATGTGACGTATGACCCTGAAGGTAAGCGCGTCATGGACTAAAGTAAAACAGTATGTTGGATGTGCCACGCAATGCTCAATTACATTGGTGGGAACTAGTGCGTTAGCGCAGTTAGCTCGTTAGCGCAGTTAGCTTGTTGATGCCGTCCAGCCCCACGCACAGGGCGATCAGCGGTAGCTCGTTAACGGAGATTTGCCGTGTTGTGGCGTTAACGTCATTTCAGATTAACGCTGACAGCACTAGTGGGAACACAACGAATATGACTGCACATTTACTCCGACATCATCCTAGTGCAAAGACAAGTGGAAGCAGACAAAAACAACAAGCACGCATGCTACAAACTTTACCCGAGTCATTTAGACAGCCGTTAGCACATGATTCTCCTTATGGGGACCTGATATGTTTAATATGCTGCTGAGAATATAGCCCAGAAGAAGCGTATAGTAGAGCTTTTATTTTGAAAGAGACATTTCTCTGTAATAAACTCTCTTTTCCAAAGATGAGGGATTTCTCGATCAGATTTTTATCCCTTTGTTGTTTCAGCAACACTAAATTTAAAAGCTGTACTCTTGAGTTAAAATATATATTTATAATTTTAATCAATGATAAATTAAAAAAGCATGAACATTTTTTTTTGTATCGAAAAAATATCGAACCGAACCGTGAATTTTGTGTATCATTGCACCCCTACTGAATAGTGAGGGGGGGGGGGGGGACGACCTCTATTGGCAGTGTGTGACAAAAGACCACATGAATACTCACATTAATGAATCAACAGACTTCGGTTTTATGAAGATGGCGATGGGATAGAGTTGTGCTACTTGTAGTCGTTTGATAGCATTTCCAGAAACATCCAGGATGCAGTGTTTACCCTGAGACAGAAGCACAGAGCTGTAGCACACAGAATCACACGAGCTCTCACATTAAGATCATTTTAAAACAACTCATGTGTTTCTAAATCGTCTTTGCTTTGCTTTGCTTTCTCAGAGAATACATTGCCCTCTGCACACCTATTATATTTAACTATATTTTAAATGCTTCTCTGTGACGCTGCTGGCAAACAGATCAAACCTTACCCTCTCAGCCACGTATCTGACAGAGTGGACGCTCGTTCCATAGAGATTATCATTATACTGCCCAGCCTCGATGAACTTGTGCTCTTGGATGTCCTTCTCCATCTGTTCCCTCGACATCACAAAGTGGTAATCCCGCCCATCTGCCTCGTAGTCCCTCCTTGGTCGAGTGGTATCTTCAGCATGAGCAGGAACATTAACTCTTAGTAACTTTACATTTGCTATAATTCTGATAAATGAATAAGTAACTCACTCACATTTTACAATCCTCACATTAACTGTTAACATTAACTAACAAATTCACCTTTAAATCCAACAGAGATTAAACTGGAAACATGGGATAACACTGCTAGCACAGCACAGCAATAACACAGTAATGCTGGGATAACAGTTTAATAATGAACAAGTAAAATACTGATATACTTGTGATTAATACAATACATTAACAGAAGTCTGTATTATTAGTGCACCATAATGATACAATAATAATATCAATGACAGAAATTCCACATTATACACAAACTGTGGTTCCAAAAAGATGAAGGGACTTGTTTATGGGAACTACTTCACTTTAAAGGACTTTCTAAACAGGAAGTTGAGAGAATCAGTTCATGGGCTCACTTACCTTGGTAACCTGAGCGGTTAGCAGCTTTATATGGTTCAAAGGGTAAATTCAAATAAGAGATGGGTAAATAAAAACATGCAAAATCAAAACTGCTGCAGCTGATGACAAACACAAACAACTGAAGAAGAAGGAGGCTGATCCTGTTGGGTCAGCTTGTGACTTTCTCTTACAAACCAGCAATACCCGAGCCACTGTCATTACATTAGGTAATATTTAACACGAGGTTCCTGTGTGGAGGAGATTACAAGATCTATTCTCACAATGGAGACCATATATACTTGGTTTACTACAATGAGAAGGCTGGTCGCTCACTATGTGTTAACAGACCTCTCTGCATTGAATCATATCTGTTATTAATCTCTGTCTCTCTTCCACAGCATGTCTTTATCCTGTCTTCCTTCTCTCACCCCAACCAATCACAGCAGATGGCCCCGCCCCTCCCTGAGCCTGGTTCTGCTGGAGGTTTCTTCCTGTTAAAAGGGAGTTTTTCCTTCCCACTGTCGCCAAAGTGCTGCTCATAGGGGGTCATATGATTGTTGGGTTTTTCTCTGTATCTATGAAGCGCCTTTAGGCGACTTTTGTTGTGATTTGGCGCTATATAAATAAAATTGAATTGAATTGAATTGAATTGAATTGGTGCAACTTGTGTGAGCTGTCCCTCAGCTACTGATTGAATCGCTGCAGTTTTTTATCCATTTTCTTAACTGTTTGTATAATTTAGGGGCAGGGAGCTGCTGCCTGTTCCAGCTGTCCAAGGGTCAAAGGTGAAATCTACCTGAGCACCAGCAGAGTGAGACAGACAACCACTCTCACATTCACACATACTGTATTCAGACATGCTGTAGAATGGCCACAGACATGCATGCTAACCAAACATGTGTTTGTGCTGTGGATGGGAGCCTGAGAGAGCAGACAGTAGAGAACATGCAGACTCTACACAGAAAGGTCTCCAATGGATGCAGACGTAGACATTTCTTCCATTAAGCTGGAATACTAATCTGTAATGTCCACTTCATCCTTACATTAGCAAAGCAAAGTCAAATACGTACGCGGCACACAGGATCCAAACTTGTCTGGGAACTCCGATATGAGGTCATCGTTGATTCTTTCCTTCATGGGTCCCAGGATGATGACCGGTCTGGCATAGTTAACTAAAGCAGAAACACAGACTTCATAAACAGTCAACTCTTAGAGGACCGTAGCTTTAGTTATGTTGTCATCTACAAAGGATGTATCGATTCTTGTAATAGAAAAATGAATAAATAGTATAAAATCTGTAGAGTAGACAGCAGCAACTGGGAAACTGTTTATACACTTTGATTTCACATGCGCGGCAGTTTGTGGTGAGAAAATGTATTAAAACCATCCCTGACTTTGTTGGGCTGTTTAACAGAAAAGAGGAATAATATGGAGTTTAGGCTGGCACACAAAAACTGTTTGTAAAAAAAATACATATGAAACTACATTTTAACAAAATATATAATTTCAAGAAGCCATAAAAACAAAAAAACAATCAAGGTGTCAGAGTGGGCTGTGGGCTGTCAGAGTGGGCTGTGGGCTGTCAGAGTGGGCTGTGGGCTGTCAGAGTGGGCTGTGGGCTGTCAGAGTGGGCTTAACCCCAATGCATCCACCCGTGTGACTGTCTGTGAATGTGGCGTGTGCAAAAATTCCCAAAGCCCGAGAGAGCTGTGACGTGTTTGTATTTAAATCAGCAACTTGAAAGTGAAGCTCATTAATGCTCAGTGGCTGATGAACGTTTGCTTTAAGGACACAAAAGAATGAATAAATTAAGTGAAAAAAACCCCACAACCAATACAGCCTTTGTTCTCACAACATCACACAACTAATTGTCCCCAAAAATCAGAACAGAATTGGGAAAAGGCTTTTAAATCCACTGCCCCATTTTCCTGGAAGAATCTGCAGGAGGAACTGAAACTGTCAGAGTTGGTTATGTTGATGGAGTTTAAGTCCATCTTTAAGGAACGAGACAATAACTTTTTAATTTTGCTCTTAACTGATCTGTTATTGTGTATTTTTCACGTTTGTGCGGGATTTTGTATTTGTTATGTACTTATGCTGCCATGATGCCAGGTGTCGTTTGGAAATAAGATTTTTAATCTTTTTTTTGTTTTTTCCTGGATAAATAAAAGACGAATAATAATAAAGTTTTAGCTTACCTTCATGACGCATCACTGGTTCATATGAGAGAATCACTTCCTCTTGACTTCCTGTTAGGATATTTCACAAAATACAGTGCTATCTTTAGCTATCAGGATTTGTGGGCAACAAAGAAAAACCATCAAAATACACGTAACAGCCTGAGATAACTCTAATAATCAACATTTTATTCATGTTCTACATTTACTGATATTTTAGTATCTTCTAAAGTTTACAAATGAGAACTTAAACGGTGGTTTCAGGGATGCGTTTGTGTTGTCAGTGCTAATAATCAGCTCATTTAGGAAACTCTTAAAAACATAAAAACTTCTTGATTTGAATTTTAGGTACTGAAACATAATTAAATACTCTCAGTATTTAGCAATAATCAAACCACTGGACATAAACACAAACCCGCAACGCTGAAACACGAACAACAGCCAATCACATTTTACTGTAGAAGGCCCAAACAAACAGATGTAACCGTGGCAACCTCTAAGACTGTCATTCAAGCTGCTCATAAACGAAAGCACCATGCAAACATGCATGAAACAATATCCACACAGTGAGGCTGGAATAATAAAGATCATGCTGGTGGAGTCGTGACAGATCCCAGTGGTTCCTCCTCAGGCCGAATGCAAGGTCATAACTGTGTCCTGCAGAACCTGCCTAACAAATCATGCAGTTCTCAGATAATGCAAACATTACAGACGCGCCAAGGTGTAAATGGCTCAAGCCACCGAAAGCATAAAAACTAACCCAATATATGTATAATAAGATTTCAGTAGTTTAATTTAAATATTTGTCCTCTGATGCATTTTAAACGATTCTTTAAAGATGGTTACTTGAAATCCTTACATGACATTATACAGATGTTAAACATTTTTAAACCTCTGCCACATGTCATGTTTTAGTGAACCAAGAAGCAAGATAAAGCCAACAACTGCAGCATGCAGCAATGCAGGCAGAAGAACAACCAACTTACTTAATGTCTTTGTCCCATACCCATCATCACCTATCCCCAGGATGTCCTATTGGCCGTCCACAGAGAGCCAGAGCAGAAGAAAGAGAGCAAGGAGGACAGCCACAACATAAGCAAAAGGTGGAGGAAACGAGGACCCACAGATCTGTCCTTCTCAAAACAACGAGCGGCCAGCAGGGAAAATACCAAATGTTGGACCTAGATGATCTCTGAAGGGAAACTGGGTCCTATAATCTCACCACAGAATGAACAGCAGGGATTATGAGAGCAGTGATTATCGCATTTCTGCATCAGGAAAGGCAGAAAACCAGGATGACTGCAAAGAGCCTCCGTGAGGTTCCCACGCTTGGAAACACACCTGTGGTTTCCCTCTGACGTGTGACCTACGCTGACTGCATGAAATGTGTCTGTGAGCTTACTTACGGTCTGAATCACTGCCATCCTGCTCACCATCTTTGTTCTTGTAGAATGGGAACTTTCGTGTAAAGATGAAAGTCTTTTTACGTTTGTCAGTGAATGACTGCGAAGGGAGAGAGAGCATGGGGCAAACAGGTGTGTCATTGTCATGCAGACAAAACTGTTGGCAGGAAGTAGAATGTCAAGAAGTTAAGTGTGAATCTGCTGCGTGTTTTCATTTGACCATGTGAAGCTTTGAGCCGAGCTCAGACAACAACAGCGATATTTAAAAGGACCGAGCTTCTTCTGCTGTACTCCTAAATAAATCAGTAGGAGATTGCACACTTCTTGACATGCCACCCGTTTAAAATAAAAGCAAAGTGAGAGACAGTTACCAGAACATGCCATGAAAAATAAAATATAAGACAGAGGTTCATACGGACACGTAAAAACATGCAGTAATAGAAGGAAAAGATGGAATCTGAGAGGATGACAGCTGAAATAACCTGTATGTATGATGTGTGTCTGTGTAAATAAACCACATCTGTTTCCAAAATGAAGTTGAGCTGATAATTCACAGGTGGTGCAGGTTTGACTTGTGGGAGGTAAGATTAATAAATGAAGCACATCTACAGCTGTGAGAAAGGGTTTGTGGCGCTTTTCTACTCGGAGCAGTCAAAGCACTTTACACAACTTGCCTCATTCACTCTTTTCCATGTGAGTGCTCTCTAGCTAACATTCATACTCCGATGGATGCATCGGAGAGCAACTTGGGGATATTGCCCAAGGCTTCTTGGCTCGCAGACTAGAGCAGCAGGGATCGAACCACCAACCTTCTGATCAGTAGGTGACCTGACTACCGAAGTCAACTATACACAGAAACTACTTGTTTTTCATGTCAAGTAATCACTCACAGTGCCGGCTGGAAGAATGAGTAAGCCCCTGACTTCAGCTAGCCAAAGACTCCTGCATGATCTACAACACTGAGCAAAAAAATGAAAATGCTCAGTGTTATATTTGGAAGTTAAAAGCCTGGCAAACCTTTACAAGCCTGTAAAGTGTGGTGGAGACCACCCTGGGCCTGCGCACATTGTCATCACTGGATGCAACCAAAAGTGAAATGTGGCAGGAGAATGTCGGGGCAGGAAGTCCGTGACCTGAAGCTTAGTAGAGGTTGCTGATTAAACAAGGTGCAAATCAAAGCACAGACGTAAAATATCAAGAGAAACAAATACAAATGAAGACGTTTTACAGAAGAAATGATCTGATGGACTTTTCCAAAGTTAAGCTTTACTCGCCTGTACTGGAAGTGATTACTTGTTTGTTCAATGAAGGCATAAAAATGTTTGTGTTAACTTTGTTTGTATTTGTTTGTATAAACAGCTCTGCAAAGATTTAAAGGTTCAGCTTCTTATGCATGTTCAGTTCTGTCTGAACTAGCCTGTGGATCATCGCACTAATTTCCACTTTGCAAGGTACTCACCGCTTTGGACTCAAACGACCCCAGCTTGGCGTTGAATTTAACAGTCTTTAGACGTGCCCGCTCTTTCCTTTCCACCCTGTTGAGGAAATAACTAGTCATTAAGTTATATATATAAAGTTTAGCAACTGTGAGCAGAAGAAGTCTTAACAGTTTCTACTCTACACGTGCTCCTGCCCTTTCCAGTGATCACAGCTAAACATCAGCAAACATCAGGTGTGTGGCAACACACTGCTTATTGAATCGGGTTCATTGTGTGCTTCCTCCTGTCAGCCCACTTTAACTGCTTTACTTTTCTATTGCTGATCTTACCAGGACCTCCTGATACTTACTGAGCACCTGCGCGCTGAAGCACCAGAAAGTACCTGAAGTTGAAGCTTGTTTTAACAAAGGGGACAAAAAACTAATAGCTGTCCAAATACAGTATCATGGCCCTGCATTTGTACACTGCTGAATGAAATTACAGGAGCACTTCAAAGCTAACATACAAGCTCCTAGTTGTTGCATCCACATTCACCTTGCATGAATTTAACAAACCTGCATCGCTTTGTTCTCAAGTTCAAAATAATGACTTCTATTTTTTTAATTCAGTTACATTTTATTTATTTGGCACCAAATCACAGCAACAGTCACCTCAAGGGGCTTCATATTGTAAGGAAGAGAGCCAGAGATCAAGAATCATTAATGATTGATTATAGTTTATTAACCCATGATGAGTGAAAATGCCCAGTGCATCATGGGAGTCCCCGGCAGCCTATTGCAGCATAACTAAGGGCCGATTCAGGGCAACTATATGCTTTGTCAAAAGGACCTCTAACCTTGAGGTCAAGGTCACCAAGTTTTTGGTGGACACACCAGTTGCATCACTTTCACTCCCGTGTCTTTGTTCTAGTTTTCACACTCACAGGATTTTCAGAAAATTGAGGCCGAAGTCACCGAGATCCAAACTCGTGTGAGATCTTCAGTAACGCCCACACTAGCAGTCAAGTTTGGACACGTTTGATTCTTTATGCTTCTTTGACTGTTTACATCGTAGATTCTCACTGAAGGCATCGAGACTATGAACACATGAGGTGTTTATGTAGTAAACAAAAAGTGTGAAATAACTCAAAACATATTTTAGATTCCTCAAAGTCGCCCCCTTCATGCCTGGATTGCTTTCAGGTTATAGCCTCCCACAGGTGACTGTGGAGGCGGGGCTATCAGCTCACACAGCCTGGAGCTGTGTTTGGGCTCAGTGTCCTGTGGCTGCAGGATGCTGTGGTAGCCATGCTGGGTCAGTCTGCCTTCAGGTTTGAATAAATCCCCAACAGTGTCAGCAGCAAAGCCCATAGATACCATCGCTCACCTTTTCTGTGTCACAAAGACACGGCAGGTGGAACCAAAGGTCTCAAATTTGGGCTCATCAGACCAAAGCACAGATGGTCTAATTCCTTGTGTTTCTTGGCCCAAACAAATCTCTGCTTGTTGCTTTTCCTCAGTCGGTTTCTCAGCAGCTGTTTGACCATAAAGGCCTGATTCACACAGTCTCCTCTGAACATGCAGAGATGTGTCTGCTGCTGGAGCTCTGTGTGGCATCTATCTGAGCTCTGATCTGAGCTGCTGCTAACTTCCTGAGGCTGGTGACTCGGGTGAATGTATCCTCAGCAGCAGAGGAGACTCCTGGTCTTCCTTTCCTGAGGCGTCCTCATGTGAGACAGTTTCATCGTAGTCTTGATGTTTTTGTGACTCCACTTGGGGACACATTCAAAGTTTTAGCAGTTTTCCGACTGACTGACCTTCAGCTCTTAAAGTAATGATGGGCTGTTGTTTCTCTTAGCTGATTGGTTGTTGCCATAATATGAATTCTAGCAGTTGTTAAACAGGCCTGTCAGCTGAGCACCAACCTGACTGCTGCACAACACAACTGATGGTCCCAACGTCATTAAGAAGGCAAGAAACTCCACAGATGAACCCTGACAGGCTCACCTGTGAGCTGAAACCATGTCAGGTGACCACATCATGCAGCTCACTGAGAGAAGGGTCAATCACGACAGGACGGAGGGAGACACAGTAAACGAAGAGGGAATCAGGGCAAAGAGGAAACACCTGGGGGAGACTATCAAAGTAAAACTGGAAGTGCGAGAAACACGCACTGAGATGCAGACTGACGAAACCCAGAGCACAGAGGGAGGACAGAGAGGGAGAGACGTGTAGGGGAGAACACATGTGAGAGAGACGAGGAAGACGAGGAGGGAAACTTGGACTAAAGGAGACGAGACAAGCGAGCAAACACAGACATAACTGGGGAACATACGACATATTTGTGACACGAATCAAAATTCAAACCTAAAGTGAAGAAACAAAAATCCCACTGGTGACAAACGGTTTCTGCTCTTTGATAATGAAAACATCTTTCTGGCATTTTTGTGATTAAATCCTGAAACTTTGTTTGCTGTATCGATGCACACTTTCAGATGAATTTGACTCTGCACCGATGTTCTTCAGGACTGGGAGACGTTATTGTTACTACGAAGGTCTGCAGCTCTTTGACGTCCCTGAGGCGACTATTGTTGTTGTTGGTGATTTATAAATAAACGTGAATCAAAAACAGCCTGTTTTTGGATCTTGACTAGTTTAGAAGAAACTAGTCATTAGTATTTTCACACATTAGTGTGTTCACTTCTTACCGTCTCTTGCTTGGGATGACGCCCATTTCCTCGCTGTCACCATGTGGAGTCACACGGCGAGCCTGCCACCACTCGTCATCGGAGGCGTTGATGACATGCAGGATGTCCCCAAACCTGAAGCCGAGCCCTTGGCTGGGAAGGCCGCTGTCCTTTGACTTTTCATAGTCAAAAAGTGCTCTAGTGCACGAGAGAAGAGCAGCAATACAATAATAATCCTGTTTCTTTGCAGTGACTTTTATTCTAAATCTAGAGAAACTAGCTGCAGGATTTCAGCAGTTACTATAGTAAACAGTGAATGTGTTTCTGTTTCAGTCACACGTCTCAAACCTGATTTGAATATCTGCATAAATCTTCCTCTTAGTCAGACATCTATGCATGAACATACAAGCTTACAGAAGTAAACGACGCACAAGCAGCTTTGCTGTTCAGCCTGGGACGTCCGACTTGTGCAGATGTTTTTTCATTTTCTGCATTCTTTGATTTACCACAACCATCTAAAATCAAAACAGACCCACCTGACATAGAGGGATCTTTTCTGATTGGTTCGCAGGGATCCTGACCCGGAGCTCATGCTGTGGTTCATCATCTGTTCCCGCAGGTCGTGGATTTTGGCCTCAAAACGTCCGTACT
Source organism: Neolamprologus brichardi (assembly GCF_056152115.1). Classification (NCBI taxonomy): domain Eukaryota; kingdom Metazoa; phylum Chordata; class Actinopteri; order Cichliformes; family Cichlidae; genus Neolamprologus; species Neolamprologus brichardi. The sequence goes on from NC_142113.1 coordinate 614,628, forward strand.
CTACAAGACAAGGTTAGCGTGGATCAGCACTGATGAAGGTGTTGAGTCATTATCTTTAATGGTATTTGCATTTAGATATAGTTTAAGGTGTAACTGTCACTGTAAGGTTGTGTCTGTTTATTATCAGGCCTTTGAGTTCCCTTGGTTCCCCTCAGCTGTGTTTCCTGCTGTTCCCTCTCTATAATCACCTCGTGTGTACATATCTTCAGCTGTCCTCATTATTCTCCATTATCAGTGTGACGCTTTGTCTCGCGCTCACTTTTATGCAGCGCTTTCATCTAAAACACACAGAAACACACAGTCTCTTGTCTGAGGACTTTATAACTAATAAACACTGATGTTGTGCCATCAGTGTTTATTAGTTATAAAGGTTCAGGAGTTCAGCTTCGGGCCAAGAAACAAGCAGAGAAGTGTACAGTATATAACTGTCTGCACGTTCAGTCTCATGCTCAGTTTCCACTTGTGCTTTTTTATATTGTCTTGGTTTCTTTCTCCCTGGTGTCACATCTCAAATCTGTGTGTCAGCAGTGCACAGAAAGGGAAACAGCATCTCTCTGCACTGGGTTCAGCAGCATTCATACCTGACCTATGACAATAGAAACAAAGGTATTTATCCCATTTCAGCACATCAGCAGCAGGACAGTGTCACAAGCTGCTGAATAATACAATGAGATATATAACAATACAAAGAAATAGGAGACAAATTCTCTGGTTTCCTTTTTTACGTCTAAAAGAGGAGACGTTCTTTCTAGGGGTGGGTTTTAATAATCGATTCATCGATTCTGGCTTGGATAACGTGATATCGATTCATTAAAACCCTGAATTGATTTTTTTATATAAATGTATTTTGCCCCAAATTCCAGAATATCAGGTTAAACCTCACAAATTTTCAAAAAGCACCAAACAGCTAGAACAGTAAATGAGAGCAGGAACACGGATTCTGCACAAAGATGTAAAGCTCGACCCGCCGACGCATCAGGATCAGTGAGATGTGACTTTCTCACCGACGGCTCGGACACGGTCGGGGCTGAAAGCCGACAGCTCGCTGATTCCAATGTTTCGGCGGGTCGAGCTTTGTGTTCACGCCCTTTATGCGCTGATTCTAAAGCTGTTAGTTTGATGTCTCTCCAAACAATATTGACCGAACCAGCAGCAAAAGAAGATCCAAACTACGCTTCACATAAACATCGTCATGAACTCACTCTGACTTTTGCTGTTTTGCTTCCACCAGGATAAAATCACACTTCATGCACAGCTCTCTCTCTCTCTCTCTCTCTCTCTCTGTACTGTTTCCTGCATTATTCGCTTGCTTGTTACGCACAAGTCTACCGTTGTTTACAGGCTGTCGGCCGATGTTTTTTTTTGTTTTGTTTTATATACTTCTGAAAAAACCTAATTTCTGCCGTTCAGTACTGAACAAATTTAAACTTTTTAAAATTATGCAAAATGCAAAACGCCATGTCTGTAAGCTAAGCTCTAAGCTGTAGCTTCAGAGGTAATTTTCATAAGTTGATTAATGGTTTTCTTTAGTTTTTGATGTACTGCAGAATATTTTTATAAAATCCAGGCCAGGAAAACCTTCATGTTTTTCTGTTTTATCTTCAGCTACTTTGACACAAAGGCCTCTGCTGTGATGTTCACACCTTTGATAAAGTCTTGCGAGTGTCAGCTTCCTTTTTATAGATACAAAAATACGTAAATGTACTGATCTGAATTATAATATTTCTGACTGTCAAAATTTCCCAGATTTAAATCGAATTGAATCGAATCAATTCTAGAAATCAGTGACGATACCCAGCCCTAGTTCCTTCCCACTGCTGCTCATAGAGCATCACATGATTGTGGGGGTTTGTCTGTTTCTTTGTGCTGCTATAAAAAGCACTTTGAGGCAACTTTTCTTGTGATGTGGCGATATATGAAAAAAGGAATTAAAAAAATAACACTACCTTTGAAAACATATTTGTATATTTATATATGCTGATGAGGACAGAGTTTATGCGACAGATGTTACAGACGGGTGAGGCAGGTGAGAGGCAACACCTGAAGGGAGCAAAAGAAGAAGAAGGACTGTGAGTCTGACAGTGTCTCAGTGTAAAATCACTGTGGCTTTATTGTTGTAGGAGTTTTCTCACTAATACTTGACCTCTTTTTTAAATAACAGGAAACTAACTAAACTACTAACTACGAGGAGACAACACTAAGTTTCTTTGTTTCTTGTTTTTTGTAAACATATTGTTGGCAAATTGCTGCAAATTCTTTGGAGACCCGGCAGCGCCTCACCCAAATACCCTGCTCCACAGACCCTAACTGTACTTCCTGTTCCAGTGCAGGAGGATCCAGCTCTGCACTGGACATGTTGACTCACTTTGGCAATAAGTGAGTCACTTACTGACTTTCCTGTTTTAACCAGAAACATAAAAATGTTAATATTAAAGCACTAATTTATTGAACACTGTTTCACAGACAGTGTTTGGTGCTCGAGCCCAGCGAGCTAAACTCGTGAAGGTGAGGAAGCTGAAGTTGATATTAGGAAAGTTGCTGAAATCATAACAACTTTTCAGAATTGTAATAAATGAGCAGAAATATTGACAATGTTTAAAATGTAACAGATGTGTTTTTAAGAACAAATGTCCATGGTGTGAGTTATGCGTAGTTCATGCTTCATGATTGATCATTCTTGCTTGATGTTTGACATTTAATAAGTTTTCTTTGCGTTTACAAAACAAATATAAAAAACAAATACATGGTTTATACTGTTGACAAAGGTGAGACTGTCTCCCGTTATATCTGAGCGAGGGTAGAAGGACAGAACAGCAAGCTATTATGTTTAAAGTGTTGCAGCTAGCAAATCCCTATTTTTTATCTTGTATAACTCATTATTTATATTCACAATCACCTCATAGTTATCACACGTTTATATTTTACTACACAAATATGTATTACAGAATGGAGGGTTGAAAGAAACTGCCACAGCCATACAGCACAAGGCCATAGGAAAATACTGGACAATGTGAGGTGGACACACTGGCTTTAACACACCACTAGGGAGGCAGCGTCCCACCCAAGTCCCCAGGCCCAACCCTGATTAGCTTCCAAGATCGAACAAGATCTGGAAGCTAATCAGGGTGTATAATGTGTAATGTATTTATATTTCTCATACATTCTTATATATTTCTATACTGTGTATTGTGTATTTTGTTGTACAGTTATTTTATTTTCAACTTTAATTTATATATTTTATTTTATTCCTTCCTAGTTAAATTTACCCTTCATTCTAATTTGTGTTGTAAAGTTATTTCATTTTTACTTTAACTTTAATTTTTATATTTTATTTTATTCCTTCCTTTAATTTTCATATTTATTTCCTATCTTATTCATAGCCTTTATTTTTTTCTTTAGGTCACGAGCAGTTGTGTAAGCATTTCACTGCATATCGTACTGTGTATGTCTTTGTATGTGACAAATAAAATTTGAATTTGAATTTGAATTTGGTATGACCATGATGGAGCCTTTACTGTGTTTCACTGATGGCTGTATACACTCACTGTTGTAGCTCCTCTGTATATACTGATGACAACTTAAACTTTATACACATGTTTGTTTCACTTCGTGACTTCTTGACAGCAGAAACGAAGACAAAATAAGACACTTCTGATGAGACTGATGAACAGCAGATAGATCAACTGAAGGACCAGACACGTCTTTCAGGTCCTGTGTCAGGTTTATTAGCCAAACGTTTTGGCTAATAGCTCTAAAATGTTTTAAATAAATAATCGAAGCGACTGTCTAAAAAGCGCCCAGTTGTAGATTTTAATTTGATGGAGATCAGGAATGTTTTTTCAGGTCATAAACCTGGTGGAGGGGAGTAAACATGGTGATGAAATCAGTGGCTTGAAATTTAGCACAAAATCAGTTTAAAGAAGCAGAATGCTTGTTAAATGAGAATTTATTACCTAATTACTTCAACAACCTTCAACAAAACACAGCACTTTGCAAAATATGCAAAAAAATTGCATATTTCCCTCCTAATGTGGGAAACCACAAACTTGTTTCACCCACCACCTGAGGCAGAAACACAATCAGGCTGTGAAGGAGCAGAAGCTCAAATGACCGAAGCATCACCAGCTGCACTTGCTGGTTGCAATCCACACGGCAGAAACAGCCAATGGTGGAAACTGCTGATGCAGTTACACGTTGGAAAAGCAGGTGGTTCACGCTCGACCCAAGATACAAGAGGCCAAGGTATGAAATACAAGCACTTTCTTGTTTAAGTACTTTCTGTTTACTAATTACACACACTGAGTCTGTTTTGTCATAAATATGATTATTATCTTGAAATGATCTTTTGATATCATTTTGAGGCTACATCGCCCACGTCCACCCCCAATCACCTGTGCAGTACTCTCAATAAAAATCCTTCCATTAAAACCAATTATTACCTATTTGAGGAAGCAAATTGTTTTAGATTTCTGATCAGCTGATCAACACTTCCCTGAGTCCACGTAGCTCCTAGAGAGGAATTCTGATAGAAGATAAGATTAAACTTAAATCTCATTAATGAGAGACAGACTTAAGTGTTTTTAAAGGGGTCGTTCAGGGAGAATTTTCACATTAAATGGGAACTAAAAAATGCTTTGGTTCTCTTCTTCTTCATTTGTGAAACACCGTGGACGTATTCGACGTATATGCTGCCTCGGTGAATAAACTTCACAATAATATATTTTCTTGAAATGCTGTAAATTGGTTTGCAAACATCTTCAAACACATATATTCATTCTGGCTGTTTCATTTGCTTGTGTATCAGGTGTTTCCAATGCAGATATTGCAATAAAGAAACATTTTTACACTACAATGAACTCTTTGTCTGACAAAGTGTTCAAGAGTGAAAACACTTCTGTGAGATTCTTACATTGCATCCATTCAATATAAGTGCATAGCTGCTAATTACGTAGGTGTAAGTTTACATACCCTGCAGAACTTTCAGACAGTATGGATGATAACACAAACCTTTTCTTTCACTCGTTGTTGGCTGACGCCATTTATTGTCAAACTGTGGTTACTCTTTTTTTTAACACAACACAAACTACCCAAATGACCCAGATCAAACGTTTACATACCCTGGTGACTTGCACACAACTTGACACAGAAAGGTTAGAAAGGCTATGAAATGTCACCATCGTCACCTGTGATGTGTTTGCTTGTGATCAGCGGGTGTGTATAACAGGTCAGTGACTTTCTGGGCTCCTGACAGACCCGTGCGTCTTTCATTCACTGATGTTATTCTAAGTCATGAGGAAAGCAAAAGAATTATCAAAGGATCTGCGGGAAAAGTTGGACTTTATAAAAAAGGAAAGGTATATAAGAAAATATCAGCAGTGTTCAAACTCTAATTAAGAAGTGGAAAATTGGGGTTCTGTTGAAACCAAACCACAGTCAAGTAGACCAACTAAAATTTCAGCCACAAGTGCCAGAAAAACTGTTGGGGATGCAAGAAAAAGTGTACAAATAACTTCAGGCTTAATACAGGACTCTCTGAAAATGTGGCGTGGCTGTTTCAAGATGCACAATAAGGAGGGACTTGAAGAAAGATGGGCTGCATAGTCGAGTTGCCAGAGGAAAGCCATTACTACACAAAGTATTCCACTTACAATATGCCAAACAGCACAGAGCCTCAAACCTTCTGGCACAAAGTCATTTAGAGTGATGAGACTTAAACTGAACGTTTGCCAGCTTGGAGAGGAGTCAACAAGGCGAACGGTGAAAGGGCCACCATTCCTGATGTGAAACATGGTGATGGACAGCTGATGTTTTGGGATGTGTGAGCTACAAAGGCACAGGATATTTGATCAGAATTGATGGCAATAGGAATGCAGTAAGCTATTGTAACCCACTAAAATTTGCCTCATGAAAATGAACTGCTGTTACCAAAGAATGTCAGTAGGTGGCACTATGAGATTGTTTAGTGCTTGTGAATTTAAGTTGAGAACTATAGAGAAGGAGAATAGCTCTAAGGCTACGTATGCTGGTCGGAGCTACTCACCGAGTTTTTCTTTAATCCTTGTTCAAGAAAAAGGTTATGTGTGAAGACACAAATTGGATTTTACTCTTCCGCTTGTTGGGAAACGCGGACACTTTTTGTTGATGCCGATGTACCTCTGTTTTTGTGTTTTTTGTTCATTTCCGGTGAGTTGACTAACTGCGCTAGCATAGCAAGCTAATCGTTAGCTAATCATTAGCTTAGTATAATGTAAATTTCATGTGTTCCTTTTAAGTGCTGTATTATCTTTTTATTTCTTCACTTGTGAATGTTTTAAACCAGGCTAAAGCTAGTAGGTAAGTTTTATTTATTGTAATGAGATGATAAATATGAGCAGTCTTTGGCTAAATAGTACTGCGACCACGTTTTGCACTTTCCTCGTGCATCAGTAATGTACATTCTCTTAATTCACTGGATTGATGTGACTGCTGTTCACAAAATATGAGATTTGAGTTAAATTTGTATGATGTGGAAATTGTTTTAAGGTTCTTTGATTAATTTTATTATTGATTGCATTAAGTCGTTATATACAAAGAGTGAGAGACATTTGGTCACTAGTGTTGATTAAGTTGTTATATGATATTCATGTAAAATATGTTCACTGCCCTGTGCAGGTTGGTTTTTTTGTTGGAGTCTAAAGTTGCGAGCCAGGATTCCAGATCCCCAGCTGCGATGCAGGAAAGATTTCCAGCCTACTTAGAAGTGACAACTGCGTTACTTCTTGACAGATAAGCTTATGAGATCTCAGAACAATACACTACCCGGGTAGTACTACTAACATTAACACTATACACACACACTCACACACCTGAACTGAAAAGACTGAAAAGAACTCTGAACACTGAACTCTGAACTCTAAAACTGAATACACAGACTGACAAATATGGACTATTGGAACTGTTGCGAACTGTTGGATGACTGTTTTTGGTTTTGTTTTGAATAAATGTTGACTGTTCTTTTAACTGTGTGTCATTCGCTCCTTAGTCGATTCCTAGAGACCATAAGCCTAAGATCCTAACTTTCTCTACATTCAGTAGTGGTAAAGTATCGTGTGTTACACTATCAAAAAAGGAATTTTTTTAAAAATTGAGTAAATTTTGCATTCATCAGCCTGGAAGCTGCAAATGTGACGTACTTGGACATTTCAACATGACAATGATGCAAAACAGAAGGCCAGGCCGGCCTGTCATTGGCTACAGCAAAATAAAGTGAAGGATCTGGAGAGGCCCTGCCAGCCTCCTGACCTCAGTATCATTGAGCCACTCTGAGGAGACCTCAAACTTCAGTTCATGCAAGACAGCCCAAGAAATACAGGAACTGGAGGCTTTTTGCCAGGAAGAATGGGCAGATTTACCATCTGAGAAAGCCTCATCCACAACTACGACAAAATACTTCAAGCTGTCATTGATGTTAAAAGGGGCAATGCAGTAAGAACTGGGTATGTAGGTGGGGTAGTTTGTGATTATTATCTAAAAAGAGTAAATACAGTCGTTTGCTTTATTGAACATGTGCTCAGCATCAGTTATAACATCGGGTACGACAGCTAGGAATAAAACTGGCACTAGGCAGCCCTGCCACAAAAACATATCAGATGGGCAACATGGGCACTAACATAACCCAGTATATAGAATAGAATAGAATAGAATAAACCTTTATTATCTCCGGATGAAAAATGTGGGTGTTACACAGCTCCAAGGGGAATATAAAATATAAAAGGGAGACACAAAGTGGTCCTATATACATAAGCAACTGAAGTTCGTATATACAGATAACGATGTACAGAAATATGTATAAAACGTACAGTGAACAAACAAGCTGGTGAGTAAGATGACCAAAGGATGTTAAACTGTGTTATAGAGTCTGACAGCTGCTGTAAGAATGACCTGTGGCGGCGCTCCTTCCTACACTGTGGGTGTAAAAGTCCACTGCTGAACGAGCTGCTCGGTGTTCAGTCTCATGCGGGGGGGGGGGGGGGGGGGAGGTGATGTCCATGATGGATGTTAGCTTAGACAACATCCTCCCCAACCTGCTCGATGGACTTCAGCGGATGGTCCAGGACAGAGCTGGCCCTCCTGACCAGTTTGCTGAGTTAGGTCTACTCCCTAATAGGTCTACGCCCACAATGGCGGTGTCGTCTGAGAACTTCTGGAGATGGCAAGTGTCCGTGTTATAACTGAAGTCTGCAGTGTACGGGGTGAAGAGGGACGGAGCAAGTACTGTTCCTTGTGGGGCCCCCGTGCTACAGACTACCACCTCAGACACACAGTCCCACAGTCACATACTGGGATCTAATGGTGAGGTAGTCAACAATCCACGAGGACAATGATGGTCCACTCCCTTTCCCTGCAGCTTCCCACTTAGCACTGAGGTCTGGATTGTGTTGAAGGCACTGGAGAAATAAAAAAACATGACTCTCACAATGCAACTGGTTCTCTCCAGATGACAGAAGACCCGATGCAGCAGGTAGGTGACAGCGTCATCCACCTCGAAGTTCGGCAGCCTCGTATAACCAGGCCTTTGGCCTCTGACAGCTCATTCTTCGCCTTCATGTACACTTTGATGTTCGGTGGCACACTACTTCTTATCCCCTGCGTATGTAGGTGATGGCGGTCTGTAAGTCGCCTTCAGTTGCAGTGTCTCTTTAATGCTCTGCATTCAGCTTGGAGATGCTGGAATGCCCTGTATCACAGTGGCTATGTAGCAATCTGCCCGAGCCTGTGGGCTACGCGACAACGTATTGGCAATGTCATTCGAGACTCAAGATTCAAAGTGTTTATTGAAATGCGATTTCTTCTGTACACATGACAATAAACACTTTGAATCTTGAATGACAAACGTTTTGCCAGGGACATAGACGACCTCCGGCTTGTACCTCATGATATCTTGTAGACACCTCAATGAAACCTTGAGTATAACAACCAAACACCAACCATGAATGAAAAGAAAAGTTTTTGTGTTATCATTCATATGGTCTGAAAAATGGTTAGGAAATCATAAATTCTGCCAGGGCATGTGAACTTAGGAGCACAACTGTACATAAGGAGGTCATCACTTGGCCCAATTATAGCCAATTTACTTAGAGGCCCGCAAAGATCTATTTAAGCATTGTCCTGTGTAGGTTTGTGATTAATAAGGCATTTACACCACATGATTGGTGTGCTTGTAAAGTGCATTAACCTTTTTCAGCTGACTTACCTTCAGGTCTGTACTGAGCAATGATGGTGACCACTTGTCCTGCTCCTTTTAGGGCTGCAGCTGCTTGTTCATGTGTGGCTCCTTGTAGGTCAATGCCATTGACCTATTTTAACAACAAAGTTGAATTATTTTATTACAGTTTGCTTTACTGCATATTGTGTATTGACCTGCAATACAAAAAAGTGTACTTTATTTCACCTCAGTGTTAATGCATGGTGTCCATTAATAGGAGGACAATTCAGCTTCAGATTTAGTTTAACCCATTTATCAATTTTATTGTGAATTTTTCCAAATGACAATTGTCAAAGCCCTTAATTAAAATTAAAGCTGAAAGTTTTCACTATTTTTCATCCCCTCAAATGGGGTGGGGTTGTGGGGAGGAGAGAGGTATGAGTGTATGATCCTCAAGCTTGGGTCCTCCTGAGGTCAAAGGTTCTATGGAGTACCTCAGCTGTTCCTACTACTGACGCAGACCACTGATGTTGTGGGCTGAAAGTGCTGGAGCCCTCTTCCAGTTCTGGGGTTACAGCTCCTACTACTCCTACTACCACTTGGACCATTCTGGATTTTATGTTCCACAATTGCACCAATTGTTCATTCAGCCCCTGGTACTTCTCTGTTTTCTCATGCTCTTTCTTCCTGCTGTTGCTAAAACCAAAACTACAGTCTTGTGTTCCTTTTTAACCACCACAATATCTGGTTGGCTGGCCTGTATACTGCTTCATCAACCAAACTAGTTTTTTGGTCATTTGGTGTTATTTCCAATGCCCATTTGAAACCTGGATCCTCTGTAGCTGGGTACCAAGACAATATATCCTAGGAAGATCTACTAGATGATATGAATGCAGCACTCTGGACAATACCTACTGTGACCATAACCAGCTGATCTACACTACGGCAGCAGTGGTCAGTGAGATGCTTGGCTATCTGTTGAACATGGAGAAGGAGACTTGAAGCCAAAATCAAGGTAGCATGGAGGGAGGTTAGCCAACTATTGGAGCTGCAGAAAGGTGCAATGAAGAAGGTGCCTAAGAAGTACAACAAACTGTCTCATACCACAGGCCGTGGAAACTGCCAAACAAAGACTCACAGTCTTGGCCAGCTGCTTTAAGGGGTACACCAGACAGATCGAAGGCAGGAGAATAAACCAGCTGTTCTCCACAGAACCAGCCAAGTGGCAGGGGAACAGTTTGAGAACAGCACCACCAAGGCTGGAGACGGCGCAATACTGGAAGAGCATGTGGGAGAAGGACACAACCCATAACAGCAATGCTCAGTGGCTAGTGGATCTGAGGGCAGATCACAGCGACCTCCCTGAACAGGGTCCAGTCACCATCACAGTGGCAGACATCCAAGAAAGGGTCTCCAGTATGAGGAGTTGGACAGCACCAGGCCCCGACATGGTTCACGCCTACAGGCTGAAAAGCTGACTGCACTCCACGAGCGTCTGGCAGCACAAATGAACAAGCTGCTAATAGATCAGCCACACCCAGAATGGCAAACTGAAGACCGGACAGTGATGATCACCAAGAAGTTACCTGTCCCATCCAACTACCGGCCAGTAACCTGCCTCAGTACCACTCAGTACAAGCTCCTGTCAGGCATTATAGCGTCTAAGATGAACAGGCACATTGCTCAATACATGAGTGGGGCACAGAAAGGGATTAGCAAGAATACTAGACATGCAAAACACCAACTACTGGTAGACCGAGCAGTCAGCCAAGACTGCAAGACTAGGCAGACCAAGCAGCCTCCAGTGCACAGGGCACTGCCTGGATTGATTATAAGAAGGCCTATGATTCAATGCCCCACACCTGGATCCTGGAATGCCTAGACCTATACAAGATCAACAGGACCCTAAGAGCCTTCATCAGGAACTCAATGGGGATGTGGTGTACAACACTAACTTCCAACTTCAAGCCCATAGCACAAGTCACCATCAAGTGCGGGATCTACCAACGAGACGCTCTGCCCCCACTATTATTATTATTGTTATTTTGAGTCTTCATGGCAGCTGTAAGCGTCTCCAAGGTCTTAACAATGCAGCTTTCGTTGTGAGAAGTCGCGCCTCGTCCAATCGTTTCAATCCCAGCGTGCAGCCTTGTGGGGATTTGAACAGCCGGTTCCACTTTCTTAATTCTCCGATAAGCCAGGGCCAAGCCAGCTCCGATCAGCAAGAACCCTGTTATCATGGTTCCGAATAGGTAGATATCTTCAGCGTCCTCGATAGACAGTCCCGCCAGGCACACGATCCTCCATTTCTGCCACCCGTCCATCGTGTATCCGGCAGGGAAAGTCCCTCCAGGGCACTCGGGCTCTCCCGAGCCCAGACTTCTCGTTGAGAAAAGGGTGTCAATAGCATTCAGAGACCAGTTGATCAAATCCATAATTCTCTTTAGGTTTTAGAGAACGACTGTGAGAGAGTGTTGCAGGGAAAGTAATACACATGAGACAAGACAAGGACACAGAGGCTAAGCAGGGAAGATAAGGGGAAGGAGGAGAGGAGAAAAGTGCGACTGCCTTCGCCGAGAGCTAAACGATCATTAACAAGACTGGCTACAGATACTACGGAACGGAGCAGTTGTCAGCCACCTCCTGTACATGGATGACATCAAGCTGTATGCCAAGAGTGAACGAGACATCGATTCACTGATCCACACCACCAGGATATACAGCAATGAGATTGGAATGTCTTTCAAACTGGAGAAGTGTAGTCGGATGATAATAAAGAGAGAAAAGGTAGTCAGAACTGAGTGGATCAAACTACCAGAAGGCAACATTGCAGACACAGAGGTTACAGGCTACAAGTAACTGAGGATCCCACAGGCAAATGGGAACCATGAAGAGGTTGCTAGGAAAGCTGCAACCACAAAGTACCTGCAGAGGGTAAAGCAAGTCCTGACAAGTCAGCTAAACCAGGGGTGTCAAACTCAAACACACAGTGGGCCAAAATTCAAAACTGGAACAAAGTCGCGGGCTAACATTAATATTTATTGAAAAAAACACTTCCTCCAGATATGAGAATGAATCTTTTCTTATGGACTCAAACAAGTTTTGCTGAAAAACTGAATATGGAACAAGCAAAGCTTAATGCTAAACAATATATATATTAGCTGTGTAATACCAGTAGGCCAGCTCTAATAGTAATTTGGTATGGCTTCGCGGGCCAAATGTAATTAGGCTGCGGGCCAGAGTTTGACACCTATGAGCTAAACGGTAAAAACAAGATCCAGGCTATCAACACCTACGTCCTGCCTGTGGTCAGGTACCCTGCTGGGATAATAAGTTGACCAAAGGAGGAGATAGAAGCCACTGACAACAAGACAAGGAAACTACTGACCATGCATGGAGGGTTTCACCCCAAGTCCAGAACCCTGAGGCTGTACGCTAAGTGTAAGGCAGGAGTACAGGGACTGGTGAGTATCAGTACCACGGTCCAGGATGAGACAAAGGAAATCCACAAGTACATCAGGAAGATCGCTCCAACCGACCGCGTGTTTAGTGAATACCTCAGCCAGCAGAAACACAGGAAAGAGGAGGAACCATCATGGAAGCACAGGCCCCTGCACGGTATGTACCACCGACAGATAGAGGAGGTGGCTGAAATCCTACCAGTGGCTGGACAAAGCTGGACTGAAAGACAGCACAGAGGCACTAATCATGGCAGCACAAGAACAAGCTCTGAGCACAAGATCCATAGAGGCTGGGGTCTATCACACCAGGCAAGACCCCAGGTGCAGGCTGTGTAAAGATGCTCCAGAGACAATCCAGCACATAATAGCAGGGTGCAAGATGCTAGCAGGCAGGGCATACATGGAACGCCATAACCAAGTGGCCGGCATAGTGTACAGGAACATCTGTGCCGAGTATAACTTGGAAGTCCCGAGGTCAAAATGGGAGACGCCCCCAAGGATGGCGGGGAATGACCGAGCTAAGATTCGGTGGGACTTCCAGAGTGGCTAACCAACCGGACATAGTAGTGTTGGACAAGCAGAGGAATGTGGACATCGTGATAGACATTGTGAAAGTGAATGACAGCAACATCAGGAAGAAGGAACACGAGAAGCTTGAGAAGTACCAAGGTCTCAGAGAAGAGCTGGAGAAGATGTGGAGGGTGAAGATAACAGTGGTCCCAGTGGTAATCGGAGCACTAGGGGTGAGTGGGGAATTTTTATATTTTTCTTGTCTTTTTTCTCATCTTGTCTGTTCTGGTAAATAATCTCTTAAAATCCAGAATAATCTTCTTTGTCTTTGTGGTGTTCAGACTGTGTCGGTCTGCCTCCTGAAGTTGACAATACGCTGGATACCCTACCAAAGGTTATTATGGGAGAGTTGATTTTTTATGCTCCAATTTTCCTGATTCCGCTCTTCAGGTCAGCTCTGGCAGCACTATATACTTCCCCGAAAGTGGAATTGTGGGCTTTGGGGACACGTTTGACAGCTTACAGGACCTTTGATTGGGAAACACACAGGTACATTTTTCTGCTGCTACATTTCCCACACAGAAGTTGATGGATAGAACAGCTTCTGTATGAACACTCAAGTCCTTATTGCCAAAGACACTTGACTCAGAGGAATTGTGCTGCTTCTGTGTATACGTCTTTGGATGTATTCAGGGGAGAGGATCACAGAGAAGTGGTCAGACCAGCCTCTGTGTGGGAGATAACACACTCTGTGTTTTATGCTTGTATAAACTTTTCCCCTCTGGTCACACATCTTACATGCTGGTAAAATCTAGGCAGGACAGACTCTAGGTTTGCCTGATAAAAATCACCCGCAGTAATATGTGTGCCGTTGGGTCCACTGTAGTAGTGTTTGTATGGTGTCTGCCAATAACGAGAGACATGTGCTAGTGTTAGCATTGAGTGGAATGTAAAAAGCTGTTATTTGTCAGCATTTTGAGTTTAACTTTGTATTCTTGATTCTTTCCTTGGCATTATGAAGAAGATAAAAGTTCAAGTTTTATATGGTTTAATCTTGGTTTTAGTTCTTTTTATGTCTTTGAGTTTACTTGTGTTTCTGGTTGATGGTTTCTTGTCAGTTAGGTTCCTTTTGTGTCTTATCCCGGTGTCTCCTGTGAGAGTCTGTGTCTGTGTGTTTGTTTCTCCTGACTCTGCTTTTCCTGTTTTATTTTGATAGTCCCTGTCTCATGTGCCTTGGGTTCAGTTTTGTTCCCCCTGTCTAAATTTTGGGACAGATTTCTCCTCCCCTATCATAAAGGATGGTCAAGTGTATCCTATGCTACAGGAAGCACTCAAGCTTCATTATCGTGTCGTCCCTCAATACTGTTCTCCCTTGTTCCCTGGTTTTCTCTGCGATCCTAGTTTGTATTCCTGGTCCACTACATCTAAATGCTTTCTATTTAGCAGTCACACACAGTATGTTGCCCCAGGATGCTTACCGGCCTTTTAAACTTATATATAAGTTCACCAGGGAGAATATGAAAAATAAAAAGTCTAGCCTTCTTAGGCTGTGAAATTTCCACCAGTAATGGGGGACATATGAAGTCAGTGTGTACAGTAAACACTGACTAATATTTAAGGTTAGATTCCCATCATCCACTGGAGCATATAGTGTCATCAGGACACTACAACACAGAGCAAACAGCTTCCCCACAGACACAGCAGCCATGGAAGCGGAGGAACGTTATATCAAAAAGGCCCTGAGTAAAAATAATTATCATAGATGGACATTTGTCAAAGCTGGGAAAGCACCTAAAAAATCTCCAGGCAATCTAGGAGAAAAGAAGGACAGCTGCTGCCTAAGCAAAAATCCTTATTGATCCCTTCAGTGTCAGGAGTATCGGAATAGCTGAGAAGCATTTTCTCAAAAGGCAGCACCTCTGTTGTTTTCAAACCTCAAACAACACTACCACAAAAATTGGTACCCTGGCACAAAAAATGCAACGTTTAAATGAACAGAATGAGACAGCCTTTAAGATAGCTACAAGAGACTGTTGTTCATTCAGGACAGTAAACCTGAGCTTCAGGTGATTGGGGGAGATCAAGACTGTCTTCCTCTTTTTTTTAAATTGCAAACTGTGGTCCAGTTGTTAGCAGAGGGAGGGAAGGCAAAGGACTGTAACTTCTAGAGATGCCGGTTTGGCAAAGGACTCATTGGATTGAGTTTCCTGGACACAATTTCCCTGAACAATGGATTGACATAGGATCATGATCCTTTAAGCCTTGAAGCTGGTAAAAATAGTAACAAGTTCAGGGTAAGGTGTAAAGGTAACGATACATCATCTTTTAGACTGGATTTACTCCATTATTCTGCCCCATGTATATCCATCATGTATTTAATGAGCTGTATGTCTTCGTCTGAAATCCCCACCTTTCGTTGCTACATAAAACAAAGTAGCGATGGTTTAGAAAATGTAGTTTTCAGACCAGGAGTGACATGTTTAGCTGGATGTTCTCCTTAAATTGTCTGAGTGGTGTCCAAAAAACGATGTGGGCTTCAAAGATAATTGGCAAACCTTCTGGAGGAAACCTGGTCTTGTTAGGAGAGACGGCATCCATCCCACTTTGGATGGAGCAGCTCTCATTTCTAGAAATCTGGTCAAATTTAAACCCCCCAAAACCCATCTCCATAGAGACTGTGTCAGCTCCCAAACAGACAAAAAACAAACAAAAAACCAGCAACAAACAACTTAAACATAAACAATCACAAAGAAAGAACAATACAGTATCCACATCTGAACCGAAGAGTAAAACGGTGAAATGTGGATTATTAAATATTAGGTCTCTCTCCTCCAAGTCTCTGTTAGTACATGACTTAATAATTGATCAACAAATTGATTTACTCTGCCTTACAGAAACCTGGTTGCAGCAGGATGATTATGTTAGTTTAAATGAATCAACACCCCCGAGTCATTCTAACTACCAGAAATCTTGAAGCACAGGCCGAGGGGGCGGTGTGGCAGCAATTTTTCACACCAGTCTATTAATCAACCAAAGACCCAAACAGACTTTTAATTCATTTGAAAGCCTGATGCTTAGCCTCGTCCACCCCAGCTGTGAAACTCAGAAACCAGTCTTACTTGTTATCATCTATCGTCCACCTGGGCCTTACACAGAGTTTCTGTCTGATTTCTCAGACTTTATATCTAATTTAGTTCTGAGCTCAGATAAAATAATTATTGTGGGTGATTTTAACATCCATGTAGATGCTAAAAATGACAGCCTCAACATGGCATTTAATCTGTTATTAGACTCAACCTGGTTCTGCTGGAGGTTTCTTCCTGTTAAAAGAGAGTTTTTCCTTCCCACTGTCACCAAAGTGCTTGCTCATAGGGGGTCATGTGATTGTTGGGTTTTTCTCTGTATCTATTACTTTAGGGTCTACCTTATAATATAAAGCACCTTGAGGCGACTGTTGTTGTGATTTGGTGTATAAATAAAAATGAATTGAACTGAATTCAATGGAAATGTGAATTCTGCAACATTAATTATTTTGATTTAAATTTAAATGTGTAAAACTAAATATGAGTGCTGTCAATAGATAAAAAAAATTAACTAATTAATCTCACAATTTTAATCGCAATGAATCGCAGTTACTTGATCAAAAGCCTGGTTGCAATTACATTTTTTCAACTTTATATTTAAGCTTGTAAAATACATTTATGCAATATAATGAAGTATAAACACAAAGAATGTTAAATGCTTAAATTCAAAGAGAATTTGAATAGTTTTCTTCAGTCTTTTAGCACAGGCTAAACTATATACTATTAGGTAAGTATAAACTAATATATAATTATATCAAACTGCTGTCAAACAAAATATTTAAAATGTTTAATCAGATTCATCACAGGGTTACTTTGGATTAATTTTGATTAATCACGATTAAATATAATTTTTATTCAATATTAATCGCATTTCATTTTGCATGAGCAAACAGACTCGAGAAAAGCCGTTTGTTGCAATCCACTTGGCGATTGTGTCAGTCGATGTGTCCGAGGCCGACTTACTGAGTCCGTGATGCTCCGTGAGTGGTTTGTCCAAGCTGGGTGACGCGTTAGCCAAAGTGCTAGCAGCATCCTGGCTAACGTATGCTTCACGTCAATGTGATCTTTTAAGCTGGAAGTGCTTCGGTGAAAATTCCTTCTTGTACAACGTGCATAAGACTTTATGTCGGTTGACTGTTCCGTCTTCTTGTTTTTTTAATACTCAAATTTCCCATCGAGAGGCCGATGTGCGTTTATCATCTTCCATATTGAATTGATTGGTTCAGCTGCCCGTCACTACCAGATCAACTGCCCATTTGTGCGAAGGTAACTCTGCTTGGCCAAACTGCCCGAAATGATGCGTTAACAGAAACATTTTAGGGATTTTGAGTCATTCTGCACCCAAGATGCGTTAATTGCGTTAAAAATTTTAATCGTGTTGACCATGATGGCGGATTAATTTGCGTTAACGCGTTAATTTTGACGGCACTACTAAATACTTATTTTTAAAATCACTGTAGTTTTAAAAGAGATGTTTTCCATTCTTATTTGATTTCAGCTGCCAAGCTGCTTCTGCTTCCTTTTGTTTAGAAGTTTAATCACGATCCACCACTAACGTGACAGATCGGGACGATTGACCGATGGTTCTGGACTCTGGGTTTTAAAGCAGCCATGCTGTTGGTTTAGCAGAGCCTTTTGTAAAGGAGATTGTCTGGATGGCAGCAAATGTTCAACATGTTTAATATAAAAAGTATCTTCACAGATGTGCAAGTTTTTTGCACAGCTGGATGTTTCCCTTCCTTGTTAGCTCAGAAAACACACGTTCAATCATTTCCACAAAGAGTTAAAAGTCATCTTAGTCTACAAATAGGATAAGACCCTTTAGAAGTTTTATTTTTATTTTGGATGGCAGTTTTTTTTTTATTGTAGATGCATCAAACGGCTCTTTCCTGACAGTAGTTTTCAGAGACACGCCATGACTAGATGGTTATACATGTTTATTTGATTAAATCTCTGCATTCTTTGCAAATTTAGATTTAAAAACAATGTTTTAAAACAACTTGCAGACACAATCTTAACCCCTTCTCCTTCTTTCCTTCTGAAAGGCTTAGCCTCTATGTAATGCTATTTTTTACCCCTAATCCTCCCATGCTGCCGAATAACCTAATTATCTGTGAGATGTTCTGCTGGGTGTTTTCTTAGTATTAGACAAATTAGCAGTCCTTTACTGTCCCTTTCCCAGCTTTTGCTGGCAATGAATGAAATTTCTGTTTTGTCATTAATTATTAATTATTTTAACAATTAAAGCAATAAAGATGAAAAACACTAGTTTTGTATTTATAGCTGTCAATTACAAATGCACATATTTAACAGATTTAATTAAAAAAGCCTGCTAATAAACTATGACACACAGCACCTATCTGTGATCATACTGGAGCAATACTGCAGAAGATAAATCTAGGCCACCTGAACTATTGCACACTTTATCATTGTCCTTGGAACACACACATCTAACAAACGTCAGCCTGTACTTGTGTGAGCATTACAAAGAGATTCAGACTGCAACAAATAAAAACAGCTTTCCATATTTATTCAGATTTGTTTGTAAGCAGTTCGCATATTCAGTTCAATTCGGTCTATAAAAACCTGAATACAGCTGCCTCAGGATGCTTTATACTGTAAAGACCCTCAAATAGGGCTGCTATTGAGCTGTGAAGGTTTTTCATAATGAATTAAACTGCAGGTGACATCAGAATTTCTACATCAATAATTTCAGTAAAACGTAAACATATTTTGAAACGTTACTATGTGTAAATCTCTGTGGGTATAGTGGCTCTTGCATACTCACTGATAAAATCTGGTCACCTCGCCTCAGTTCTCCACTCAAGTCAGCGGGTCCTCCCGCAAGGATGAAAGAGACAAAGATGCCCTCACCATCTTCACCACCTACGATGTTGAAGCCCAAGCCCGTGGTACTCTTGTGGAGCACAACCTTCCTGGGTTCCCTGTGCAGACAGTTTAAATAATACATAAGCTCAGGGGAGTCAGTAGGTCTCAGCATCTTCAGCTCAGAAAGAAGACTAAAAGGTGGACAACAACTGCTCGAGTGAAGCTTTGTGCAGCTCAGTGACTGCCAGAGCTCCACAGGGGGATAGTGCTCTACTTAGATCACTTGTCCCAATTTAGCGCTGACGAAAAAGGAGCCTCATCGTATTACACACTTTCACACACTGGTTTGCTTGCTCTTTTGCTCCATCTGTCACAAACTTACAGACACTCGAATATACTAATGTATCTCAAAATATTTGAAGATTATGAGTACTGAATCTAAGGAGCTTGGAAAGAAAAGCGTCTGGACTTCTTTAAGTGGCTTGAAGATGTTTCACCTCTCATCCGAGAAGCTTCTTCAGTTCTAGTCCAGACGCTTTTCTTTCCAAGTTCCTTAGACTACGATGACCTGGATGACTGACAACCTTCACAGACAAGAATACTGAATATTGACGGTTGTCAAAATGATCATCGTTAATACCCTTCACAGGTATGGTAATCCACAGAGGGTCGCTGCTGAAAATGTTGGCTGTCTACAGAGTGCTGCATCAAAGCTTATTATTATAAAGTTAAAGTTGAGGGAAAACGTAGGAAAAAGTGCACATTATTAATTGATCACAACCAGTTCAAGAAACTGGCAGGTCTGTGTTAACACAGCTGAGAGAGTAAAAGGTCTAAACATCCAGCTTCATGTGATTATAAATGTGATTAAAAGTGATGCCCTCTTATGTGATGAGAAGGATTTTAAATTATATTCTGGTTTTAGCAGAAAACCAATTAGGACAAGCCAGTATAGGAGAAGTATATGCTCTATTTCTAGCCCTAGTCAATATTCTTGGGGCAGCATTCAGGAACTGCTACTGCGCAAGTGAAAGTAAGCATTCTGCACATTTGTTTATTATGCATATTCAGGGACATATCCTGGTCAGAAACGACTCTGCACGTCATGTCTTTAAGACATTCCTGCAGTTTAACTCATTGGTGTGTGTTATCTGGCTTCATGGACAGATAGAGCTGGGTGTCATCTGCATAGCAGTGTAAATGTATGCTATGTCTTCTAATGATGCTGCCTAAGGGAAGCATGTATAATGTAAACAGAATTGGTCCTAGCACTGAACCCTGTGGAACTCCATAATTAACCTCAGTGTGTGAAGAGGACTCTCCATTTACATGCACAAACTGGAGTCTATTAGATAGATATGATACAAACCACTGCAGTGCAATACCTGTAATACCTACAGCATGTTCTAATCGCTCTAATAGGATATTATGGTCGACAGTATCGAACGCTGCACTGAGGTCTAGCAGGACAAGCACAGAGATGAGTCCACTGTCAGAGGCCATAAGAAGATCATTTGTAACCTTCACTAAAGCTGTTTCTGTGCTGTGATGAGCTCTGAAACCTGACTGAAACTCTTCAAATAAACCATTCCTCTGCAGATGATCTGTTAGCTGTTTGACAACTACTCTTTCAAGGATGTTTGATATGAAAGGAAGGTTGGAGATTGGCCTATAATTAGCTAAGACTGCTGGGTCTAGAGATGCTTTTTGAGTAAAGGTTTAACTGCAGCCACCTTGAAGGCCTGTGGTACATAGCCGATTATTAGAGATAGGTTGATCATATTTAAGATCGAAGAATTAATTAATGGCAGGACTTCTTTGAGCAGTTTTGTAGGAATGGGGTCTAAAAGACACGTTGATGGTTTGGAGGAAGTAATTATTGAAGTTAACTCAGAAAGATCAATTGCAATGAAAGAGTGTTGTGGAAGTTTTCCATTAAATAAAGCCTGCAGACATGTTTGTGTTTGTAATGTGACAAAATGTGGGAAAGTTCAAGGGGGCCGAATACTTTTGCAACCCACTGAAAATTTGTTTTATGTCTTGTGCTTGTATGATTATGTAAACTGCTTGCTTTTATGCTGCTTTTATTATTCTGCTGTGTACAGCTTTAAAAAAATGTATTATTATTATTATTATTATTATTATTGAGGCTGTCATTTTTAGCATCTAGATGGATGTTAAAATCACCCACAATTATCTGAGCTGAGCACTAAATCAGATAAAAGTCTGAGAAATCAGACAGAAACACAGGTGGGCAACAGAATAAAACTGTTTTGGGTAATTTAATAAATCGGGCCAGAAACGAGAGCTGCTCCATTCATAGTGCAATGGATTCCTTTCTCCTAACATCAATAATCTATAAAGCCGGACAACCAGCAACTTAAGGAGAACATGCAGCGAAAGAAAAGTCCGACATTGTTTCCGGAAAGGTTGCACACGATTCAGTATTCATGTTAGTGAACTCAGATTGATGGAACCATGTGTCACTACTGCTTGAATGATGATTTTCTGTAATTTGCCTTCATCTTCATTGCTGCTCAGGCCCCTGGAACACAGTTCACTGTGGACACATCTCCAGCTCAGTGACTCTGACCTCCACCGGTGATAATGGGCTTCATTTAGTACAGTATCAGTAATTACTAACGCAGTAACTAAACATCTTACATACTGAGCAGAAAGAGCAGGGACAGGTTTAGAGGCCATGCAGAGGGAAACACTATGACATATTGAAAACACTGTATACTTTTTACCACAAAAGCAGGGATATTATGATGTCATAGTAATTTTACCCTACCAATCAGTAGGGTAAAATTACTCATGTGTAGCATTTATACACCTATAACAACCACACTTTATGCACAAAATGAATATTATCACGTTTCCTGGCAAACACCAAGCAAATAATCTATGTTGACTTTTATATTACAGAGCATGACCTAAATATTGCAGGAGATCAACAAAAATTGGCTAATTTTTAATTCAACCAGCCCCTTATTTATCATCTTTCATATACACAAGATTGACCACAGTTACTCCTGTCAGCATCATTGAGTAAATTGCTTTGACAACAGCAGGAAAAGACATAACAATACTACAGCACTGGTTACAAAATTACAATACAGTAATTACAATCTGGAACAGATTCCAGATTTTCATCAGGATGATGATGAAATAATGGATACAGGATACATGATAGTTAGAGGAAGATCGTATTCGGACAGAATAAAATGTTGTCCATGGTTATTAGTGGAGTTTGCATAACATGCAGCGTGTTTCAGCTGTTCTGCCTCTTATTTGTTTAATAGTGTTCTCTACCAAACATATGGAGCAAACATATTGGTTGAATGGTGCGATGTACAGGCTTCCAAACTGTTCGAGCTGACAGGGAAAGCTCTGCAATTAACAACCCACCAGTTGTTAACAACATAACCTTCTGCACTAGCTCCACTGTCCCAGCTCAGACTCTCTGCTACCCAAATAACAAGCCATGGGCGACTAATGACATCAAAGACCTCCTCAATAACAAGGGGATGTTTTTCAGAGTGAGAAATAAAGTTGAGCTGAGAATGGGATTATTGAGTGGCAAGATCAGAGAAACTAAGAACAATAATAGGAGAAAGCTAGAGCAGAAACTCCAGCAAAACAGCAGAGAGGTCTGGAGTGTCATTAAGGGTTCACTGGATTCGAACCATCCAATCGAAGAGAAGCTGCTGGGAGACAGAGCCAGTGACTTGAATTTGTTCTTCAACTGATTTGATACTGCAGTTAATGCTCAGCTCCTGCTGACTTACCTGTGGCGAGCCTGCAGTCCACAGCCACACCACTCTCTCTCCCTTTCTCTCCTTACTGCACCTCCAGTGAAAAACCTGACACCTCTCCTCCACCCATCACTTTCACGTACAACCACGTTCAGAAACACTATACTCAGGTAAGTATGCATGACCAGACAGGATGAGTCCCAGCACAAGTACACACTGCAATAGTCCCACTCTCTTAATATCTCTTAATACAGAGGGGCACCTAAATGTTTACATCAAATAGATGATAACCTGCATAGGTGTGTTTTCTTTTTACGTAGTTTGTCCTCTGTAGAGAAGAAGTATGACAGTGATGACGAAACACTCCTAGCCGTTAAACTAGCCCTGGAAGAAGGGAGGCATTGACTCAAGAGGGCAGAGCAGTTATCACTGTAGAGGAGATGGTAAATGGTAAATGGCCTGTATTTATATAGCGCTTTACTAGTCCCTAAGGACCCCAAAGCACTTTACATATCCAGTCATCCACCCATTCACACACTGGTGATGGCAGCTACATTGTAGCCACAGCCACCCTGGGGCGCACTGACAGAGGCGAGGCTGCCGGACACTGGCGCCACCGGGCCCTCTGACCACCACCAGTAGGCAACGGGTGAAGTGTCTTGCCCAAGGACACAACGACCGAGACTGTCCGAGCCGGGGCTCGAACCGGCAACCTTCCTATTACAAGGCGAACTCCCAACTCTTGAACCACGATCACCCACACTCAGGAGAGTGTAACTATTGCACTGTGCATTAGATGGAGGAGTTGTACAGGGAGATAACCACATGGAGATAACATCTGCCTTTCTGACATCACCTTAATAGAGTCCAGCTCCATCCTCACAAGATCACTGGCCTTGCGGATCCGTTTATTAAGTCTGTTGGCATTTGCAACCCTCTCCATGCAACAGCAGTCTACATCTACCCTCTGGACTGAAAGAGGCGTCACTGGTTTCCTGGTCCTCCTCAAGTCTACAGTCAGTTCTTTGTCTTGGTCACATTGAGCTGCAGATGATTCTGCTTGCACCGTGTTATAAAGGAGTCAACCACAGCCCGGTACTCTGTCTCTTCACCTTCACTGCTGCATCCAACCACAGCAGAGTCATGAGAAAACTTCTGAAAATGGCAGGTTTCTTTGCAGTGGTGAAGTCTGTGGCTTAGAGGACTTGTGGTGTCCCTGTGTTGCTGATCAGCTTGTCAGACACACAATGTTGAGGACACACATATCATCAGTCTTTTAAGACGTCAGTAATCCTGGGAACCACTGGGATGTCGCATCTTTGGTACAGGAACGAGGCCTGACATCTTCCACAGCACTGGGACCCTCTGCAGACTCAGACTCATCATGAACAGTTTATGAAAGACTCCATAAAGCTGGGGGGCACAGGCCTTGAAGACACAGGGACTCACCCTGTCTGGTCCAGCAGACGTGCCTGCACCCATATGTTCTGGACACAAGAGAGGGGCTGAGCTGTCAACTTATCACCGCCGGGTGGTGAGTTGGATCAGTTGGCGGGGGAGGATGCTGGACAAACCTGGCACATCAAATATATAGTAAGGCCAGGCAGAGGCCCCGGTCCAAATGGACCATGCTCAGCACCTCGACTGCCGAACCCCCTCACTGAGTTGCAGCCGCAAGGTGGTTGGTGCCTGTTGTGGTGGTAATGCCCAAACCAAATGGTGGACACCAGAGGTGAAGGGAGCCACAAGGCTGAAGAAGGAGTCCTTCCGGGCTTGGCTAATCTGTGGGACTTCAGAGGCAGCTGATAGGTACCAACAGGCGGCTCAGGCAGTGGCTGAAGCAAAAACTAGTGGTGTGAGAGGACTTCAAAGAGGCCATGGAAAAAGACTTTCGGACTGCCTTGAAGAGATCCTGGCAAACCGTCAGGTGACTCAGGAGGGGAAAGTGGTGTTCTACATGCACTGTGTATAGACTGGGTGGAGCACTGCTGACTTCAACTTTGAAAATTGTCGGGTGGTGGAAGGAATACCTCAAGGACCTCCTTTATCCCACCGGCATGTCTTCTGTGGAGGAAGCAGAGTCTGGGGGCAAGGAGGACGACTCTTCAATCTCCAGAGGTTAGGTCACTGAGGCAATTACCTCCTTGGCTGCAGGGCCCCTGGGGTGGATGAGGTTCACCCTGAGTTCCTGTGGTCTCTGGATGTTGTAGGTCTTGACTGACACACCTGTGAAGACTTGCGTGGAGATCAGGGCGGTACCTCTGAATGGGAACCACCACCCCAGTCTGCAAATCTTTAAGAAGAGGGACTGGAGGGTGTATTCCAACTATAGGGGATCACACTCCTCAGCCTTCCTGGGAAAGTTTATGCCAGGGCGCCGGAAAGGAGAGTTTGTCCGTTAGTCAAACCTCGGAAACAGGAGGAACAATGTGGTTTTCGTCCTGGTCATGGATCACTGGACCAGCTCTTTATCTTCTCGAGGATACTTGAGGGCGTATGGGAGTTTGTCCAACCAGTCTACATGTGTCTGTTGGACTTGGAAAAGGCATTCAACCGTGTCTCTCGGAGCGTCAGTGGTGGGAGATGCTTCGGGAGTATGAGGTGTCTGGGACATTGCTATGGGCCATTCGATCTTTATACTGTTGCAAGAGCTTGGTCTGCATATCCGGCAATAAGTTTGACTTTTTTCCGGTAGGTGATGGACTCTGCCAGGGCTGCCCTTTGTCACCGATTCTGTTCATAATTTTTATGGACCAAATTTGTAGGCATAACCAAGTGGTGGAAGGCTTGAGTGGCCTCAGAATCTCATCTCTGCTTTTCGCAGATGATGTGGTTCTGGTGACTTCATCAGGTGATAGCCTACAGCTCGCACTGGAACGGTTCACAGCCATTCAGCCAAGTGTGAAGCAGTGGAAAAGAGAATCAGCACCTAAATCTGAGGCTATGGTCCTCAGCCGGAAAAGGGCGGAGTGCATCTCTGGGTCTTGTTCACGAGTGACCAGAGAAGGAAAGTCAACAGCCAGATTGGTGCTTCGTCTGCAGTGATGCGGACGCTGTACTGGTCCGTCATGGTAAAGAGAGAGCTGAGTGTAAAAAGCAAAGCTCTCTCTTTACCAGTCGCTCTACGTCCCTACCCTCAGCTATGGTCACGAGCTGTGGGTAGTGACTGGAAGAAGGACATAACACATACAAGTAGCAGAAATGAGCTTCCTTCGAAGGGTGGCTGGCCTCTCTTTTAAGCCGGGCAGACACTGTGCGATTTTTTTCAGTCATGTTATTCAGCTCCTGCTCAAACTGTACGATTGAATCACAGGGTTAGAAGTTCGTAGGTCACGATGCAGGTCTCACACTATACGGCCCGATGCTCTGATGCCACCTGAGTGCTCACACTGTGCATCTATAATATGAAGCTTATAACACAAAATCTGTCTCTCCCTCTCTGTCTTTCACTCACACTCACACACACCATCAACTTTGCTAAATCGCTAATAAAAAACATTGACCAGGCAGGTGCAATTCAGCAGCAATGTCCATCCAGCTCCATCGCTTGTGTCCAGATCACTCTGCACTGCCATGCTGCTCCATCTTTTTCCATTTCTGTGTTTGTCCATGTGCAGCATGACGGTTGCGTTGACACCCTCATGAGGGGCGACAGGATTTTCTTGCGACGATACGATTGCTGATCGGGAGCTGGTCGTGAGGTGTTAATCGCTTCTCGTTACCCCATGTATATTACACGATGATGCACAACTCACGATTAAGGCGAAACTCAGGCCGATCCCTAAAACGACTGAATAATCATCTCTGAATGGGCCAAAAATTGCACAGTGTATGCCCACCTTAAGAGATCATTCAGCCATCTGAAGTGGCTCAAAGTAGAGCCGCTGCTCCTCCACATCAAAAGGAGCCTGTTCAGGTGTTTTGGGCACCTGACAAGCTTCATTTACAGATATAAATGGGCATTACCTGCATAGTAATAAAAATGTATGCCATGTCTTCAAATTATACTGCCAAAGGGAAGCATGTATAGTAGTGGTGCAGCGGATCACGGTTGATCCGTAATCCGAACCGTGGAGTGGGGGTCTACCTTACAATATAAAGCGCCTTGAGGCGACTGTTGTTGTGATTTGGTGCTTTATAAATAAAATTGAATTGAATTGAATTGAGTGGTAGATACAAAGACCTATACTGCCCCATATTGAACCATATATTTTTTTAATAATTGCATGGAATTAATCTTGAGTTGAATGTTTTTAACAGGCAAAAAATACTTCAATACGTAAATGTTTTGTCTTTTTTCTTTTTTTGCTGATCGGAAAATTGATCCAATCCGTGACTTAAAACTGTGATCTGATTCAATTCAATTCAATTCAATTTTATTTATATAGCGCCAAATCACAACAAAAGACGCCTCAAGGCGCTTCATAGATACAGAGAAAAACCCAACAATCATATGACCCCCTATGAGCAGCACTTTGGCGACAGTGGGAAGGAAAAACTCCCTTTTAACAGGAAGAAACCTCCAGCAGAACCAGGCTCAGGGAGGGGCGGGGCCATCTGCTGTGATTGGTTGGGGTGAGAGAAGGAAGACAGGATAAAGACATGCTGTGGAAGAGAGACAGAGGTTAATAACAGATATGATTCAATGCAGAGAGGTCTGTTAATACATAGTGAGTGAGAAAGATGACTGGAAAGGAAAAACTCAATGCATCATGGGAATCCCCGGCAGCCTACATCTATTGCAGCATAACTAAGGGAGGATTCAGGGTCACCTGGTCCAGCCCTAACTATGTGCTTTAGCAAAAAGGAAAGTTTGAAGCCTAATCTTGAAAGTAGAGATAGTGTCTGTCTCCTGAATCCAAACTGGAAGCTGGTTCCACAGAAGAGGGGCCTGAAAACTGAAGGCTCTGCCTCCCATCCGATCCGAACCGTGAGATTTTTGATCCGTTGCACCACTAATGTGTAGTGTAAAGAACCACCAAGGTTCTATGAAATTCTATGAATGTTCAACTGATCCAGTTGAAAATATCCATATTAGCTGAGCCCTGCATTTGCCACAGATCACTGACAATTACCCAGCTTTAAATGTAAAATGGATTTTGGATGTTATGGATGTTAAATCTGAAAAGCCTATGTGACCTCCTTCTACCACATTCACAAGATCTTCAGAAAGTTTTATCTCTGACCTTGAGGTCGAGGCCACTGAGATTCAAACTTGTTAGAGATTTTAATAGAAACACATGTGGTATTTTAAAAGTCCAGGGTGACATCTTTCTCAAGTTATCGTGGTAACAAGAGCCTTAGAAACATGACCTTGAGGTCAAAGTCCTTATGAGCCTGTGTGCAAGTTCCTCACCAACAATCGAATTCGAACACTACCAACAGCTATCTACTATCTTAGAAAACAAAATGCACATTCAGAAACCAAACACTCAAGCAGCAGGACATAGGGTTGTTCACATGCTGGCTCCAAGGGACAGCAAACACACCCAGAGCCCAGGATACCAGCCGACACAACCAGGAGGGGGCAGGGTGGCACCCATCCCCGTCACCCCTGCCATCTCCTGGCAGAGCAGAAGGTGCCCACCCCACCCCAGAGGGGTGAACACAGGACTCAGACACAAATTCCTCCAGGAGGACCCCGGACATGCACCGTGCACGCCAACACAGCACACGGGGGAGCGAAAGGAATGGGGAGCGAGAAAAGGGGAAGTCCCCATGCATCCATGACCTACATCAATCCATTCCAGCTAAGGCAGAAGGGGGAGGCACAGTGCCTCAGGCAGCGATCTTTTAGTCTCAGTAAGGACTCAGTTTCAGGACCACCCTGCTCACCTGCCAACTCTGTCCAATTCAACACCCTTACCTGCAGTCTATTTCCATTTTGACTTATAATCTGCCTCCAAGTAAATAAAATCGTAAATCTTCAATATGTGTCCTGTTCTTGGTTCCTTTGCCTGGCTGTGGCAGTCAATGAGTTAGTAATGGAAGGCCATGAGTACCTTGTGACTGTAAGTTAGAAGAGTGTTGCCAAAAATATTGGTTATTGCATTTCCGAACTTTTCTACACCATGGCCATCAGTTATTGATATTGTGGCTATGTATTAATAACTTGTGGCCACTATGCTACGTATTACAACAATACATGTTTTTTCCACTAATGTCAGCAGAGGACTCCTTACCCTCTGCTTACATTAGCTACCTTACTCAAACACATCTTTATTCCTCCGTCTTCGGTCTAACTTTGATAATGAATAAGGTCATGACCCTGAAAAATCAATGTCCTAAAGAAAGAGAGAACAGCAGAAAGGAGGAAGGCTTGAGAAAAACAATATCACGACAAGGTTCCCAAGGAGTAAACAACACATGCATTAGAAGAAATAAGGTAATTATATAATAACATGCATGCAGTTCATACAGTTAGATGGGATACAAGTGGTGCAGTGCAGAAAGGTAGTGCAGAAAGTACCTGGTGATATCCAAGTCAGGAAACAGACTTAAGATATAGTTAGGGAGTGGGGCAGAGTGGAAGATGCTTTTGTCACACTCCACTGAGGAATAGTGTCGGGGGGAGGGCGCTTTGTCACTTAGTTTGTTCACAGTGCTGTAAACTGGCTCAGGAGGCCTATATTGAAGCGAGAGACAAGAGCAGAGAGATTAGTGTCCAGAGGCAGAGGTGGAGCAGGTGGAGCAGGTGGAGTACAGTAGACTGGCATAAATACATACGTGAAAGAAGAAAACACATAACGCACCTTGAGATGTGGCTAAAAGGGGAAAAATACTGCACACACTGAGAAGTCTTACTGGTCAAAACACCCAATCTAGGGGTGTCATGCGTTGCACACTTACTAACTCATAGTAACACAAATTTTTACTTAATTACAAACGTAACCCTTTAAGACCTACCATAGAACCAAGTCCGCCAGAGCTTACTTTATATTTTTACATGCTGTGGAGCCATTTTTGGGAGCATTTCAAGTTGATATACATCAATACAACCATTATAGCCCAGATTTTAATAATATGTCTGCATTAAGTGCATAGTAATTACATAAATTGCAAAAAAGTGCAATAAACTACAAAAAAATTTAACATCGTTTTTGTTTTTTTAACATATATTTCTAGTTAGAGAAATTTAAGAGGCTTATCCCTCAAAACTGTAAATACAAAAAAGTTGCACAAAATAGTTTCCCACCACAGGAAATTTATTTTGAGTGTCTTCATAGTTTTATTTTTGAAATACACCAATTTTTATATACTGCAGGAAAAACGAAAATAAATATTATAGTGCAAATTTGCAAAAAAGCAGCATATGCATCAAAATAAACTATTTCCAGCAGTGCAATATGAGTCCTAAACATCCCAGAAACCACACAGAAAGTCATAAAGTCAAACATAACTTTTAAAAACACCAGTATAGGCTCATGAGGCCCTGATGGTAAAAAACTACATTTCCGCAAAATGACGTCACTTCCGGTTTCGGGCAGGTCATGGCGGACATGCGATAGTTTGTGCTGATGGACGTAGGAAGTGTTACGAACAGCTGATCGGATCGGCAAAGGGTGTTTCTGGAATATT
The DNA here is from genome assembly GCF_056152115.1 of Neolamprologus brichardi. Classification (NCBI taxonomy): domain Eukaryota; kingdom Metazoa; phylum Chordata; class Actinopteri; order Cichliformes; family Cichlidae; genus Neolamprologus; species Neolamprologus brichardi. Next base: position 645,031 of record NC_142113.1, read on the forward strand.
ATGTTTTTGTTGCTGCAAGTGCTTTTTATGCAGTTTTTGCAAAGTTATATGTGGAAGGAAACTGTGACCGAGGACAAGCTGATGGCATAAGATGTAAGTACAACTCCTCCGGTTTCATATGCAAAAAACATTATTGCGCTAGCTCACGCGGTTGCAGAGCTACCGGGATTTAAAAATAGTTACACAAAACAGAGCGTGCCCGCTCCGACCGGCTTTAGAGGGCTAAATGGTCAACAGTTCACTTCCACAAATTGATTTCTTATTGAGTAATCGTGTCACTTTGATCCATGTCCTCCACAGATTTATATATTTACACATTTATACTTTGTTAGGTCTGCTCAGTTGCCTATTGTAATCACATGGCAGCAAATCAGTACATATAAGCAGCTGTGGTCAAGACGGTCATTTTAAATTGATTTTAATGACTTTGAACGTAGCGCCAGACAAGCTGGTGTCAGTGTTTAAACACTCCTTTTCCTGCACAGCCAAGGGTAAAAATAGTGCTGTAGCACTAGTACACAGTGTTGGTCAAGTTACGTGAAAAAAGTAATTAGTTACTCAGTTAATTACTTTTTAAAAACATGATACACAACCTGAATACGTAATAAACCAATAGACCCCTCAGCCCAGTTCTGCTTTTTCTGCATATAAAATTGAATCAAATGAAAAAATCTCTTTTAAAACTTGTTTTATTAATTTAATTGGTAAATGGTAAATGGCCTGTATTTGTATAGCGCTTTTACTAGTCCCGCCTAGGGACCCCAAAGCGCTTTTACACGTCCAGTCATCCACCCATTCAGTCTCACATTCACACACTGGTGGAGGCAGCTACAGTTGTAGCCACAGCTGCCCTGGGGCAGACTGACAGAAGCGAGGCTGCCATATTGCGCCATCGGCCCTTCTGGCCAACACCAGTAGGCGGTAGGTGAAGTGTCTTGCCCAAGGACACAACGACCGAGACTGTCCGAGCCGGGGCTCGAACCGGCAACCTTCCGATTACAAGGCGAACTCCCAACTCTTGAGCCACGATCGCCCTTTTTATTCTTTTTAATTTAACGAGTAATCAGAAATAATGTGTTCTCTGCTAGTATATCTATATATGATTTCTGCTCATGGTTAATCATATATAACTTGAATCAAATATAATTAAGTATAAATCAAATTAATACAGTGAAGGAGAACATGTAACACATTTAATGGAATAACTGTAATGCTTGAATTTTGACCAGATGTTTGTGTTTGTTGAGATTCAAAGAGGAAGTGCAGCAGAGTCTGAGGAGCTTGGAAAGAAAAGCGTCAGGACTTCTTTAAGTTCCCTGAAGATGTTTCATCTCTCATGTGAGAAGCTTCTTCAGTTCCAAGGTCAAATGGTGGAGAGTCCCAGATTTAAGTCCAAGGGGACACACGAGCAAAGTGGAGTCTATTAGGTAGATATGATACAAACCACTGCAGCACAGCACCTGTAATACCCACAGCGTGCTCTAATCACTCTAATAGGATATGATGGTCAACAGTATCGAACGCTGCACTGTCCACAAATTATATCAGTTTCACTGAAACCAGCAACCATTCAGTCCTAAGGACAGTACATGTTACCCCACGATAACGATGTCAGCTCTGTTTCTTCACTAGAAGTTCATTAAAGGACGAAACACATCAACGGCATTGTTGAGAAAGACAGGATTGAAAGAGACTGAATTCTGAACTCATCGCATGTGACAGAGGGTAAAAAGACTTATGTTTTAAAAGTGATATAGATCGCTCAAGCAGAGTTCTCAGATATGTGCTTTTGCTAAAAGTAAGTAAAGGTAAATTTCCTAGTTTGCAGGAATGTAAAAGATAAGAAATGTGTCCCTATCCTGTTATTACTGTGATGGTTAGGGATGGGTATCGAAAACCGGTACCTGGCAGGAAACACGGCGCCTAAGCGGCTCAAACGCTCAAAAGTTTGGTTATACTTTTCGAGAACGGATGACAACAGGGCAACTTGTAATACTTGAAAAGTAGATATTTCATTTAAGGAAGGAAACACTACGAATATGCAAAAGCATTTGCTCACAAAACACACGATGACCTTAAATGAATGTCGTCTTTTTAATTCCGGACTCGTGAATCTCAACCCAGCAGCAGCGGTAACGTTTGCACGTCCTCTCCCGTTAATGCAGCAGGTAAATAATCAACTAACAGTGCAGATTATGTTAGCGCGATCTGCCTTATTACAAACCTGCCATTACTGTGCGTTTAGGTGACCATGATGAGAGAGAGTCTGGCTCAGATGCTGGCAGTTCTCGCTGCAGTCTACCGGTAGTGTCTCCTTTCAGGCAGGATAGACGAATGTCACCGAGCAGTGACTCAGTTTGTGGTCAAAGGTTTGCAGCCGTTTGCCACAGCAGATGATTTTCAGTAAGTGAATGTGTTTAATTGTAGGCAGGGACATTACTGGATATTCTTGTGTTATTGCTACAGAATCATTTATGTTATACTTTGTTATTGCTACAGAAGAATATTTATTTTATTATTTTACATCTACAGTTTTTTTCCTAGGGATCCTGTGACCCCCCATTGAAGAGCCGTAGGCTGTGGATCTCTTAAGATCTCACTGTTGGGTTTGTAAGGCCATGTTACTCCTAAATTTCTATCTTGTTCAAAGAGAAGATATAAAACAAAGTTCTGAGCTAATCGACCTTAGTGTTCTCCTTTTTTAAAAAGAATCGATGAAGAATCGATAAAGAATCAAATCGTTAAACAGAATCGAAAATGGAATCGGAATCGTGAAAATACCGATCCCTAGTGATGGTCCTGAGCCTGTGGACTCAGCAGTTTAGTTTTGATTGTTATTATCTTTTTTTTCTGTTTAATCCTGGTTATGATTTTCTAGTTCTTAGGTTTTGGTTTCTGTGTTCCCTCTGTGCTGTGTCAGTATTGTCTCTCTGTGTCATTTCCTGTTTTATTTTGACAGGGCCATGTCCTACGTCAGTGTGCTCTGCTTCCCCTTGTCTCGTTATGTCTAATTAATCCCAGCTGTGTCTCCCTCCTGTTTCCCACTCCCTCATTACTCCTCTGTTTCTGTAAGCCTGTTTGCCCTCTGTCGTGTTGGACCTCCTCATGTGTGCAAGTCTCTGCATTTCTAGTTTCCTGTTGTTTGAGTTTTCAGTTCCCAGTGTTTTGTTTCTAGTTTCCATGTTTTTTGTGAGTTTATATTTTGCACTATTTCCCCAGAAATAAAGCTGCTACCTTTAGTTTTACCTTCCATCTATGAGTCAAGCATTTGGGTCCAATCCTGCCACACAGCTTCACATGACAAACACGATTCTCCATGAGAAAAATGTTATGTTGCAATTGTTAAACACAGAATTGATTTTGCTGATAATCATGATAATTGCTTAGTACTGATCAGAATATTATCAGGTATAACTTTAATCAATCTACTAAATGGCCAGACGTCATCCAGATGTGACGTCAAAAAAGAGAGGGGGGAGAAACGAGAACCGGCTATAAACGTTTTTATAGAGGAGAAGTTGTTGATGTCTCTGTCTGCTGTGAGATGAGCAGAACAGAAGATTGGATCTAAGAGTTCAGTTAGAAATTAAAGCTGGGATGCTGGAGGGATCGACCACTGGCCGAACCGTGAACTTAACTTTGGTTTGATATTTATTGGCTTCTTCTCTGCTCATTTCTGATTCGTCATCAGTTCTTATTTGGTTCTCATTGGCTCTGCTTTGAGATTCACCACCATCTCTAAGCAGCATACCCAACACATTACATTCATGCAAATGAATTGCATTCATGCAGTCAAATGTTGGAGCTATTTCCCCTATTTGTTGTGATCAGTGTTGGAAACGAAAGTAATGTATTACACAAAACAAGCTTCTTTAACCCTTTAAGACCTACCATAGAACCAAGTCCGCCAGAGCTTATATTATATGTTTACATGCTGTGGAGCCATTTTTGGGAGCATTTCAAGTTGCTATACATCAATACAACCATTATAGCCCAGATTTTAATAGTATGCATGCATTAAGTGCATAGTAACTGCATAAATTGCAAAAAAGTGCAATAAACTACAAAAAAATTGAAAATCGTTTTTGTTTTTTAACATATATTTCTAGTTAGAGAAATTTAAGAGGCTTATCCCTCAAAACTGTAAATACAAAAAAGTTGCACAAAATAGTTTCCCACCACAGGAAATTTATTTTGAGTGTCTTCATAGTTTTATTTTTGAAATACACCAATTTTTATACACTGCAGGAAAAACGAAAATAAATATTATAATGCAAATTTGCAAAAAAGCAGCATATGCATCAAAATAAACTATTTCCAGCAGTGCAATATGAGTCCTAAGCATCCCAGAAACCACACAGAAAGTCATAAAGTCAAAGATAACTTTTAAAAACACCAGTATAGGCTCATTGAGGCCTTGATGGTAAAAAACTACATTTCTGCGAAAATGACGTCACTTCCGGTTTCGGGCAGGTCATGGCGGACATGCGATAGTTTGCACTGACGTCTAATCCAACGTAGGAAGTGTTACAAACAGCTGATCGGATCGGCAAAGCATGTTTCTGGAATATTATGTTTTTGTTGCTGCAAGTGCTTTTTATGCAGTTTTTGCAAAGTTATATGTGGAAGGAAACTGTGACCGAGGACAAGCTGATGGCATAAGATGTAAGTACAACTCCTCCGGTTTCATATGCAGAAAACATTATTGCACTAGCTTACGGGGTTGCAGAGCTACAGGGATTTAAAAGTAGTTATGCAAAACAGAGCGTGCCCGCTCCGACCGGTTTTAAAGGGTTAAAGCAATACAGTACATTACTTAATTACTCCCAGGAGAAAGTAATTTGTTATACTACTATTTATGTTATTTTTGTGTTTCAACCCATTGCGTCATAGTTACAATTTAAAAATATAAACTTTTATGCTACAGTCCCACACACCAACACAAATAGTATGAACACAACGCCAACAGCACAAAGCAAAGATGAAAACCAGCAAAAAGAGACTTTAACCTCCTAGGACCTGGCGTCCACATTTGTGGACATCACATTTTGGGATGTCTAGACCAAAATACCTACCTTTGCTCTACAACGGCCTGATATCCATTTACGAGGACATTATACTGCCACTGTGCTATCAAAATTTAAAACGAATGTCCTCATATGTGGCTCTTATTTTTCTCAGAAACAAAAATTAGGTAAAAAATAAAAAAAAATCTGGTAATTCTTTGTTTTTACATTCATCAGGTCCCAATCAGCCCAAATAGCAAAGAAAAATTAAAAATGCCATGAAAGAGTTCGGGTCTTAGGAGGTTAAAGTGCCGCAGTGATTCTACCTGAGGAATATATTTTAACATCATTCTGGGTTCTTAGCTACCTTTAGCATTAGCATGCTTCCAAAGTGCTGAAGTTGTGTTAGCAGCATGATGCAGTTGTTTCTGTTCTGGACACAGTTTGCACTGCAGTGTGCTCATGTCCTTTTAAAAAATAAAAGTAATGGGTGTATCCATGCTGCAGACCGCGCCACTATATTCTACCTCTTCCACAAGAACTGAAATAAGCTGGTTGTAGCGTGAGTGCAAGAGGAATTAAACTACTGGGAACTACTTGACTTCCATCCCTACATCCAAGGGATGCTGGGGAAATCAGGTCTCAATGAACCATGAGGCTTCTAGAAGGAGCTGTGGCTGCGAGGTGGTTAGTGCATGAATTTCTCCGAACCAGATGGGTGACACTGATTCTGATTTGTGACTCTTTCTTTTGACAATAAGCTAAAGAAAGAGTCATGTTCAGTCTTGGCTAGCCTGTGGAGCTACAGACGTAGCTGCAGGGTACCACCACACCAAACAGAATGTATTCTGATTGGTAGCTGAAGCAAAAACTTGGAAGAGTTCGATGAAGTCATGGAGAAAGACTTTCGGTCTTCTTTGAAGTGATTCTATCAAACTATCAGATGGGATTCAGAATTTGTAAGTTGCGCTCATTCACAAGGTGTATACTGGGAGTGTGGCACTGCTGACCTCAAACGAAGCCGTAATCGGACGATGGAAAGATATTTCAAGAACTCCTCAATACCACTGAAACTGAAGCAGAGTCTTGGGATGAGGCGGACGAATCCATCAGCTTCCTCCCCACCCCGACGGCGCCAGCTGGATGCTCCTGAAGGCTGACGCGACGAGAACAACAACAATTCTTCCAAGAGACACGAGAACGAACTGTCTCTCTCGCCTGATCCCTCAAGGCCAACTGTGTAGGCTGTGGACTGCTGATCGCCTAATGGGCGAAAAGACACTTTCTCAGGCTGAACTCAGGACACACATACTGACACGCCCTCACCATCATCCCCGCCTTCCCCGAATCCAACGCCTCCTCACATACTTACCTCCCATCTGATGTGGACAGCGGTCCAGCCGGAGGCGCAATCACAAGAGTCCCAGATGCAGCTGTGCACATTGGCATGCTCCGCCATGTTGCTCGTGTTTTTATGGTGATATGATGTGATGATACTTGTGCTTCTTATGTGATGGAGCTTTTGTCTTCTCCTCATGCTGACTCCTTTTAAGGATCGGTATGAGCAGAAATTATTTTTCTCTCCTGATCTTTTGTTTTACACATTTTGTTGTTTTTCGTTTTGCTACCCAGCCTGACGCGTCTCCCCATTGTGAATTTGTGTTTTATATGTACAGTCGGAAAGGTTTGTCATATCAAATAAATGCATTAATCCAATCCTAAGTGTCTTTGAGCAAGTTAATTAACCCCAAGTCTGATATATTCATTGTGAATGCATGTCAATGTTAGAAAAGACTCTAACAGTGAGGTTGAGAGTGCAGTCAGATGGATGAATGTTGTATTAAGTTCTTTGAGGGCTCGAGCAGAGTTGGAAACAGCACATTTTCCATTTAAAGACCTGTATAAGGCTAAATATATGCTGTATACATTCAAAATCGTACAACTACTAGAGTAAGTCTGTTCCTTTCACGACTGCTTCTAAGGATATCATTGGTCACTCCTCATTATTTCATTGCAAGGAGACAGGGTTACTAAAAAACAACAAATTCACACCACCTGGAAGAAGCTCACGGACTCAGCAGGCAGATGTACACTGAGATAAATACAGTTGGTTTAGAACACCATATGCATTTTCTCCTAGCATTTATAAAGCACCAGCTTTATAAAGAAACGTCTCCAACAAACATAATTTATCTTTATGGATGATTCACAATAGTTATGGATGAACAGTTTGTGAGTAGCAGTGGGTCCTTATGAGCCACTATTCTGCAAAAACGATAGAATTCGTTTCTTACAGCTGATTTATAACAAGCCTAAAAGCTCAAGTGATCATGAGAATATCACACGATAAAGCATCAGTGTCTGTGAGCAAAGCACTTAGTAGATGCATTTTTTATAGTTGTTTGCTAAGCACATCACATTTGAGCCTTTAGAAATGTTTTACTGCTCGGACTCTTTACCATGTCAGCACCACAGTAACGCGGTTTGATTACACCGCGAACAATAAACACAAGAACACTGCTAGAAAAAATTAAAGGAACATTTCTTCATCAGGATGTAGCATCAAGTTAGTTAAACTACTGGGATACTGGTCTGGGTGGTTAAGTAGCAGAGTTAATCAGTTTCTGTTGCTTTGGTGTTCATTAACAACAGGAGCAAAAACTGAACACAGGATTTGACAGACACTGACACTGACTGTGTCCTCAGGTGTCCTCTGTCTGTCAGGAGACAGTTACAGAGCCATCAGCAGGAAGCGTATCTGCCACATCCCAACGACTTGCAGCAGGTCACAGGTGTGAATGCCGTAGACTAACAACATCAGACTTCATCAGGGAGGCACCAAGGTTCACCATGAACACATGTGACAGATGTGAAAGAGTCTGAACTAATGAGAAACATTTTGAGCTGGTCCAATAAAACTTTGTCAAAGTGGAGTAGCACTCTTTTTATCACTCTGAATGTTGGTGTGTCTTTGCACTCAGCCCTCTGTAGGCTAATTTAATTTCAACAATGTGACATCCTTTCATTGCTAACACCATGTCTGCACAGTTATAGTCCATGACTTTTTTCCCCATTGAAATCAGATGTTTCCAAAATGTTCCTTTAATGTTTTGGACAGTGTCCTCCCCCAGAGAACAGTTTAAAACAGTTTTGATGGCTTTTCAAAATTGCACACAAAGACAGATCGGAGAGACAGCCGGAGCGAGGCGGACAGAGTTTGTACCTGTAACTTCAGTAAGCTGAAGCCAATCATTAAAGAATCTCATGTTGTAACGAGGAGGTAATTAAAGACCAACCTGTTTACGTCCTCTTCCCTCAGAAAGTGCGTGGAGACGGGTGAGTAACTCTCAGGGGAAGCCACGGGCAGGTCAGGCTTGTAATGCAGAGAGCCGGTGTTGACGGGGGAAGAGACGTGATTTTTCATGGCAGGAGAAAAAGCTGCAGCACAACACAAACAACAACAGATGACTAAACAGAGAAGAGACACTGACAGCTCTACGTGTACTGTGCACATCACAAATCTTATGAAATAAACAGGAATATATTCGACTGAGTGAAGCTCGCTGCAGTCTGGTTCTATATTCTGTTGATATATAACTACAGACTAATCTAGTTCATAGCAACTGCATAACAATCTATTCCATAAGACTTACACTGCATGTTATCAGGAGGCCCATAGGGATCTGATAGATACACGCTGGTGGGTTTCCCCACCTTTACAGTGACCACATCACACGTGTTCTTCAAAATGCCCACAGCCTCTTCATGAGAAACGTCCTCCAGACTGTAGTGGTTCACCTGTGCAGACAGATACAAGAGTTCAGAGGCGACCTTTTCTTCTTATGGCTCGGACTAAAGAGTCCAACGAGCTCCCTGCCTCCATGAGAGTGGATTATGACAGATGGTCTTCGGATGAGAACGCACCCGCAGAGAGGTAATTTCATTAGGGGGTGATTAAGCAAGACAGATGCCCTCCTAGAGACGACTTAAGCAGGTTGCTTTCACAGAGTGTGGCAGACACGTCTCACTACAGTATGACGGCTGCCTGGTTAATGTACAGTTCACATTTTAACCTGATTCATGGAACCACTGAATCTGCTGAACATCACAATATTATCATGATTACAATTCATTCAATTAACTAACAAGCTCTGAATCCTTATGATTTAGGATTGTAAGGTAATAATGAAATAATGACTCCTATTATGACTCCCACTGCATACTGAGTAAGGCTGACTTCTAACTAAAATTAACTTTGAACTATTTTAAACTAACTATTTTCACTAACCAGTCAAGCTTCAGCTTAAATTGACATATTTCCATTTTGGATGTTGAACTTCACCACGTCTGCATTTTAAGCCGGGAAATGTTTGTGCAAAGTTTCGTCCTGTTTAGTAGATGAAATTATTTAAAGATTTAAGCTTGGCTGCTATTATCTTGACAAGTATTTAGTATTTGGCGTGCTGCGGGGAAACGCCTGTTCTAAAGCAACAAAAACACATTGCAGTATCAGTGTGTAATAATAGAGTAAATACACTGGTTCTTGTATAGCACTTTTCTACTCTGTGAGCAATCGAAGCTCTTCACACAAGCTGCCATTCACAATCACACAAGCATATCTAACATTCACAGAAACTCATACAAATGCATTGGAAAGCAACTTGAGGGCAGTGTCTTCTCCACACAGACTGGAGCAGGCAGGGATCGAACACCAACCTTCAATTAGCAGATGAGTCTTACTGTTGGTTATTCAAACTGTGTTTATTTGGCACAGCTCTCCAAAAGCTGATGCTGTTCATCTGGACAGCTGGTAGCTGTGCAGGGGCGGGTCTAGCAAAGTGTTGCCAGGGGGGCAGGTAGGGCATTAACAGGGGGGGGGGGATAAAGAAATACTTTTCTTTCTTATTCTCATTTAAAATATCTAGCTTTTAAAAATTAATTATCTGAGTCTTACAACAAACGATTGATAGATTGATGCATATATACCATCAGAACAGTGAACATCACTGTCACAACAGCGTTTGTTTTCATTCAAAGGCTTTATGATTTTTCCTATAATGGCGGCTGGTCAGTCAAAACGCCCGGGACGATTTCTTGTCCCAGTCCAGCCCTGTGTGCAGCTCATCTGCAGTCTGGTGTTACCTACATCTTCCTATTCAGAAGGCAGAATTTCCGAGTTCTGAGTACAATCGAAGCACCACGACTGCAGTTTTCGTGTTGGATGTAAAAAGCGCACGTGACGCTGTGACGTAGGCTAGAATCATGGCGGCGGTCAACGACGGTCCAGGCGTGGGATTTCTCTCGTGGAAATATGCATATTATCTTTTCCTTTCTATTGGTAGGTGGCACAGTGCACTGTGGCAAGTAAGCAAGCTAGAAGACTGGCAGTCTGGCTGGTATCCAGTTACGGCAGCAACACACTAACAAGAGAAGTCTGAGTAAAACAGGACCGCTCACATCAACCAAGTGTGTTTGAACTGTGTCTTAATCCCACCTACTTCACATACAGGGTCAGTTCCACAGGCAGAAACATGGGTGTGCCATGGGCTCCCCAGTTTCACCCATCGTGGCCAATTTGTACATGGAAGAAGTGGAAAAGAGGGCTTTGCTATCCTACCCTGGAACACCACCAAGCCATTGGTTCAGGTCTGTGGATGACACCTGGGTGAAAATCTAATCTCAGGACGTTTCACAGTTCACAGATCACATTAACTCGGTGGACCGACACATCAAATTCACCAGGGAGGATATGAACAGTGGCAGGTTAGCTTTCTTAGACTGTGAGATTTCCATCAGGAATGGGGGACATCTAAACGCTGACGTGTACCGTAAACCTACGCATACGGATCAGTATCTAAGGTTTGACTCTCATCATCCACTGGAGCACAAACTGGGCGTCATCAGGACGCTACAACACAGAGCGAACACCATCCCCACTGACACAGCAGCCAGGGAGGCAGAAGAACATCAAGAAGGCCCTGAGTAAATGTGGGTATCCCAGCTGGACTTTTGTCAAAGCTGGGAAGGCTCCTAAAGAAAGCTCCAGCCGATCCAGGAGAGAAGGACAACCGCTGCCTAAGAGAAAACCTGTAGTGATCCCGTACGTGTCAGGAGTATCGGAGCAGCTGAGACACATTTTTCTAAACACCGTGTCTCTGTGGCTTTTAAACCCCAAAACACACTGCACCAAAAACTCCACCCCAAGGATCGGGTCCCCGACACAAACAGAGTAACATAGTGTAGCTGTTAAGTGCAGGAGGATTGCCAGGATTTATACATCGGGGAAACCAAACAACCTCTGGTGCGGAGTCAAGGAGGCCATTTACGTGAAAAGGGAAAGACCATCTCTGAATCGAGGAGGGGCCTAAGGGTCCATCTGTCACCATCTTACATGCTGTGATTGCAGCCATTCCCCAACTGTCTGTGAATGGGACTCATGACCATTGATCAGTGGTTGTTGATCAATGGTCATGAGAATTTGTATAATTAAGATTAAGGACCTGACCTCCCAGCCCATTGTTCCTTCAGTGGGCTGGTTTCAGTCATTATGCAAATGTCCTGTTTATAAGATTGAAACCTGCAGTCAGCTGAGACTGAAGACGTCACCTGATGATGACGAAACGTTTCTCCCACTGAAAACGTCCAGATGAACAGAATCAACTTTTGGAGATTTACTTACCTGATGATTGAGCATCAAAACATTTTGCACAGTTTTTAACCAAAACGTCTCCTCCACCAGATGTAATGTAACACTTTGCATTTAATAGAAATTAAAATAAAAATCTTTTTATGTTTAAATATTAATATGTTGGGTTTTTTTCAATATATTTTTATTGATTTTATAATTGAGCAGTATACAACAATCACCTTCAAAAGAACACAATAGAAGGTGGACGGCAAGTCAACAAGGTGGTAATACAGCACACATAAATGTTAAAACAGAGTACATTTCACTTTGGTTTATCCATCAGGCGAATGACTGGTTGCCAAATCTTATAAAACACTCTCTCTCGGTTAAACAAGGTAAACCTGATTTTCTTCAGGTGGAGTACATTTCCAAATTCTCTCAACCACATTTCGAAGGTAGGAGGTTTATCAGACTTCCAGCTTTCTGGCCACAAGTGTGGTCATTGACACAACCTGCGTCTCTGTCTTGTCCCTTGCCCATCCCAGTTCAGACACCCCAAACAATGCTGCAAAGGGGAACATGGGACCTCCCTGCCAAAGGCTTTGGTCAGAAAAACAGATGATTCCAAAAAAGTTGTAGTTTTTGGCATTGAAAGAAAAGGTGAGATAAAGTTCCTCGACCACTGGAACACTTAAGACTGGCTGAAATGTTCTTATATATTTTTTCCACTTTGGTGGGAGAAAAATGCAACCCATACACAACCTTAAATTGGATCAGACTATGTCTAGCATTTCTAGAACTACAATATATATTCTTAATGCACTCTTGCCAAAGATCATTAGTAACATCCACCCCCAGTTCTTCCTGCCACTGCTCCCTAAAAGTATCTGATGAAGGACTGTATATATCTAGTAAGGCGAGACACAGCACCTGTAGTGTAGGGCTCAACTGACACGAAGCTGTCAAGTTTTGAGGAATCAAATCATATTGTGGAATAGATGCTTTGATGAAATGTCTCAACTGTAAAAATCTGAAAAAGTGTGAATTAGGAAGATTAAATTTCACCCTCAATTGCTGAAAAGATGGAAAATGTCCATCAATGTAAATATCTTTGAACAAATCCCTCTTCCCTGCCATGTCACAAACGTGATGTCCTCCAGCCCAGGCCTGAAGGCATGATTGTTACATATTGGAGCATCCAGATACATGTTAGGAGCCTTTACTGTGCCCAATATGATGTTTTTAGTATGATGCTCTCTTGAAACAGAAAGATGAGTAGCTGTGAGTAGCTAGCACTGCCTCGTCTCAGCATGTTTTTCTAGATCAGCTGGGATAAAACAGTTTTCCTTGTTAATTAGTGGGGAAAGTTATGAGTGGGAATTTTTTGTCCAAGGCTGACTTAAATGAAGTTGAGGGTGATGTTTTTGAACTGGTCCCTGCTGCTGTTCCCGCTCCCAGTGTGGCTAAGGTCCAACCATTCCCTGCACCCGTAGCAGGGTGGCTAGGATTCAACCGGTCCCAGTTCCTACTTCCAGGGTGTTTCCGACCCAGCACTCTTCTGCACCCCTACTTATTCTTAGGGTTGGAGTAGCTGGTGTCCTTTAGTTTCTACACCTGTCCCAGTTCTGATTTGTAATGTTCACAAATGCTGTGATGGGCTCTGAAACCTGACTAAAACTCTTTAAACAAACCATTCTTCTGCAGATGATAAGTAAGTTTCACAACTTTCAAGAGAAAAAGGAAGATTGAGATTGTTTATAATTAGTTAAGAAAGCTGGATCAAATGATGGCATTTAAGTAACAGTTTAACTACTGCTCTTAGGCCTGTGTAGCCAATTAATAGATATTACAGTATGGTATCAAAAGTAGCTCTGCACGATGTCATGTCAGTGAAATGGTTATGACATTTTTTTTCTCTAATGGTTAAAAAGTTATGGTAAACGGATTGATTCTGATATAGCGCTTTTCTACTCTTCCAGAGCACTCAAAGCGCTTTTTACAACATGACACATTCACACAGGACACTTGGTATGCAGACCTGAGGAACCAGTTCCAACCACTAACCTTCCAATCAGCAGATGACCTGCTCTACAGCCACCCCACAAACTTACAGCATCTGGTAATCCTAGGCAGTCTCCCATCCAAGTACTAACCAAGCCCAACCCTGCTTAGCTTCTGAGATCAGACGAGAGCAGGCGTGCTGGGGGTGGTATGACTGTAAGCGCAGCACTCTGACGTTTTGTCAGCCTGGCTACAGTACTGAAGAGAAACCTGGGGTTGTTGATTAATGAATAGTAAGATGGTCTAGCTTTACAGAAGGCTTTTTTACAGAGCAGCAAACTATTTTTACAAGCTAAACGATGATCTTATAAATTAAGATCGTCATTTCCTCTACAGCCTACATTTATGTGCTTTAAGGTGAGCATGTGAGAATTATACCAGGGAGTCAAATATTCCCTTGACTTTTAGTTCAGGTAGCTGCTCTGCTCTGTGTTGACACATGGCATTTAAGATAACAGTTAATTATGTCCTTAAACTTCTATTAAACTTGCATGCTTAATCCATTATTATACATTTAAATGTTAATAGTAAATGATTAGACAAAAGATTGGTTTCAAGAAAATACTGCTAAATGTTCAGTTTCTATGCCATATGCCAGAACAAGATCTACAGTGAAAGTGGTGGGTGGTAGGTCGGCCTAGCATCTTGCTCTATTGCAGCCCCTTCGTTTTGCAGGACTCGCTGACGGCAGTCTTGCGTCTGGCAGAAAGATGGCCGGAAAAAAATCCAGAATGATCGTGATCGGCGATCATGATTGAGCGCTTGGTGAAATCAAATAGAAGAAAAACAAGGATTCAACAGCTCAACCTGTGAAAGTGGTTCTGGGAACATGAGACATCGTTTTCACACATGGGTTGGCCACCACAGAGTCCAGAGCTTAACCTCCTTGAGAATCTTTGGGAAGCGCTGGAGAAGGCTTCGCGCAATGGTCAGAATCTACCATCATCAATGCTAGATCTTGGTGAAAATTTAATGCAACACTGGATGGAAATAAATTTTGAGACATTGCAAGAGCTTATTGATACAATGCCAAAGTGAATGCGTGCCATAATCAAAGCTAAACGCAGTCCAACGAAATATTAGAGTGTGTGACCTTTTTTGGTGGCGACTTTTTTTTGGCCTGGCAGTGTGTAACAGTGTGTAACAGTGTGTAACAGTGTGTAACAGTGTGTAACAGTGTGTACAGATAGTCTCGATATGATTGAGACTGCATGGTTACTTTGTAACCGTGGTTCTCTGAGTGAAAGACTTCAGCTCTCTCCAGATTCAGGCCGCTCGGAGACGCATTCCGATCAAACCATCAACGGTTTCATGTTCAGCTGTTTTATACGTGGCCAGGCTAACTAGAGTGTCTTAAAGAAGTATTCACACGGCATGACCAAGGCGGTCATTCCCCTTATATATCGATTATGTAACGGAGTGGAGCAATACTCTCACACAGAGAACCAAGGTTATAAGGTAACTGTACATTCTCTGACATCTAGCCTCTATTACTTGATGAAGTTTATACCACTGTGATTTTTACTGTACAGTCATGCTTAAGTATTTTATCATCTTTCTGTGTTTCAAGAGAGCATCAAACTAAAAACAACATATTACTATTTAAGCAAAAACGATCTTTATCAAATGGTATTAAAAGTGTTAAATCACATTGGAAATCTGGTGGAGGAGATGCTATACTCAAGAACTGTGCCAAATAAAGAACATTTTAAACACAGTTTGAATAATCAGCAGAGTTAAACAGTCCATAAAAAGTGGGCTAGAATCACAGTTTGATAGGGTCTGAGTGTCTTGGGGCAGAAAAATACAAACACAAACACACAAACAGCAGTTTGGGGCTACGTCCACACGTACCCGGGTATTTTTGAAAACTCAGATTTTTCTATGCGTTTGCACCTTTCGTCCACACGTAAACGGCGTTTTTGGTCACTGAAAACGGAGATTTTTAAAAACTCCGGCCAGGGTGGATATTTTTGAAAACTCTGTTTTTGCATTTACGTGTGGACGAGAAAAACGGAGAAAACGCAGCGTCAAAGATGTGCGCCTTTTTTGACGTCACACTGTGCGCCACGTTATTGTTTCGGTGAAATGAATTTCTACAATACTGTTACTGTTACTCTCTGCAGTGTTTAAATGCTTACATATACACACACAGTTACTGTCCCTCCACACATACGACTCGGTTCTGCTTCTATGCCCCAGCTTTGTTTACTTCTTCCCACCGAGGCTTCTAGACTTCTGATTGGCCAACATTTCTACACGGTTAGGAATATAGCGCCACCTGCTGCTTTGGCATGTTCCTAGCAGCGTTTTCCTTCATTTCTGCCTTTACGTGTGGAGGGGATTATTTTTTAAAATGAAAACGGAAAATCTCAGTTTTCAAAAATACCTGTGTACGTAGCCTGGGTTGTCAAGTGTTGCCATACCACTGGTAAATAGATTACAAATAACACCACACAATGCTCTGCAGCTGATATTGTCATTAAGACATGTTTAGGTCCACAGGGAAGTAACAGGGGTTAAGAAGCCACACCTCTCATACGGGCTTTTCAGTGAGCTTCATTAAAGCTCGTATACATGCAGAATTGTCATACACGCGTGTGCAATGTGGGTCTTACACGTGATGTTCATGCTGTTTCTCACCATTAATAATCTGTCTCCAACTTGCAGCCGGCCATCCTTTTGTGCCGCCCCACCATGAATAATTTTAGTTACATATATGCTGTTGTCACCAGGGAGATGCTGGTTTCCCACTCCACCTGCAATACTGAAACCAAGGCCTGTGTGTGTGTGTGTGTGTGTGTGTGTGTGTGTGTGTGTGTGTGTGTGTGAGTGAGTGAGTGAGTGAGTGAGAGAGAGAGAGAGAGAGAGAGAGAGAGAATGACAGTAGTTAGTTTAAAGATATGACATAGGCGTACACATTATGATATAGGAGGATGCTATAAATGTTGTATTTATTAATTGAAAGGGACACGTTTTTGTGGTCACGGGTTTTCATAGGCTTTCTGGCAATGAATACATTTCACAGTAACTTCAAGGTCTTAAGCTCTGCTGTGTTTACAAACCTCCGAGCTGTCATAACTACAGGAAGTAACACCTATTCTTGTGCTGAGCTCTGGAAATCCAGATTAATCATTCAGGGTCAAAAAATGACCCTCACCATTAGGGGTGGGGGAAAAAATGTATAGTAATGTATCAATACAGGGACAGCAGAAATCAATACTTTGTTACAAAAAGGTTTTTGTGCTCTGACTTCAGAGCATGTTGATCCTTTTTCTGAGCAAGAATCCTGACATTCCTTCACTGTCCAAATGTGTTTAACTTGTTTATGGCAGCAATAAACATGACAGTTTACTTATTTTAATTTAAGACATGTTTTATTTTAATTAAGGTTAAAACTTTTTTATTTAATGTAAAATTATATTTTGTTTTAATTTACTTTCAAATTCTTCAGTTGCTGAAGGGGCTGCATAGTTTTCATAAACTGCATAGTTCAGAATAGCTATAATTGTACCAGATGGTTGATTCAGTTAAGTTGGACTAGACTGTAATACAAACCGTTCAGTTTGTCAACAATCAAACTGAAATGAGAGAAAGACTGAGTGTGAGACTTTGATATTAGAGAAAATGAATATTGATAAAGTTTACCTTTATGTACAGAATCTGAATATCAAAAAATATTTTTAAAAATTGCAATAATATCGTATCGTGCGTTAAGTATTGTGATAATATCGTATCGTGGGATGTATGGGGATTCCCACCTCTACTTGACATACACAAAATGTGCAGCAGTATCACTGAGATATCATCAACTATTCTCTCAAATTTATAATGCACAAAATCATGCTTTTCAGGTCTATACCAACCTTTTGGTCCTTTGATTAGCTTGAGCTCAATGATTGTCTCTAGCATAGGCCTGCGGCGCCGCACATACAAATGGACAACAGAACCTGCGACCTTTAGGGCCTCTACCGCCTTACTGTGGGAAACTTCAGACACATCAGCATCATTCACCCGAAGGATGCAGTCATTTACTCTGGAAAAGGAAAAGTCACATCAATAGCTAATTCACATGAAGACAAACTTACAATACTAATCAGAATTTCATTAACTGATATAAAACTCAGTGGTGAGGAGAGTGTTTCCAAGGCAGGCGCACATCACAAAATGCTAACCCCAAAGGCTTTGTTACACACTGAAGCTCAAACTTTTATCTCATCACATGACTTTTTATTGACTGAAAACCTGTGAACACATTCCAGCACATTTACAGCACAATCACACGCACATAGAACAATCCTGTATAAATGTTGAGGTCTGACAAACAGGGACAGAGCTAGCAAGCAACTGAGTTTGAATTCCTATTGGGCGTCGACCAAAACTTCCATATGGTGGCAGCCAAGGACACCAACCTCCTGAAGGATGCTCACAGTGACCGGGTGGGGCCCCACCCTCGCTCACACTCTCTCTTGCACATGTTACACCACTCCAGGACAACTTGGTGTAAACAGCAAACCGAGTTTATTTGGGTACCCCAGAACCATGGCTTTACATACAGAACAAGCATGCTCTTCACTTCTTCTTCTCCAGAACATTTCTTTTTCTTTTTTCCGTGCCTGCCCTCTACTGCTGGAAACGTGTAACAGCCAAAAACCCAACATAGCTGAATAACCCAAATACCAACGGATTTATGCAATGTTTTAGACCTATTTTAGCTTTACACTTTACCAAGTGCCACACACACACACACAGACACACACACACACACACTTAAATCAGATGATGCTCTCCTCCAGTTACAGGACTGTTTTGATCTGACAGACTGGTCCATCTTTGAACAGCAGGACCTGGAGACCTTCTCTCAGTCTGTCCTAAGTGCTGTGTACAGAACGGGACATTTAACAGAACCATCCAGGTTCTCCTAATAAAGGAGAGTAGGTGTAGGAGTAATAGGAGAGCTGCTGGCCCCAACTGCATCCCAGGGGCTCTGGTTCAAGCCTGCACGGATCAGCTGGCAGGGATCCTCACCAGGCTGTTCAGACCCTTCCTGATTCTATTCCCACCTGTCTGACGGCCTCCACCATTATTCCCATCTCCAAAAAGACTAGAATAGACAGCCTCAATGTCACGGTCGGGCGGACTACGCACGGTAATTCGGCGTGCCCGTGTGGCGTGCTGGCTAGACCCAAACGCGGGGAAGGCTAGCGATGGGTTGGAACAGACACGCAGTTAATCTAGTAACGATCAGTGCACGAAGCGTGGCTTCGGACTGGCGTTACAGAAAAAGAATCGAGAGGAAAAACACTCACGGTTGCTGAATCAGACGGACACTGACGTCGGCAAAGAGTTGGAGCTTCTGACATGAGGAGAACGATGTCTGAGCGGCGAACAGGTGGGTGACGTCTCTCTTTTAAACCCGGCCCCGTGATCAGCTGGCGATCAGCTGATCACCGGCTGACAGGACGGCGGCGACGGAAATCCGAGATGAGGGAGGGATCCAAGACGAAGCGGGACGGCACCCAGGAGCGCTCCTCAGGACCGTAGCCAGCCCAGTCCACCAGATACTGGACCCCCCGACCCCGGGGACGGGAATCCAAGATCCGCCGGACAGTGTAGACAGGACCCCCATCGACGAACCTGGGCGGGGCCGGGGAGGGGGGCGCCAGCGAGGAAGTCATGCGCCGCTTAAGCTGCGAGACGTGGAAAACCGGATGGACCTTCATGGCGGGCGGAAGCCGGAGACGGTAAGTCACGGGGTTGAGCCGGGCAGTGATCTCGTACGGACCAACGAATCTGGGAGTGAGCTTCCTGGACTCAGTGCGGAGCCTCAGGTGCCTCGTGGAGAGCCAGACGCGATCCCCTGGCTGAAAAGGATGACCCGGGCGATGGCGGCGACGATGCTGCTTGGCGTACAGAGCGTTGGCTCGGGAAATGGCCGCCCGCGCCTTGATCCAGGCCTGACGACAGCGGCGGACCATCTGTTCAGCAGCAGGCACGTCGACCTCCACCTCCTGATGGCCGAAGATAGGAGGATGGAAACCATAACAGGTTTCAAAGGGCGAGAGACCGGTGGCAGAAGAGACGTGAAGGTTGTGAGACAGCTCAGCCCACAGCAGGTAACGAGGCCAAAGCGACGGTTGGGCAGAGACGAAGCACCTCAAGAAGCGCCCCAGCTGTTGATTGGTCCGTTCAACCTGCCCATTGGTCTGCGGGTGATAGCCGGACGAGAGGCTGGGAGAGGCTCCAATCAGGCGGCTAAAGGCTTTCCAGAACCTGGCGGTGAACTGGGGCCCCCGGTCGGAGACAATGTCCTTGGGGAACCCGTGAAGCCGGACGACATGGTCCAAGAAGAGCTCGGCCGTCCGTTTGGCAGAAGGGAGGCCAGCCAGGGCGACCAGGTGCACTGCCTTCGAAAACCGGTCTACAAAGGTGAGGATGGTGTCAAGACCGCCCACGGATGGGAGGCCGGTAACAAAGTCAAGGCCGACATGGGACCAGGGACGTCCCGGCACAGGGAGAGGGTGAAGGTCGCCAGTGGGAGGCTGAGTGGAGGACTTGGCCCGAGCACAGGTGTCACAGGCGGAAACGAATTCACGGACGTCCCGGGCCATGGAGGACCACCAGAAGGCACGACGGAGGAGTTGCAGGGTCCTGTCAGGCCCCGGGTGACCAGAGAGCGGGGAGGAGTGAGCCCAGAGCAAGGCCTCCTGACGGCACCGGGAAGGTACATAGAGCCTCCCAGCAGGGGTGTCAGGCGGAGGCGGTTCGGCGGTCAGGGCATCCCGGATAGAGTCCTCCAGGGGCCACCGAAGGGGGGCAGCGAAGCACTGAGAAGGTAGGATAGGTCCAGGGTCTGACGTGAGGCCATCCTGGGCGAACTGTCTGGACAGAGCGTCTGCCTTAGCGTTCTTGGAACCAGGGCGGTAGGCGAGGTGGAAATTGTAAGGCTCAAAGAACAGGGCCCAACGGGCCTGCCTTGGGTTGAGCTGCTTGGCA
Organism: Neolamprologus brichardi; assembly: GCF_056152115.1. NCBI lineage: Eukaryota > Metazoa > Chordata > Actinopteri > Cichliformes > Cichlidae > Neolamprologus > Neolamprologus brichardi. The sequence continues at coordinate 665,722 of NC_142113.1, forward strand.
GACCGAAAATGGATCAAGTTCTGGTGATCAGTCCAGATCAGAAAAGGGTCTTTCGTCCCCAGGAGCCAATGCCGCCACTCTTCTAAGGCCCACTTGATGGCCAGGAGTTCTCGGTCCCCGACTCCGTACCGTTGCTGCGTGGGCGAAAACTTTCTTGAGAAATAGCAGCATGGGTGAAGTTTTCCATCCGGACCATGTTGAGAGAGGACGGCGCCAGCACCGACATCGGAGGCATCCACCTCCACCACAAAATCTCTGGCAGGATCAGGGTGGAGCAGGACGGGGGCCGTAGTGAACCGGTGGATGAGGTCGCGGAATGCCCGTTTTGCGCCTGGGGAGAGGCAGAAGGGCTTAGGCAGGTTAGCTGGTTTGGTGAGGGATGTCAGTGGGGCGACAACGGTGCTGAAATTCCGAATAAAACGCCGATAGAAATTGGCAAAGCCCAGGAAGCTCTGTAGCTGCTTAAGGCTGGAGGGCTGAGGCCACTGGGTCACGGCTTGGAGTTTTTGCGGGTCCATGGTCAGGCCATCAGAGGAGATGGTGAAGCCTAGGAAGGAGGTGGACCGCTGATGGAAAGCACACTTCTCTAGTTTGCAGAACAGCTGGTACTCGAGCAGCCTGCTCAGCACGGCCCTCACATGGCGAACATGGTCCACTTCGGTGCGGGAGTAGATCAAGATGTCATCCAGATAAGCAAACACCCACCGGCCTAGCATATCCCACAAGACGTCGTTGATTAGATGTTGGAAGACAGCAGGGCTGTTGCAGAGGCCGAAGGGCATCACCAGGTACTCCCAGTGCCCGTGAGGGGTGATGAAGGCCGTCTTCCATTCATCCCCTTCCCTAATGCGCACCAAATTGTAGGCGCTGCGTAGGTCCAGTTTGGTGAAGACGCAGGCCTGGGAGAGGGAATCGAGTGCGGTGGATAGCAGAGGAAGAGGATGGCGGTTCTTGACGGTGACTTTATTCAAGCCCCGATAGTCTATACAGGGGCGGAGCCCGCCATCTTTCTTCTTGACGAAGAAGAATCCAGCAGCAGCAGGAGAAGTAGAAGGGCGAATAAAGCCCTGTTGGAGAGCCTCAGCAACGTACTCCTCCATGGCCTTATTCTCTGCGGGAGACAGAGAGAACAGGCGACCACGAGGAGGGACCGCTCCCGGGAGGAGCTCAATGGCCATGTCGTAGGAGCGATGAGGCGGTAGAGTAGAGGCTTGCCTCTTACTGAAGACCTCAGATAGGTCATGGTAAGCCGGAGGGATCTTATCCAGATCAGTGGGCTCCGGGGGTGAGGCCTCTTCTGACTCCGGGTCCTTTTGGGTCCGAGAGAGAAGGCAGCGGCGCGGACACTGGGGACCCCAATCCAGGACCTGGCAGGAAGACCAGGAGATGTGGGGGTCGTGTTGACGGAACCAGGGGTATCCAAGGATGAGAGGAGAGGTAGTGGCCGAGACTACAAGAAACCGGATCTCCTCCTGATGATCCCCAATAGACATGCGAACCGACTGGGTCTGGAACTGGATCGGGTAGGGTTGGAGGGGTCGCCCGTCTACTGAGGTCACCAGGAGAAATCGATCAACAGGAGTTAACGGAATGCGTAGTCGGGAGGCTAGTGTTTGGTCGATGAAGTTCTCAGCGGCTCCGGTGTCCAGGAGGGCTTCAGAAGAGAACTGGCGGTGTTTCAGGTGGAATGTTACTGGTAACAGAAAACGAGAGGGGCCAGAGAAGTGTGAAGGGCCAGGTGGGACTCCCCTGCAGCCTACCTGGCGTCGTCGTTTCCCGGACGTAGCGGGCACTGGGGACGACGGTGTCGAGCTGATCCACAGTAGGCGCAGAGGCCCTCACGCCAGCGTCTCTCTCTCTCTCCCTTAGGGAGTCCACCCAGCTGCATGGGCTCCTCGCTGGATGCACTGCTTGAGCTAGCAGCGGCTCCTCCAGAGGGGGGAGGAGACTGCGAAGACGTGGCCCTCTGAGGCTGGAAGGGTTTGAAGGCCCGGGGGGTGTGGCGAGGCCACGACATCACTCGTTGGTCGATCTTCAGGGCGAGGTCCACGGCCTCATCCAGAGTCTTGGGGCCCTCACGGCCGGTCATCTCATCTCGGATGTAACCAGCCAGTCCCTCCAGAAAAATGGAGCGTAGAGAGGCGTCACCCCACTTCAGCTTAGCGGCCAGGGTACGGAATTGGGAGGCAAAGTGACAGACAGGTCGACTGCCTTGGCGTAAATGAAGCAGCTGTGACTCCACTTCCACTTCACTGCTCGGGGGGACAAATGTCTTTTTTAATTCCTCCACGAACAGGGCATAATCATTGCAAGCCGCAGATTTATTGTTGTAGAGGGCCGCGGCCCATTCCTGAGCCTGGCCAGACAAGAGAGAAGTCAGCATTGCCACTTTTGCACGGGCGGTGGCATATTTAGTGGGCTGACATTCAAACAGCATGTCTAAAGTGGCAAGCAACCCATCAGGCCGGCCATCAACTTCGTTCCACTTATCTGGTAGTCCGATCCGGGGCTCCGCGCTCACCGCCGCTGGCTGACGTTGCAGCTTGGTGACGGAAGTGGAAAGTTGGAGGACGTTTTCGGTGAGGGACTCCATTTTTGTGCTCATCCGATCTACCACACCGCGAAGATATATTACTTCAGCTTTCAGCCGTTCGAATTCCGCTGGGTCTATACGTGGCTCAGACATCCTGTCACGGTCGGGCGGACTACGCACGGTAATTCGGCGTGCCCGTGTGGCGTGCTGGCTAGACCCAAACGCGGGGAAGGCTAGCGATGGGTTGGAACAGACACGTAGTTAATCTAGTAACGATCAGTGCACGAAGCGTGGCTTCGGACTGGCGTTATAGAAAAAGAATCGAGAGGAAAAACACTCACGGTTGCTGAATCAGACGGACACTGACGTCGGCAAAGAGTTGGAGCTTCTGACATGAGGAGAACGATGTCTGAGCGGCGAACAGGTAGGTGACGTCTCTCTTTTAAACCCGGCCCCGTGATCAGCTGGCGATCAGCTGATCACCGGCTGACACTCAATGACTACAGACCTATAAGCCCTCAAATCTGTAGTCATAAAGTTTTTTAAGCAGATAGTGTCTACCCCCTCCCTCCACCCCCAGCTCGAGTGATTCACCAGTTCAACAACACCCTTCACAGAGTGCTGTGCAAGGGCATCACCTTTGATGGCCTTGCACCCCGCCCACCACCAATTGGACCCAATGCAGTCTGGTTGGCACCTCGGGTCAGTCAGGTCCCACACCTCCAAACTTACAGCTTCTTCCTGAGGACCATCACAAACACTATCCTCTCACACCCCAACCCTGCCCACCCACTTCACCAATCTGAGCCATGGGTGTGAGTAACCCCCATCACTCAGACCACTCACTTATTTTTGTATATATTTCTCTTAATTGTATATATTTTCCCTGTTTCCTATTTATTTCATTTACTACATGTACAATGACAATAAAAGGCTGTTCTAATCTATTCCATGCTATATGAGAGTTTTGTTATATTGAGGGCAAAAATTGTTGAAAGAAGTAATTATTATAGAACAAACACATCATCATCTTGCTTAAGTTTAAAAACCTTATACTCTCAAAATCCACTAGAAACCAACAGAAATATGACAATACGACCTCAGAACTGAAAGATAATAAAAGATGAAAAATGAAGTTTTAGAAATCTATTAACGTTTATACAGTTATCCAGTAATCATAGATATAGTTAATATTCAGTGTGATGGGAAAGATTTCTGTCATCCTCGTACTGAAGATTTCTTCCTTAATGTTTTTGTGACATGCACGATTGTAATAAGTTTTGTTCTCTTTCACCACAAAAGATATGTAACTAACCTCAAGCGTCCATCCTCTGCTGCAGCTCCTCCAGCGATGATCTTGGTAATGAAGATGCCGGGGTCATCACCAATATGGGGGTTATCTGTCCCTCCAGCGATGCTAAAGCCCAACCCTGAGTTACCCTGCGGTCATGAAAATCTCATTGATACCAAAGCAGAACCCATTTTTATAGTGTGGTCAAAAATGTTTCTTATCCATTCACTTTTCTAATTCTCAGTTGTTTATGTAGCACCTGAGGAGGCTTCCCCTGGAGTATATCTACCACTGCAAATGTAATGAATTAATCATCTCTGAATGACAATACTGTATTCACAAGGAAGCAGGTGAACGATGTCTCTCAGAGAAGACAGGCTTGAACCATTTCTGACAGGGCTTCAGTAAACAGAAGACAAACTGAAAGGTTGGGTGCATTTCTCGGGTCATGTATCAGGTTGTTGTTGGCCTTCACAGGACGTGACTTTTATATATTGTTCATCTGCTGTAGACATTTTTGTTTTCAGATCTGTTGTTCCTCTGTTTTCTTAAGGACAAGGTGTACAACATCCCAAGATATGCCGAGTTTACGAGTAAATCAACACCTTTGTGAAAAATACAGGCATTACAAATGTTGTTTTTGCTAAATTAACTGAAGAAATTGCAACAAATTTTGTGCTTTGGTGAAAAGTGCTAGCACTGAAGTTCCCATAATTTGAAAAATTGTTGTCTGTTTTCAAGTTGTCCCATTCACAAACTTGGGTTTCCATGCATGGGTGACAACATTACCCCATCAGCCTTTAACAGGTGAAGGGTAGTTAAGTGCAGGCCTATGTGAATACAAATCTTCTGTTTTTATCCCTGTGCCCTCCTCAGCTTTTTCTCCCTTTGACATCTTCATGGAAAAATGTACTTGTACAAATTCTGGCTAGAAATCCTGATACAACAATATTTCTTTCTGCATTTTGTTTAATAAGGGTTTTAATCAACTTGAGTCTTTATAAAAAAGATTCAATAATTTTCAGGGTTTTAAAACTTTAAATTCCAATTTAAACATTTGAACTTTTTTTGTTTTTTCCAAAAAACACAAAACCCTTATTATTTTCTGATTATTAGTGCCAGATACGCACTCTGGATACCTTCGTGGACAAAAATGCCCCCTTCACTTTCACTGAAACTCTCTCTCTGCCACTGCAGTATAAAAACGTGCATTCTATAATGTCTGCATTTCATTTTGAAGAAAAGTACTGATATTTGCAGGTCGAATAATGAAATTACTGTATTATTGTACAGGCGGCCAAAAGAATGATTAGTGTGGATGTGTACGAAATCATTTTTGAGGTATTAGGTGGTGTGTGTGTGTGTGTGTATTGGGTGGTGTGTGTGTAAATGGCCTGCATTTGTATAGCACTTTACTTAGTCCCTAAGGACCCCAAAGTGCTTTACACTAGCGCTGCGGGTGAGTAAGTGCATGCATGTGAGTGCCAGTGTAAATCTGTATTAATTTCAGTGGTGAATAAAGGTCATCTTGGCGGGATATGTTGGATGTGTCTTTGAAGATGCATTTGAGCAACTCATGGCCTTCTGCCTTTGCTGTTCCCTGCTTTGCCTCCTGAGCTACAGCCACCCCAAACAGCAGACATTGATCTGTGCAAATTTGTGCAAATATTTGTGCAACTGCATCCCTCATAGCAAAATTGTTATGGCCCGGATCTGGCCCACACAATGTGCTTACACAGGGCCCACATACCGCAAAGAATGACGGCCCTTTGGTGGCCCAGATCTGGTTTGCCAGAGGTGGCCCACACATGGGCCAGCACAAGGCCAGCTGCAGACACACTGGTGGTCCTGTGTTGGCCCATTTGTGGGTCACCTCTGGCAAACCAGAACTGTTAAACGTAGCACAAATGTTTGACATCAATTTTGTTTGATTCCATTAATGTGGGACGGGGGAGGGGTTGACCTCTAGAAATTGACCTCACCCGACAGCGTGTACATGGGCACGCCGTCAGCAGCTGGAAGCAGATGGATTCAGAATATGCAGGCTTCGTAACTCTTTGACCAGAATTCACTGAACCAGCAGCAAAATAGAAATGTATGGGTCTATTTATTTATTTAATTATTACAGTGACACCCCCCTCCTCCAAAAGAAAAAAAAACAGTTTGGAGAATGAGCTACCAGAACTTTTTCTGTAATTTTACACATTTAAATCTTACAATTTAAGTCCAAAGAGTCGTGCTGACAGATTTCTTTCTTTGTAATAGCAGTCAGCAGTGGCTATGCAGAAAAACAACAAAGTGGGCTGTGTGTATAATGACTAACCCTAACCGCTGGCCTGGAGGTATCTCCCAGGAAGCACTTGATGTGTCCAATGTTGAGAAGACAGTAGCTACTGCTAGTTTGGGTGTGATGTATACATTTCCTTCTCTCACCTCAACCGGTCGCAGCAGATGTCCTTAGCTTTCATCCGTCAGACACACAACAAAGCACTATTTTTGGTAGCGCATGCTAGCGGGCTGTCGTTATTACCGTGTTGTTTGGAAAATACAGCGCACTTAAAATCAATCCTTTGATTTTTCTGAAAGTCGACAGAGCCCCTTATAATCCCGTGTGCCTTATGTATGAACTCTGGTTGTGTTTACTGACCTCGAAACAATTTTATGTGCACGGCGCTCGAACATCTGTCAGATGTTTCAGTACGACTTTGCTAAGCTACGAAGCCGCACCGCTTGATGGATTGTCGGAGCATTACGGCCAGTGTTGCCAACTCCTCAGTAAGGAAAATCGCTATTGGTTGTCCTAAAAGTCGCTAGAAGTCGCTAAATGACGTCATCACCTAATTTGCATAATTGGTCATGCTAATGTAATTGTAACCTACGCTGCTGGAGAGAGAAATAACATCGTGGACGAGACATAAAGTGAGCAAAAAACGTCCTAAATGCAGTTAGAATTTATTTAGAACTACAAATTTAATTTCTTCTAGCAATTATTGTTTTTTGTAATGTCACAATTCCAACCCTGCTCCTTTACCCGGGCTTGGACCGGCAAAAGTGACCCGAAATAGGCACTCTGGTGGAGTTACTTTGTGTGTGTGTGTGTTTATAAGTAGTTTTAAACCTGATCCACAAAACAGCATAAGAGTAAAAGAAGAACTGACTGCGTTACACCACCCGCTGCTTGTTGAGAGTAAAAGCGATATGCACTTTCACGTCTTTTTTTAGCGACTTTTCTTGGAAAAAAAGTCGCTAGGGCGTCTGAAAACTCGCTAAATATAGCAACAAAGTCGCTAAGTTGGCAACACTGATTACGGCATCGTAGGTGGAGCCTCACGGAGTGATACGTACTGTGCTTCAACATAATATTACCGTATTGTGTGTGTAACCTCTTTTTTTGTTTTGTGGATATTATACATGGTTATGCTGAGGATATGTCGGCCAGTTTCCACTGGAAACGCCTTTTGGTTAAACTGTCAGCGAGGAATTTACATTTACATTGTTAAATTTTTATATAACTTTAATGCACATAAAAAAACAGCTGCTTGTTTAAGTGAAAATACATTGATGGGGTTTTTTTTTTTTGCACTAATAAAGTTGTGGAGTTGTAAAGTATTTTGTATAGTGTCAATTATATCATCAGTTATATCGTTATCGCAAATTTTCAAATGTATATCGTGATAAATATTTTTGGTCATATCGCCCTGCTCTGGTCTCCACCGCTTGTTTCCAGTCACAAGGAATCAGTACAACATGTTTTCATTGAATGTATTCTCATGTAAAGTAAAATAGACAAAAGGTCCTTTATGGTGTGAGTCCTTTGTGAATGGTCACTATTGTGAAGCACTTATTTACACTTATTTATTCTTCTATTAAAGGCAACATCAGTGCCTAGTAGAGCATTAAATCTACATGTATAGAATCATCCATCAAAGCTGATTAAAACTATTTAAACAACGTTTAGTGACTTTGGCCCAAAATAAGATTCTAAAAAGCTGCAAAACTGGAATCTTATAAAAATAATCCACAAGCAGCGGTGATGTCACAGTGGCTATGTCCATTTTGTCTTATGGAGACAATAGTCAGGTCATCCCACATCAATTGTATAGCTCATAATATAACAAAATTAAATCTACAGCTTTAGCACAGATCTTTTTACAGGACAGGAACAATGTTTTAAGTTTCCTGTATTATTCCTTTGCTTCTCAAAGACCAGTTTACTTCACCCTCATCGTCTGATTGGATGGAGATACTCACCCGCTCTAAGGTGATTTCTTCAAACTCATATTCAATTTCTGTGCCGTTGACCTGAGGAATGAAAACACTGAATGAAGACACACACTTCATAGTTTCAGTCCACATTAAAAGGGGATAAAGGATGAGGTTAAGTGTTGAGGCCGAGCTTAAACTGAATGTGACGAGTGTTTCTCAGGGAAACGTGTAAAGTAGAGACTGTCTCTGGACAACAATTTATGATTGGTTATCAATGTAACCATGTTTTTAATGTGGAGGGTCAAATATTGAGGGATCAGTCTCATGTAGTGTACTTAATAAAAGTAAAGTAAAATAAAACGTAATAATAAATTATCAGGGAATGCATCTGTCTCTACTTGAGTAACCTAACAAGACTATCAGGAATAAACATTTTAAAAGATAAATTCTCTCACATAAGGAAGCGACTCCAACGTGTCTGTATTGATGATCATGGGAGCAGGGTTGGCCTGTAATGAAGACAGATGAGGAGAAAACGTGAGAAACTTGAGTTTTACAGAAAAACCATCAATCATGACTGTTCATACATAGTTTGGCTGCTGACCTTGAGAGGAGAGATGTGAGAATGGGACACGTAGCCGTGCACATTTTCAATCTCTGACAGGTTCTTCTGTGAAACATGGACAAGCTCAGGAGCGCGAAGCCCACTGCTGAGCTGTGGGAACCCGTGGTCAAGCAGGGGCGAGTCGTCTTCTTGGTAGTGATACTGCAGAGAGTGGAAAGGGAACAAAGAGAAAGACAAATGATTTAGTTTAAAACAGGTCACAGGAACAGGAGAAACAGGAATCACAGGAGATATTGCAAAAACAACTAGTCTTGATCAACTTCAGCAAATTCATGTTTTGGAGATTATGTATCTGAATTTCAGGAGCAGGACCACGCCTCCAAACACGCTCCTTCTGGTTGCCATCTGCAGAGGTTCCCCCAGTTCTGCAAGCTGACGTTCTCATTTACGTGCCCCATCCTCCCTCTCTCCTTGTTCTCATTCTTTAACTTCCTCACTTCTATTTAAACACGGGGATCTGCCAGGCCTGGGAGCCGTCGCCAGTCCCCTTCGAGGCCTTCCCCAAACCGCAGCTCACTTCATGTCCAAGCATCACCTTTACCTATGTGATGGCCAAAGCCGTGGCCACACTCTAAAGTCGGTAACTTTTGTAATTTCATTCTTCATTTGAACATAGTAATACATTTTAGTTGCCAATAACTTTATTGATTGGTTTGGATACATTTGTCCTATTTGTTACTTATGTATTCAAACTACTTCATTTCTTTGATTTTTGACTAACCTTTGTCTTTTTATTTCTTACCTGCCATCATCCCTGGGAGTTGCTGGACAAAAGATGGTAGCCAGGGTTTGAAACCATTAAATGCAAAGGAAGATAATTGGACCACACCACCACTTCCTGCTGAAGGGGAGAATGTGTGTTTTCTTTACTTTAAAAACAAAGTATTTGCATTTAATTAAATATTTGAGTTTAGGGTTTAATGGTTTTTGGTTTTCTTCTTTAGTGTTTAGTTTATTAACAAACTTGATTGTACTGCATCGTTTGTGATTTATGATTGTGTTTGTTTGTTACCCCTCATGTGTCACAATGGTCTGATCAGCCATTATATATATGTATATATACCCCTGTATGTCATTTCACGTTTAGGTCAGTTATGTTTGTTTGTAGCAGTCTTTGCCTGAGTTCAGTTTTGTTTCTTTGACCTCTTTTATGAGCTCAACATTTATTACGCTTGTAAATATAATTTTTGGGGGTTAAATAAATGGAAACTATATTTTTCTAATAATTCCTGGGACTCCTGTTTTTTCACCTCGGTCCATACTACCATACTACCTACTAAAACGCTGTCAATCCTAACATGAGGACGTGGGCCCAGCTGGTTCATTATTATATTTGTTTTTGTAAGCATAAATATTGTAAAAATGCTTAAATATTATGACCTTAAAAAGAAAGATGATTATTAAAAAGACAGTTAATCAAAATGAAACTACACACCTGCTTTAACAGTATCTTTTAAGATTCTTCACAGATTTGTTTCTGGAAAAAATATATTTTCAACACAACTTTCTCTTTTAAACAATGCAAACAAAGAGTAAAAAGCTTTGAGTTGTAACTAAAGAGTGTCATTTCTAATTTGATACAGCAACATATTAACTGTTAAGACTGGGACAACCTGGTGGATCATTTAAGTAATGTGGGTCATGATGTAGTATAATAAAAATCCATAAGATTAAAGATGGCTCATGATTGGTACAGCCAACAATAAGCCTGTATATAAATGCAGTGATAGTGGTAAGACCAAAGAGTTTATGGGCAGCAGCAGCTCTTAAGTGGAGTCTAGACACAATAAATGACAAATCTTCCGTCATCTTTGCACGAACAGCTAATGCTGTAGCTCAGGAGGCAAAGGAGCTCGCACAGAAAAGCGTCTGGACTTCTTTAAGTTACTTGAAGACGTTTCACCTTCATCCGAGAGGCTTCTTCAGTTCTAAGGTCAAATGGTGGAGAGTCCCAGATATAAACCTGGTGGGAGTTTCCCCCCACAGAGGGACAAAAGGACCCCCTGATGATCCTCTAATCGCCTGAGCCAAGGTGTGAAACTGGGTGTGGGTCACAATCAGCCAGAGTTTCAGGTGAGCTCATTGTGAAACCTGGCCCCACCTTATCATGTGATTTCCTGAGGTCAGATGGCCCAGGGTGTGAGTGGGCGTTAAGGCGTCTGGGGAGGGAACTCAAAACTGCCATCTATAATCCAGTTTTGAGTTCCCTCCCCAGATCATACCTTTTGTCCCCCACAGAGGGACAAAAGGTATGATCTGGGGGAGGGATAGGGTGGGGCCAGGTTTCACAACGAAACGTCTTCAAGCAACTTAAAGAAGTCCAGACGCTTTTCTTTGCAAGCTCCTTTGACTACGATGACCTGGATGATTGAGAACCTTCACAGACATGTAGCTCAGGAGCTTAAGCAGCTCATTCACTGATCGGAAGGTTGATGGTTCAATCCCCAGCTGCTGTGAGCCAAACAATACTGAAGCACCAATGGGGTTATCAGGTCTGTGTATTGCTGTAGGAAAAATCGCGTGATCAATACAACTGCTCTGTTGTACAGTGTTAATTGTGCTTATTGGGAAGTGCAGTTGTTGAGTTTGCATTCATGCTGCGAGGAAACATCATCACCGGCTGTACAAGAGAACCAAAGAAACGTTTTCTCCCCTCACAGAAGCACAACTATTGTCACATTCACTTATATTTCCTAAATAAAACTTTCACTTTGATGTTTTTCACTCATACTTCTTTTCAGAAATATGTTTGTAAATTCTGCATTTTACACACTGTATTAATCAATGGCAGAGTTTGGTTAATACGTACACACTTTCAAGCACTTATCTGCACGTCACACACGCAGGCGCGTCTTCATACATCGAGTTTCTTATTGCACTGTTGTGTCTGTATCATTCTGTTCTTTTTTATTATTATTATAATTATTATTATAATTATTATATTATATTATTATTGCACATGTGCACTTTGTGTAGTCCTGTGTTGATTGTCATATGCAGCACTGTGGTCTTGGAGAAACACTGGCTGGCTTCACTGAGTACTGTACCACTGCACATGGTTTGACTTGACTCTTTCATTCAGTTAACCTTTTATCATCAGCTGGTCATGCCAGCGAGACCTTTCCTCACTCATTTGGTGTCCAGATGTCAGAATGAACCTTCTTCACTCTCTCTCCACACTCAGGCTGCCTGCAATGTTTTTGTAAATCCAGCAGATGTCACTACTGATCAACACACCAACACAGTGTTAACATCGTGTTGACACAATAAGGGCAATATGCTGTACACTCCATTGACCCATCACTAATGGCTGCTCTCTGCTTTCACTGCATGAATGTGTGTGACTGTTAGAAAGCATCTGAATAAGGCAAGTCCCATAAAGAGTAGAAACTTGTCCGTTTGTGATCATTTGAAACAAATGACCACATCCAGCATCATCACTGTAAACACTGTGTCAAAAGAGTGCAGAGAATGAAGTGATGGCGTTCTCACTGCCAGCACAGTTTACGCAATTTGGATGGGTGAAAAAACAAAAAAGAGTTTCTCACCCAGGGAGAGTTCATCAGGGCAGGGTTCATGCAGGGTTGGGGCTGGCCATTGTGGGTTGGCTCGTGTACTGCTGCCGGCCTGTTCTGGAGAGAGAAGAGGACCATAATGGACCACGATGAGCAGACAGCATAGGTGACACTTATTAACAATTCAATTTAATTTGATAATTAAAATTCTTCCTTCTGTCTTTTATGCAAAGCAGCAAAAAGCTGATGCATATGCCCGGAGCTTACAATCCCAGGTCAAGTCAGTGTGTTAATTAATTAATCCATATTTTATTCACAATAGAAGATAGAAAACATATCAAATGTTTAAATTCAGATATTTTACTACTCCATGAAATATGTTAGTTCGTTTAGTGACAGCCTCAAAAAAGTTGTGACAGGGATAACAAAAGGCTGGAAAAAGAAACAGGAACAGTTTGGGAAAAGTTTCCTATGGGAACAGGTCAGCAGTGTGACTCGGTATAAAAGAGCATCTTACAGAGAAGAAAACAGAGACTCACCAACCTACAAAAATAATCTAAAACTATGTTCCTCTGTGAAAAACTGCAAAGATTTTGAACATCTCAACATGTAGAAAACATAATGTCACCAAAAGACTGAGAGAATCTGGAGAAATCTTCAGCAAAAAGGCTGAATATCAGTATTCACTGCCTGTGACCCTCAGACCACACTCATTAAAAACAGGCACAGTAAATCACTGCACGGCAACCGCAGGTTTTATCCTGCAAAGAAGAAGACTTATGTGAACACGATCCATTACCCAGCAATGCTCCGCCTTTTTTGGGCCAATGCTCATTTAAAATGGACTGAAGTAAAGTGGAAATGCGTAACATGAATTTAAATTTAACCCTCCCCTGCAGCTGAGCCAGGGACCACGCCGCCGCCACGCCCCCACCACCTGACTGAGGCTGGGGAGCCTCGGCCTAAAGGCGCACCACATGACCATCAACTTCAATCACGGTCGAAGGCTGAGCGTAGAGTGTCATCACTGCTACAGTGGGAAATCTCCCCTGGGAGCCAACAGGACCTCACTTGAATTTTTTTTTTAAGTAAAATAAATAAATAAATAAAGTTTTTTTACAAATTAATTTGGATATTTTCATCACAGATTATGATAGAGTACCTGGCACATCTAAATAATGGGGTTATTGTAGAAGAATAGCATTGTGGAAAAGTTCAAAATGAGCTCTGGATAAAGTCTGGTGTTATTCATGCTGCAATAAAAAAAACATTTTCTAAAATTTCGCTCACTGTGAAAGATTGACCCAGTTATCGTCTGCATTTTCAAACTAACAACAGGTGGCTACAACAAAATAGAAAAGATTATTATAAAAGTACAAAAGGTAAAGTTTATCTGTCTGTAGCCTCATTGCTCCACCTCAGTCTGCATCTCTTTCCATCCTCAGCTCTGCTCTTCAGGCCTGAAACCGGCTGATTTCAGTCTTTATCTGCTCTTCATTAGTTCCCACACTCTGGTCTCTGTGCTCAGGTCCACTATGGTTTTCTGGTCATTCTGTACAGCCAGCAACACCTGGTTCTTCACCTGTCTGTAATCCACTCTTTCACCCGTGACCCACAACTCAGTAACCGTAATGACACACGGTTGCAAGTAAATGGCTTAAATTCTTCCTAAAGTCTTGCTCAGTGTGATGCACATGAATGTAGCTCACATCAACACATCAAAGTTCACCAGGGAAGACACAAAGATAACAGTTTGCTATTCCTGGACTCAATGGAGAGAATGGAAACCTCAACAGTGAAGTTTAGCTGAAGCGCACACACAGACCAGTACCTCCTCTGTGACTCCCACCACAGCTGGACTGGCCGATGGTGATTTTTCGTTTTCATGGGCCGATGGGGTTTTCTTTGGTTTTGTTCTTTGTAATGGTATAAACAATAAAAGCTGGTCGATTGTCCAGATGCTGGCAGATGTGTAACAATAACTCCGTTGTTTGGTGGTGACTGTGGTGGAGCTTCCACAGAGGCAACAGGTGGATGAGGGAAGGGGAGGCAGGAGGAGCAGAGACACGAGGCAGCCGCCGGTCCGAGTGTCAGGTGAGCTGAACTTCAGGTAAGAAGTTATGACCTGCAGTCTATCTGGTCAGATATAAACCAAGTTTAGGTGGAGTTTATTTTAGCTGTGCTGACTTTTTACAGTCAGTTACAATAACATGCTAGCTAGTACAATACTGCGTGCTAGCTAGCATGACGGCGTTTCTATACAGCTGGGTGGTGCTATGATGTTACTGATGTTGAACTTTGTTCATAAGGTTAGTTAGTAGCTGCCAACCATCCCGTAAAAACACGGAATCGTCTCGTATTCAGAGAAAATATTACGCGTTTCGTGTTGAGGTGAAAAGGAACAGTTTGTCCCGGACTTTAGCTACAATGGAAAAGACACAAAGCTGGAGTTATTCTGTCTTTACACTGCACAGCTGTTTCTTCTTCTCTCGTTCTTTCACCCTCTCTCTCCTGTTGCTACTTGAATCATGAAACTGATCAATGATCAGCTGATCGTCTCTCTTGTTTGTTTATCGCCCACTTTGCGCCAGAAAGAGGAAACCAGCGGATGTCGCGCTAAACAACAGCAGCACGTTTAAGCTTGATCAGCTGTTGTTATAATTGATTTAATATTAATTTCTAGTATCAGCTGATGTTTGCTGGAGCCACAGCTGTAAAGCTGCTGGTCATGATGGTTTGGATACGTGGTGAGAGGGAAACATGAAGATGAAACCAGGAGACGTCCTTACTGAATCATCAGAGCTGTGATGGAGAAACAGGTTTACCTTTTAGGTGACATGGATGAGTTGAAGTTATGAACTGTTTCTGAGAGACAAATAACACCAGGATCCTTTTCTAAGCAGCTGACAGCTGGTAACTGTGCAGGGGGGGGGGTCTAGCAAAGTGTTTTTGTCCCAGTCCAGCTGTGACTCCATCACCCTCTGGAACACAAACTAGTAATCAGGACCCAACAACACCGGGCAGAACATGTTCCCTCTAAGCCTGACGGGACAAAGAGATATTTACTGACCATCAGCTCAGGTTCACCATCACCGTCTCTAACTCTCTAAATATGAACACATTTGAAAAACAAAGTTATGTTTACAAACATTCATATCTCAGAAATAAGCACAGCTGTTCATGTTTGCTATTACAGTTTTATTCGTCAGAGAATTATGAACTTTACATCGTGCATTGAGTTTAATAGTCTGTCTCATGGCTGCACTATGAGAGCTGGAATAAACAAAGTTGAGCAAACAGCTAAATCCTGAAACAGTAGATTCAGGTAGAAATGAGATCAGATTAATCTTTGGTCCAAAGCAGATACCTCCTGAGTTCAGTCCATCACATTAACAACGATATCATGCTTTTTACATACACACAAATAATAGTCAAGCAGCTCAGTCTCACAAATAGGTAACTAAGACGTCTCTAATGTAGACGTGCACAGTGTAGTGTGCATTACAAGATCAGAAACGTAACATTCATGTAAAACTACATGAATGTTAAAGAAAGGCTCTGAAAACAGAACTTTTTAAACAGTATCTTTGCTGTAAGCGAGTCATCAAAATACAAAACAGAGTGAACAAGTTTCAGTAACAAACCCTAACATGCACTATCACACATATCCAAACAACAAGACATGTGTCAGAGTTTTTAAAGTGAAGAAACATGTTGCTTTAAAAACACGTGTGTGACCACGATTGTCACGCTGTGGACCATGAACGCCACTTCTTTGAAGCGTTCTTCTTCGTGGAATCAAAATGGGAGCAGAAACATCACGATTGTCTTCGATCTACCAAAAGGAAAAAGCAGAATATCGGAGCTGAAACCAGTCGGGTGAAATAATTAGGATAACAATAATTCAGTGCTTTGTCTCCGGTAGTCTGACGATTGTTGATATCTGCTCAGCTAACACTCAGTGTCAGAACTCCTGAGTGGAAACGAGTGGTTTTTATGTTTTTATGTATTTTACTTCCATTCATTTAACTTAGGAGGAAATGTCAGTTCGGTGCAGGCTGGTTAGTTTACACTCTGGGTGCATTTGGTCTCTGTTGTCTGTAACTAAATGAGTTGGTTCACTTTGTGGCTGCATGTGCGGTTGTATCGTGTCGGTTTGGGCTGCAGTGCCTGTTCCCTGTTAGGTGTTTATGAACATGAGTAGAGCTGGAAGCACATCTGTGCAGGCTGCCGGCTTTTCGTTGCTCTTTTTCACCCCACTGCTGCTTTGAGAGGGTAAATACTGGTTACCTTTGACTGCGGTTACCTGAGTCTCTCATGACAAGATGAAAAACAATCATCTAGGATACATCAATGTCATACTGCATGCATATACATCTATCTGCCACTTTTTAAATTCAGCGATGTCTGTCAGAGATGTGGGATCATAGTCATGCTGTCACCGGTTGGTGTAAATGGCTCAATGTGACGTAGGAACCTTTTAATTAATTTCCATCACCTGACTTGTATGTCAAAGAATATCAAACCTGGAAAAGCTGTTTATGGTCAGAATGATTAAAAACTGTAAAGAGCTTTTCTCTTTGCGTCGAGCGTCCAACACTGTGACTCGTACTTGTAGAAACTCCAAAGGTCTTATGATAATAATGTGTTATGATTTACTAAGTTACTGGATGAACATGGGAGCGACCAGAATAACATCCAACTAGACGCTCAAAAGACGTCCTGTAAGTGGCAGAACAGATGAACGAGCAGGTAATCGCTTACTTGAGATGAAATCTGCTCAGCTACTTTGAAAACAGCTAACTGCTCCTCCTGTAGCTGGATGGCTGCTCAGGGCCGTCGTGCTGTCCAGCAGCCTTTATGGTTCTGCTGATTCACCAGGAGCTGTTAGAAACACACAAACATGTTCAGTCTTCCAGTTTGATCACTTTGTCTCCTCCTGTGGACAACGACGTACACGGATGCAGGTTTGTTGTTAACTTATGGAGGTTTATTATTGAACAAATCCAGCTCCACTGTGATGCTGAGCTGGATACGCACTTAAGAAAACGTGTGAATAAATAGACAACAAACTGGATTTAACCAAACAGGCTGGACCTGTTATTGTTAATGAATGCAAGACTTTAACAGTCTCTTCTATGCAGGTCCATCAGCATGAGACAAACCTGAGGACACACGTCAGCAGACGTATGTAACACATTTACATTTATATCACACACTTTCCTGTTTGTATACAGGCTGCCAGGTTATCACAGGGCCAACACATGTTTGATATTTTAATCATAATGATGATGATTATTTAAAATATCACTATGAAGTTTATTTATAAATATATTTAGATTTGTTTCTATAAACTAGCATATAAAGCTGAGCTGTTTCAGCTTCTGACCTCTGACCTCAGTGACCTGGCTGTGTCCTCACCGCAGCTTCCTCCTGGAAACACTTCTCCTTCTTGTCTTCCCTCAGTGTTGTTTCCCTGCCGTTGATATCATTCACTGCACCTGAGGACAAACACTCACTTTAAGAAGTGCATTCATACAGAGGTGATCTATGGAAACACACTACTCAGTTTCTGTGAAACATTTCTGTAAATGAACTTGTGTGGACTTCTTCAGGAGACTCAGCCACTCCCACTCTGATAACTGAAACTTCTGTGGATGAAGAAACTGCCAGATACCATCCTGGAAATGTTTAAGAAATAAACGATCGCTATATAAATGACGAGCATGTAAAAATCACATGTTAACAATTGTTGCTCACCTTTGTTTCTGGTTTTAAAAAGTTGTTTCCCGTCAGCTCTCATGGCTGAAGTTTGGCTGTCAGGAACAGAAAAAGCTTTTTTTGATTTCCAATCCAGTTCTGCTTGAAAGTATTAAGGAAACTTTAAAAGTGCTCCTCTGAAATCTGTGTTAAACAACAAGAAACATAAATTAGTAACAAACACAGTGCAGAAGGTAAGTGCAGGCATTACACACCATCATCGGGCCTGATG
The DNA here is from genome assembly GCF_056152115.1 of Neolamprologus brichardi. NCBI lineage: Eukaryota > Metazoa > Chordata > Actinopteri > Cichliformes > Cichlidae > Neolamprologus > Neolamprologus brichardi. Next base: position 683,884 of record NC_142113.1, read on the forward strand.
CTCCTAAATTTGCAACTTCAAATCTCTGTGAGCTCTTCAACATGTCTTCAAAGGGAAAAGTCCAAAACTTAAAATTTGATTATAAAAGGTTCAACACAGACACACAGACAGAGAGGGACCTTTGAATGTTACTGGTAACCTGAGTCACTGATCATCTGCAGTATTACAGAGTCTGGCAGTCTTTGCATGATGTAAACATTACTGTACGTTTCTAGCTGCCTCTCAGGTGTGACAGGTGTGCAGCAGGAAAGAGTAATAATAACCTGCATCCTGAGGTTTGTCATGCAGGATTAAAGGAGCAGGCTTTGTTCACACAGCTAGGATTGTATTTACACTGACCCTGGGTCAGTATAAGTATCATACAGTTTAAACGAAGCACTGAAACTTGCACATATTTATTACAGATGCACTGAAGCTAATCGAGATATTTACTGTCAGTCTGTTTTCTGGAAACTTTATTAACTAGTAACTTCATCAGTCATGACAGAAGCTAACATTTCTGTGCTAACATCGTTTAAACAGTAACAGCTTTACTACAATATAAGCTAACGTTTACACCGTAACTTTAAGCTAGCACCATAAAGACGGTCAAACGTAATAATATCTACAAATGCATCTCAAAGCTGTTACATTAGCACTCGGTGTATAACTAACATAACCACATTAACATTACTGACACTCGCTGACTTTTAATAGTCATTCTGTCCGTTTAAACGGTCTTACCTGTAAACACTGCTGTATCCACTGATTCCAGCCAGAGTGGATTCTGGAGTCTCCCACGCTCCTGTTAGTGATCCTCCATCTGGATGGATGATAACAACCTTCTGAACAATCTAGCAGGAGATGGCCCCTGCTGGCCCGTATCTATGGTGCTGATTTCTGCTTATAACGCCCACTGAATGGCCTGATGACATCTGAGGCCGGTGTCCCAGTGCCCAGTGTTCGTTCCCAGTCTAGGTTTTGGTTATAAAGGTTTCCCTGTTGCCTTTCACGTTCTGTTTTCATCTTAGTTCTGCACCACGGACATCAGCCTTAATAAATGCATTGTTGGTTATTAATATTCACCTGCCTGTGAGTCTGCGTTTGGGCCTTTCCCTCTACAAACACGATCTAGGTCTTGCTGATCGTAGTTAAAACCACATCACAGAACTAAGCTGTGGCATTTAAACACCATTTAAATGTCATCACTGCCTTTGAAGATGTTTGCAGACACACAAGGACAAATTATTAGTTTAAGGTTACTGACTAGAGCAATGCTTTCACTTGTTTTCTTCAGAAAATACTTTACATGTATCTGAACACAATAACAGATTACTGTGTTTTAATGACCTGGTTCAGTATTATTAGCTGGTCTCTCTATTGAGCCATGACATAAATCACTGCTTTGCAATGACGTGCTTTAACTTTGTAATGCTCAAAGTAAAACTAAGGGTTATATTCGAGTTTACACAAAGTTTAAAATCTTAAGCAATGGTTTCAACTGTCACCTGAGAGCTTTATACCAATATAAATGAAATTAGTTTAGACTTGAGAAAAACAATTGCTGATGCTCAAAAAGCAGGAAATGCAAAGATACTGTGGAGTTTCCTATAGTCAAGAACTGGAGTGAAAATTATCATCAAGAAAAGAGACACATAGTACAAAACAACAGTGCAGAGAAAGAGCTTTGAAAGATTTCAAAGACTCTGGAAAGAAAACTAGTATGCAATATAATCTAAAGACCACAGAACACCAGCAACCCTGCACAGGAATGGACTGCAAGGTTGGAGAGCAAAATAAGCTTTTGCAGAAGAGACACCTTCAAGCCAGACTGAAGTTTGCTAACAGCAAGCTAGAAAAAGATTATGCATACTGGAAGCACGTCCTTTGGTCCGATGAGACAAAACTAGAGCTCTTTGGCCGTGTAGACGAGACATTTGAGCACCTTGTTGTTCCAACATTACTGCACACGAGTCCTCACCTCATCCTGGTCTTACACCTTTGGGATGAATTCGAGTGGAGACTGTGAGCCTGGCCTTTCCATTCAGTGCCTCACAAATGAACTTTTAAACAAATGGTCAAAAATTCCTATAAACACACTTTCAAATCAAATCAAAATGTATTTATAGAGCACATATTAAAAACAACAGTGTTGACCATAGTGCGTCACAGTCAGTAAAAGCATGAGACAATTAAAACAAAACAATAAAAACAGGAATCAATAGGTGACAACACAACAAGCCAGATAACAACTCGTAAGAATCAAAAGCCAAAGTAAAAAGATTTTAAGACGTGATTTCAAAGACTGGATTGACTCGGCGGTACGAATATGAAGCGGCGAGGTTATTCCAGTGTCTGGGTGCTACGGTTGCAAAGGCCCGGTCACCTCCTAGGTTGTGCTAGGAGCATCTGATTGGACGAATTAAGTGCTCTATTGGGACTGTACAAGTGGAGGAGTTCGGAAAGATAGCTGAACAAAACTAAAGTTTGTGGAAAGCCTTCCCAGCACAGTTGAAGCTGTAGCAGCAAAGTGTGGACTAAGATCATATTCAACTCTATGGATTAAGTATGATTGAGGGAGTCACTGAAGTTCATATGCGTGTGAAGGCAGATGAGCAAATATTGTGTACATCACAAAAATGTTCGAGTATGGGCTAGTTAAAATATGAAGACTTTTCATATTCATATAAATATGAAAAAGTCCCTTGTTAGAGCACACACTAATATAAAAACAATCAGTGAGTGAATGATATAGAGACCAGCCTCTCGTACGTAGAACAGTGTTCGTAGCGTCAGACAGAAACACAGTGATCGTCAGTGGTGGACCTGCCAATTCTGGTGTTCTATGGCAAATCCTAGTTCGACTGAACTGTGCCAAATAGTGAGTACAGAGCCCACTAGAGCCCACTAGTGGGCCTACAGGCCACTCTCATGAATTCTGTTTGTGATTGTTTGGTCAGAGATTCACAGCAGGGATCATTGTGTAGGGTTGTGACAGTGCTCATCCTGATGGGTTTAAAGACCTTCTATGGTACAGTTGGTGGTATAACGTAATGTATTAAACAATATATTAAGCTTATATTGTGCAACAAGCTCACTATCAAAATGGCTTCTATGTCACCTTTTTAATATAAAATCTGCAAAGTTTCATGCAAATGTTCTTCCTTACATTCAAAATACGTGGCAGACGTTAACGGCTTACAATAGCCAGTCATGTTTGATACTTGTCTTTCAAATGTGTGTACTCGTAGTTGTAAAATGAAAAGGGTGATAGTGATTTTCTCCTCGGTGACATTTTCCCTAAAAACAAGCCGTGTTGTGAAAACTGCTGTTAACTGCTGAAGGTTTTGGATAAATGCCAGTGTTTATGATTAAAATGAGAGTAAAATCATGATACAGCTGTTGTAAAACTACAGATTTTTAAAAGCATTTTTCATATTTTGTTGCTAGTCTTCTAATTTCACTGAGGTCTTGCAGCACTGAGTGAGTGATCAACGCTTACACTACGCCTGGTTAGCAGGTTGCGTTAGCCAAGGCTGAAGGTGGCAGTGATTGTTAGGCATGACTGTGGTCACCAAAGTAAGACAGTCAAAGAGCATCAGCACATGAACAGTGTTAAAAAGAAAACGTGACTTGCAAATAATAATAATTATTATTTGTATCCAAAGACCTTTAAAAACCCTCAAGGTCACCTTAAATTTGTACTACTACATTATTAGGTTACTGGACACTAACATCGTCACAACAGACGTAGATAACAAGGCCTGTGTAACTGAAACACCAGTTAGCCTCCCTCAAAGTGGGCGTCATCCCTACATCACTACCTCTATCAAACACACACACACACACACACATAAAACATAAAGGAACATAAAGGAAGCGTGTTATCTTTAAAATAACAATGTCAGATGGAACATAAGTAGCAGCATCACTGATTTGAAGAAATCAATCTGATTGTCTCGTTTTGTTTTGGTAAATTTAAAACACAAAAGAAAAAGTAGAACAGCTTTCACTTGATGTAAAGCTCCATCGAAGCTCGCGAGCAAGCAGGCGGGACTGAAGGTGAAGAGTTGGTGAGTGAAAACGCAAACAGAAGCTCTGCTGGCTGAGTGATCTGCACACTTAATGGAAAACTAACGAGACACAGGATGGGACTAATACTGTGGGTACAGAAGTGGGAATGTGATACGAAGACTCTTTGACACGCTGTATAACGCAATAATGTAAGTAACGTGTGTTACTTTACTCGAGTTGTAACTTTTAGACTGAAAGAAACGAATGAATTGAACAGATTCTCCCCAACGTGAGCAGAAATCACACAGCAAAGATTGAATAAGTGTTGCAAATGTTAGTGTGTGTATATGTAAGTAAGAAGAAAAATGTTTTAACAAGCTGAAAAAGCAGTGACAGGTTACAGCTGCCACCTGTGGTTCCTGCCAGTGTTGAGGAACAGGTTACATGCAACACACATACATAATTCAATTACAGAAGTAGTCCAGGTCAGCTCATGTAATGTGTTAGTTCTATAATTAAATTACTAAGGCAGCACATGTCCGTTCAATAACAATTCAGAATATTACAAGTAAGAAATTGGGGACATAACTTTTGTAAGAGTACAAAACTGTCTGACAGCAGACATCCAGAGTTCTGTGAGGAGCTTTCAGATGCAACTGTTGCGTTTGGTCGCACAGCGAACTTTAATGTTCAAGCCCAAAGAGACTCGATTTCTCTTCCTCGGACAATAAAGAAAAACTGCAGATTAAGTTATTAAACTGCAGTAAGTAAGTTAAAATAAACTATTTGCATATCAGCCTTCATGTGCATATGAACTTATGACACAGACATTTTACAGTCTTTCCACAACATTTAGGAATGTGTTTGTGGGAATTTTTGGAAGTTTCCAGAAGTTGTGAGTTCAAGCACTGACATTGGGTGAGATCGTGCTGCAGTCTCCACTCTTTTTATCCTAAAGGTGTTCTACAGGTGTGAGGTCAGTACTTCGTGCAGGCCAGTCAATTTCTTCCACACCAAACTCGCGCATCTACATCTTCAAGGGCCTTGGTTTGTGAACTGGTGCGTGGACATGGTGGAACGTTTTGGAAGGTGCCATGCCCAAATAATGAAATCAGGAGTTCCTTTCAGTGGAACGAAGCGGCTGAGCCAAAATCTTGAAAATAAATCCCACATCATGATCCCCCCTTCACCAATCTTTATACTTGGCTCAGTACAGTCAGACAAGTACAGTTGTCCTGGCAACCACCAAACCCAAGCCTCGTCCATCGGATTGCCAGACAAATAAGCATAACTTGTCACATCTGCAGGGTTCCAGTGGCAGCTTTACTCTACTGCATCAAACGCTAATATCACGGTTTCATGTTGAAACAACAGACTTAGCTCACCGTAACGCTCTATTAGATTCAAACTTGAGTTCACCAATAAGTAGGCTTATTAAATGTAAAGTACAAGAACAACAAACAACAAAAGTAAAAGTCATAATGAGGTTTTCAACAGATGTATGAGAACTTGGTAACTTTACTGGGTGAACTCCTTACATCAAAGAGAAAGTCTATAAATGATAAACATAAACCAAAAAAAGGAAGTTCAGCAGTTTATGATTTATGGAGAAAAATTTTTGTTTTTTTGTTCTTAGCTTTCAGTTCAGAGTTACAATCTTTATACCAGCGACATGCCTACTGTTTTAAGGCAACAATGAAGTATGTGGGAGATGCACCAGTCTGCATGTTGCATATATTTTTGGCGCCAGCCTCCCTGTTACCATAGGAACTGTCTATCGATTCAGCTGTTTAAGTGAACTGACAACCAATCAGATCTGCAGCCATATTTATTTATTTCTTCCTTAGAGTGAGAAGTTGAGCTGAGGGAGAAGAATGAGACAAACAGTGGCTTCCATGAAGTACAGAAGAAACATGTGGCTGAATGAGGTAATTATCCTGTAACCTCAGCTCCAGGCCAAACTTCAGGATTTGAGCCAGTGAATCTCTCCTAATTGTGCTGCCAACTCACTGTATTCTTTATAATCTGAACAAAAGATTAAAAGGATTTAAGCCACCAACCTTCCAATTAGTAGACGACCTGCTTTACCTGCTGGTTGGTCAGAAGACAATGAACCAAACACCTGACTCGCAAGCAGTTCCATGACCACGTGACGCAATTTCATTCAGTTCATCAGGTATTGAAATTTCAATTTCATGAACTTCTCAGATTACAATGTAAGAGATGAAGCAAATCAACAGACTGAAAATTCAATATAAATATAAATAATAATATAAATATATACACTTTATGGCCAAAAGTGTCCATTCAACCTTCCAAATCACTGAATTCTGGGCTTCCAATCACTTCCATGGCCACAGGGGTATAACATCAAGCACCATAGGCATGCTGATTGCTTCCAGAAACATTTGTGAACGGGTCGCTCTCAGGAGTTCAGTAAATCCAGTAAGTCCAGTTGTGAAATTTCCTTGCTACTAAATATTCCAAAATGAAAGCAATTTGGAATAATAACATCTAACCCAAGTGGTAAGCCACATAAAATCACTCATAAGATCAAACTTTCTTTTTCAGTGTGAGCTGACTCCATGTTGGATGAAGGCGTCACCAAGTTTCTGCAGACTCAATCACTACAGACTTCCAAACTTCACCTGGCCTTCAAACGAGTTCAAGAACAATGTATACAGAGCTTCATGGAAGAGGTTTCCATGGCCAAGCAGCGGCGTTCAAGCCCCAGCTTTGTGGAAACAGTTTGGGGATGGCCTCTTCCATGTTTCAAGATAACTACACAGCAGTGCAGAAAGTAAGATCCGTAAAGACATAGATGAGCGAGTTTGGTATGAACTTGACTGACCTCCATGGAGTCCTCAATTTAAACCAACAGAACACCTTTGGAATGATTCAGAGCGGAGACTGAGCGCCAAGCCTTCTCGTCCAATGTCAGTGTCTGATCTCACAAATGCGCTACTGGAAATGGTCGAATATTCCCATCAATATATTCCTAAACCTTATGGAAAGCCTTCCCAAAAGAGTTGAAGATCTTACGGCTCAGACCATTCTCATTCCCGACACGTAACATACCAACGATTTGTCACATCCCGAGACGTCCAATAGGAACGCAAAAGGTACCCTTCCGTGTCCCTATGATACGCGTCGGATTGTGGATGGAATCCAATAGAATGACGTTGGGGTGGGTGATATAAACGATATACGATAGAAACGATATAAATTTGGCCAACGATAGAGATTTTGACTATATTGCTCTATCGCGACAGCGCATGTTGATGATGTCATCAAGCTGCGCCTGTTTTGGTCGAAAGCATCACAGTGGCTACAACCATTATCATCTGCAGATTATGGCGGGCGACAGTCATAGCAAAGAGATGAAGCACTTTTGAAATATGGGGAAAGCCAAAAACTCCACTTCCGTAACATTGATTCATTAATGTTGAATTCTCTCGCAGCTGCTCTATTCCCATGTTGTTGCAGTATATTAATAACTAACCTCGTATTGTGGATGAATAATCTCAGTTGTTCTCCTGACTGAAGTTTGGCCCGTGTATAGCATCACGCTATGCGATTGCATTTGTCCCTGACCACCAGAATCCCTCACGTTAACTTTTAATGAGTGGAAAAAAGTTGGCGTTCATCCTCCAGCTTCACTGTGCTAATGTTATGCTAACATAGCTGTGTCGCTAGCAATCACGTAGCACAACATGTTTAGGTGGAAACTAGCAAGCTAACTTCCTGTTAACTTCTAACTCCGTTAAATTTAATAAATTCTGTTTTCATGGATGCCTGGATGTTAAACTTAATTGTTACACCCGATAAAGCAGCAACGCTGGTGATTTAATTAAAGATGAAAGAATTTAGACCGTTTTTAACTCTCAGTGTTCGTTTGACTTTGGGACCTGAAGAGATGGAGTTTTGGACCCAGATTACTCCGTGAAGCTCCTCACTACGGCAGCCGTAATGCTCTGATGATCCATCAAGCAGTGCGTCTTACCAAAGTTGTACTAAAACATTTTTTAACAGATTTCTGCAGCCAAAATTGATTCGAGGTCAGTAAGCACAACCAGAATTCATACATAAGGCGCACTCTCGATTTTTGAGAAAATTAAAGGATTTTAAGTCCTTATAGTGTGTAAAACACGTTATACAGAAGAAAAGAATATATCGTGATATATATCGTTACTGCACATGCTTCAAATTATATCGCGATATGAATTTTAGGCCATATCGCCCAGCCCTAGAATGACGCTCCTGGCGGTAACACACGTTCCAACCGTGTATTCCAGTCCTAACCCTAACATTACTCGTTTTACTGTCAGGTTCATGACAGTAAAACGAAATGTACATGTGTAGATTCATTCCAAACAGTTCTCATGTTTCCTGACATTTCTGAATGCGTAACATAGAGATGTGTTGGGAGGCCGAAAGCATAACATACCGACAATGTGTCACATGGCGTGTTGTATGGCTGCAAAGGGTGGGCTGACATTGTATTGACCCCCTACAGATTAAGAATGGGATGTCAGTCAAGTTCATATAAGTGTTCAATTCAATTTGATCTATATAGCGCCAAATCACAACAGTTGGTTCAACTGTTGAAGGTGTTCTGTAAGCACATGGTCACTACAGCCATTTCCATCTTATCGGCAAACTTTACAAACATCTGTCCATTTCTCTTCTTAACACCACACTTGTCACTTGATCCATAACCTCACCTCTGTTTCCTTCCTGACCATCAAAGTGTGAGCCAATCACACTCTCTCCCTCGGGGACATTCTCTCCAACTTACTCCAAAATTTGTCTTTATCTCCTGACATCCAACATGTGGGTCATACTCACCGACAGCATTAAACATCCCCTACACATCAATATTCCTCCAAGAAATGACTCCTAACATTTATGTTCCTATCTATGCCATGATGCAATGGTTTGAATCCACCTCCAATACTCCTGGCCTTGCTTCCCTTCTACTTGGGTTTACACATAATACTCTTGCCTTCCTTCTTTCCAGCATATCAGCCAACAGTTCCTTCACCAATCAGAATCTGACATTTAGTGCCCCTACATTCATCTCCACATCTTCTCTTTCACTGCTTCCTGACATGCCTTCCCTCCTTCCCTCTGCCTTTGTTTCGGCCAACTATAGTTCAATAAGGAGAGATCATTAGAATAAAATGAACATGATTTATTGATGTACAGGATTTTGATGTTTTTCTGAAGTACTCCTGAGCCCACGCGGTAATATCCTTTACAGAATGATGTTGTTTTAAGATGCAGTGCTGCCTGAGGTATCGAAGGTCATGGGCATCCAGTGTTGGTATTCGGCCTTCCCGCTTTCATGCAGTCATTTCTCCAGATGCTCGAATCTTTTGATGATATTATGGACAGTAGATGATGAAACCCCTGGATTGCTTGCACTTGTACGTTGAGAAACATTGTTCTTAAACTGCTGGACTATTTGCCCACGCAGTTCACAAAGTGGTCATCCCATCCTTGTGAACACCTGAGCCTTTTAGGGATAGTACCTTTATACCAAATCATGACAAACACCTGTTTACAATTAACCTGTTCACCTGCAGAATGTGGAAAACAGGTGTGTTTTTCTTTTGCTGTCTCTGTCCCAGCTTTCTGATGTTGCAGACATCAAATTCAAAATGAGTGAAGATTTGCAAAACAACAACAAAACTTATCAGTTTGAACATTAGATGTCTTGTGTTTGTGGTGTATTCATTTGAATATACGTTGAAAAAGATTTGCAAATCATCGTATTCGGTTTTTATTTATGTTTTACACAACGTCCCAACTTCTTTGGAATTTGGATTGTACGTGTACTGTATACCCAGTGTTGGGCAAGTTACTTTGAAAAAGTAATTAGTAATAGTAAATAGTTACTTCTTCAAAAAAGTATCTCTGAGTTAGTAACAGAGTTATTATGAAAGTAACTAAATTCTAGGAAAAGTAACTATTGTGTTACTTTAAACAATGTTCATCCCTCTGTGGTCGAGGTCGTTTTTGACTACTTGTCGTTTCAGCTTTAAAAACGATTTTTCCTGCCTTGTTTTGTTTGGTACCGTTCTTTTCAGCACAACCTCGCACGTCTGAAGTTACAGTTATTTTTTCATTTGACATACTGTATCAGCACAGCTGATCTGAAACCAGACAAAAAATATAAAATCCGAGTAGAAAAAGTTATTTTTACTGTAACAACCACAAACATGTTTAAAAATCATTCTCTTAACTTGAAATGCAAATATAAACTGTAAGTTTTATAAACCTTTGCACAAGTTTTACAAACAACAAAGTTATTTGCAGCTATTTACCTAAAATGCAGCCAAGCTGTTATTTTATAACCATTGAAACTATTTACAGAACAATCAGCTGTTCTGCATCAATAAGATGCCACACGATCTATTTGTGCCCCTCCCAAAAATCATTTCTGTCCACTGTAAGATAAAAAAGCACATCACAGCCTGATACCTGCAGCCTGACAGCAGCAGGTGTGTCACTGCTGCTGTCTCCACCTGCAGACAGCGTTTACACTGTAATCTGCCTTTGGTGGCTTTTTGGCAGCAGCTGTGACCTTCAGCAGTCGCCTCGTTGTTCTGACACACCTAACACTATCCATACACTACACACTAACTCAAAACTCTCACTCTTTCTTTCGCTCTCCCTTGGCATCATCACTCCTAAAACTTCACCCTTGTCTTGGGTTGACGTAGCATCTTGGTTCCATGTAATCTTAAATTGATCATGTGATTGGTTTACCATGACTACTTTATTCTTCCTCAATCAGCAGCACTTGTGCGATTGTTTCGCCCCCCCTACCTCCCGGTAAGCTGAAGATAGCCGCACCACTTTTTCTTGTTAGCAACAGTAATTAGTTAGATTACTGGTTACTGAAAAAAGTAACAGTGTCAGTAATGTCGTTACTTTTAACGCTGCTGTTCCCATCACTGTGTATATCTATGCGCATACATATCTATATGTATCTAAAGGGATCAAAATGACTCATCAGTTCTAGAAGTTTATCCCAATTTCCTCCAAGTTAACTATATAATAAATAAACCCATTTAATAAATGCATGCACAATATGTTTAAGATTTTGACGGGTTAATCAGGATAAGTTAATTTAGCAATTAACAGTTTTACAATGTAGGCTTCTGAGCTACCATTCTTAATACACACAGACAGGAAAATTACTTTTCATCCCCAAAGACTACTTATCCTTTAAGCACTTTAAAAGTGGTACACTTAGTATATATACACTGTGTTATTCTTATATGGTCAAAAATTTATATGAAAAAACAAAACCCAGCAAAAATGACAGCATATCAAACAGGTTCATGCAGGGATCTGTTTATTTTTTCCCCTCTATTTTCCTCTCATTACAAAACTATATTCATGATGCCCAAAAGCATTACAACAGCAGACGTAGCTTATAGTACTTCAGATCTCTTTGCAGCAGCTGTGCATTACACAGAAAGCACAAATGTTTCAAATGTAATAGTTTTGGCAGTGCACGAGTTAAACCTTATATACTGCATGTTTCAGGTTGTTTCACACTCCTTCAGGTCTATTCCACAGTACTGTTTACAATATTAACACAGCTGAGAGGTAATATATTCAATAACCATGAGTCACAAAAAATGCTAAATTGAAAAAACAAAAAAGACCAAAACAGCAAATGCTGCGTTGACTTTGCTCAGAAACCAGGTGATCCATGGAAAGTCCAAATATGTCACATGCTCATAATTATTCAATCAGTGTTACCCTCTGACAGCACTCATGTATTATCCCTCTCATACTGATAACCTGTACCTATCAGTGTTCAGACATAATGTAATCCATTCAGTTCAGTTCATTTCAGATGCATTTATATTGCTGTGGTGCGGCTTGTAGTCCTGCACAACAGTTTTCTGTGTGTTAACTTCTTGCTTAGCCTCAGGTAGGGTCACCTCTCCTACCCAGACAGAACCAGTGGAGACCTGCATTAGAGACTCTCTCACTGCGGGAATCATTCAACCATCCTCTTCCCCGGCAGATGCAGGCGCTTTGATTATCTAGTGATGCTGTTTTGGTTGACCAGATATCATATAACATATCCACAAAGGTTTTGCGATGACTTTTGGAGAATCAGATGCATGAGAAGTATCAGTGTTGTGATACTGGACACTCGAACACATTGTTATAACTTTGAGCATCAGCAATTCTTTCTCTCAAGTCTAAACTGGTTGATTTTGTTTTGATCCTTTGTCAACTGAGAGCACAAATCCTTTCTGAAGTTTTTGTATTACCTGTAAAGTAGACAGTATCCCTCACTTTAACTTGATATATATATATATATATATATATGTATGTTCAATGGTCAGTGACTCTGTTGTCCCCAATGAGAAGTTGATTTGCAGTATGTCCACACACCGAGCAACACATACAAAAAAAACCAGCCCAAGTTTCATCAGTAGCATCAACAAAGAGTTATTAAGCATGATAATAGACACTATGTCTCTTGGTCATCACTGCAGGCACTTCATGCTGACAGGATGGTCTGAACATAACATGACAGAGGTTTCCTTACTCAGCACCAAAGTTCACGAGCCTGGCCTGAGACCTTCCTGAAATCTGAACAGCCACAACAACCAGGTGACCGAGTCTGGTCTTATTGGTCAAAGACAAATTACCGAGCAATGATCCATCCATCTTCTTCCGCTTTATCCGGGGCCGGGTCGCGGGGGCGGCAGCCTAAGCAGAGAAGCCCAGACCTCCCTCTCCCCAGCCACCTCCTCCAGCTTATCCGCGGGAACACCAAGGAACCTAACCCCCTTTGGACTGTAGGAGGAAGCCAGAGTACCCGCAGAGAACCCAACCAAACACGGGGAGAACATGCAAACCACACACAAAGATCCTGGCCAGGTGTTGGAACCAAACTCAGGACCTTCTAGTAGTGAGGTAACAGTGCTGATCACCACCGTGCTGTCAAACATCAGGGATATGAAACTGCAACCACTTTACAGAATTTAACAAGATATTAGATGAGACGCTACCAACTGCTTCTTTCAGCTGCTCACCCCAGGGGTTGTCACAGTGGATGATCTGCCTCCATGTCACCCCATCCCTTGTATCCTCCTTCACAACATTCATGAATTTTATCCCTGGCAGCTCCACATTCAATAACCATATCAACCCTGCATCTTTTCACCAAAAAGCTGGCTAGACACACAAAGAAAAAGCACCTTAGTATCTTTTGCTTCCATATTTGACACAAAAGCTTCCAGGTTTCCAAAAACAGTTTGACTGATGCTTTACTAAAGCAGCGCCTCTGTTGCAGTTGTTAAAAGAACAAGATGTCCACTGTCCACATGATGGAGGTGAGAAGTCCTTCCTGTGTAGGATTAGCCTTCTTGCCACAAGTAAACAACAGGCAGTGATGTCAGCTCGGACCCTGTTCAGGTTCCCCAACATGGTAGTAGCATTGCTTCTTATCCAGCACAGGACTGTTCTGATGTGAGCAGTAATAATACTGGGCATACATGGGACACACTTCCTCTAACTCAAATTATTAAAAACATCTTCACCAAATTAATTCTTACACCAAGAGAAAAAGAGAATCTCTAAAATTTTAGAAGAGGCTGCCCATCTGGGATCTTAATCCTAATTTCATTAATTCAGTTTTATGGAAATTGACTGTAATACGAGACAAACAGTCAAATTAAAAGGTCTTGAATGCTGGTCAGAATATACACAATATATATATAATAGATAATATATATAATAGAATATACACAAGCTTATCGTCAGCATACAATCATGTTTTGGGTGCTAAAGCTTCCCTTTGACCCAACCCTGCTGTTCTTGTTGCTATAGTTACTGGGTCAATTATCATTGAAAACGATTAAGGGGATAAAAGGCACCCCTGGTACCACACTGCATCTTTGTATGATGACACACGCACACACACACACACACGCACACACACACACACACACACACACACACAGAGTTCTGTGGAGGGGCAACAATCCTCTGCAATCAGTTGAGGGTGGGGGGAAAGAGGAGGAGAGCAAAGAAAAGGACAAAAGGTAAACAATAGGAGGCAAGGCAAGAGATGAAGTTACTAATTAACAGTAGTGGTGTTTTAAAACAAAGAGTGATGGGATTAGTCAAGAAGAAACAGTCACTGGAAGCTGCCAGCAGTGGAAGCCTTTTAGCAGCATCATTTAAAGATGGTTCAGGGTCACCTGGTCCAGCCCTAACTATATGCTTTAGCAAAAAGGAAAGTTTGAAGCCTAATCTTGAAAGTAGAGATAGTGTCTGTCTCCTGAATCCAAACTGGAAGCTGGTTCCACAGAAGAGGGGCCTGAAAACTGAAGGCTCTGCCTCCCATTCTACTTTTAAATACTCTAGGAACAACAAGTAGGCCTGCAGAGCGAGAGCGAAGTGCTCTAATAGGGTGATATGGTACTACAAGGTCATTAAGATAAGATGGGGCCTGATTATTTATTTTCAATTTCAATTTCTTTATTGTCCCACAAGGGGAAATTAGTTTAGCAGCAGGATATAAATAAACAAAACAATACTATAAAATAATAATGACAATAATAGTGATAGGAAGTCCGAGGACAGTTATTTGCCATTAAGGAGACAAGACGCAGTGGGGATAAAAGAGACCTGGAGTCCTTTAGTCCTCACAGGAACTCTAAAACAACTCAAACTCACTGTGAAATGGATGGTTCACACAATTAATAATAGAATGAGCCTTTCTAAGCACATTTCTATTGTAAATGGCCAAAAGTCCATCTTGCCAGCGCCCTGAAATTTTGCTAGCAGTTTTTACCAGAAGTCCCAACCGATTCTTATTCTTCACCGTCAGGTTACCAAACCAGGCAGCGATACAAAAAGACGTCACAGATTCGATAAAACTTCTATAAAACAAAGCAGGATTTCACAGGGTTAGAGTGATGGATGAAGCAAAGCTAAAATGGGGAAAATCTGCTCTCTTTCTGGTCCCTGTCACTACTCTCGCTGCAATGTTCTGTATTAAAGCACAGACAGATACAACCACTTGCCTCTCCCAGCCAGCTAAGATTTGGTTATGAACCAGCTGCAGACCGGCGAAGGATCTGCCACGGCCCTGTCAGGATCCAGGTGGTTATTGGTTACTGTATCTGTAGCTCGGACTGGATCAGGTGACCCTGAAAGCTTCAGAGGTCTAGTGTGCTCGGGGATTCACACAATGCACTGAATGTTTTTTCTTTATTCACCTTTATAAACACAGTGAGTAAAAATAGTGTTTCTAAACCACTATGCATTTAAACCATCAGTTATTCTTCCACAGTGGGTCCCTCCCCTCAGCCCCAAACAACTGTGGCAGATGGCTTCTCCTTCCTGAGCCTAATCCTGCCAGAGGTTTCTTCTCTTAAAGAGATTTTCCTTCCACTGTCACAGAGTGCTTCCTCACAGGGAGTCATTTAATTGTTGTGGTTCTCTGTATTATTGTAGGGCCTTTACCTCGCACTATAACACATGTTGACGAATATTTGGAACTATATAAACAAAATTAAAGTAAACTGAATTATAATGGGACCCTCACAGCCAGCCTGGTGTCCTGACAGCTCGGGTTAGAGCCCAGCTAACTGAAGCTAAGTTACTATATCCACACCAGCTACTGTGGTGAATCTAATTATAAGATTATAACAGTTCGGTGCACAATGCACTGAGCTAAGCTGCATTTGCAGTGAGTGCCATTAGTGCTAACACAGCTTCAACAGCTAACACACCGACCAGAGAGCTGGATAACCACAGGTCATACTTACATACTTAACATAACCTGCAGGTGATTCAAGAGAAATAGCACATGTAGTTTCATTCATTTGAGAAGAGCTACAGATGTGATTCTGAGGTCATCAGTTTAAGTTCAAAACTTCAAAAGTTTGGTGATATTTCCTAAAAAAAAAAGGTTTAGAAATGATTTTTGCTGTAATTTTAATTCACAAAAGAGAAACAAATGTCAACTTCATTAAATTCAATTTTTATTCACTAGAGGTGGGAATCACCATACATCCCACGATACGATATTATTGCAATTTTAAAATATTTTGCGATATTCAGATTCTGTACATAAAGGTAAACTTTATCAATATTCATTTTCTCTAATATCAAAGTCTCACACTCAGTCTTTCTCTCATTTCAGTTTGATTGTTGACAAACTGAACGGTTTGTATTACAGTCTAGTCCAACTTAACTGAATCAACCATCTGGTACAATTATAGCTATTCTGAACTATGCAGTTTATGAAAACTATGCAGCCCCTTCAGCAACTGAAGAATTTGAAAGTAAATTAAAACAAAATATAATTTTACATTAAATAAAAAAGTTTTAAACTTAATTAAAATAAAACATGTCTTAAATTAAAATAAGTAAACTGTCATGTTTATTGCTGCCAAAAACAAGTGAAACACATTTGGACAGTGAAGGAATGTCAGGATTCTTGCTCAGAAAAAGGATCAACATGCTCTGAAGTCAGAGCACAAAAACCTTTTTGTAACAAAATATCGATTTCTGCTGTCCCTGTATCCATACATTATTAGCAAACAAAATATCACCATGCTACACAGTATCCATTTTCCCCACCCCTATTATTTATGCAGGATGAGATCACAACAATAGTCGCCTCAAGGTGGTTAACACTGTAATATTGTCCCACACAGTTAGGTTATAAATACAGATGTGACAGGGCAGAGACCTTACTGTGCACCCTCTCCCAGCTTCTCTACACTGTCCTGTGTCCATAAAGATCAGACAGTTTTAGATTAGATGAAAATAAAGGTGATATTCAAAGAGAGTTTCACTTTGACTCGAGACTATTAAACAGGGGCCAATGGCTGCAACCAGCGACGCCACAATGTTACAAACTTGGAACTAATGCCAGGAGAAATACTTTTTCTGGTAATTAAATATATTCTTAAAACCCAAATGTAAAGAAAGATTATCCAACATGAACAAAAACTAAACTTCTTTAAAAGCTGACATAGTGATGATGACCATTTATTAAAATGTTTTTAACGCTATGAGCCGCGTGGAGTCACTGCAGCATCTGAAGTTGTGGTCCTATCCTCAACCACCGATGATCCCTGTCTGATATTCTTCATTCACGGTGCTTTGTGATGTCACAAGTGTCATGATGAGATACTTTAAATTAATTTTGAATCATAAACAGGAAAGAGGATTATGTATAAGAAACAATAACTTAGAAAGGAAATCTAACAAACATGATGACAGTACGGTGGTCACAGGGACTGAACTGCTCTCCTGAGTGATGCAATGATCGTTTGCACAGTAACTCAAACGTTTTCTAAAATAAAATGTTCCAGGTGTGCACAAACACTTCTGCGCTACGAGGAAACAACCTTTTTCTTGCAGTGTTGGCATTGCTCACGTTGTGTGAGCACTGGGCTGCAGCAGAGCCACAAGCCAGTGATACAAGTTCAAATATCTGAGCTTTTTATAGTGTTGCTGACTGAGAGACGTGAACCAGAACAGGTCAACAGAAATGTCCAGCAGCAGCAATGAAATGAATTTATACAACTTTTTACTCGGGAACGAAGACAACCAGGAGGGAGGGAGAGCAAACATCTATATTCATGAAAACATCCAGAAACAACCAAACAGCGTTTTCCCTGCTTCACCTCGTCCCTCATTCTCGTACAGTGACTATTCTCAAGTCCAGTGAATCATGTCTCTTACCTTGGTTGTGACAATGCAAAGACAATCCATGTTCATCAGACAAAAAAGGAGCTCTCAATATATTGTCAGATTCATCTCCACTTATCTCATCCCTGAAGGAAAAATGTGGGAAGACGGAAAAAGATGCCAGTATGAAGAACCGAGGAGGTAAGGATTAGCAGAGAGCGAGAGGGGGAGGAAAGAGGAAGAAAACATGCACACGCTCTCCTTTGCAAAGGAGAGAAACCACAGCGGACAGACATTACTGCATGTGGGCCCCTCTCAAGGATTGAGATGCCTCCTCCACACCGCTGAAGGCAATCAGAATTCTTTACGCCATCTCAGAGCACAGCGCACGTCATCGTCTAACACGCACACAAAACAGCAGCTCCACACACCAACCCCGAATTCTTCCTCAGATTCTCTCCCTCTCATTCAGCCTCTGCCTCCTCGTTTGAGTCCATTCTCTGCTCGTCTGCAGGCTGCACAACGAACAGTGAGACGGTGAGAGAAAGCAAGGGCAGGAAGGACAGGAGCGTCAGCTCGGGTAATGTTAAGGTTCCCCTTGCTCTCTTTTTCATTGGCTGTCTGCTGAGGCAGACTGCTGGAACTCAGTAACACTGGCTTCAATTTAATCTGCATCCAGTGGCAGCACAGCACTCACCCTTCCACTCACTGGTTTCTAAGCAAAAGAACTTTATGGATCTCTAATGTTAGGAATTACATAAAATGTTCCCACTTGGCTTTATGAAAATCTGTCAGCATCTCCGCTATGATCAATTCAACATCAGCATCAGTCGCCTCAAGGGGGAGAGCGAAGTGCTCTGATTGGGTGATATGGTACTACAAGGTCATTAAGATAAGATGGGGCCTGATTATTTAAGACCTTGTATGTGAGGAGCAGGATTTTGAATTCTGGATTTAACAGGAAGCCAAAACAGGAGAAATCTGCTCTCTCTTTCTAGTCCCTGTCAGGACTCTTGCTGCAGCATTTTGGATTAGCTGAAGGCTTTTCAATGAGTTTTTTGGACATCCTGATAATAATGAATTACAGTAGTCCAGCCTGGAAGTAATAAATGCATGAACTAGTTTTTCAGCGTCACTCTGAGACAGGATATTTCTAACTTTAGAGATGTTGCGCAAATGGAAGAACGCAGTCTTACATATTTGTTTAATATGTGCGTTGAAGGACACGGGAAGACAACTGACTTTGGTTGCTGAGGTCTCTAGCTTCACGTCTCAGATACATAAAAAGGTTGGTGGTGTACCAAGGCCCTTTAAACCCTAACTCGTCACTGACAGGGTTTCCCGACATTTTTTAAAATTACTGTAACTTTTGACTATGCTTCCACCTCACTGTCAGCCATCCTGTTAGCAGGGCCGATGCTACCTTTGGCTACACCGGCTACAGGGGCCTGGTTAGCTATGGGTTATTCCAAGAGTGTGAAGTCGAGTCTCCAACTCAGTGATCCTGGCCTCCAGACCTGAAAATAGGCAGCATTTTTACAAGTATCATCACTGCTAAAAGAGGCCGAGGAGTAACTAAACATCTGACACAATGAGCAGGAAAGTGCAGGAGGGACAGGTGAAGAGGCCATGCTGCTAGCGAGTCAGCTATGAGCTAAGCTAAGCTAGCAAAACCCTAAAGACACAGTGAGTGAATACTGTAACAATAAAGTGCTTTAGATGAAGCATGTGAAGATTACACTATGAAATAAGAAGTTATCTATAAGTTTCTAATTAAACTGCTACGCAGAAAAGTGACACAAAAGCTCCACTGTGTTAGAACAGGAACAGGAAGTGATACTCAGAGAGAGTGAGCACCACCACTAAACACATCCGCCACCACTAAACAAAACATAGCAAATTAAAAAAAGGAAAATCAACTTTTGACTTTTCATCTTTGATAGAGTTTGAAAACTGATCCAAATATGTGCTCAGTGCAATACTGCAGTGGAAGCAGGCACCAAGCATTGTCAGTGGCACATTTTAATGCAATCCAGAATCACAGATTTAACTATGTGTCTGCAGATGTGCACTCTTATTCTCAATTACAAAGTTACTGGAACATACTTT
Organism: Neolamprologus brichardi; assembly: GCF_056152115.1. Classification (NCBI taxonomy): domain Eukaryota; kingdom Metazoa; phylum Chordata; class Actinopteri; order Cichliformes; family Cichlidae; genus Neolamprologus; species Neolamprologus brichardi. The sequence continues at coordinate 703,681 of NC_142113.1, forward strand.
ATACGACACTTTATCAACTATTGTTGAGCTTTGTGTTAAGTCCTTTATTTAAACACTCCCAGGTGGATGAGGTCTGGGGAACTAACCTCTGATTTTCAACTGCAATTACTTAATGAAACATCCAGTTTTATGAAGAAGAACTCGGTACAGAACTTGCAGTTCAGTCTTGCCTAAGATTCGATAAATGCATGAAAAAGAAATTTGTGTTTCTTTTTTTGGTCCTTGGAGAAAAAGTAATGCAGTCCGCTGCAATATAAGGAGCCCACTGATTGGTTAGCGATTCACGGAGGGGAAGCTAACTGTTTGAATTGAACAACACTGCTGTTTACGCTGAAAACTTTGCACTGCTTTGTACAAGCACACACTCTAAAAAGGCATTTAGCCTTGCTATTCCCGCTCTTTCTAACATGGATATGTAAGAAACTGACTCTGAGTAATCACCTGTGGACTCAGTCTGACTATCTGTTGGAGGTAGCATGCTAACATGGCTAGCGCTAGCATCATTGCATGTAGACCCGCTCTTTTAATCTCATTTTATCTTGTGAGAATATTACGTTCCAGCAGCTAGCTACATAATCCACAGCATGTAGGACTACTTGATAATTCACTTTGTGACTACACAAACAGATCACTTAGTTGGACATATTGGTTGCTACTTGTGGTTTTCTTTTGGTTTGTGGCTGCTGTATCCTCTTTTTGTTGGTCACATGTTACTTTTCTGTGTCCAGTGCAGCAACTTGTGATCCTCATGTAGGGGCATCCATGTTTGCTTTAACATGTCCACTTAAGTCATGTAAGAGCATTTAGTTTTGCTGTAATTAAAAATATAACCTATGCTTCTTATGACTCTTGTGTGTCTCCACTTTTAGGTTGTGGCTTTTGAGGCAGGTTGTAACATCCTGACTGCTGGGATTGCCACATTATCACAACGGCGGTCTGCAGATCCTTGCAACCACCACTGTGTCTGGATTGTTAGCCAGCAGCTGCTCATCTCTCTGAAACTAGAACTCCCTGATCGCTGTTGTTCTCATTCACTGTATGTTGTGGGGATCCTTCATGATCTCGATCAATCTGCCTTTTCTTAGCCATTTATTTGTGCTGCCAGGTGATCATAGAGCGCCACGAGGTTCTTCAGCCACTAGGCGAGGATCACGTCATGGCTCTTCCTTTAGGAGGTTGCTGTAGTCCGCTCTCAGGTTCACATTCTGTGTATTGTGTGACGCCTCTGCTTATATATTATATATTATCTTATATATAGCACTCAAAGTGCTCTACACAACATGCCACATTCACCCATTCACAGTCAGTCACACAAGCACTTTTTTGTATGCTTTTAAATAATTCCTAACTACCATTCACACACATTCATACTGATGGATGCATCTATTTAGTGCTCTAAGGAAGGAACAGTGAGGAATTAGTGACAGGGTCATGAGAGGCCAAGTCTCACTGATCCATGTGGTGACCGAAGGCTGGCCCAGCTGACCTGATCCAACAAGCTACTGTAGCTCAAACTGCTACAAAGGGTCAGGAATGGTTTGAGGACCATGACTGGTTATATAAAACAGTCTAATCAAACATCTGTTGTATTTGCTGCACAAATAAATTCGATTCATGGAGGTCCCACCTCACAGCCTTCAGGACTTAAAGGATGTGTTGTTATCAGATCAGTATCCTCCAACAGGCAGCAGCAACGGCATTAAGCTATAATCCAAAGAAGCAGCATGCTGTGTTGGAGCATGCAAGTGTTCAGTCTAGGCAACAATCAGACATGCTCATGCTGCTGACAAACACAAACTCACACATCAAAGTTAATTTCTTTGTCATAAACTCCAAATTTCTGTGTATTTTCTTTTGTTGTTTGTATTCGAATCTGTTGTGCTGGTTACGATGGTGGTAAGCTCCCCTGGTTACATCATTACTAACTCAGCATCTATCGTAATATATAACTGTGCGGAAGAAAGTGCAGTTCTAGTCCGTTCTAGTCAGTCTAGCACTATAACACAAACCTTTAACCCTTCCCATGTGATCCATCTCCACTTATAAGAACCTGAGCTGCTCATTTCCTCCACATCAACGGTCACGGTACCTGTTTGCTGGAGTCATGCTGCAGAAGAGGCGTGTTGCAGATTTTGACCTTGATTACTGCCTTCATTAGAGTTTGAAGCAGCACCCCTCCAGTCCCAGTCGCTTCTTGCTCTTACTGAAGACATTTGCAAGCACAAACTGCCAGAATGACAGAGCTAATCTTTTCAGGTGATGTGGCTCAGGTAGCTTTGACTTATTGCATTACAGAGCAGGAATGCTTTAACCTCCCTTGTTAGAGCTGCCACTCGTTGTATGCAACAACACTAACAGTGCAAACTATTTGCATGACGGATTTACTGAAGAATCCACTGCACACTTTGCATGTCCTGCACACATTAACACAAAACATTTTCTTCTGAAATGCAGAAATGCGTTTCATGACTGTCGTCTCGATGGCTATAGACAACTTCTACTTGGCTCCATTTTAATTTACAATGAATATAAGAGAATGAAATTCACTAAGATTTATGTTATGAGTACAAGACTGCAGATCGATACAGACAAACATGGAGTGAACAGTATTGCCGTCCCTTTGATTTAAAACTGGACATTTTACAGACATTTAGTTTCTTAAATCAGACTCTCTGATCATACTCTGATCATGTCAGAGAGCCTAATTCGCACAGGAAAGATTTAATTTCCATTCAAACAAATAAACTCTCAGGTTCTTAATCATGTTCAGTTAGTTCTACTTAGCAAACTAACGCTGTCATCTTCAGACATGCCAGTTCTGCTCTGAGACCCTAACAAAAAGCTTGGCTAACGTCGTTCCAGCCCAGTTTGTACCACTAACATATTATTACCACAGCAGTTGTTATTCTGGAGCCAAGCACTAATCTTGTTTACATTTCGAGCTTACTGTTACTGGGATTATGCAGCACCAGATTCCTCCAGCTGCTTCTTAGTGCTGGGCTGCAGTGCTCTGCTATGACTGTTGATGAGTGAACGCAGAACTAAATCAACTACAATGGATGCTGCTAGCAGAGGCACAAGGCACTTGTTGTGATGTACACAAGATCCCACGAATCTACTGCAAGCCATACACTACTGCTACACTGCAAACATACAGAAACTCACCTCAGAGGTGTTTGCACTGCACTCTGCTTGCTCTCTCCCACTGGGCTCTGAGCTGCTGTGCTCCCTCTGCTGGGAACAACAAACAGGTGCATAAGCCACTCAGCTCTGATGATGACTGGTGTTGTTCTCAGAAATGCCTAGCTGAAGTATACACATGCAACAAAGAACACTGTGTATGTATATTATGAATAATAATATAATATAGAGGTTTTTGAAGTGTTGACTGGCTGATAACTGCACAACAGTAACAGGATGCAGTTGTAAGAGTTATGCAAGAACTGCAACGATACGTAGATGAAGTGATCATACGCTGGTCAGACTGCCTCCCATTAGAAGCTCAAAGCCTAGAAATAAACATCCTGTTTCTAACAGCGATACCTTTAACTTTTCATGTAGAATCATTTAGTTGTTTTTTATTACATAATTTATGTTTATTCATTAAGTTAAGTATTATTTAGCTATCAATTGTTATTATGTAGTATTATTTGTGTAATATTAAGACAAAAACAGATGATGGATCTTGCTCACAAGATACTAATTTGACAGAACATAAACTAGAGGAGTCAATCTATACTATACTCATTCAGCTATTATTAAAGCTGATGTGGCCGCCCTCTGTGGTTATTACTGGACATAATAACTACCAACAAATCTGCCAAAACAAAAGTAGGAAAAACAAAATGCTGCTACGAACAGAGCTGATTCAACTATGATTACAATGAGTGACATTTTAACATAAAGTTTTTAGATGATATATTACCTGCTGTTTTGTATACAAATGTTACCAAATGAACATGCAGCTGAGAAAAACACATCACTGTAATGTAGAATATATGCAGAAAGTTCAGGAAGTGAAAAAACATTATTATTATTACTGTTCATGATTCAGCACATATCAAACATGCAGGGCTGCATGCTGTGGTGGACTCTTATGAATAAGGGAACAGAATATATGTATATATGTATATATGTATATATATATTACTATTTCGTCATTGTTTCACCTACTTCAGCAAAAGAATTTGTCTAATATGGAATAAATAAATAAATCATTTCTCATTCCTAAACTGTCCTGAGAGGAATGTGCAATGCTTTGCATCAGGACTGCTGATGATCCCATGAGTTATGGTCTTGGTTTTCTGTGAAGTATTTCAGTTTTGTTCCCTGATTTGATTTAAATAAGATTCTTTCTTGTATTTACATTTTGCTCCTTTCTCACATGTTCCTTTGCCTTTGTGTTGAAAGAGCCAGATAGGCAGATGAGATTAACTCAGCAGGTGATTCTGGCTTCTACTTAAAAATAGGCTGAGAGCAGCAGTTTTCTGTGGGACTATATTTGTCGGTGGGTTGGTGACCCAGTGTTTTTGGTTTCTGTACTTTTACTTTTGATGTTATTATGAGTATGACTGTTTGTTTTGGTTTCTGTCCCAGTATTTCTAGCTTCCTAGTTTGGCAGTACTTCCTGAGTTCTTGTTTCCAGGCTCTGTTATTTGGTTTCCCAGTGTTTATTCTGTGTTCCCACTTTTCTGTGTTCCTTCTGTCTGTCCATGGTGTTATTTTGTCTGCTCATGAGTCTGCGTCTGTTAAGTTCTGTGTCTGTCGTGTACTTCCTGTTTTACTTTGTAGGTCTGTGCCTTATGTCAGTACGTTCAGCTTTGTGCTCTCTCGTCAGTGTAATCAACGTCAGCCGTGTCTCCTCTTAGCTCTGTTCACCTGTATTCATTGTCTGCGTCTTCCCCTGCTCGTTGTCGTACTCATACCACCCCTGTATGTTCAGTTTGCCTGCCTGCTTGCTAGTTTAGTTTTGTATTCTCGGTTCAGTTCAGTTCAGTTTGTGCACAGCAATAAAGCGGCTTAAGTTCTCCTTTTGTCTCTGCGTTCGTGAGTCCTCTCTCCCTGCCTGCCTACACACAGCCATGACAATATTTTTCTTTCAGTAGTGTTTGTGGCCATGATTGAATATCTTAAGGATAGAAATGTGACAGTAAAGTCATTTTTGTTCACACTCACAATTTGGGTTTTGTTTTTTTTTTAGGACAACACCACTGTTCCTATAATGAGAATCACCGGTCCACTGCTGTTCTGCAGAGACCTGAACCCCCTCATAAGACTGGCTACGAAATGGAGCAACTGGAAGCCACCTCCTCTACGTGGATGATGACAAGCCAAGAGTGAACGAGACATCGATCCACTGATCCACACCACCAGGATATACAGCAACGACATCGGAATAATGTTCGGACTGGAGAAGTGTAGTCGGATGGTAACAAAGAGAGGGAAGGTAGTCAGAACTGAGGGGATTGAACTACCAGAAGGCAACGTTGCAGACATAGAGGACAGTTACAAGTACCTGGGGATCCCGCAGACGAATGGAAACCATGAAGAGGCCGCTGGGAAAGCTGCAACCACCAAGTACCTGCAGAGGGTCAGGCAAGTCCTGAGGAGTCAGCTGAACGATAAGAACAAGATCCGGGCCATCAACACGTACCATTCAATCACGCCCTGCCTGTGATCAGGTACCCTGCTGGGGTAATAGGCTGGCCAAAGGAGGAGATAGAAGCCACTGACATAAAGACAAGAAAGCTCCTGACCATGCATGGAGGGTTTCACCCCAAGTCCAGCACCCTGAGGCTGTACGCTAAGCGGAAGGAAGGGGGCCGGGGACTGGTGAGTGTCAGCACCACAGTCCAGGATGAGACAACAAACATCCAAGAATACATCACGAAGATGGCCCCAACTGACAGCGTGCTCAGTGAATACCTCAGGCAGCAGAAACCCAAGAAAGAGGAGGAACCATCATGGCAGGACAGGCCCCTGCATGGTATGTACCACTGGCAGATAGAGGAGGTGGCTGATATCCAGAAATCCTACCAGTGGCTGGACAAAGCTGGACTGAAAGATAGCACAGAGGCACTAATCATGGCAGCACAAGAACAAGCTCTGAGTACAAGATCCATAGAGGCTGGGGTCTATCACACCAGGCAAGACCCCAGGTGCAGGCTGTGTAAAGATGCCCCAGAGACAATCCAGCACATAACAGCAGGGTGCAAGATGCTAGCAGGCAGGGCATACATGGAACGCCATAACCAAGTGGCCGGCATAGTGTACAGGAACATCTGTGCCGAGTATAACCTGGAAGTCCCGAGGTCAAAATGGGAGACGCCCCCAAGGGTGGTGGAGAATGGCCGAGCTAAGATCCTGTGGGACTTCCAGATACAGACGGACAAAATGGTGGTGGCTAACCAACCGGACATAGTGGTGGTAGACAAACAGAAGAAGACGGCCGTAGTGATCGATGTAGCGGTTCCCAATGACAGCAACATCAGGAAGAAGGAACACGAGAAGCTGGAGAAATACCAAGGGCTCAGAGAAGAGCTCGAGAGGATGTGGAGGGTGAAGGTGACGGTGGTCCCCGTGGTAATCGGAGCACTCGGTGCTATATATATGAGATAGATGAACATGTTTGGACCCCATAATTTAACTTGGATAAAGCCATCTGGCATCTCGTTAGTTCTTGGTACATTTGCCTAATCCGTCTGATTGTAGCAGCAAAACAGGATATATAACAGTGACAGCCTCATGGAGGGTCATCGGTCTATGAGGACTAATCCTCTTTAGTTATCCCTATCATGACAGTACTAGATGACGTTAGTAAAGTGGTTCAGCAGCTCGTGCTGTTACAGAGAGATTATTTTCAGTCTCTATATAATGTGACACGATAACGCACACACACCACGCTGTAGGTTGAGTTGTTACTACAAAGAACAGGCAAGTATGACTACATCTACAAGTTTTAACTACATCTATTATTAGTAGTAGTAGTTTTATTGTTATTAATATTATGAGTCGCATATCAAACTGGTTAGTCCCCTTTTAATTTAAACATGCAATGAGCACAAAAACATGAAGCCTTGATGCCCACAGACCAGCTCTACTCAATGGCCACTGGTCAAACAAAATCACACACAGAACTAATAAAGTATATTTCAAGTTGCACAACCAAGATATATTTTAATTGAAATGCCTTTACTCTTTCTATTGACAATAAACATTCAGGTCAGTGTGTCACAAAAATTCTCATGAAATTCTAAATAATACAAGAATAATATAACATAGTTCTGACAACAATCAATCAACCACATATACCGTAATTGTCGGGCTATAAGCCGCTACTTTCTGCACAAGCTTTGAACCCTGCGGCTTTTAGTCAGGTGCGGCTTTTCTAAGGATTGTCCATGATTTTTGTGATATCGTAAGACGATTTGTTTTGTTTGTTCCGCTGTTGTACGGCACTACGTTGCCTGGCGGAAGGGCATGTGATCAGACACACAGTATCGGGGTTCAAGAGTAGTATGTTGGTCACATGTCCGTCCGCCAGGCAACATAGTGCCGTACGAAGTAGCGCGAAAAACAAACTTCAAAGTAGCGCTACGCGTTCAGCGGGAGGCGTGGATGACGAGCGGCGATAAACTTGCGAAAAGCAAGTTATGCCCAACTCCACCAGTGGAATCTGACAGCGTGGAAAAGTGTGAAAACATCCACGATCACCAACGGATTTCGAAGGGCTGGACTGCTGCATGATGGAGACACCGCCAAGGCCCTTCAAAGGGTGTTTGACTCTGACACTGACAACGAGGATTTGTTTGGTTTTGAAAGTGACAACGAAGGAAAGAAGCGGAGAGTGGATGACGTAGCCATCCTGAGCCTGTTCGTATCTGACACTGGAGAGGAGGACTTTGGTGGTTTTAGTGCGCAGGAAGAAGAGAAAGATGGTGGGACAAGATTATTGTTCTCTAAAACTGGTAGTGTCATGGCACTGGATCTGTGACCCAGTGTTGATGTGTTTTTGGGTTTTTGATTTTGTATCATTTGTGGTTTTGGTTCTTGAATTGTTGGGCTCATGCAATATTTATAGTTTCTATAATAAAATAAGATAAACCTAAGATAGTCCCACTCGTAGGAAATGTGTTTGGTCATGGCAGAAAGTGGACAGTACAAAGTTAAGAGCAGCAAAAATTAAGAAAAACAAAAGAATAGAAAAAGATAAAATAGAATAACATACTATAAACAAAAAGAAGACATCACTATGAAAATAGAATAAAATACTATGTTGGATCAGAAAAATTGCACTTAAGGGAGACTAATATTGTTTCTTCCTCAGTCTCAGTGTTGAGCTCGAGTGGCTTCGTCCTCGTCTCCGTATTTGACTTGCTTTTTTTTTTATTTTGATAGTCCCGTGTCCTGTGTTAGTGTATTCAATTTTGCTTCCTTCCTGTCTTATTATATCAGATTAGGTCCAGCAGTATTGCCTCTTGTTGTACATTCCCACGTTAGCTGTGCGTTTTTCTGTTAGTTCAATGTTCTCCAGTCATGTCTCGTCAGGTCATAAGTTGCCAAGTTGGGAGATCCTTAGTTCTAATGTATCTTCGTTTGTTTTTAATTTGTTTTGTCAGGTAATGAAGCTGCTGCTCTAAGTTAAGTTTTTGTCTCAGAGTCCTGCGTTTGGGTCCAACCTCTGCCTGCCACACAGCTCACCATGACAGAAGAACACGACCACGCTATAGACCCAGCGGACTAAGCCTTGCTTCACGCGCTCAAGGCTCCCAATGTGAGGACCGTGGGAATTATGGTAAACATGGCCGATGCTCTTCTGAGGAGGAATACCCACCTCTCCCCACGCAAACCAAAGCCCGGACAGTCCTGATCCTCAAGGATAGCCAGAAGGGACCGGTCCCGTCCAACAACCAACCAATAACCTGCCTCAGTACCGCATGGAAGCTCCTGTCAGGCATCATAGCGGCTAACATGAACAGGCACATGAGCGGGCCACACAAAGGGATTAGCAAAAACACCAGCTACTGGTAGACCGAGCAGCCAACCGAGACTGCAAGACAAGGCTGACCAACCTGTGCATGGATTGATTACAAGAAGGCCTATGACTCAATGTCCCACACCTGAAAGAGCCTTCAAGAGGGGCGAGAGGGGAATTATATATATGTACCAACACAGAGCAGCTACCTGAACGCTGCTCCAACAGAGGTCGATCATCTTGTTAATAATTTCACCTCCTCACTACGTACGACTCTGGATACTGTAGCTCCAGTGAAAACTAAGGTCTCTAATCAGAAGTACCTGACTCCGTGGTATAATTCTCAAACACGTAGCCTAAAGCAGATGACTCGTAAGCTGGAGAGGAAATGGCGTGTCACAAGTTTAGAGGATCATCATTTAGCCTGGAGAAATGGTTTGTTGCTTTATAAGAAAGCCCTCCACAAAGCCAGAACATCTCACTATTCGTCACTGATTGAAGAAAATAAGAACAACCCCAGGTTTCTCTTCAGCACTGTAGCCAGGCTGACAAACAGAGCTCTGTCGAGCCAACCATCCCTTTAACGTTAACTAGTAATGACTTCATGAACTTCTTCACACATAAAATTTTTATCATTAGAGAAAAAATTGCCAATAATCATCCCACAGATGTAATATGTAAGACTGCTTTCTTCCATTTGTGCAACATCTCTAAAGTTAGAAATATCCTGTCTCAGAGTGACGCTGAAAAACTAGTTCATGCATTCATTACTTCCAGGCTGGACGACTGTGATTCATTATTATCAGGAAGTCCTAAAACCTCACTGAAAAGCCTTCAGCTAATCCAAAATGCTGCAGCAAGAGTACTGACAGGGACTAGAAAGAGAGAGCATATTTCTCCTGTTTTGGCTTCCTGTTAAATCCAGAATTCAAAATCCTGCTCCTCACACAGCCTGGTTCTGGCATCTTCCTGTTAAAAGGGAGTTTTTCCTTCCCATTATCGCCTAAGTGCTTGCTCATAAGGGGCTATATGGTTGTTGGGTTTTTCTCTGTATGTATTATTGTAGGGTCTACCTTACAATATAAAACGTTATATAAATAAAATCAAATTGAATTAACATTACAGTGTGCTATATAAAATGCACAAACAACTGAAGGAGGAGCGTATGAATCCTTTCCTCCATTCATTTCTCGTTAGTACATGGGGATCTGCCCTCCCGAGAGCCGTTGCCAGTCCCCTTGAAGGCTTTCCCCAAACCGCAGCACTATTTCACACTTCCTCATCCCTCATCGCCCACCGTTACCAAGGATGTGGTCCCTGCTAGTGAATGCATTTATTAAGTCTGTTGTGTTTTTAACATGTTTTAATGGTTTCTTGTTCTATGTAATCTCAACAAGCCCCTAAAAACAGTCAGTGATCACTGTCGGCCTCTCTTGATTTTTAAACCTCAGTTTTTAAATCCTTACGATGTAACTCCAGCCCCTGCAGCAGTATATTAATGACTAACCTCGTATTGTGGATGGATTATCTCAGTTGTTCTCCTGACTGAAGTTTGGTCCGTTTACAGCATCCTGCCATGCGATTGCATTTGTTTAACCATCAGGAACCCTCACGTTAACTTTTATCCAGTGGAAAAAAGCTAGCCTCCAGCTTCACTGTGTTTATGCTATGCTAACATAGCTGGATGTTAAACTTCATTGTTACACCTGGTAAAGCAGCAACACTGATCATTTTATTACAGATGAAAGAATTTAGACAGTTTTTAACACTCAGTGATGCTGCAGTGATCGTTTGACTTTGGGATCTGAAGGGGAGTTTGGACCCGGAAACGGCTAATGACGTCAGACTTAAAGACCAGACTGTCACAGACATAGTATAAAAGATTGACATAGCTTCCACAGTTTGGCCAATCAGTGGTGTCACTCAATGAGTCATAAAAGCCTCTCCTTCACGGAAATCAAAATCACCATTTTTGCAACGAGAGAAATAACTACACAAAAACAATACCCTAGTCTCTGAGTCTGACAAAACGCTGTACACAGACCATTGCCTTCATGTGCTCCTTTGTTATAGTGTTGTGTTGCATATAAATTACATCGCAATAACATGTAAAGACTCTGGGCCATTTTGTTATAATGACCCAATGCACACTAGGTGGTATTGAATTGTAATGGAAAATGACATAGTCGAGTTGAGCTGAGTAGGTACTGGTGGAAAAGAGCTAATTGAAGTCTATGGGAAACAGGCCTCTGTGCTGAACCTGTAAACACTTCCCAGCTGAGTTTACAGGCTGTCTCTCAGCTGTCATACTAAATACAACATTACGTTCGCTGTGTAAATTTTGGTCATCTGTGTGTGAGAAAGGAGGATTGTGCAGGGTGTGTCCAGTTTCTCAGTCAGATGCACACCTCCCTCATCGCGTCCAGTTTCAAAACACCAAGATGCCTGCAGCAAAAACACTTCATAATGGGTTTTCACAAACCAGTGGATGTCAAGGTAGCTATATCCATTTTTGATACTTTCAGTGGTCAAAGTAACTTATCTAGAAAGCCAAACAACACTGTTTACACCGAGTAGTCATGCCTTGACTTGCATACAGTATGGTGCAAACGTTGCAGGTGCAAAAAATACTCCATGTTCTCCTCAACACATTTGCTCACACTTTGCAGGGTACTTGAATTAAGGTATAGTTCCAGTAAAGCACAACAAATATAGAATTAGCAGATCAGATTATCACATTCAGCTGATTGTCAAGAGTCAGATTCAGATGACTGATCACCAGAAACTACATCTCCCTACACCTGCTCTTAAAAGGGTTTTTATCCCCACACTCAGCATGCTATTGCTGTTAATGCTTCACCGCTCAGCCTTTGTCTGTTTTACTTTCCAAAAGGCTTTAGCAGGCAGACACCCTTGTCATAAAAAGGTAATTCACTATCCATAGGGCTGATACAGTGTGTCAGACACTCACCTGCTCTACTGGACAGGTAGAGTTTGGTACAGAAAGACTTTTCTCCCACTTGTCCGCCATGTGGTTGAGTTCCTCTAGCTTTTGCTTGGAGCTTTTCTGTGTGTTTAATAGAGTCACTTCATAGAACCCCTGGATATCTGTGAACATACACATGTTAAATGATGTAGGGGCTGTTGACAGTTGATTGGCTTAAGTGGATGGTAGATATGTCAAATGGTGAATGGGCTGATTCTTATACAGCACTTTTCTACTCTCCCGGAGCACTCAAAGATCTGTACACAGCCTCATTCACCCATTATTCACACCATTAATACAAACAGTTCTTCTTCGAAGTGCTTTCTATCTGACATTCACACACATGGATTTACATGGATGGATGCATCAGAGAGCAACTTGAGGTCAACAAACAACCTTTAGTCCGCAGCTTGGACCTTTCTGTCTGAGCTGCGGACTAAAGGTTGTTTTTGGTAGTGTTTGAGTGTTAATAAAATTATCTTTAAAACTGCAAAACCCAGGAAGAAAATGTCCACAGAAAATATGTGGTCTTATCTGACCGGGCTGGTAGCTGCACTTCAAATATATCCTGGTGTTTTGCATGAATGTCAGTTTGACTGCAATACTTTCACTGCATTCTGTAGCGATGAACTGAACATCTGTTAGGTTGTCTTTACAACATATAATATAAAGCATTTGCATTTTGTGACTCAAGTCAACTTTTTAATATTTGGTTAAAGTGTAAGTAAGTAAAATGTATTTATATAGCACTTTCCACAGATAGAAATCACAATGTGCTTCACAATAAAACAATAAAACCAGAAATATAAATAAAATAATATAAAACAATGAAAGCTAGAAATGTCTTCAGCTGCTGTCTAGACAGCGTAAAGACAATGGAAGAGAGTTCCTCAGCCTTGGTGCCTGAAAAACCCGATGAGTGTTTTTATTTTCAAGGTGCAGGAACATTTTTTGAATGGCCAGCCATGTTTTACTAAAGAATCAAAGCCGTGGCAAGTGATCTGGCACTATGGCTTTTACATTTACATTTAAATGGATATTAATAAAAAGAATGCATTAGTATTCACAACCAGACACTAAATAATGTTTCTGTCCCAATCATGTAACAATGTTTCCATGCATTTCTGTATTTAGAAACAATAAATCAACTTTTTTAGCCCATTAAGAAATTAACGGGCTAAAAACTTTCTGGATGTATATTTTCAAATACACTAAGAACAGTCACAGTTCAATTTTTTATCATTCAAATTAAAGCAGGCTTTTACAGAAGCAGATGAATGCAGGGAAATTTATGCAAATCCCCCAAAGCTCTTGAAATAGTGTGGTGAGTAAATGTGTAAGTCTCTATGAACCAGTTATTATTTGTCACTCAATTATTTTGAGAGAATCAAGATTCAAAAACATACTGTATGTCAACTATGCATGTGTTAGGGTTTGTTAGGGTCAGACATTTAAAGGTGTTGTTTTGTGTGTACCTTAATGTTAATTCAACAAGTTCTGAGATAAACGCTCTCCTTCATACAATCCAGTGCATTTCAAAACTATCCACTGTTACCATGGTGACAGAACATTGTAACATGTTGTTCATTTAACCTCCTAAGACCCGAACACGGCAGCATTTTTAATTTCCTTTTGGGCTGATTGGGACCTGATAAATGTAAAAACAAAGAATTACGTCATTTTTTTTAACCTTATTTTTGTTCTAAGAAAAATGAGAGCCACATCTGAGGATATTCGTTTAAAATGTTGACAGAACAGTAGCAGTATAATGTCCTCGTAAGTGGATATCAGGCCCTTGTGGAGCAAAATTGAGTATTTTGGTCTAAATAACCAAGAATGTGATGTCCACATATGTGGACGCAGGTCTTAGGAGGTTAAAAAAGCAACCACAGCCTCAGTTTTACCAAAAGTAGCAAAAATAACTCACACATGCAGTGAAACCTCCCGGTTCTCCCCTCATGTTGCAGCACTGCTGTCTCATGAAACAGTGTTGCTGTGCTGCGAGAGGACCAGATGCCAAGCTAACAGCATGCCTAATCCTCAGACACAGAAGCTCCCTGTTCTCTTCAATACAATGACCTTACACCCCACATAGCTGATTTCTAATTCAGCTCTCGTACGAATAATGCTCATAACGCATTTAGCAGTTCTTTTCAACTCTCCTGTTAAGGCTCAAACCTACATTTTTTCAAATGGCTAAGTGTAAAAATCCCATCAGTAAATGACTGGCACTGAAGAGTTCTTTAAAATGGAAAAGATTACCTTCTCTAACAGATTTCAAACAAATTTGTTGAGATTTGGGATAAATGGAAACATTACATTTTGTCAAGACGATCTATATGGTTGTGATGATGAATCGGTGCTTGTGGGGGGAGTTGGCAGACAGTAGCAGGAGAAGATGCTTTAAGTGCATGTGATTATGCATAGCAGATGTTGACAGATGTTTGATATCTCTGCCTCTGCTGATTTGACTTTTGCACACATTACATATTACTTTGGTTTTGTCTGCAGCACTGAGTGTAAAATGCTTCCACACAGAACTTGAGTTTTTTGGCTGGTGGAGGACCAAGAGGTGCTCAGCAGCAGCTACACTCTTTTCTATTTGGTTGCCCAAATCCATGTGGGGAGTTTCAGCTAAGTTAATGAGTGACGGGAGGCTATGCTAAGGTTAACTGGCCTACGTCTTGCTGTCTGCAAAAGACAGAGTAACTTAAACGTACCATATAACTCACACAAGTGCATACAATTCGACACAACTACACAAGCATTGTTTTAACCGAGCGTTAACGTTACTCTGTCAACAGCCTGTTGGCTAAATGACCGAGCTAACAGAGCTACGTAAACAGAGTGAACATGAGAGACCCGACTGCAGACGTCAGTAATGCAGCGTAATGGAATAATCTCCCGATCTTCGCAAAAGTTATAAACTGCCTCCGGAAACCAGTTAAGGTCCAAAAAAATCTATTCAACAAAAATAATGATGCAGTTCAGTCTTTTCTGGCTCAGCCGAGCCTCTCTGCAGCCAGCTGTGTCACTCACTCATCCATGCTCAAATCTTTTACGTGCGCTCAGAATAGTGGCACAAAAATAACGCCAAACATTTGTTAGTAATTTCATAATTCCAGGAATCGTCTAGTTTGCACTGATCGTGTTGGCACTCTGCTTGTGTTACAACAACGGTCATTTCTAAATGTTGTTTTTATCGTGATGTGTCTGTTTACTGGTTTAAGTGGAGCTGGATTAAGGGCTTCTGTGGGCGACATGACAAAAAATACACATTTTGCATCAGAATATGATTTGTTGTTGGCATCAGAGACTGAAAGTAACGAAGTACAAATACTTCATTACTTAAGTAGAATTTTCTGGTATCTGTACTTTACCGCTGTACTTTTTTGTGCCTACTTTATACTTCTGCTTCTTACATTTTAGCACGAGTATCTGTCCTTTGTACTCCCTACATTTTCAAATCAGGGTCATTACATTATCCCCCTCCCCACACACACACTTTGCAAGATTACTTTAAACTTTTGTACAGTACAAAATGTACTTCTTACTTCCACTTGAGTAAAAAGTTGAGTGAATACTTCTACTTTTAGTCGAGTATTTTTAAACAGAGGTAACTAAACTGTAGTAAGTATGTGTGGACCTTTGACACCTCTGGTTGGCATTTAGTGGTCAGTTTAAAATTTGTTTTTTGCTTGTTATCGAACAAATTCACTTCACTACTTTTCACTGTCAGTAACATCGATGCACATCGTTCCATTCACTGCACATTGCACTTTATTCATGTCTTTCACTCCACCTGCATCAACATGGAAAAGTTAATCACAAAGCGATTTATATATTTATAAATACTAATATTCTCTATTCTATGCTCTACTGCTTTTTTATTGCCCAGATTTTAGTTAGCCTTTGTTAAATTGTCTGTTATATGTCAATATATGTGTATGTTACAAAAAAAGTGTCTTGTAAATTATGTTTTTTTTAAAGAATTGTCTCCCCAAATCTCTTACATGCCAGGTTACAATGGGTGGTGCCTGTGTAAACTGTAACTGTATTCAATAAAAAGGCTGCATGGAAGGCTGCTTATTTGAAGGAAACAGGTGAGGAGCGTTCAGCTCCAAGATCCTGGTCCCGACCAGCCTCCCTTGCTAGCAAGTAAAATCGATCGATTGCTGTTCGTCTTGCTTCGTTAACAGGAATAAGTTTCTAAACCAGCCTGTGGAAGCGCAGACCCAACATAAAGTTATAAATATGCACTTCTTTTCAGCACTTCTGCAGTCTCTTTGTTGACTTACAAGTTGCTTTTCACATTGTACAGTTCAGTGCATTCATCAGCTAGAAAAAAAGTGTGTTTTCATTAAATATATTTTTATTTCCTGTTCACACATTTCTTGACAGCTCTTGTGATCCACACCATTTTGCCTTTATTATTGAGGATGGCTTGGATGTTTTTGTTAACACGTGCAATCTGATTGTTGGATAAACTGATTACATTCTATACAACTACTTTGAAATTACATGTGGGTTTTTCTCTCTTACAGACAAAATGATATGCTCATCATACATCATACGGCGTGGGGATATGGCAAGGCATTTATTGTCATGTCAGCATTCTTCAATGCCAAGTCAGCCAGCACTATCAGGACTACTCTCCGCTGCACTCTCCAAGGAGCCCCGCCTCCCTCCCGCTGCACAGGTGCAAGTGTTGTATTTTGAGGAGAAATTTATTTTGAGCGAAGAAAAGCTGAATCTGAGTGAACAGAATTCATTCCTGCGTGCAAAAACTGTATTTCCGTGTGTGTTCCGTATGTTACACACACACACACACACACACACACACAACAGCAGCCCCTCTCACTCAGTTTTTGCATTTGCGCTCGCTCTCAATGTGTTGCTCACGCTCTCAACATTTCTGCCTGTGCCGCTCAACTCTTCCTCTACACCGTTATATTTGTGCCACAAAACCAGCCAATCACAGACCATCCATCCATCCATCCATCTTCGTCCGCTTTATCCGGGGCCGGGTCGCGGGGGCAGCAGCCTAAGCAGAGAGGCCCAGACCTCCCTCTCCCCAGCCACCTCCTCCAGCTTATCCGGGGGAACACCAAGGCGTTCCCAGGCCAGCCGAGAGATATAATCTCTCCAGCATGTCCTGGGTCTGCCCCGGGGCCTCCTCCCGGTGGGACATGCCTGGAACACCTCACCCAGGAGGCGCCCAGGAGGCATCCTTGTCAGATGCCCAAACCACCTCAGCTGGCTCCTTTCGACGTGGAGCAGCAGCGGCTCTACTCTGAGCCCCTCCCGGATGGCCGAACTTCTCACCCTATCTCTAAGAGAGAGGCCAGCCACCCTTCGGAGGAAGCTCATTTCCGCCGCTTGTATCCGCGATCTCGTTCTTTCGGTCACTACCCACAGCTCGTGGCCATAGGTGAGGGTAGGGACGTAGATCGACCGGTAAATTGAGAGCTTCGCTTTTACACTCAGCTCCCTCTTCACCACGACGGACCGGTGCAGCGTCTGCATTACTGCAGCTGCAGCCCCAATCCGTCTGTCGATCTCCGGCTCCCTTCTCCCATCACTCGCGAACAAGACCCCGAGATACTTGAACTCCTCCACTTGGGGCAGGACCTCATCCCCGACCCGGAGTGGGCACTCCACCCTTTTCCGGCTGAGAACCATGGCCTCAGATTTGGAGGTGCTGATCCTCATTCCCGCTGCTTCACACTCGGCTGCGAACCGCTCCAGTGCGAGCTGGAGGCCCTCACTCGATGAAGCCAACAGAACCACGTCATCCGCAAAGATCAGAGATGAGATCCTGAGGCCACCAAAGCGAAAGCCTTCCACCACTTGGCTGCGCCTAGAAATCCTGTCCATAAAAATTATGAACAGAACCGGTGACAAAGGGCAGCCCTGGCGGAGTCCATCACCCACCGGGAACGAGTCCGACTTATTGCCGGCAATGCGAACCAAGCTCTTGCAACGGTTGTATAGGGATCGAATGGCCCGTAGCAATGGGCCAGACACCCCATACTCCCGCAACACCTCCCACAGGACACCCCGAGGGACACGGTCGAATGCCTTCTCCAAGTCCACAAAACACATGTAGACTGGTTGGGCAAACTCCCATGCACCCTCAAGTATCCTCGAGAGGATGAAGAGCTGGTCCAGTGTTCCACGACCAGGACGAAAACCGCATTGTTCCTCCTGCATCCGAGGTTCGACTAGCGGACGAACTCTCCTTTCCAGCACCCTGGCATAGACTTTCCCGGGGAGGCTGAGGAGTGTGATCCCCCTGTAGTTGGAACACACCCTCCGGTCCCCCTTCTTAAAGATGGGGACCACCACCCCGGTCTGCCAGTCCAATTACAGACTTGGATGCAAAAATATCTGATTGGCTGTTTTGGTCTCCAATCAGCTCGAAATGACGAAATACAATATCCCAGAATCCATTTCGTCCAAAACTCAAATGAGGCAGTGGCGGAGGAACACAGAGTGGCAGAGTTTGAAATATTACTCTGTCTGGGTCACAAAATAAACTTTTAAGATTTTCATGTGAGAATGTTTCTGTGTAAACTTCAAATACCTGCTCGATTTATCAAGACATCACATATTTGCATAAGTGCTCTGTTTTCGGAGATGCCTGTTAGTAGTGCCTTTTCACTGTGCAATACTTTTTGTTAATATCCAACTGTGTAATAGACTCACAATATTTGAAATGTGCCGTTCCCTTGTATTCTTATTCCTATTTATTCTATTTATCCCTTTTGTATACTCTGTATTTATATATGTGTATATAGAGTATATTTCTGCTCACATTCTGCAACTACCGCGATATGGCAGCCTCGCTTCTGTCAGTCTGCCCCAGGGCAGCTGTGGCTACAACTGTAGCTGCCTCCACCAGTGTGTGAATGGGTGTGTGAATGGGTGGATGACTGGGTGTGTAAAGCGCTTTGGGGTCCCTAGGGGGGGACTAGTAAAAGCGCTATACAAATACAGGCCATTTACCATTTACCATTACTGTGCTACTGGAAACTGAATTTCCTGGAGGAACCCACCCGAGTGATAAATAAAGTTTCATCTAATCTAATGTAATCTATAGGGCAGTACAGGGCTTTCTATCTACCACTCTGCTGTGATATAATGAGCTGTCACGGTCACGTGGCTTTCCGTTGTCCCGGAGGTCCACCCATTTGTAGTAGTTAAGGCAACAGAAGATGCCTGGGACAGTTCAGCCATAACTTTAAACTTCTCCTGCTCATACATGTTTGGAACGATCTTGCCACTAAAGTGGACGCGCAACGAGATATCATAGCGTGGCTCGTTTATCCTAGTTTAAACCTTGTTTTGCACAAAGGAATACGTCTGCAGCTAAACACCCCAATAGCTTTTGTAATAGCTTTAACCCGGTCGGATTGGGCAGCAAAGGGCTGCTTAAATACCGCAAACTCCTCTGCTCCTCCACTTGGATCGCTAGCGCTGGCCATAACTATCGCTTGACAGATCCACCACGCCACCATACACATACTTTTTTTTCTTCTTTTTCGAATCTTCGGATCACATGCGTGCCGAACCGTGGAGTGGGATCGGTTCAGATTTCGGATCAACTGTGATCCGTTGCACCACTAGTAATGCGTAAATAGTTATTTCAAAATAAGACACACAACTACAACACAGGAAAAGACCCAGGGAAACCGACTTAACGATAAAAACCCTAAAAACTGGTTTTGCCTTTGCTGACTGCTGATCTGATCGTCTCAAGTCTGGTGACCTGCTGCAGAAAACCCTCTCCCTCTATCATTAACAAGCAATTCAGTCTTTCCTATCACTCTCCCCACTCTATCTATTTTGACAAGCCGTTCTATCTTGTATCACTCTATCCCACAAGCTCTATCTAAGTTATCAAAAATCACGTTTTGACTGGAATCAAGTTTTGACTGGAATCAAGTTTTGACTGGTCCCATTTTTGGGAAATTGAAGTTACCAGTACTTCATCTATCTGTTACAGAATTCTGAGAGGTCTCTACTCTCACTCCTCCTTCTTTCCTATCGTTAAACTCTCTCACATCCAGTCTTTTGGCTGGAAATTACAAGTAGAAAGTTGAAATTACAATAGTAGAATTACAGTACAGTAGAACTTGCAGTAGAAACTACTTACACAGCCCTACATTTGTCATTTTAATTTTGCATTAAACTTTGGAATAAGCATTGATTGGCTGTTTGGTTTACAGGTTCAATTACTTTGATAAATTATATATAATATACACCTTTTTTTAAAGATTAATTTGTAATAAGATAATCTGGTAATATCTTCTGGTAAAATCTGGTAAAATCTTGTAATATACTTCTGTATTTACATAAATATTAAATTAGATTCAAATATTAAAAAAAACAAAAAAACAAAAACCCTGAAAACCATACATTTTACACCCGAGCCTCAACTCTCGCAGCCCGGTACCAAACGACTCATGGTACCGGTCCGTGGCCCGGGGGTTGGGAACCGCTGCTGTACAGGAGACACGGCACGAGATTGATTGACAATGGTCTACAGCAATCAGAACGCAGAACACAATGCGCTGAAAAAAAGAAATCCACGAAACAGCGAGTCCGCGAAAGGTGAACCGCGTTATAGCGAGGGACCACTGTACAATAATTTCCAGTAGCACTGCTGATATATGAAATGGTGAGTTTTGAGGTTGTCTTCAAACAAGTGCATTGTACCAGAAAAAGGTGTTTGAAGGATTAAACATGTAAAAAGTAATAGATATTTTATATTTATGAAAAAACCTTTATGCAGAAAAAGTAGCAAAAAAACATAAAACATGGACACTTTATAGTGAGATACACAATTACAGTGAACATGTTTTAACTGCTTTAACTGGGGCGATCGTGGCTCAAGAGTTGGCAGTTTGTCTTTTTATCGGAAGGTTGCTGGTTCGAGCCCCGGCTCCGACAGTCTCGGTCGTTGTGTCCTTGGGCGAGATACTTCACCCGTTGCCTACTGGTGGTGGTCAGAGGGCCTGGTGGCGCCAGTGTCCGGCAGCCTCGCCTCTGTCAGAGTGTCCCAAGGCAGCTGTGGCTACAATGTAGCTGCCATCACCAGTGTGTGAATGGGTGGATGCTTGAATGTAGTGTAAAGCGCTTTGGGGTCCATAGGGACGAAGTAAAGTGCTATACAAGTGCAGGCCATTTAACTCCAACTTCAAATAGCAATTTTTAGGTATCCTGATCCATATAGTCAAATATTGCATAAAAGCAACATAACCCATTTCTATCACTGTAGATTGATTCTCAATTTATGTAGCAATTATAGAATAAATATAGCAGTTTTTTTGACCAACCCAAACTGCAAAGTGATGTCGGAGTAACTTCTTTTATAAGTCATTTTTGAACCTCCAACACCGGGGCCGCACTCTTCTGGACAGAGATCTCAGGGGCATCTGTTCCTACGGGCTTCTTTCTCTGCTTGTACCCCACTACTATGTCTTGTTGGTCAGTCAATACCACTTTAACTTGGTCACTCTCAATCACCTTTAGAACCATATCCCATTGTGAATTTGTACTTCCAGGCCATACTCAGTACAGATCTTCCTGTATGCTGTGCCCTGGCTGCTAGCGTCTTCCACCCTGAAGTTATGTGCTTGATTGTCTCAGAGGGATTATGATTAGTGCATCTGTGCACCAGTCCAGATTTGTGCAGCCGCTGGTAGTATGTCTCAATATCAGCAACTTCTTCTATCTGATGCCAGTGCATGCCATGCAGGGGCCTGACCTTTCATGATGGTTCTTCTTGCTTCTTCTTCTTTCTTGGCTATCTGCTGCCTGAATCAATCACTAAGCACATGATCATCTGTGGCCACCTTCCTTTATTACTGGATCTTTGTTCTATGGTTTTTATACTCACTAGTTCTCAGCCTCCTTCCACTTAGCATACAGTCCCAGGAAGCTGGATTTGGGATGAAACCCTCCATGCGTGGTCAGGAGCTTCCAGGTCTTGATATCAGTGGCTTCTATCTCCTTCTTTGGCCAACTTATTATCCCAACAAGGTACCTTTTCACCTGTGGTGACCTTCGGTAGCTTCAGTGGGTGTTCACTGCCCAGATTTTGTTCTTCCCATTAAACTGACTTCTCAGGACTTGCCTTACTCTCTTCAGGTGTTTGTTGGTGACCAGGAATGACAAGTTTAGTAAAGTAAAGTACTTGTATTGCTCCCTTCTTGTAGCTCAAAGTTACCCGCCAAGTGTCAAGGGCCTTTCGTGGTCACATTGCAAGTTCCGAACATAGACTACAAGATGGTTCTTTCGGACAGGGGAGGAGCCACAAAGGCATATCACCTCAACCTCCTCAAAGCATGGAGAGGCACTGAAACCACTTCTCTGGTGAGCCTGATGAGCTTGGTAAAGGATAGAGATGAGTTTGGATTGGAGGTGCCAAATTCCACCATTCCCACCTCCCTCTATTGTGAAGACCATCTGACAAAGGCTCAGAGAGTAAAAGTTGCTGTATTGCAGAACCATTTTCCAGGTGGAGAACTCACAGCCAACCCAAAGAAATGTGTGGTTGGATGGATGGAGGTACAGTATCTGGGGGACAAGATAGCGGCCATCGTATCCTGCCAACATCCCAAGACCAAGAAAGATACGAGGCACGCCAAACTTCACGAAACTGACTAGACCCTTAACTGACCTCGAGTAGTGAGATACAGCATTGTAGAAAAGTCTGTGGCAACATTTTGTTATTTCCTCCTCAGACTCTTCACCATGTTCAGATCAAGCCCTGCTACAGTGGCTCCATTGCATGAAGGATGTCAATGTCCTAATAGTTCATCTAATGCAACATTCATATGTTCAGGGGTGGAGAAACCTTTACTTTGAAATTAATATAAACCTGAATGTGATATATGAGACTTCCTGGGAAGATAAAGTGGACGCAGTGAAACAGCCAGCATTTCAATATCTGAGTCACTCATTTTTTTCTCTAACAATAGTTTTACACCATTGTGGAAACCATGGATGCAGCCTGATATTCATACATATGGTTTAGCTTGCATTTCATCAGTCTTATGGTGAATCACTGTACATTCGCTAAAATAACTGAGGGAAGTGTTTCACTCTCTCACAGTCTGACCCCAGACGTTTTCTTCCCCCTCTGTGTTTCCTTCTTTCTGTGGTGCCAGGTGTCTAAGTGACCAGAGATGTGTTTATGCTGCATCACCCTCAGCAGCTTTCCACATTGTAAGCTGACAAAGGTGTGTACAGTACTGCACAGGACAAAGGGGTCTTGGAGTTTAAAATCTTCTATCTAATCATCAAAACCTAAAGCTTTCAGGACTGATTCTAGCCACACACAAAAACCCTACAGGAGACTATATATTTTTGATGATAATCATTTGTGATTTGATTTCAAACAAATGACTTAACATCCCTGAACAGTGGTTTTATCCCTGCTATTGGTATTGTCCTCCTCTGACACACAAATGAAATCTGTTGGTGGTAGGACACGTGAAACTGGAACCGATGAGCAGGATTGATAGGCAGGCAGACTAAAATGTCAAAAAATGGACTACTGAGAACCAGTATACATGTAAATGGTAAATGGCCTGTATGTGTATAGCGCTTTACTTGGTCCCTAAGGACCCCAAAGCGCTTTACACATCCAGTCATCCACACATTCACACACTGGTGATGGCAGCTACATTGTAGCCACAGCCACCCTGGGGCGCACTGACAGAGGCGAGGCTGCCGGACACTGGCGCCACTGGGCCCTCTGACCAAGAACCAGTTCTTAATTCCCATCCCAACTTCATGGGGTTCAGATAGTTTTCAGATGGTTTTCTTAATTCAATTCAATTCAACTTTATTTATATAGCGCCAAATCACAACAAATGTCGCCTCAAGGCGCTTCATAGATACAGAGAAAAGCCCAACAATCATATGACCCCCTATGAGCAAGCACTTTGGCGACAGTGGGAAGGAAAAACTCCCTTTTAACAGGAAGAAACCTCCGGCAGAACCAGGCTCAGGGAGGGGCGGCCATCTGCTGCGACCGGTTGGGGTGAGAGAAGGAAGACAGGATAAAAGACATGCTGTGGAAGAGAGACAGAGGTTAATAACAGATATGATTCAATACAGAGAGGTCTGTTAACACATAGTGAGTGAGAAAGGTGACTGGAAAGGAAAAACTCAATGCATCATGGGAATCCCCCGGCAGCCTACATCTATTGCAGCATAACTAAGGGAGGATTCAGGGTCACCTGGTCCAGCCCTAACTATATGCTTTAGCAAAAAGGAAAGTTTTAAGCCTAATCTTAAAAGTAGAGATAGTGTCTGTCTCCCGAATCCAAACTGGAAGCTGGTTCCACAGAAGAGGGGCCTGAAAACTGAAGGCTCTGCCTCCCATTCTACTTTTAAATACTCTAGGAACAACAAGTAGGCTTGCAGAGCGGGAGCGAAGTGCTCTAATAGGGTGATATGGTACTACAAGGTCATTAAGATAAGATGGGGCCTGATTATTTAAGACCTTGTATGTGAGGAGCAGGATTTTGAATTCAATTCTGGATTTAACAGGAAGCCAATGAAGGGAAGCCAAAACAGGAGAAATATGCTCTCTCTTTCTAGTCCCTGTCAGTACTCTTGCTGCAGCATTTTGGATTAACTGAAGGCTTTTCAGTGAGTTTTTTGGACATCCTGATAATAATGAATTGCAGTAGTCCAGCCTGGAAGTAATAAATGCATGAACTAGTTTTTCAGCGTCACTCTGAGACAGGATATTTCTAATTTTAGAGATGTTGCGCAAATGGAAGAACGCAGTCTTACATATTTGTTTAATATGTGTGTTGAAGGACATATCCTGGTCAAAAATGACTCCAAGGTTCCTCACAGTGTTACTAGAGGCCAAGGTAATGCCATCCAGAGTAAGAATCTGGTTAGATACCATATTTCTAAGCTTTTCAGCGCCGAGTACAATGATCTCAGTTTTATCTGAGTTAAGAAGCAGAAAGTTAGTGGCCATCCAAGTCTTTATGTCTTTAAGACATTCCTGCAGTTTAACTAATTGGTGTGTGTTATCTGGCTTCATGGACAGATAGAGCTGGGTGTCATCTGCATAGCAGTGAAAATGTATGCTATGTCTTCTAATGATGCTGCCTAGGGGAAGCATGTATAATGTAAACAGAATTGGTCCTAGCACTGAACCCTGTGGAACTCCATAATTAACCTCAGTGTGTGAAGAGGACTCTCCATTTACATGCACAAATTGGAGTCTATTAGATAGATATGATACAAACCGCTGCAGTGCAATACCTGTAATACCTACAGCATGTTCTAATCGCTCTAATAGGATATTATGGTCAACAGTATCGAATGCTGCACTAAGGTCAAGAAGGACAAGCACAGAGATGAGTCCACTGTCAGAGGCCATAAGAAGATCATTTGTAACCTTCACTAAAGCTGTTTCTGTGCTGTGATGAGCTCTGAAACCTGACTGAAACTCTTCAAATAAACCATTCCTCTGCAGATGATCTGTTAGCTGTTTGACAACTACTCTTTCAAGGATGTTTGATATGAAAGGAAGGTTGGAGATTGGCCTATAATTAGCTAAGACTGCTGGGTCTAGAGATGCTTTTTGAGTAAAGGTTTAACTGCAGCCACCTTGAAGGCCTGTGGTACATAGCCGATTATTAGAGATAGGTTGATCATATATAAGATCAAAGAATTAATCAATGGCAGGACTTCTTTGAGCAGTTTTGTAGGAATGGGGTCTAAAAGACACGTTGATGGTTTGGAGGAAGTAATTATTGAAGTTAACTCAGAAAGATTAATTGGAGAAAAAGAGTCTAACTTAACATCAATGGTACTAAGAGTAACTGTAGATAATATTACATCTGTGGGATGATTATTGGTAATTTTTTCTCTAATGATAAAAATTTTATTTGTGAAGAAGTTCATGAAGTCATCACTAGTTAACGTTAAAGGGATGGTTGGGTCAAAAGAGCTCTGACTTTTTGTCAGCCTGGCTACAGTGCTGAAGAGAAACCTGGGGTTGTTCTTATTTTCTTCAATCAGTGATGAGTAGTAAGCTGTTCTGGCTTCGCGGAGGGCTTTCTTATAAAGCAACAAACTATTTCTCCAGGCTAAATGATGATCCTCTAAATTTGTGACACGCCATTTCCTCTCCAGATTACGAGTCATCTGCTTTAGGCTACGTGTTTGAGAATTATACCACGGGGTCAGGTACTTCTGATTAGAGACCTTAGTTTTCACTGGAGCTACAGTATCCAGAGTCGTACGTAGTGAGGAGGTGAAATTATTAACAAGATAATCGACCTCTGTTGGGGTAGCGTTCAGATAGCTGCTCTGCTCTGTGTTGGTACAGGGCATTGACGATGATAACAGTGGCTGGATTATATTCTTAAACTTAGTTACAGCGCTTTCAGAAAGACATCTACTTTGATAAAGTCCACTCTCCACTGCTGTGTAATCAATTATTGTAAATGTAAATGTTATCAGGAAATGATCAGACAGGAGAGGGTTTTCAGGAAACACTGTTAAATGTTCAGTTTCTATGCCATATGTTAAAACAAGATCTAGAGTGTGATTAAAGTGGTGGGTGGGTTCTTTTACATTTTGAGAGAAACCAATTGAGTCTAACAACAGATTAAATGCCATGTTGAGGCTGTCATTTTTAGCATCAACATGGATGTTAAAATCACCCACAATAATTATTTTATCTGAGCTCAGAACTAAATTAGATATAAAGTCTGAGAAATCAGACAGAAACTCTGTGTAAGGCCCAGGTGGACGATAGATGATAACAAGTAAGACTGGTTTCTGAGTTTCACAGCTGGGGTGGATAATGTTAAGCATCAGGCTTTCAAATGAATTAAAAGTCTGTCTTGGTCTTTCATTAATTAATAGACTGGTGTGAAAAATTGCTGCCACACCGCCCCCTCGACCTGTGCTTCGAGATTTCTGGTAGTTAGAATGACTCGGGGGTGTTGATTCATTTAAACTAACATAATCATCCTGCTGCAACCAGGTTTCTGTAAGGCAGAGTAAATCAATTTGTTGATCAATTATTAAGTCATGTACTAACAGAGACTTGGAGGAGAGAGACCTAATATTTAATAATCCACATTTCACTGTTTTACTCTTTGGTTCAGATGTGGATACTGTATTGTTCTTTCTTTGTAAATGTTTAAGTTGTTTGTTGCTGGTTTTTAGTTTGTTTTTTGTCTTTTTGGAAGCAGACACAGTCTCTATGGAGATGGGTTTTTGGGGGGGTAGCAGGAGGAGAGAAGCTGCAGAGAGGCGTGTAAGACTGCAACTCTGCTTCCTGGTCCCAACTCTGGATAGTCATGTTTTGAGGGGTTTAATAAATTTGTCCATATTTCTAGAAATGAGAGCTGCTCCATCCAAAGTGGGATGGATGCCGTCTCTCCTAACAAGACCAGGTTTCCTCCAGAAGGTTTGCCAATTATCTATGAAGCCCACATCATTTCTGGGACACCACTCAGACAGCCAGCAATTTAAGGAGAACATGCGGTTAAACATGTCATTCCTCGTCTGATTGGGGAGGGGACCAGAGAAAACTACAGAGTCCGACATTGTTTTGGCAAAGTTGCACACCGATTCAATATTGATTTTAGTGACCTCCGATTGGCGTAACCGGGTGTCATTACTGCCGACGTGAATTATGATTTTATTGAATTTACGTTTACTTAATTGTCAGGTGCTTTTCCAACATTGTTATCTCTACAGCCCTCACATTCTAGCTGTGTAAGTTCAACAGGAACATTGTTAAGTGCTATGAAACAGAACTTGCTTTTAAGAATTTATTGTAAACTCATCTGGTAAAACCTGTTGTTGAGCTACTGGTTCTTTGTTCTCATCCTTTCCTGTAAAGCATATGGCCGGTCTCCACCATCTTGTTGAATTATTTTACCGAGCTGCTATTTTAACTAGGGTAGCACCATGGCAGCGAACCTTGCCCCTTTAATTATTGTTTTTTATTAAAATGTTTTAATTAAAGGTTTTGTATTGCCAGCCCTGCAACTGAAGTTATTTTTTTTTTGCAGGTCTATGCTTTTAGTAGTCTAATAAACTTGTGAAATTGACCTGCCTCACCTAATAATGAGGCTTTTGGGCTTTTGTGGCGAGTACAACATTTGCACTAGCTACTGTAATCTCTCCTGGGGTGTAACTCCCTCCCCAGGTGGCGCTGTCAACACCATTTAGTCACTTTCACCAGTTTTCCGCCTTCACGACGCCATACATATAAGGCCAAATCAAAAATCTCAAATGTTGCATAAAACACATTTTTATTAATTTTTCAGTAAAGCCACGATCTCCATAATCAGAAAGTCATTATTGTCATTGTCACAGGTACAACAAAATTACAAATGGTCCCCGATCAGTGCATCATCCCTAACAATATGAAAATATAAACAAAACAATAAAATTCAATGAAATCAATAAATAAAGTGCTAATAAGACTAGTATGAGCAAACATTCACATACATGCTTCAGTCAGCGCTCAGATTAATTCAAGAGTGCCGTGATGGACATTTTTTTGTAGCAGCAGACGTGTTACTGCGGTTGGATAAAAGCTGTGTTTGAGTCTATTAATCCTTCCACTGATTGCTCTGCACCGTCTGCCCGAGGGCAACAGTTCAAGCAGGGAGTGGCCAGAGTGAGAGGAATCTTTTATAATGTTCTGAGCTTTTTTACGACAGCGGGTGTTGTGTAGATCTTCCAGCGTGGAGGGGGGGGGGGGGCAGCCAGTGATCCTTTGGGCGGTGTTAATGATCCCTTGGAGTGCTTTCCTCTGAGCCCCTGTGCAGCAGGTGTACCAGATGCATATGCAGTACGTTACGCTCTCAATGGTGGCGCTGCAGAAGGACACCAGCAGTCTGTGTGATGTTATTCCTCCTGAGAATCCTCAGGAAGTCTCTGTTGGGCCTTTTTCAGCAGCTCGGAGATGTTCGCACTCCAGGAAAGGTTCTCCTCTATGTTGACTCCCAGGAAGCGGAAGCTTGCCACCCTTCCTACACAGTCCCTATTAATGGATACTGGTTGGATCTCTGCCTTTTTCCTTCTGAGGTCTATTATGAGTTCTTTGGTTTTTGAAGTGTTGAGGAGGAGGAGGAGTTGAGGAGGAGGAGGAGTTGAGGAGTAAATAAAGACGTTCGCGCCAAGCTAAAAGTGCGGACCTCGGCCTTTAACGACGCTGATGCTTATAAAGCAGCAGGTATGACCTCCGAAAGTCCATAAAAAGGCCAGAAAGGACTACAGGGACAAAATGGAGTCCAGCTGCCACAGCTTTGACACCAGGCGACTGTGGGATGGACTGACTACATCACTGACTACAAGAAGGTCAACACAGGCAGTGTTCAGCCCACTGCATCTCTCGCAGACGAGCTCAACAACTTCTATGCTCGTTTTGACGCAAACAGAGAGCAGATCCTCTACCCTCAGGAGGACAGTGAGGCTGCAGCTTTAACTCTAAAAACAGAAGCTGTGAGATGGACCTTTAAAAAGGTCAATCCTCACAAAGCTCCAGGACCGGACGGCATCCCAGAGTGTGTGCCGACCAGCTGGCAGAGGTGTTCACCAACATCTTCAACCTCTCCCTGAGGCAGTCAGTGGTCCCCACGTGCCTCAAAGCATCCACCATCATTCCCGTTCCCAAAAAGTGGTCTCTGTCTGAATGACTACCGTCCTGTTGCACTGACATCCGTCATCATGAAGTGCCCGGAGCGGCTGGTCAAAGGTCACATCTGCTCCTCCCTCCCTGACACACTGGACCCTCTTCAGTTTGCCTATCGGACAAACAGAGCCACAGAGGATGCCATCGCCCTGGCAACGCACACCACCCTCACTCACCTGGAGAAAGGGAATACATATGCAAGGATGCTCTTCATCGACTACAGCTCGGCATTTAACACCATCATCCCCTCGAAACTTGCCACGAAGCTCGTCGACCTTGGGCTGGAAACACCGATCTGCAGATGGATTCTAAACTTCCTCACAAACAGGCCCCAGGTGGTGAGAGTTGGTAAGCACACCTCCTCATGACTCATCCTAAACACAGGTACGCCACAGGGTTGTGTGCTTAGCCCCCTCCTATATTCCCTGTTCACACACGACTGTGTTGCTAAACACGAGTCCAACACCATCATCAAGTTTGCTGATGACACAACCATCATAGGCCTCATCACAGGCAATGATGAGACGGCCTATAGAGAGGAGGTGATGGCGCTGTACGAGTGGTGCCTGGAAAATAACCTGACTCTCAACACCAGCCAAACTAGAGAGATGATAGTGGACTACCGGAAACAACCAGTCAGAGAACACCAGCCCATCCACATCAACGGTGTCAAGGTGGAAAGGGTCAGCAGCTTCAAGTTCCTTGGAGTCAACATCACCGAGGACTTCTCCTGGACCCTTCACACAGACACTGCTATCAGGAAAGCTCGCCAGCGGCTTTACTTCCTGAGGAGGCTGAGGAAGTTTAGCATGAACCCCAACATCACCTCACATTTCTACAGGTGTGCGATCGAGAGCTTGCTGACGAGCTGCATCACAGTTTGGTACGAAGCTGCTCTGCCAGCAGCCGTAAATCACTACAGAGGGTGAAGGCAGCAGAGCACATCACTGGCACGAGGCTTCCTGCCATTCAGGACATTTACCTCCAGCGATGCCTCCGTAAAGCACACAGCATCATCAAGGACCACAGCCACCCATCAGCTGTTCTCCTTGTTACCATCGTTACAGGAGTCTGTCTGCTCGGACTACAAGACTTAAAAACAGTTTTTACCACCAAGTCATACGACACCTCAACCACAACACTTAAACACACACAACACACTCAGAAGCTGCAGCTTCACAAGTGTTTAATCTGCACTGGTCACTTTATTGTCATTGATATTTATATTTAAAAAAAAGTGCAATACTGCAACAACTGCCACAAAAACAAAAACTTTTGTACTGTTTAGTTTGTACTGCTGCTCATTCCTGTGTCCCATCTGCCCCCCCCCCCCCCCCCACACACACACACACACATTCCTATTTAAGGTTTTCTTTATTTAATCACTAGTGTACATATATTTATATATACATACATATATATATATTTAGTCAGTTAACTGAAAATCTCTTTTTTCTTTTACTACATCTTGTTAATATTTTGCTCTTACTATTTTTCTATTTATTTTTTATTATTTTATTTTATTTTTCTACTGTACCATTCTGCTGAGTGACTGCTGCTCGTCAAACACATTTCATTGCGATGTTGACCCTGTGCTAACTTGCATATGACAAATAAAACTGAAACTGAGGAGGTTATTGGCCTTACACCATGACGACAGCTGCTCAACCTCGTCTCTGTAAGCAGACTCGTCACCCCTGGAGATGAGCCCCACCATGGTGGTGTGGTCTGCTGTTGCTCTGGTGGACAGGAGTGCAGTCGTGTGGTAGAGAGTGTAGAGCAGTGGACTGAGCACACAGCCCTGGGGTGAGCGCGTGCTGAGACTCAGGGCTGAGGATGTGCAGTGGCCAACTCTGCCTGAGAGGAAGCTGTTGATCCACATGCAGGTGCTGTATGGAAGCCCCAGGTCTTGTAGCTTGACCACCAGTTTGTGTGGAAGGATGGTGTTAAAAGCTGAGCAGTAATCCACGAAAAGCATCCGCACATAGCTTCCATGCTCTTCCAGGTGTGTTACGGCAGCATGGAGTGCTGTGGCTACAGCGTCTTCCGTGGACCTGTGCGAGGGATTTGTTGAAGATCCTGGTGAGGGTCCCAGGATCTGAAAGTATCATGGGAATCCCCCGGCAGTCTACGTCTATTGCAGCATAACTAAGGGAGGATTCAGGGTCACCTGGTCCAGCCCTAACTATATGCTTTAGCAAAAAGGAAAGTTTGAAGCCTAATCTTGAAAGTAGAGATAGTGTCTGTCTCCTGAATCCAAACTGGAAGCTGGTTCCACAGAAGAGGGGCCTGAAAACTGAAGGCTCTGCCTCCCATTCTACTTTTAAATACTCTAGGAACAACAAGTAGGCCTGCAGAGCGGGAGCGAAGTGCTCTAATAGGGTGATATGGTACTACAAGGTCATTAAGATAAGATGGGGCCTGATTATTTAAGACCTTGTATGTGAGGAGCAGGATTTTGAATTCTGGATTTAACAGGAAGCCAAAACAGGAGAAATCTGCTCTCTCTTTCTAGTCCCTGTCAGGACTCTTGCTGCAGCATTTTGGATTAGCTGAAGGCTTTTCAGGGAGTTTTTAGGACTTCCTGATAAGTCTACACAGAAGTTACTGTAATTCCTTTTCCTGAAGCTTCCGGACGGCATTGTGAAAAACCTCTGCTTAGAAAGAATCCATCGCCTCTGAACTAGGAGGCCTGAAGCATGAAGACTGCGTCCTATTGTGGCCAAATTCAGACAAGCAGAACGAGCTGAAAGGAGCAGACTTCAGCAGGACCAGTTCCCCAAAGAGATCCTGGAGAGACACAAGGTCTGTTCCCAGTGTGATGCAGCTTTATGCTGTCACCATAGACCGGCTCTACGTGGACAGACAGCTCTACCATGACCCCAGCACCACTCCCTGGTTGTATTAACCACACTTCAGATAAGAATCCGCTACGTTTTTCTCTCCTCCTCTTCCATTAACATCTAAATAGCTGATTCATGTCAATACTTTATTTCATCGTGATATCATCACAGATGAATCACCGTCAATCTCCACAGCATGGAGATTAAAACGTTTTCTCTTTCATCCCTCCCATTAGTGCCTTTGCATGTTTTTCTCCCTGCACTGATCAGCTGGTGATCAGGTGGTGAGGGTGGGAAGATGTGTCTCTAACATCACCATCAACACAGGAGCACCTTAGGGGTGTGTCCTCTCGCCACTGCTCTACTCCCTCTACACTTCAGACTGTGTGGTCACCCACGGCTCCAACACCATTGTGAAGTTTGCTAACAACACAGTGGTGTTGGGCGCCATCTCCAACAACGATGAGGCGGCCTACATGGACGAAGTGAAGAATCTGGCATCATGGTGCCAGGACAACCATCTCCAGCTGAACGTTGGCAAGACCAAGGAGCTGGTGGTAGACTTCAGAAGGAGTCAGCACAGAGACTACAAGCCCATTATCATCAATGGAGCTCCAGTGGAGAGGGTGCAGTCATTCAAGTGTCCACATCTCCTCAGACCTGACATGGTCTGCCCACATTCAGGTCCAGACCAAAAAGGCTAGGCAGTGCCTGTATCACCTACGACAACTGAGGAAGTTCAGGGTCTCTCCAGAGATCCTCAGGATTTTCTATACAGGCGCTGTGGAGAGCATCCTCACACAGAACATCACATCGTGGTTTGGGAACAGCTGTGTGAAGGACCAAAAAGCTCTCCAGAGAGTGATCCGTACAGCACAACGCTGCTGCAGGATTGCTCTCCCCCCGCCTCAGGACACCTACACCAGGAGATGCCGGACTACAGCAGATACTGAAGGACCCGTCCCATCCTGCCAACAAACTGTTCCAACTTCTGCAATCTGGTAGAAGGTTCACATCATCCGGGCAAGGACGGAGAGACTCAAGAGGAGCTTCTATCCCCAAGCCATCCGGGCCCTGAACCACTGTGTGTTATACAACTATGCATGTGATGAATGAAGAACCTTGAACCTTGAACCACATGTCTATCACTCAGCTGGATCATTTCCTAGTCAGCAGCTTACTGCTGAGAGACATTTCAGACTCGCCCCGTATCTTTGATTCTAATAAATAAGAAGGTCTTCGTCCAAGTAAAAGCTGGAGATTTAATACATCATTGTTTAAAGATGAAGATTTTATTGAAAACTAAAAAGAGTGGGCTTCATATTTAGACTATAATGACCTGCCTGGAACATCAGCATCTGTTCTCTGGGAAGCAGATAAGCTGTGATGAGAGCTAAAATAATTTCATTCTCATAAAAGTAAGAAGAAAATAAACATGTTCAGGAATGAGAAGAAAGCAATAAATTCTTAGAAGAAGCCAATATGTCCTCCCAGGAACAAAAATGCTGAGGAAAATAGGTAACACAAAACTACAGTTAAACTAAATTATTAATAAAAATACATAAAACATTCTTAGTACAAAGACTTCACTTGCAAAATTTTGAACACGGTAACAAATCAGGCCAATTTCTCGCTACCCAGTTAAAAATATCGACTATATGTGCTGTTGAAGATTGATAGATCCTGGAACACCGTCTATGATCCTGAAAGGATAGACAACACTTCCAGGGACGTTTACAAAACCCATCAAAAAACAAAGTTGATCAGTTTCTTGACAACATAACTCTTCCAAAATTTACTAGACAGTCAGGCAATGGCACTGGACTCACCGCTCACACCAGGTGAGCTGCAGGAAGCCCTGATAAGTTTAACCAATAATAAGGCTCCAGGTCCAGACGGCTTTCCAGCAGAATTCTGGATAATTCAGTATCACAGAGTGTTTACTACCAGGGTCTCTGGTAGTAAAACCAGGCAGAGACCCTGTGTTTACTACCATCGTCCAATATTATGTCCTTATTAATGTAGACCTTAAAATAATCTGCAAAGCTCTGAGATCAGAGAACCCCCTCATAACTCATCCTGACCAAACTGGCTTCAGTAAAGGTAGCCACTCATCAACAAATACACGTAGATGACTTAATCTGATTGACTGTTCATGCAGTAAAAACACTGAAACCACAGTTTTGTTTCTAGATGCAGAAAAAGTGTTTGACAGAGTGAACTGGAAACTTTTATTGATTTTATTAATTTGGTTTTGAAACTCTTTCATGAACTGGTTACAAATATGATATAATTCCCCAACAGCGTGTTTCAGAACAAACGACCAAACAGCGCTTTCTACTCTGGGAGAGTAGAAAATATAAGAACCAGTCCATTTACCAACAACAGATATTTCTCTGGTACTTCCTCCAAAGAAATTGAACACGACACTTCCTTATTCTGGGTATTACTCAAGTTATGCATCTTTTTTTCAGTGTTCAGTGAAATAACTATGACATCACTTTCAAATTGGTCTATACTTTATTTAATAATGCATTTGGAGGTCAAACTGAAAGAAAGCCAAAGGTAAACGTGAGGTCAGAGGTCAAATGTGTTTGCTCGCTCTGTGGTATAGTATCACTTCCTGTTCCTGCTCAAACACAGTGGTGTTTCTGAGTAGCTTATTTGCTTAGCAGTTTAATTAACAACTTTTAAATACATTCTTTTTTCATAGTATAATCTTCACGTGCTTCATCCGAAGCACACTTTCTGTGTACTCACTACCTAATTTATAGCCAAAGTATCCACTCACTGTCTCTGTACTGTTTCGCTAGCTTAGCTCGTAGCCGACTCGTTAGCACCATGGCTACTTCACCTGTCCCTTCTGCACTTTCTTGCTCATTGTGTCAGATGTTTAGTTACTCCTCGGCCTCCTTTAGCAGTAATGATATCTGTAATAAATGTAGCATATTTGCAGCTCTGGAGGCCAGGATTACTGAACTGGAGACTCGGCTTCGCACCTCACCCTTAGCTAGCCAGGCCCCTGTAGCTGGTGCAGCCGAAGATAGCGTAGGCCCCGCTAGCTGTTCCCCGGCAGATCCCAAGCAGCTGCGGAAAGAGGGCGGCTGGGTAACGGTGAGGAGGAAGCATAGTCCTAAACAGAAGCCCCAGGTACACCACCAACCCGTTCATGTGTCTAACCGTTTTTCCCCACTCGGTGACACACCCGCTGGGGGTCAAACTCTGGTAATTGGTGATTCTGTTCTCAGACATGTGAAGCTAGAGACACCGGCAACCATAGTCAATTGTCTTCCAGGGGCCAGAGCAGGCGACATTGAAGGAAATTTAAAACTGCTGGCTAAGGGTAAACGTAAATTCAGTAAAATCATAATTCACGTCGGGAGTAATGACACCCGGTTACGCCAATCGGAGGTCACTAAAATCAATATTGAATCGGTGTGTAACTTTGCCAAAACAATGTCGGACTCTGTAGTTTTCTCTGGTCCCCTCCCCAATCAGACCAGGAGTGACATGTTTAGCCGCATGTTCTCCTTAAATTGCTGGCTGTCTGAGTGGTGTCCCAGAAATGATGTGGGCTTCATAGATAATTGGCAAACCTTCTGGAGGAAACCTGGTCTTGTTAGGAGAGATGGCATCCATCCCAATTTGGATGGAGCAGCTCTCATTTCTAGAAATATCGACAAATTTATTAAACCCCTCAAAATATGACTATCCAGAGTTGGGACCAGGAAGCAGAGTTGCAGTCTTACACGCCTCTCTGCAGCTTCTCTCCTCCTGCTACCCCCCCAAAAACCCATCTCCATAGAGACTGTGTCTGCTTCCAAAAAGACAAAAAACAAACTAAAAACCAGCAACAAACAACTTAAACATTTACAAAGAAAGAACAATACAGTATCCACATCTGAACCAAAGAGTAAAACAGTGAAATGTGGATTATTAAATATTAGGTCTCTCTCCTCCAAGTCTCTGTTAGTACATGACTTAATAATTGATCAACAAATTGATTTACTCTGCCTTACAGAAACCTGGTTGCAGCAGGATGATTATGTTAGTTTAAATGAATCAACACCCCCGAGTCATTCTAACTACCAGAAATCTCGAAGCACAGGTCGAGGGGGAGGTGTGGCAGCAATTTTTCACACCAGTCTATTAATTAATGAAAGACCAAGACAGACTTTTAATTCATTTGAAAGCCTGATGCTTAACATTGTCCACCCCAACTGTGAAACTCAGAAACCAGTCTTACTTGTTATCATCTATCGTCCACCTGGGCCTTACACAGAGTTTCTGTCTGATTTCTCAGACTTTATATCTAATTTTGTTCTGAGCTCAGATAAAATAATTATTGTGGGTGATTTTAACATCCATGTTGATGCTAAAAATGACAGCCTCAACATGGCATTTAATCTGTTGTTAGACTCAATTGGTTTCTCTCAAAATGTAAAAGAACCCACCCACCACTTTAATCACACTCTAGATCTGGTTTTAACATATGGCATAGAAACTGAACATTTAACAGTGTTTCCTGAAAACCCTCTCCTGTCTGATCATTTCCTGATAACATTTACATTTACAATAATTGATTACGCAGCAGTGGAGAGTGGACTTTATCACAGTAGATGTCTTTCTGAAAGCGCTGTAACTAAGTTTAAGAATATAATCCAGCCACTGTTATCATCGTCAATGCCCTGTACCAACACAGAGCAGAGCAGCTATCTGAACGCTACCCCAACAGAGGTCGATTATCTTGTTAATAATTTCACCTCCACACTACGTACGACTCTGGATACTGTAGCTCCAGTGAAAACTAAGGTCTCTAATCAGAAGTACCTGACTGCGTTCTTCCATTTGCGCAACATCTCTAAAATTAGAAATATCCTGTCTCAGAGTGATGCTGAAAAACTAGTTCATGCATTTATTACTTCCAGGCTGGACTACTGCAATTCATTATTATCAGGATGTCCAAAAAACTCACTGAAAAGCCTTCAGCTAATCCAAAATGCTGCAGCAAGAGTCCTGACAGGGACTAGAAAGAGAGAGCATATTTCTCCTGTTTTGGCTTCCCTTCATTGGCTTCCTGTTAAATCCAGAATTGAATTCAAAATCCTGCTCCTCACATACAAGGTCTTAAATAATCAGGCCCCATCTTATCTTAATGACCTTGTAGTACCATATCACCCTATTAGAGCACTTCGCTCCCGCTCTGCAGGCCTACTTGTTGTTCCTAGAGTATTTAAAAG
This sequence comes from Neolamprologus brichardi, assembly GCF_056152115.1. Classification (NCBI taxonomy): domain Eukaryota; kingdom Metazoa; phylum Chordata; class Actinopteri; order Cichliformes; family Cichlidae; genus Neolamprologus; species Neolamprologus brichardi. The sequence continues at coordinate 741,431 of NC_142113.1, forward strand.
TAGAATGGGAGGGAGAGCCTTCAGTTTTCAGGCCCCTCTTCTGTGGAACCAGCTTCCAGTTTGGATTCAGGAGACAGACACTATCTCTACTTTTAAGATTAGGCTTCAAACTTTCCTTTTTGCTAAAGCATATAGTTAGGGCTGGACCAGGTGACCCTGAATCCTCCCTTAGTTATGCTGCAGTAGATGTAGGCTGCCGGGGGATTCCCATGATGCATTGAGTTTTTCCTTTCCAGTCACCTTTCTCACTCACTATGTGTTAACAGACCTCTCTGTGTTGAATCATATCTGTTATTAACCTCTGTCTCTCTTCCACAGCATGTCTTTATCCTGTCTTCCTTCTCTCACCCCAACCGGTCGCAGCAGATGGCCCCGCCCCTCCCTGAGCCTGGTTCTGCCGGAGGTTTCTTCCTGTTAAAAGGGAGTTTTTCCTTCCCACTGTCGCCAAAGTGCTTGCTCATCGGGGGTCATATGATTGTTGGGCTTTTCTCTGTATCTATGAAGCGCCTTGAGGCGACTTTTGTTGTGATTTGGTGCTATATAAATAAAATTGAATTGAATTGAATTGAATTGAAATGTGACATATCTGGATGTAAACTGCAATGTTATATTTATAGTATCATTTCCTAAATGTTGCTAATACAAATATACACACAAGCATAGTTTTAAAAATAAAAGACAGTTTATGAAGGTCCAGTGTCCAAAGTAAACTGGTATTTAGAATCCACACGTATCATTTCCAATATAGATAGACAGATATAATTTTATTTCGAACATGCAAATATAATTGAAATAACAAGAGAAAAAAACAAAAAACAAAACTTATGTGTGTATCTCTGTCTGCAGAATGTGTGCTTGAAAAGGAGCAGCATGAAGTTTACACTATATCTGTCAATATAAACAATGACAGTAAGAAACAAGCACTTTGACATTTAGATCAATCTACTGACCTGTAAGGAGAGGTCAAAGTTCAAATGTGACAAGATATTTTATATCTTTATGGTGCTTTCTATTGACAATACACGCTGCACATGTAAGTCGACCTTGAACGTCATGGTGGATGTAAGCGAAACGTTTATGTACATGAACACAATCCCACTCTGCACCCTCACACAATTTTAACAGAATCATTGAAACACTTTCAGTTTATCAGGCTCAAAGACACACACACACACACAGAATGACACACACACACACACACACACACACAGGCACAGACACACACACACAGAATGACACTCGTCCAAAAACACCACCTCCTGGATGGAGGTAATCACAGTGCTCCCTCGCTGTAACGCAGTTCACCTTTTTTTGTGCATTTTTTTCTTTTTTTGCAGCGCATTGTGTTCTGCATCCTGATTGGCTAATCCTGTGCCGTGTCTCCTGTACAGGACAGGATGTGTTCTTGTCAAATTTACATAAATCTTCGATCCCAGCAGTGTGACTCTGAAGTGCTGTATGTTTGCACGTTTTCTCCCCAACAAACAACGATGTCGACGAAACATTTTGCTCCATCAAAGGCTCCTGCAGTAGCACCCAGGGAAGACCATCGCACAAACAGTTGGACTTCTGGTAGGAGTTACCATATTTTACGGATTATAAGGAGCATTAGGCGAAACAAAACAGTCAGAAAAGTCTAACTTTACTCATTCTTCTTGCTTCCTCTACTTCCCTACCATTGATGATTCATTAATGTTGAAGCTGCTCTGTTCCCGTGTTCTGGACCTGAAAACATGGTTTGATCTTTGGTTTCATCCTATAACACTGGACTCATTTTTACAAAGGTTTGAACTTTGAGAGTTTAAACAAAAGAGAAAAGTCTGAAAATGTTCGTGCCTGTCTGAGAAAAGTGTATAAAGTGTGTAGTGAGAGGTTTTACAGCCTTAAAGCATCTATACAAATTGTAAAAACTAAAGTTGGCTCCTTCTCAGATTTCACCTGTCGCGGCTTATTTTTAGAAGGTAACTCCCGCGATAAACGAGGGACTGCGATAAACGAGGGACCGCTGTGATGTTCTTGTTGCTTTGCTATTCATTAAGTATAGTAGACAGTAGATGGTAAAGATGATGGTCTTAATACAAGGTTCATTTAGCTTTCTAAAGCGGAAAAGAAAAGAAATACCTTATTTATTTTGTTTCAGCATTTTAATATTAATTTGACCACAACAAACATATAAAAAAGACAAAAGACATTTTGCGATGCTGTGGTCATCAAGCTCGCTGTCAAGGTCAGCAGAGACGACTGGTGGCATCGTTCTTTGGGTTACGGGGAGGTGTGCAGTGTTGGTCAAGTTACTTGAAAAAAGTAATCAGTAACTAATTACTGATTATTTCCCCCCAAAAGTAATCCCGTTACTTTACTGATTACTTATTTTCAAAAGTAATTCATTACTTAGTTACTTAGTTACTTTTTAAAAACCCGATTTACAACCTGAATAGGTGATAAAGTGATAGATCTTTCAGCCCAGTTCTACTTTTTCTACATAATCATCATACAAAATGTAATCAAATGGAAAAGTCTCTTTTTAAAACTTGTTTTATTAGTTTTAATCTTTTAACTTTATGCATCAAGCAAACATTTAATTATCTGCAACATTCTCTGACTGGAAGAAATTAGTTCAACATTTAAACCTATTTTCTGCACATTCCAGCACATAAAATAAAATATTTTGTGTGTTTACACTCAGTCTTTCAAATAGATGCAAGTAAAACACAGCAGAAAATAAATAAAGTCAAAGACTAGCGGTCCTGTTGCTCTATTTTCTCCTGTAAAGCAGGAGTGGGGTAGGCGGAGGGTTACCCTGGTGCAGGTGTGCAGCGGTCAGTGGAAGAATCCGCGAGTTTCTCTGTGAGTTTCCCATTACGTCGTAGCTACTCGGTGCTTGTTTGGAAGTTTAGGAGTTTTTTTCGCTGTAAAAAGAAGTTTTCTTCCCACGCACAACGGACACTAATGTTTTTGTCACTTTTTATGGAATCAAACTCAAAGTAAGGTCAGTACTTCCACGCTTTAAACGCTGCACGCTCATACTCTCTCTGCACTCGATATATGATCCATTGTTGATCTGCACACAGCTGTTGTCACGAACGTCGCACTCGCTTACGTCACTGTCATGAGACCTTCTCGCAAAAAATCACGGTTTTAGTAACGCAGTAACGCAGCGTTCCTACGGGAAAGTAACGGTAATCTAATTACCGTTTTTGCAATAGTAATCCCTTACTTTACTCGTTACTAGAAAAAAGTAATCGGATTACAGTAACGCGTTACTGCCCATCTCTGGAGGTGTGTTTGCTTTATGTGACGTTGGCTCATCTGTACTTCTGTGTTTTTAAAGAATAAATACTTCATGGCACGACCACATCCAACAGCATATCTGCAAATCTGAGAGGAAACTCTGCTGCTAACAAACCTGCTACAATAAGCTATTAACACTAACAAAACATACAGTAACATCAGAGTCGTTCAGCTGCTCAGAGGAACGACTCCAGAGAGGCAGGGATGATGAAGGGGTTGAATCTCGACATGAGTCCACTCTGAGGGGGTTTAGCCAGAGTGACTATGCCACAGGCCAGATTATCATCTTACAAAGCACCTAATGCTTTGTAAGATGATTAAATCTATTTCAGGAGGGATTTATTCCATAGCAGAACTCTGTGATTGTCTTGATGGATGCTCTATCATCCAGGTAAGGAAATCCCCAAAGGTTGATTCTGTTCATCTGGACGTTTCAGCCGACTGCAGGTTTCCCCGGTCCTACAGTACATTTGCATAATCATTACAACTAGCACCACTGGTGAACAATGGGCTGTGAGGTCCGTTTTCTGATCATTAATATGCAAATTATTATGACCATTGATGAGCAACCATTGACCACTGATCTATGCTTGCAATGTCTACATCTTTCTCACCGTTAAAGGAATTTATAAGATGTGTTTGGCTATATCTTTAGATGTTAGCAGTAACAAATGTGCAACAATTGCACACACTAATAAAACCTTGTAATGATGCTGTCAGTTTGAAGCAGTCAGTTGTGGTTTTGGACAATATTGGACGATCTTGCAGCACCTTTAACTGTCCACCAAGTGTCTCCCTGACTGGATTTGCCATCAAAGCTGTGATCATGACGTTGCATTTCAACAGCATCGCAGCAAGTTAGTAATTAAAGTCAAACTCATGAGAAAGGTGACCCTTTGAAAACAAATCAGTGTGATAAGAACTATTAATAAAAATGTATCTGAGGAGAACGTTTTTGTTTTAGCTTGACGCAGCAACAATCTGGAACCTGTGACGGTCGTTCATATTGCAAACCAGCCCACCGAATGTATGTTGTCACGCTACGCTTGCATTCACTCTTCACAAGGTCACCAACACAGTGATCTATGTGTTTACAAAAGCTTTTATTTTGAAAATCACCACAGTATGAACTTAAAGCAAAGGCTTGATACACTGTGGCTGTGCGACTTACCAAGAAGAGCTTCAAACAGGTTGCTTTTGAAAATCCCCATCACTCTTTGAATGGCAGTTTTGAGCTGCTGCTCCTCCGGTTTCCTCAGGTTAGTGCAGTATTCCTCCAAAAGTGCAAGGGCTCGAGCTGTGTCTGCAGAGCACAGAGGGAAAAAGGCTCTGGGGTTTCCTTGGTTTATTTTTCTCATGGATAATTTATACATTGATCTGGTAATATTTAATATCTTGTGCAAAAAGGTTGATTCTCTTCATCGAGACAGCATGTTCAGTGGGAGAAACGTTTGTCACTTCTTCAGCTGACTGCAGGTTTCCTTAGCATACTGACTGAAACTAGCCCACTGAGGAGAGGATGCCACACCGAGGATGGGGACAAGTGGGTGAAAAATGTGTCATCAAAGCAGAGAAAAACATCCTTGCAAAAGTGCTGAACTTTGCTGTGCCGCCTAGACAGATCCTGCCTCAGAAACAAGCGATTTGAAACAACAACATTGCAGACGTTGAACGTCGGCCTGTCTCAGCAATGCAAGGCCACCAGCATCCAACATCAGGAGGAGAGGAAGGTACTCACATCACTTATTAATGACATTATCATCCTTCAGGCAGACATGGGTCGGTTTGCTAAACCAGAAAGACTATCATGACCCGTCGGTAGGCAGCTTGAATTTAGTTGAGAGGTGAGAGATGTCAGTATGATGATGATGGTCTCGTACTGTTACATCTCTCTTCAGTTGTGCTCCAGTCACTGAAGCAGTGGAAGTAAGAGATGACAGGATGACCTCAGCAGCAGGACCGCTCTCAGCACCAACCACGTGTGTTTGAACTGTCTTCACTCCACACATTTCATATGGATGATCTGATATCGTCGTGTTGGTGTTGTTCCCAGATCATCATCAAAATGTTGTTCCAGGTTCAACATTGCAAGTGACCAATCACATTATTGTGACGTTATTCTTTTGCGCACCAACCCATTCGTGCATTTATGAAATTCCAATGTTGCAAGGACAATATCAGTTCTGCTTAGCGTTTATTAAAGGGTCAGGGTCAGGGTCAGGGTTAGGGTCCGTTGATCGGCGGACAAAGGCGGTTTCTCGCAGCTTAAGTACAGTTTTTTGTTTTACGCCGGTTTTTCCCGAAGTCGCAAAAGTATGACATCACAACATTCTGATTGGTCACTTGCAATGTTGATCCTGGAACAACCTTTAGTATGATGATCTGGGAACAACACCAACACGAGGATATCAGATCGTGCCATTTCATATACCAGTCAGTACTGTTACACATTAACTCTGTGGAGCGACACATCAAAGTCACCAGGGAGGATATGAAAGTGGCAGGTTAGCCTTCTTAGACTGTGAGATTTCCATCAGTAATGGGGGACATCTAAAAGCTGACGTGTACTGTAAACCTACACATACAGATCAGTATTTAAGGTTTGACTCTCATCATCCACTGGAGCACAAACTGGGCGTCATCAGGACGCTACAACACAGAGCGAACACCATCCCCACAGACACAGCAACCAGGGAGGCAGAAGAACATCAAGAAGGCCCTGAGTAAATGTGGGTATCCCAGCTGGACTTTTGTCAAAGCTGGGAAGGCTCCTAAAGAAAGCTGCAGCCGATCCAGGAGAGAAGGACAACCGCTGCCCAAGCAAAAACCTGTAGTGATCCTGTACGTGTCAGGAGTATCGGAGCAGCTGAGACGCATTTTTCTAAACACCAGGTCTCTGTGGCTTTTAAACCCCAAAACACGCTGCACCAAAAATTGGTCCACCCCAAGGATCGGGTCCTCGACACAAACAGAGTAACATAGTGTAGCTGTTAAGTGCAGGAGGATTGGCAGGATTTATACATCGGGGAAACCAAACAACCTCTGGCTACAACACAGAAGAGCGACCTCGTCAGGCCAGGACTCCGCAGTCTATTCACACCTACAGGCCAGTGGACACTCTTTCAATGATGAGGATGTAACATCCTGGACAGGGAGGAACGCTGGTTTGAGGGCGGAGTCAAGGAGGGAAAGACCATCTCTGAATGGAGGAGGGGCCTAAGGTCATCTGTCACCATCTTACAAGCTGTGATTGCAGCCATTCCCCACCTCTCTGTGAATGGGACTCATGGATATTGATCAGTGGTCATAATTTACATATTAATGATCAATCACAGTGATCGATCACAGTTCATTCAGTGGTGCTAGTTTCAGTCTTTGTGCAAATGTCCTGTTTGTAAGGTTGGAGACCTGCAGTCAGCTGAGACTGAAGACGTCACCTGATGATGATGAAACGTTTCTCCCAGTGAAAACATCCAGATGATCAGAATCAACCTTTTGGAGATTTACTTACCTGGATGACTGAGCATGAAGACACTTAATATCTTGTGGCAAAGTTGTATAAGATAATAAAGGACTGACAGTGATGCATGGTGTTTATGGCATACAATAGATCTTTTTTCTATTACATACTGGCTGCATGCTGTGCTCCGTCCTGATACAAGAGCAGAGAGAAGCGCAGCACTGATGTTTGAACTGTCTGTGCTTCAGTTCATCTCAAAGGTGGTGTATGGGGTGGAGGCTTGTTCCCCATCAGAAGGCAGATGCATAGATGGTTGTTTATGCGTGGAGGAAAGCTTATGTGGACAATTCTGAAAACATGAAGCTCGAGCAGTTTAGAGCTAAACAGGACCTGTGAGCAGAGGTGGGTTCATTCAAACTGAATTCTAGTTGACAGTTTGTGACTCTCTGAACACAATTTGTACCATTTAACACAATTTGTCCACTTAGACACACAATATTCAACACATTAAGTGCAAATTAATCTCTCTCAAGTTACACCTTTTCAAACTCAATTAGAAGACTTCATGTGTGTGTCAGCGTATAAAACAGATCTCAAATGTTTATTCAGATGTTCGGCAAGAAGATGGAGCAGCGAGAAAACAGAAACACTTTGAGCAACAGCCGCAGACAGTTTATACTATTTCTTCGGTTCCACGTTGTATTGCAGTAAAAACTAAATACCTCTTTTGTTACCCTTTTGTATCTGTGCACTAACGGTCGTTGTAATCTAAGAGCTCCCAGTAGGGCTTATAAACTCTCCACCAGCTGGTCTGAGAACTGAAGAAGCTTCTCGGCTGAGACGTGAAACGTCTTCAAGGAAAACTTAAAGAAGTCCAGACGCTTTTCTTTCCAGGATCTTTAGACCACCATGACCTGCAGAGTTTCTCACTGTAACATTAATGTAGGTGAAATTACTGAGTGTTATGAACTACTAAATGACATACGCTGCTCCTAAAAGTATTTATCTCTTCCCTGATTTCTTATTGTTTCCATATTTGTCACACCTACATGGTTTAGATCCTCAAAGTTTAATATTAGACAAAGATGATCCCAGAAAATGCAGAAATTCCACATTTTTTGGAAGACTGAGTTTAAATATCTGACAAAGTGAAGTTAAAATATCTCAAGAACAGATGAGTGACAAAGTACTTGAAACCAATCAGTCTGGAAACAGTCACAAGGCCATTGCTAAGACGTTAGGACTCCAGTGATTTCCTTTGAGAGCCATTATCCACAAATGGGAAATCTTGGAACAGTGGTGAACCTTCCCAGGAGTGGCTGACGTGTCAAAATTACTCCAAGAGGGCATTAGCGACTCATCCTCACTTGCCTGAGCTCATTAATCAACAAAGAGACTGGGCAAACATGGGCTGCATGGCAGAGTTCGACAAAACCGCTGCTCAACAAAACAAATATGATGGCTTGTCTCATTTTAAAAACATATTGATGATCCTCAACATTTCTGGAAAAGTCTTCTGTGGACTCACAAAACAACAATAAAAAGATCATACAACAGTCAAACATGGTGGTGGTACTGTGAGCTCGGACAACTTTCTGTTACTGATGGATCCAGGAATTTTGCTCTTTACTAGAAAATCCTGAAGGAGAACGTTGGCCATCGGTTTGAGGTCTGACACTTCAGAGCACTTATGCAGCAGGTCAATGATCTAACACAGACCAGTAAATCCAGCTCTGAATGCTGTATTGATGCAAATAAAAGTTACACATTCAACTCTTTCCTGTTTGTTTTAAGAGTTTCTATTTGCAGTTGTATTCATTTATTTTGCACGTACAAAATGTACATTATTCTCTTAAGAGAAGAGACTCAATGTACAAGATGCATCTGCTGCTACTGTTCAGTTTCTGTGCAGGTAATAAGAATACACGACATCACACGATCAAGAACAAATGTTAGCAGGACATCACCTCACAGGTTCTGGTTGTATCGTCTGAGCAAAAAACAATAAAGCAACATTAAATGTAAGTTGCACATCCAGGTTACAAATTAAGTTCTCAGAGCTAATTATTGATAATAATTATATTTAATAAGGTTTCTACAATGATGAAATTACCTTGGTTTCTCAGTGATTTGATTGGTTTTCATAACACTTGGTTGAGATCAGCAGGACATGAAATAGTTCATCTGATCAAGTTAACAGTAAATAAACTTCCTGTTTCTCTCAAGTGAGTAATGAAAGTGTTGAAAATGGGAACTGATAAGAATTTAGTGATTCCAATCCCATTATCAGCATCACTTATACATTATATTCCTTATCACTTCTCTTATCATAATTGGGTTAGCATATCAAAGACATTCATGCAAATGAGCTGCAATACTGCGCTGTGAAGTGTTTGTGTTGGAGGTCAGTCGCCCCTTTGTTGTGATCAGTGTTCAGAAAAATGTGTTACACATATTATACAGAATACTAATGTTCATGTTACTTATTTTGTTACTAGTTGCATTATTTTCACGTTTCTCCATAAAAGGAACTGAAACACAATAATCTCATAATTCCTATTTAAAAATAAAAACCTCAGCTACAGTCCCAGACACACACGTCTGTCATGATGAGGACGTAAATATGATGTTTCTCTTAGTATTTCAAAAAGCAAAGATGAAAAGCAGCAATCGCTACACTGACTTTACTTTAGAAACATGAACAGATGAAAATGGAGGTTTCAGCCTGACTGCTCATCACTGCTTTGTTACCTGTTGAATTTCAGGATCTGGCCCTGGATTCCCTGAGCTTTCACATGGCTGCTTAGCATCACCACGCTGTCGTTGTGTTAGCAGTATGATGCAGTGTTTCCTGTCCTGGACGCAGTTAGCACTTTTGCACTCTTGTCCTTTTGTGCAATAAAAATAAAAGTAATGTCCATATCCACACTGCAGATCGCTCCATTGTTTCCTCCTCCAGCAGAATCGATGGGCAAGCAGACAATTCCAAGGAATTCAACTACTGGGAACCAGTTCTCTACAAGAACTGGTTCTTGAGTCCCATCCCCAGTTGAAAGGTAACTATATTGTGTATGCTACTAGTGTTTTTCACATGCTTCAATGTGGAATCTAAAATGACACCTACACATTGAGCACAGCAACACTGTGATGATTCACAAGTGTACGAGAAAACAGTAACAATATTGTTACAGTCATTAATACACACATTGAATAGCAGAGGGGCACCAGGGTCCATCGTTGTGCCACAGACACCTTGTGATAACTTATTTTCTAAATATGATTTTCTCCCATTTGAAACTCTTGTAGAAACCTGGTTGTAAAAGCATTTCTGTATTTACTGTGTCACACGCAGAAACACTGCACCTCGTTTATACAGGTTAGCCTTCACAGCCCCTGCAAACACGTGCAGCTCTAAACTGGGATAAAACACAGCATCCTTTATCACATGTGTTTCCAGCTGCTAAAGGACTTTTTTCCAATAATTTGGAGACAACAGGTCATCTTCAAACTGGTCTGTAATGGGCCACTTTGTCTTTATCACCAGCTTTATATGCAGAGTAACAACTGCAGTGTTGAGAGCAGAGGGAAATATGGATACATGATTTTAGACAAGAATCAACCAGTGTTGTCAAGTTACTTGAAAAAAGTACTGATTACTTCTCCAAAAACGTAATCCTGTTACTAGGCTGATTACTTATTTCAAAAGTAATTAGTTACTTTTTAAAAACATGATATACAACCTGAGCAGGTAATGAAGCAACCTTTTCTGCATAATCCATCATATACAATGTAACCACATGAAAAAGCTTCTGTTTAAACTTGTTTTATTAGTTTTAATGTAGCTGTCTTTAACATTTAAACCTGTTTCCTGCATATTCCAGCAAATAAAATAACATGTTTTGTTTTACACTCTTTCAACTAGATGCAAGTAAAACGCAGCTCTTAAATCTACTGCCACCTGTTTAGCAGGAGTGGGGCGGGTGGAGGTTTGCCCACAGCGGTCATGTCAGTGGGAGGATCCGGGGCTTTCTCTGTGAGCGTCACGTTTCCGTGGCAGCGTGCTCGCTGCTCGCTCAGATTTGAAGTTTAATCTTTCGCTGTAGAAAGAAGTTTTCTTCCCACAGAGTGAACAGCAGACGCAGATGTTTTTGTCACTTTTACAGAATCAAACTCAAAGTAATGTGATTACTTCCACGCTTTAAACACTGCACGGTCGTACTCTCTCTGCTCTCCATATTATCCATGTTGATCTGCACACGTCTGTTGCTGCCACGGACGTCGCACTCGTACGTCATGAGACACGCACAGCGTGCTTATGGGAAAGCAACAGTAATCTAATTACTTTTTGCAATAGTAATCCCTTACAATACTCGTTACCTGAAAAAAGTAATCAGATTACAGTAACACGTTACTTGTAACACATTACTGCCCATCTCTGCCCCCAACTGACTTTGACTTTCTTAGTGATGTAATCGTTTGACCAGTGGTTTAAACTTTCTCATTTGTGCCCACAGACAGTAAATCTGTGTCCAGGTCACAAAGATTCACCCAGATGTCCACACAACTCTACAACAGACTCAATAATTATTTACAACAATGTGCAAATGTAAGACTATCATTTACGTTTGCACCATTACGTTTTACTCCATCTCTCTGTAATCTCTCTGGAACTTGCCAGAGACGATCGTCTTTCACTTGTTTAATGATTGAGCAAAAACTTGGCTCTAACCTGGATGTAACTTTGTTTCTAAAGCCTTTGGACATTACTGATTAGTTACCTGACCTGCAGGGTCTGTGGAAAACTCCCCAGTGGGAAGTAAAAGAGGCTTTATAAAAAGAGTTATCTGTGGATAGCTGCAGCATGCAGCTCTGCAATCCTTGTGTGAACCGATGTCCAACCACGGTCCCTCACTATGAACTTACAGTTGTGAGTTCATGCTGTTCATTCTCCCTTCTGGCTAAAGATGGGACCAGGACAGAGCCTTGTGCATGTGTGAAATATTTTAAGAAAACTTATTAAAGAGGGTCGTGTATCCACAGCTTTAGAAAACTGATGAAAATAAGCATCTGTGTCATTTATATTTGTCACCAACAAGCAACATTACAACACAGCGAAGCTGGGACACCTTGAGTTCTGTTACTGTTATGATGATGCTGATGTTACTGTGACACTGTGGCAGCCCGACCTCCCCACACCCTCCTCACAATGGCAGCGACGTAGTTCACCTGTACACCAAACTGCTCCGTAAATACAAAAACCCTCACGTAGTGGAAAGTCCACAGAGGACAGAGCCCACCACACACAGGACCCAAACAATCTACAGTCACAGATCACCACCTTCTTCTTTATATTGTTTGTTGCCGTTTGGCAAACAGCAACATGGCGCATTACTGCCACCAACTGGTGAGGAGTGTGGACAGAGATGTCAGAAGAAGAAAAAAAGGCCTGATAACTTTCACTTCTGGAGTTCTTCTGAACTAAGGTCCAGTTTTACTTTCATATCACCAAACTTTCCAATCAATATATTTCTGACGATGCATTAAACTGTTCTATTGCTTCTCTACTGCAGTAACACTGTCCTGTGTGGTGTTTGTCTTATTAAAAGCATCGTGTCCAGTCTGAGTCGAGGGACTACCTCACACCAGCAGGTGGTTTGGATCTCACGGTCAGTCTCTGCACACTACTGACAAACGTAGTGTAGATACGATGCACTTTGATGTGGTATCAACAGTCTCATGAATTACACGTGTCACATAACTGCACTCTGAAAATAGACGGATAGACATATAATAATAACAACTCACCTTTTTTCCTGATAGGCATGGCGACTCGGTGTAAACCTGACTCTCAGTAAGGCTTCTGTCTTCGGTGCATGATCACAGAGTCTCAAAGTGGCACAAAAACAGAAACGTTTGGTAAACTTCAACAGAGACAACTCAAACCAGCTGTTTTTTATTTTTATTCCAGGGACAATGGGGAGCCTTTCAGGAGGTATCCAAGCAAAATAAGGAAAGGACTAAATCCACTGATGATCCAGCCATGTGACTGTAGGCGTCTCTGTCCCCTTTACAATTCATCAGAAATCCACAATAAACTCAGAAGAGGTCCCCCTGCAGCAACCTCTCATTCATATCTATGCGTGCAGTCAGTGGTCCTTGATGTGAGATGCAACAGCAGCTGTGATTCTGCAGTTCACAACATTATATGTAGGAAGAGGCTCAGCACTTCTGTCTGGGTGTACTTAAGACAAACATCCTTTGGCTGAAGAGTTAGCAGGCCACAGAAGTGCTTTGTCATGCTAGGTCGCTGGTGGTCCACACGACCTGGTACAGACAAAATAACACAGCAGGGCAAACAGGCACCAAACCGAATGTGTACAAAGACGCTGGTTCGGTGTCTGCTGGTCCGGGGGAGCCTCGAGGTCTGGGGGCTGGCCTGGGTTAACATAGTCTGCTCACTCAGCCGCTGTGGCGTGACAGTCCTCCACAGATCCACGGACAGGAGAACTGCTCCACATCCTTCATCCTGAGGTTTCTACAGCCTGCCAGCAAGAACAGGGGAAAGGGTGAAGAGCACAAACATGCCAGCTGGAGATGCAGCAGTTCTCTCCTCAGCTAACACCCAGCGGTCACCGGGAGTTTTATGCCCGGAGGTTTTGACTTATGGTGGGATACGTGTCCGTGTCCCCCGCTCCCCCCTCACATTACTGCCATACACAAACGCAAACGTTACTTACCTAGCATTCACGTTATATCGCAGCCAGCGGCGATGCAAAATGAAATGCCGCTTCAACGGTGCGACGACACCTGCCCGCCGACGACGGCGCTGAACGGCTTCCAGGTGGATCCGCGTTCATTTCCTGCGAAACGGTGACCGAAGAAACAGTGCTGTGTTCTCCCTGTGCTACATCCCTTTATTTCATCCCACCTGACAGCATCTTACAGTTTTACGTGCCAGAAACAAGCCCACGATACTACGTAAACGAACTTCCGCTTGTACTTTTCAAAATAATGCCTTCTCTAAGCGTACATTTTAACTCGACATGTATACTTATTTCAAACACAGCATTCGCTCTGGCGTAATGACTGTTAGTGACTCAGTCCTCTGAGCAGAAGCGGCCGCTGCGAGTGACATTAAAGTGGCTGAATTAGCAGTCAGTGTAGTAAAACATATTTGAAAGAACACGAACAAAACCACTGAATGTGTATGTGTATATATATGTGTATATATATATGTATATATATATATATATATATATATATATATATATATATATATATATATATACACTGTACATTGCTCAAGGATCATACTTCTATCTGTGTGTGTATTTTCAAACAAGAAGAAAAAAAGAGCAGTATTGTGCTTTTACTTTGAAGGACTCGACTGAGCGTGACGCAGTTGTGGAACTTTACCTTAGCAACGCAGAGGCTGGTCGCTGGTTGGCTGCCCCCGGTTTGATTGAACTGATGCGACAACCAATCATAGAACGGGATTTATTGTATCAGGCGAGACTGACCAGTGAGAATGCTTTAAACCTGTGCAGAGCCCTTCAGTTGAAATTGCTGCATTAATTGTACTGTAGGAAATCTGAAACATCCAAAGTAGCGATTGTAAAATGGACCAGCTAAAAGAAGTACTTGAACAAGAACAAGGTGGTTGTAGTCTGTATTTAGTCTTAACATTGTATTACTGTACTTGTGCAGATTTATTGTTCTAATTCAACAGTGAAATCACGAAAGATGGCGTTACAACTAGAGAGAAACTGGCCAATGTAAACAGAATCTAAAAGAATAGACTTAAAACCAGGTGCCACTGTAATACTGCCCTGCATACTGCATCCAATGTGGAAGGTCTTCATTTTTGTCTTCCAAGAGCTAAATAATACTTTTTGACCTCTGACTATTGTTGTGTCTACAGAAGCCTCCCTTTAAACAACAGTGCCACTGTTTATCAATACATTATACTCAGAACTTGCACATCCTCCCAGAGATAACCACTAAGGAAAATGTTCAGGAAGGCTTGTACTAGTGAGTGAGGACATACAAATTGTTACTGCAGTATCCTGATGAAGTACATCTGTCGCAGCAATACACAGAACTAAATGTGAGGATCCAGTGAGATCATTGCCTCTGGGGTTAGTGTGTATGGTTTTGATAATAGTTATTATCTCCAGTTATGAGGTCAGAAATCTAAATTTCCAAGTGTTGTCTGTCGTGAATGAAATCATTATTTCACCACCAAACCAAAAGTGAAATGAACATTCTGTTTATTGCTTGCTGTATTGATCATACTATACAGTTCATTGATGCTTACATCATAGATGATCATTTCTGCATTTCTTATTAAACAATGAATTTAACATGTGATTTGGACAACAAAACCTAGTTGTGGATGTGGATCATCTAAAAGTATATACTGTGTAGTTTCTACACATTAATCAATACATTTTATACAGTGTCACTTTGAAATGCTCTTTGGCATCATCAGCATCCTCAGAGGTAAAACATCCTCCACCCATTCACCATCAGAGCGTAACATCCTCCGCCATAAATCAGCTTCATCTGTCGTTGAATCCATCCAGGACACTTCCACACCGTAACTCTCCCCTGCACAGACAAGCACAGACAGTACACTCATTTCACTGAGTGACACGATGTACTGTATTGGTGTTTATAACCATAGAAGAGTAAAAGATGGAGCAACAGGCAAAAATGATAATAAAACATTTTACAATAAAATCTATTAATAGTGACATAAATTTGAAGATAGTATCTACAGGTGAAATGTATTATTTGTCCTGTCGTTAGGGTAAAATGAACAGGAATTAACAGGAACATTACAGTAAAGCTTTAAACAAACTAAAGGAAGGACTATGAAAAGTTAGACACAAGTTTGACCTTTAACTTTATGGCATTTGTGGACAAACGGTGGCCAGTTAGGCTGTTTAATCCAGCCTATCAAACATTTACAAAACTACAAAATTTCCCTAAAAAGTTAAATATTTATTTAACTTTTTCCTGTGTTTTGCTGCATTTTCCTGCAATACCAGGTAGATGTCACTAGATGATGCACTCCAAACACTTCTGACCTTTACCAAGGCAAATTTATTCTGTCCACATATTTATGATTCCAACATCAAGACATCATAATTAAGACACAGCTCAGCTCCTGATGTTTGTTAGAGGCATTAATGACAGTTCTGAGGTCACAGAGGGATTTGTATGACAGGTTTCATCAAGAGGCCGAAGCGATAGATGCAGCTGCCAGATGTGGAGGTTGTGTGTGAGGCTGCTAAAACATCATTTTTCATTGAGCTCATTGTTTGTTAGTTTATTACTGGTTCACACTTCAGTTTGAATTATGAGCATAAACGACATTTTTACTGTTATAAACAAATATTTATCCTTTAAATTTCCTTGCAAACGTCTTGAGCCACGGATAGCTGCCTACAGCTCTGCCTGTACTTGCAGGTCCTGTGTTCTTTACACCAACCAAACAAAAAGCTTTATTAGCATCAACCAAACAGAAACAGTGACCAGAGGCACATCAGTCTCAGCCACTGTGCTCATTGCCACACTGAACAAACACAGCTGTGATGCCCGTTGTACATTAACAATAACAGTGAGACATGAACACAAGTTAACTGGAACAGCTGTTATCAGACTGTAACCTAAACACGTTAACATCAGCATGTAAAGTCTCATGAGTCGTGGGGATGGTGGCCGCTCCCCTCGGGCTGCACCAGTGCATTAGACCAGTATTAGCTTGATGTGTGCAGATGGGTGTGACTCTTATGTTTGGGCTAACTCACAGGACTGTGTGTGGCAGTCACAAAGCAGCCTTTGTGTCTCCCAGGCACCTCCTGCCTTTCACAAAAACGGGACATTAGAAGATAAAGTGATGTCTAGATTACTGTGATGTCCAAACATTTAAGGTTTTCCTACTTGAATGTTTAGTTTTTGTTGAAAGTGACAACTTCTCCTGAGGAGAGCACGTGCTCTCAAAACTACCAACAATAGGAAGAGTGATGAACTGGAAACGCTCGTTTAAACATTCAGGGTGATTAATGAGGTCAGTCTGCTGTGGGAGCACTGTGTGGTAGTCCATTTAAGCGCCGGCTTTCCAAACTAATTAACAGTCATCGCGGCAAAGATCACAGTAATGCCACCTGTGTGAATCCCACTGATGTGTTTCCTCCTTTACAAAAATGTAATCACAGTATAACAGAATATTTGGTATGTTAATAAAACTGGAGTTAATATATCTGTAAACCTTGTGACGTCATCTTGAGTTTATAATAAAGTGCAACTTACAAATATGCAGAGTCCTTTCCACTGATGATCTGACATTTAGTTCATTCAGTTTCTTTGCTTACAGTCGTTCTCAATCTGTGGCACGCGTACCACTGATGGCACATGGGCTCCCCCTAGTGGTACGCAGGAAGTCTTCAAGACTTTTTTAAAGATTAAATAATTATTTAAAATATGCAGACATTAAATACTGCAAGATAAACGAAATTGAGTTTAAACTAGATTTTGTCTTTTTTTTGAAAAGCTGTATTCAACAGGCACTGACTAGGCCAACCTGACTAGTAGCTCAAAGGGCTGACAAACTGAGTCATGATGGCAAGTTCAAAGCAAAGCGATCCTGGCTCCAAACAGGAAGTATCAAAAGGAGAACTGTAGTGAATATTTTGACCAGCACAGCAGAAACTGAAGCCGGCGACAGTGAAACCAGCACAAGTGCGAGTAGCAACTTCAGCAATACCCGTGAAACTTCTGGTGCGTGATAGCATCAAACGTGAAGACGTGAAGAAGTCACATCAAGTTCAGAGGATGAGCCCCGGACGCTGTGCGCAGAGTGCGGCGATGTTCTTAGTAATGAATGCATGAAACCATCACATGTTCACTGCACAGCGAATACCCGGCACGTTCAGACACGGCCGTGTGCTTTCTCTTTCCATTTGCACCACGTATCTATGAGAAGGTCGGCTTTAAGGCTGAAGGTGAGCTCACAGAGCCATGCACGTCCCTTTAGGTACGGAGGCCAAGTTGCCAATGACCACCAAATAAGATAAGATCGATCGTTATTAGTGGGAAATTTGTTGTTTCTGTTTTGATTGTTTTCATGAAGATGTTGAATGTTTTAATGCAGTCAGTTTGTCACATGATGGTCAAGTACAGTTATGACTGTTTATGGCAGTTAAATAACATTCATATAAGAATTAAAATAGTCTCGTGTAAACTGTTGTTAAATAGGCTGATACTACTGTACTTTAATCATAAGGGTGGCCAGGTATTTTCTGAGGTGGTGCACAGTTTGAGAACCACTGGCTCAGACAGCAGCACATGTTCCTGCCATGTTTGAGAGAAACGCACAAAGATCATGATTATCAGAGTGCCTGTTGTATCCCAAACGCACCTTTCTCTGACAGGACCACTAAATAATGAACTGAATTTTACTGAATAAAAACATTAGTGCAGTTTAACAATAAATTTGTGCTTCAAACAGAATAAATCAGCAATAACCATAAAGTGCCAGCATCATTTTGCTCGTTTGGTGAGCACAACCTCGGCTTTATTTGCTGTAAGTGAACATCTGCATGAAAGCTTCAACATTATGATTCTGTAAAGTCTCAGAAACCCTTTTAAAAACATTTAAAAGGTTTGAATATAAAGTGTAGTAAGTCTGTAAATGACAGCGCCCCATGCCGGATACACACGACATTCCCACCAGTTTTCCTAAATGTTTCCCAGGAGTATTACTGCTTGTGGTTGTAGCAGTACTGTCCACGTCACGATATAAACACCCACGGCTGTGAAGGTCACTGCAGTATTGCTGAACTTGACAGTAAAAACATTGAGATGCTGACAAGAATCCAGGACAAAGTGAAAGAGGAAAACCCGGAGTTGGATGTGTTTTTCCTCGGCACAAACGAATGCTGACCACCACAACTTACTTCACCACTCTAAGGTCGACTTGTTAACTTTGGGATGAGTATCTCAGCTAGTGCCGAAGTTCAAAACAGGAGATACATACATGAATGTGCAGAACACAAAGCTACAACACAAACATCAATGTGTGCATGAAATATAATGTGAAAGCCTTCAAAGCCAAAATGATTTGCTTCATTCTCAAGACACATTTTGGGCGACACATTCGCTCGTTTCCTCTGAAACAGGGAAGATCTGCACAACTCTGCAGCCAATTCTCAGGTTTTGAAAAGACTGAGAATTGACTTCAGTTACTGGACCCTAAAACAGCACTACAGGAGTTACGATGTAAACTGATAGATCTTTTACTCTATTCTAAAGAAGTTTCTAAAGTTTAACTCCATGAAACGGGATAAAGCTGCAGCCTCCAAACCTCCAAGAGATGAAGATGCTGGTGTTGTTTGGCTCTACTTACATGTGTGAGCAAACTTTCACTGAACACCATCTCTGGGGGAGACGACGGCGTACAGAGCTGAGGTTCAGAGGCTGTCAGATTGGTGTGCAGACAACAACCTGGACCTCAGTACCAACAAGACAAAAGAGCCGGTAGTCGACTTCAGAAGGAGGAAGTCTGAGCTGCAGCCTGTCAGCATCAACAGGAAGTGCGTGTCCAGTTTCATGTTCCTGGGAGTGCACATAGACACTAGAGATGGCACGATACCACTTTTTTGTGTCCGATACCGATACCGATACGTAATATCGGATCGGTCCATCTCTAATAGACACAGACCTCCAATGGAGCTCAAACACCTCTGCGGTTTTAAAGAAGGCCCAACAGCGTCTCCACTTTCTGAGAATCCTCAGAAAAATGGACCTGAAGAAGGAGCTGCTGACCGTCTTCTACCGCTGCTGCATTGAAAGTGTGCTGATATACTGCATCGGTGTGTGGTTCTCCAGCTGCACCACAGCACACAGAAAGGCACTCCAGAGGGTCATCAATATGGCCCAAAAAATCGTTGGACATCCTCTTCCCTCCCTGAAGGACCTGTACAGCACTCGCTGTCTCAGGAGGGCACGCAGCATCCTACAGGACGGTAAACACCCAGGACACCGGGTGTTTAAGCTGCTGCCGTCTGGCAGGAGGTTCAGGCTGCTGAGGTCCCGAACAAACAGACTCAAGGACAGCTTTTACAACAGGACAACAGCCCTGATCAATGCTAACAGCTGACCTGACTGGATACCTCCCTGGACGTTTTTAGGGGGTAACAACAATAACAATAATAATATTTATATTTAGAACAAGGTGCAATAAATATACACTCATTTTTTTTCTTTTTATTACTTAAGTTACTGTGTGGTGTGGTAGTGCTGATGTGGGACAGTTTTCCTGTTTCATTGTACTATTGAACCATGGATGACTGTGACAATAAAGAGTTATCTTAATAAAGCACAAAGCCCAGAAAACTGATGAACACCAAAATCCTGAGAATTGCCACAACTAAACTGACACCAAGCATCGATACTGTGACCAACAACATGGTTCCCAGTAATATTGAATAAAGCATGTACGTAATTCACCTTAGGTGGGGATGGCGTAAGTTAGGTTACTTTACCCCATCCCCATACACCTGTCTTTAAAGCCCTTGTGCCAAACCGTTTGCCCACCTCTGGTCTGCTGTAGACCACAGTGTAACCTCCCTCTGACCCTTTGACAACAGGGCCTTTGCTTCCTGCTCCTTATATTCTCTAAGGAGCTTGCAAAGAAAAGCGTCTGGACTTCTTTAAGTGACTTGAAGACGTTTCACCTTCATCCGAGAAGCTTCTTCAGTTCTAGGGTCAAATGGTGGAGAGTCCCAGATTTAAGCTCTGTGGGAGTTTCCCACCGAGAGGGACAAAGGACCCCCTGATGATCCTCTACCTAATCACACGAGCCAAGGTGTGAAACTGGGTGTGGGTCCCAATCAGCCAGGGTTTCGGGTGAGCTCATTGTGAAACCTGGCCCCGCCCTATCATGTCAGGTATCCGGTCGTTAAGTCTGACGTCACTAGCCGTGTCTGGGCCTAAACTCCGCTGCAGGTCCATATATCAAACGATCACTATGGCATTACTGAGAGTTGAAAAACTGTCTTAAGTCTTTCATCTTTAATAAAATGATCAGCGTTCTGCTCTACCAGCTGTAACAATTGAGTTTAACATCCATGAAAACGGAATTTATGACATTTAACAGAGTTAGAAGTTAGCAGGAAGTTAGCTCGCTAGCTTCTATCTAAATACAATATAGCATGTCCTGACTGCGGGGTTTCGGAAACAAATTCAAACGTACAGCTCTGTTATCACTTCCAACATCAATGAAGACAGAAAACTAAACAGCAGTGACGTTTGTAGGGTTACTGAAGTTTGGCTAGCTGGTATATAATGATGTGCTACGTGACCGCTAGCGACACAGCTATGTTAGCATAATATAAACAAGCTAACTTTTTTTCCACTGGATAAAAGTTAACGTGAGTGTTCTCGGTGGTCAGGAACAAATGTAATCGCATGGCAGGATGCTGTAAAAGGACCAAACTTCAGCCAGGAGAACAACTGAGATAATTCATCCACAATACAAGGTTAGTCATTCATATACTGCTGCATGGGCTGGGCTGTAGCTACATCCTAAGGTTTTAAAAACTGAGCTTAAATAAATGATTAGCGGTAATAAAAGCCGAGGGAGGTCAACAGTGATCACTGACTGTTTTAGGAGCTTTTTGAGATTAAATAGAAGAAAATACAAAACATTAAACATGTTAACAACACAAAAGCATATTAAATGCAGACTACTTTAGGCCCGGAAGTAGGATTCGTCACGTCATCACTTAATAATCGGATTGAGACTGTACTGGGTGGAGAAGTGGAGGCCAGGTGGAAAAGAGTTTGCATAGCTCACATTTGTACTTGATAGTCTGACGATGGAGCAAACTTTCACCTGTTCCCAGGCCGAGCCTCAGACCTCCGATGTAGTGATTGTCGAGTCGGCCATGATCCCACACTGTGAGCTCAACGCAGACCTCCCTGAGATCCTCTGGTCGGACGCCGTCATACACCATGGTGTGGTTAAACATGGGATTGGCTGTCCTTGTCACTACGCGGGTTCTCTGTCGGCTCCTCCGGCTTGTATCAGGACGTAGAGCACTGCAGCAGCAGGACAGGCAGAGGTAGAAACAATTCATTTGGAAGGAGCGCACTGAAACACTTGTGCAAAGTAATCATAATGAAATCAGTAAATAAGACATGGTAACTAATAAATAAGTCACAATCCTGGGTCTGTGACCCAGTTTTTGAATTTATTACGGACTCATGATTGTTTCATTAGAGATGATTGATCTTTAAGTCTGTTGTGAATATAATTTTACTACTTTGTGTTTCTAAGTTTGTCTTTGCTTCTAGTCCTTGGTTTCTCATGATGTTACTTATGTGCAGTCTCCCAGTCGAGTCTCCATGTCTGTTTATCCCAAGTCTCACTGTTCAGTTCATGTGTCTCAGTGTGTGTTACTTCCTGTTTTACTTTGATAGTCTTCAGTCTCGTTTGCTTCCTGTGTTGCATTAGTCATGATTTAGTCCAGCTGTGTGCCCACGTGTCTCCCCTTCCCTTAATCACCTTCTTGTGTATGTAGTGTGTGCGTCTCGCTGTGTTGTTGTGTTCTCCTTATTGTAGACGATGTCCTGTTACTGTTTAGTTTTGTATTTTTCTGTTCTTTGTCACCTTTGTCAGCAGCAGTAAAGCTGTGATTGTGACCTCTGTGAGTTCTGATTCTGGGTTTCACTCTGTTTGTATATTGTGCCAAATCTGTGCTGCAGGCAGGTTTGGAGCTATTGATGACGGGTGCACTGCAATGGATCAGTGATGTTTTCAAATAATTGCTTTTGTAAGGTCATTAGTCCAAAACTAGATGATGTTCACTTAACGTAAAACAAATAATCAGTTAATTGTGTGATAATTTTACAGGAAGCAGGCGTTCTCACTTTGACACTTTGCTCTTTTTGACTTTTTACGTCACTTTTATAATTAGCTGCTGCTTCAGGACTCCAACTGCAACCAATCACACAACTGTCTCCACTCTGTCGCGATTGTGTTTTTATTAACGTTTTATTGTCGGGTCTACCTTACAACATAAAGCACCTTAGGGTTGCTGTGGTTTGGTGCTGTATAACTGAAACTGAACTGAACTGAAATTAAATGGAGAAACTATTTGAAATAAACCAGTTTGATTGAAATAACATAATTAAACAAGAAAATACGGTTTATTTTGGTTTTGTTATTTCACGGTTCAGACTTTGGATCTCAGCACACAGTGAACTGTTTCCTACCATTTCACAAATGGGTCGATAACGAGGCCTCGAACCGGCGGAAGATTCTTGCAGTCTTTCACCCAAATCTGCACCTCAGCGCTTTCCATCGTAGACGTTCTACCTGTGCGTGCAATAAGACCACAATAAGTAATATAAATGACGAACATAAAGGGAGAGAGCTGATCAAAAGGAAAGCCTCACTGAGGGATGTCTGCGGCAGGAACCTCAGAGCGACTCTCATCTGTGCTCTGCTGTCGATGAGACACGAGGGAGCTGGTGCCGAGGCTGGTGCTGACACCTGAAGGATTACGCTGAGTAAACGTCTAATAACTGCGACAATATTCACATAATGCTTAATAATTAAGCCTTTACCCTGGTTTTTAATGCATATTCATTCATCTGTGTGTTGCTGAAGTCCCACTCCAACAGATTCAGGTTCACGTCACCCAGGAATTGGTTGCGTCCGAAGCTGCTGTCGTGCCACACTGAAACGCTCAGACTCTGAGTTTTCAACTCCGGCATCGTTACTTTAAACTGTGAAACGGGAAAAGACGATGAACAGAAGCAGAGCTTATTATCCTTAGATGCTAATGCATCCTGTAAAACCCTGTTTCTATGATATTGTCAGCATAAAAACTATGTAAGCCGCACTCGACTCATTGATGCCCATCATGATTACCAAAGGTTAGTCCTTTATCATACTTCCTTTGAACAACTAATATTTAGAATATTTTGAAATACCAGTGGAGCACTTTGTTCTTACAGCGCAGGATTGTTTGCTTCCTGGAGTTCCTCAAAGTTCGGTTTCAGGAGACACTTTTAACATAAAGCTTGTGTTCACTCAGGGCTCGATCAGATCGTCCTGAACAGCCCCTCAGTTTTGCTGCTAAACTGTTAGGCCTGCTGAGATGTGATGTGTTCCTTCTCTCCTCTTTCATTGTTATTTATAAGCTTCTAATGTTATGAACTGGGTCATCTTCCCCCTTAGTTTGGGCTTTGCCTCTCTGACCTCCATCCTGGTGTCTTTATGTAAATATCTGCAGATCTGTAGCTGCATGGTTCTGATCTGCAGGTACAAACAGTGTTGGTCAAGTTACTTGAAAAAAGTAATCAGTAACTAATTACTGATTACTTCCCCCAAAAAGTACTTTACTGATTACTTATTTTCAAAAGTAATTAATTACTTAGTTACTTAGTTACTTTTTAAAAACACGATTTACAACCTGAATAGGTGATAAAGTGATAGATCTTTCAGCCCAATTCTACTTTTTCTACATAATCATCATACAAAATGTAATCAAATGGAAAAGTCTCTTTTTAAAACTTGTTTTATTAGTTTTAATCTTTTAACTTTATGCATCAAGCAAAAATTTAATTATCTGCAACATTCTCTGACTGGAAGAAATTAGTTTAACATTTAAACCTATTTTCTGCACATTCCAGCACATAAAATAAAATATTTTTTGTGTGTTTACACTCAGTCTTTCAAATAGATGCAAGTAAAACACAGCAGAAAATAAATAAAGACTAGCGGTCCTGTTGCTCTATTTTCACCTGTAAAGCAGGAGTGGGGCAGGCGGAGGGTTACCCTGGTGCAGGTGTGCAGCGGTCAGTGGAAGAATCCGCGAGTTTCTCTGTGAGTTTCCCATTACGTCGTAGCTACTCGGTGCTTGTTTGGAAGTTTAGGGGTTTTTTCGCTGTAAAAAGAAGTTTTCTTCCCACGCACAACGGACACTAATGTTTTTGTCACTTTTTATGGAATCAAACTCAAAGTAAGGTCAGTACTTCCACGCTTTAAACGCTGCACGCTCATACTCTCTCTGCACTCGATATATGATCCATTGTTGATCTGCACACAGCTGTTGTCACGGACGTCGCACTCGCTTACGTCACTGTCATGAGACATTCTCCCAAAAAAATCACGGTTTTAGTAACGCAGTAACGCAGCGTTCCTACGGGAAAGTAACGGTGATCTAATTACCGTTTTTGCAATAGTAATCCCTTACTTTACTCGTTACTTCCATCCATCCATCTTCATCCGCTTTATCCGGGGCCGGGTCGCGGGGGCAGCAGCCTAAGCAAAGAGGCCCAGACCTCCCTCTCCCCAGCCACCTCCTCCAGCTCATCCGGGGGAACACCAAGGCGTTCCCAGGCCAGCCGAGAGATATAATCTCTCCAGCGTGTCCTGGGTCTGCCCCGGGGCCTCCTCCCGGTGGGACATGCCTGGAACACCTCACCCAGGAGGCGCCCAGGGGGCATCCTTGTCAGATGCCCAAACCACCTCAGCTGGCTCCTTTCGATGTGGAGCAGCAGCGGCTCTACTCTGAGCCCCTCCCGGATAGCCGAACTTCTCACCCTATCTCTAAGGGAGATGCCAGCCACCCTTCGGAGGAAGCTCATTTCCGCCGCTTGTATCCGCGATCTCGTCCTTTCGGTCACTACCCACAGCTCGTGGCCATAGGTGAGGGTAGGGACTCGTTACTTGAAAAAAGTAATCGGATTACAGTAACGCGTTACTGCCCATCTCTGATTACAAGTCCAACCACTCCATCCTGCTCTCAGACAGACAGCTGTAACAGCTGGCTGCCTTTGTCTGGTCAGTCTGTGGTTTTAACCTGTTAAAAGCTGCTTGTTGACTGGATGTTATATAAATACAACCTCAGATCTCTGTGCACGAGATTTCTCCAGATTCTTGGACTCTCTGGTGATTTTAACTACTGTTGATAATCAAGTTTTTCCACAATTCGTGGAGTTTTTTGCACATTTTTTAAATCCTGCCTCTCAAAGGTCTCTCTATATCCAGTCATGTTACTGACCGATAGTAAGTAAGGAGCTAGTTAACCAAACTAGGTGAAAAACCTGTTTCTTCTCAGTGTCTGTGAAGGTTCTCAGTCATCCAGGTCATCGTAGTCAAAGGAGCTTGCAAAGAAAAGCGTCTGGACTTCTTAAAGAAGTCCAGACGCTTTTCTTTGCAAGCTCCTTTGACTGTTTCTTCTCAGTGCTGCTCAGTTTTCTGCCGTTTTGTTGCCCCATCCCAACGTTTTGCACAGATGTGATAATGATGTATAAGAATGAGCTACTTCTTTCATGAACAGGGTTTATAAAGCTGGTGTTCACTGAGCAGACGTTAATAAAAGGAAACGAACCACAGCCAGTAAATTTAACAGCTGGAATCATGAAACAAGTACAACCGGACACGTTTTGAATAAAATGAATAAATTCATTTTAATTTTTTCAGCTGAACAAGAGCTCAGTGTTTACACAAACATGTGTAAAAGATTAAATATGGCGCTCTCACCGTCAGGATTTCGTTGTAGGTGGGGTTTAATGTCCTCTTTTTCACACTGGTTTTTCTCTTTCCCAGCTTAGTTTTGTCTGGAAGAAGATAACATTTCACATACCTGTGAATGCACAGCAGAGTTAAACTCTTGTTCTAAACTTGATTTACTTTGTGAATATTTGACACTTTATGTCAAGAACATACATCTTTAGCAAACGTGATTCATGTTTCAAACTGTTGGTTAAACGTGGTTCAACGTTCAGCACTTACGGGTCAGAGCGATGTTTCTTTCTGTCAGCTGAGGCCAGATCTCTGCAGTGCATCACAAAAACATGAAGCTCTCCAAGCTTCTGGATGTAGTTCACAGCAAACTGGATGCTTCCCTGGACGCTGATTTCAGCAGAGTCTGCAGGACAAATGCTGCTGCTGACCTGTTCAGTCAATCAGAGGAAACAAAAAACCTCTGATATTCAGGCCTTTTTATTTAAAGTGAAAACTGTGACTTTTGCATTGTATGTTATGTTTATTCACTCTGTAACAGGTTCCAGTCTATCGCTCCCATATAACAGCAACATTGCATCTGCACATTAGCAAACAAACCAAACTACCAGGTTTTGCTTTCTAATCTTTAAAAAGTGACAAATCAGCATTCAGTCTTTCAATGTAATCGACACATTGTGTCAATAGGAAGCATTATGTGACATACAGAGGACGTTAGACTATACGTGGAGCTGCTGGTGTTTGTTTCAGCTCTCATGCTGGTCTCCAGAGGGCCTGCACTGTCCTTCTGTCAGAGCAAAGAGAAGCACCAGGTCAGACACAGCGTACAGCTCCATCCATGCACGAGTCGACCAAGGCTAATTTACCTTGTTGTACAGAAGGACGGGTTCTGACACGCTGCTCTTCATCAGCCTCGAGCTGCAGAGTGTGGAAGCTTTTGGTGGAAGAGAGGAAGTTTAATATTGTGCAGTGAATACAAACGTATGCTGATGTTGAAATCACGGCTCAGCCATCTTTTGCATCCTGATTAAAATGTGTATAAAGATAACTTCATGTTTATCTTTATTGCCGTCCATACTTAGATGCATTCGTTGGCTTGAACTGGGTTCTCTGGGAACCAGGAGAAAGTACTCAGAAAGGTGGCGTCAAGATTTCTTTGGTTGTACCTCTGAAAATCTTTACCGAGCAGTCACATTTACATTCTGACCTACAGATCAGCTGCACACACTGAAGTGTGACTGCAGTGATCTGTACTAATGATACTGATTCAGTTTTAAAGGGGGCTGTTGCGCGTGCAGGGATGGTCGTTACTCGTTTGTGAGGTCAGGCTCAGATTTTCCAGACTTTCGGATGAAGACCTGCTCCGTGAGGATAACCGTCTCAGGGCTGGCGTGATGGGACTGGAGCTCCTCCTGGAACCTACCACAAATAAAAATAAAAAATCAGCTGTAGGAACCAACACCGAGCTGTTGATATGCAAAGTAACAATTATTTATTTCTGTCAATCAACATCAACAATAAACAAAACAAATTACTTTTGTTAGATCAAATATATTACAATCAACATCAGATTTACATGTAAACAAAAATCACTGTAGAGACAAACAAGTCTGTGTTTACTTTACTGTCAGTGATGTAACAGTCAGAAAGAAAACAAAAAGGAAAAACTACTTAAACCACTCACACTCACACACACACACTCATAGGGTGGTCTATCGGGTTGTGGTCAGGAGTCTGTCATGAAATTAATATCCTTAGTATCCTTATTCTCTTATTGTACAGTTTTATGTACTTTAATAATGAAGGCTTGTAGAGCAAGGCCACTGTCGACTCACAAAGTGCTCAGCCAGACTGAAAAACAGGAAGTTTTAGTGCACAGCCATATTAATAGATAAGACACAGAAAAGAGGAACTTTGCCATATAAGCAATGTTTGAAACTGTGTGACGTGTAAAGTACCAAAATCAAACCTATATGAGACAGTTTATGATTCTAATGTTAGAGCTCTTGCAGCTGGTGTTTGGGTTGTGCAGGTGTCTCTCTTCTGGAAGATGATTGAATAAAAAGAAATATAAAATGTTTTGACTACTATGAGTCGGGTTTTCTCTGTTCTATCATCGGGTTTAATAAGTGTCTGTGCACGGCTGCACAGTCAGGTTGAAACAGGAAAGTGCCATCCCCAGACTGTTCCCACACAGCTGGGAGCAGTTGTCCTACTAGGAGGCCAAGTGCAGCTCCTGTAAAACAACCCGACATCATAATCCCACCTCCATCAAAATCTACACTTGGCAGAGGACAGTTCACCCGGCAA
The DNA here is from genome assembly GCF_056152115.1 of Neolamprologus brichardi. Taxonomy (NCBI): domain Eukaryota; kingdom Metazoa; phylum Chordata; class Actinopteri; order Cichliformes; family Cichlidae; genus Neolamprologus; species Neolamprologus brichardi. The sequence continues at coordinate 770,038 of NC_142113.1, forward strand.
CTGCGAAACCCAGACTCATCCATGGGATTGACGCTTCGATGCTCGAGATTCCAGCGGCAGCATGCTTGACATCAAACAGCTGACACTTTGCACTTAGTGACGTCAGGTTTGGATGCAACTGCTCGGCCATGGAAACCCACTCCATGAAGCTTTCTACAGACTTTTCTTGAGCTAATCTGAAGGCCACGTGAAGTTTGGAGGTCTGTACGAATCTGCAGAAAGTTGGTAACCTGCAGTCCAAGTGGTGCAAACAGAGGAAGATAATGAAAGACCTCTCTCGTCCGGAAAATGGACTCTTCTCACTGTTGAGGTCAGGGAAGCACTTCCACTCCCTTAAGGCCAATAAGGTAAAGAGGAGGAGCTTCTTCCCCAGACTATCTGAGCCTGAACCAGGTGCAGGACTGGACTCTACATTGTTCTGCACACCACTGCACATGCACTTAATAACAACTGTACTCTGATCTGGTCTCACTCATCACATCACTCTATTCAAGTATTTGGGATGTGCTAAGTGAACTTTTGGCATATATTGTATTTATCACCGTGAGAGTCTAACAACAGCTAAAAACTAAGCAATTATTCTTCAGTTATGGACAGAAATCATTCAAAGAAAGGTTTATAACAAGGATTCATTAAGAAAACAAATAGTAAAAACTGTGATGTTGTGTGCTTTTTGTGTGAAAACAGAAAACCTAATATTGAGATAATATTTGTGTCTGTCAGTCATGATCTTGATGTAAAAGCTCACTGAATCTGCCCACAGCAGACGCTAGCTGAGTCTGGACTGGAGTGTCTGTGTTTGTTTTACACCAGTGAAACTGTCACTTTGGTGTCCTACAAAATCTCTAAGTGGACTCTGTGGTCTGTGTCGATCATCACTCTGTGCAGTCAGTAAACAGAGGGACCAGCAGCTTTCTGTGGCCTAACATAGTGCTGCTGTCTCAGGGTTTAAAGCGAGAGCCTTCCTCAGCACTGCAGGATTCCTGTTGAATTACCTTTTGGTGGCAGGTCTGAGATCTTGTTGATTCCTTCATCATCTTCTTCAAATGTGAAAGATTCAGATTTGCTGGGACTTTGAGCTGGTAACATATTGACTGTACAGCTGCAGGACTGCAGGAGCTCCTCAGCTCGTCTGTCTACACTCTGAGACTCTGTGTCTGTTAGCACCGTGGTTTTGTATGAAGATGTTACCGTCTCTCCATTTGATTTTTCTCTGTGATCAAATGATTGATGATGTGAGACTGAAAGGAAACTTCTTCATTACTGAGGCTTCCTCCTACAGATGTGCTTATACTGTCTGATCTGTGGGTCTGTCCTCTTGAAGAGTGGAGCTTGATTACCTTGGAAGAGGAACTTGTACATCCTGTTCTTGCTTTTGGGATTTTAAAGGGTCAAAAGATACGATGTTCTCTTGTGGTCCAGAACTCTGAGCCTGAGTCATCCGTGTCCTCACAGATGAGGACTGGAGCAGCTCTGTATGTGTTTGTCTTTTCATGAATCTGCAAAGACGCTGTGTTCAGTCTTTTGTGACGACCCGTCAGCAGTCTCCTGCTATGACACAAGCGCAGGATTGTTCTTTATGTTGTTTACATCACAGCTGCACTGAGATCCACGTTGCATTTATATTTCTCTCTTGGTTGCTGCACACCTATCAGCATATTTGTTACAGCGCTGCCCCGTGTAGCACATCTGGCCCAGATGACCTATTGTGCCGTGTCTGAACTGTCATTGTTATCTTTGGTCGTTTATTTCTGTGAAAGTTTTCCAGACCCAAAGTCATGCCGTGCAGATTAGAGCTCTGGAATGTACATCTCTGTAATTCCCCAGCGATGCTGGCAGCCTGGTATTTGGATTTCCTTTGAACAACCCCTGAGAAAATCTCTGCTCACTGCTCAAAGCTCATTTTACAGCCAGTGATTCAGAGAATTCAAGAGCCCAGCTCAACGTTGTTTCAACAAGTAAAAGTTTGTTATTTTGGGGGGATTTCTGAGTCACAATAAGGTAAAGTTGTAAGAAATAAACAGCCAGTGTGAGCATCAACCTGCCGTCCAGCCGCTGCTCGTGTCAGACATGCTGTTTATGGCCAGTGTTGGGAAGGTTACTTTTAAAATGTATTCCATTACAGATTACAGATTACATGCCCCAAAATGTATTCTGTAACGTATTCCGTTACGTTACTCAATGAGAGTAACGTATTCTGAATACTTTGGATTACTTAATATATTATCATGCTGTTTACAACTACATGAATGTACTATTGCTGTGATTTATTACTGTTACTGAAGGTCCGCGGCTCCGAACCGTAGTAAAGGGACCTCTGGCTAATACGGTGGGTTCGTGTCGGCTCGTAGCTGAAAACTAGCTTTACTTTGTTGTCTGGGTCAACTTTGCTAGCAGAGACAGAGAGAGGCGTTGAAAGGCTGCTCCAACAGAACTTATTGTTTCAGAGGAAAACACGAACACGGTGTACAGTCGAGTCTTAATAGCTTACTTACAGCTGGGCTCGTCAGGCTCTCTTCTTGGCTGCAGTGGTTATTATTATATTTACATGCTTCCAGCTCCCGTTTCTGCTCGATGACAGCTCGTACTTTTCCTTTTTCTCCCTCCCTCGCGCACAGACACATAACGGGTATGGCAGTCCATTCTCCCTGCAGCACGGACTACACTGCCCATGATGCTACATTCTTTAGAGCTATACCTGTAGCATTCTGCCTGTTAGCTTAGCACAACAACAACAGGCGCTCTCTCACCCAGGAAACACGCAGAGAGAGAGCGTCACCCTGTAACCATGGCAACCGTAACGCTGCCTGGAACAACAGAACGTAGCTGTCAAACAAAACCCAAACAGTCCTGACCCGCCACAATATGAAACAGGGAAGTACCGCCGTGTAATCCATTTATTTCAACAAAGTAACTGTATTCTAAATACCACCTTTTTAAACGGTAACTGTAACGGAATACAGTTACTCATATTTTGTATTTTAAATACGTAACGGCGGTACATGTATTCCGTTACTCCCCAACACTGTTTATGGCAGACGCAGGGTTTTTAAACATGAGGTCACATGACATCTGGTCTCCTCAAACAGCCAGAAATCTGTCTGTATGTACTGTTTGTTGACGGACTTCTTCATAAAATAATCCACTTCCAGTCACAATATATATTCTAATAACCAGAATATAATGTTTCCATAATAACTCACATTCCTCTGTTTGTGTTTGATTCACTGCTTCCTCCGATGCCTGACTCTCCTGTTCAGGCTCGCTGTTGAACGGGTTTCTTATCTGCAACTAGAAGAAGATTACAACACAACACACGCAGCCACTGTAACATGAACCTACAGTCATTTCTCTCAATTACAGAAACAAACCTTCATGCGAGGCTGTGATTTCAGAGTTTCTTGTTGGGTTTCATCGAGCTTCTGATTTTGATGACTGTAAACAAAGAACACGATGTGTTGACAAAGCAAAAGTCGAGATAAACAGATTCACACTTTTTAACTTTTGTTTGGAAAGTGCCCGTGTAAATGGTCTGTATTTGTATATCACTTTACTTGTCCCTAAGGACCCCAAAGCGCTTTACATATCCATTCACACACTGGTGATGGCAGCTACATTGTAGCCACAGCTGCCCTGGGGCGCACTGACAGAGGCGAGGCTGCCGGACACTGGCCCCACCGGGCCCTCTGACCACCACCAGTAGGCAAACATGGGGTTAGTATCTTGCCCAAGGATATTTGGCATGCAGCCAGGAGGCAGCCTGGGATCGAACCACCAACCTTCTGATTAGTGGCTGACCTGCTGACCTCCACCTGAGCTACCCTAACCTCACTGCTGTCCTTATAACACACATGCACTGGAAACAGTCAGTAAAATGATCTAAATGAGCTAAACAAACATGTTCTCTGACTCATAGAAACGAAGTAAATCCTCTGATAGGAACAAACAAACATTCAGTGAACTCAGATTCAAAATGTAACTTTTTACAAATATTTCTTTAATTTTCATACAAAACTTTACACTGAACAAACAAACTTTGAAGTGTTTTCTAAAAACAGCTTTTGTGAATTTACTGGCAGAAGAAAGTGTGAATGTTGATGTTTGGACTCGTTTGACAGCTCGGCCTTTAATAAACAAAAACCATCATTTTACACACCAGTAAATTTAGCCGGGCACACGTGGACTCCATCAAACTGCACCACCAGAGCTTAACTGTACCTGTCATAACTGTAACGTTCAAATACATTTACTAAACACACCATTTGCTCTTCAGCAGCCAGCGACTCTCACAGACCTGATGCAGAACGTTTGAGTCTGAAATCTTATCTCACTAATGGCAGCAAAGAATTTGTGGGACTTGTCCCCAGAACAGTGGAAACATGAACGTATAAGACCTCGTAAGGAGATTAGTGAGCGGTACAGAGCGAGTCATAAGTATCACTTAGTGCACAAGTCCCCTAAAGAGCAGTTAAGAGCAAATAATCCTGGAGTGGAGCATGTGATGGAGCTCAAAGGACCTGGATTATGGGAGGAAACCTGGAAATACCGCGACCACGGCCCTGGCCCCATGGTGGAGATGGCAGATTTAAAATCCCTAAATTAAGTAGATTATGCTTATGCCACACTCCCGTGTTTTCAAGTAAGGAAATGTGAGTTAACTGTAAGAGAGAAGCAGTTCAAACTGTGTGAAAACTTCAGGAGTCAAAATATTGATAAAGAACAGATCTGTGTGACATCACGGCTTGTTTATCTTATACTCACTGATTACTGCTGAGCTCCATGTGAGGCTCCTGGAGGACGCCACAGCAAACAGCTGGTGAGGACACGTCTTTGCTTTCACTGCTGACAAAGCTGCACCTCTCAGCCGATGTGTGGGAGAGCTCCACTGCAGCACATCACAGTTAAGGTTATCCAAACCATGAATGAACTGTGAACAACCATGTTTTGTTGATGCAGAGTTTAACTGCACTCGCCCAGGTCGGTTACTGTCTATGTGTTAAATCAATAAATCTCTTAAACAGAAACTTTCTGAGGAAGTAAACTACACTAAAAGCACGTCATGATCTAAAGAAACTTAAGAATGATTAAGAAAATAGATGAACGACATCTATCGTCTGGAAATGGTTACAAAGGTATTTGGAGTCCAGGAACCCACAGAGATCCACAGCTGTGAAAACCTGAAACAGGGAACCTTCAGAATTGGCCGACCGACCAAATTTACTCCAAGAATCATTAGTGTGTCAGCGACAATATGACAAACGAACACAAAACAACATTAAAGGCCTCAGTTGCCTTTAATGTTGGTGTATGTGATTCAAAAATATGAAAGACACAATGTTCAGTTTGGGTTTCATGAGTTCTAAGACAAAAACACCGCTGATGAATAGTCTGGGTGGATCTGTAGATGCAGCCTGACTCTGTGTGGAAATAAAACTACTTATTGTTGCAAATATTTTGGATCTTTGATTTCAGGCTTTGCTTGGAGAGATCTTGCATGTTAATGTATCACACATCTGGAAGGATGCAGCAGACTTACGTATCGTCTTCAGTTGATGTGTGCGCCTCATGGAGGCCCTGATGATGTCAGAGCCATGGATGCGATCCTGATGGCGAAGCTGCTTCGTCTCATAGAACCACTCTCCAGTCAAGTATCTCAGCTGGCTTCTGTTCATCGCGGACTTCTGCAGGTTTCTGAGTGACAATTATAACAGTTAATAAACTTACCCTTAATACATTTCTATAGTACAGGAGACATACATATATATATATATATACAGTGGGGCAAAAAAGTATTTAGTCAGCCACCGATTGTGCAAGTTCCCCCACTTAAAATGATGACAGAGGTCAGTAATTTGCACCAGAGGTACACTTCAACTGTGAGAGACAGAATGTGAAAAAAAAATCCATGAATTCACATGGTAGGATTTGTAAAGAATTTATTCGTAAATCAGGGTGGAAAATAAGTATTTGGTCACCTCAAACAAGGAAAATCCCTGGCTCTCACAGACCTGTAACGTCTTCTGTAAGAAGCTTTTCTGTCCCCCACTCGTTACCTGTATGAATGGCACCTGTTTGACCTCATCATCTGTATAAAAGACACCTGTCCACAGCCTCAACCAGTCAGACTCCAAACTCCGCCATGGCCAAGACCAAAGAGCTTTCGAAGGACACCAGGAAAAGAATTGTAGACCTGCACCAGACTGGGAAGAGTGAATCTACAATAGGCAAGCAGCTTGGTGTGAAAAAATCAACTGTGGGAGCAATCATCAGAAAATGGAAGACATACAAGACCACTGATAATCTCCCTCGATCTGGGGCTCCACGCAAGATCTCATCCCGTGGGGTCAAAATGATCATGAGAACGGTGAGCAAAGATCCCAGAACCACACGGGGGGACCTGGTGAATGACCTGCAGAGAGCTGGGACCAAAGTAACAAAGGTCACCATCAGTAACACACTACAACGGCAGGGAATCAAATCCCGCAGTGCCAGACGTGTTCCGCTGCTGAAGCCAGTGCATGTCCAGGCCCGTCTGAAGTTTGCCAGAGAGCACATGGATGATACAGCAGAGGATTGGGAGAATGTCATGTGGTCAGATGAAACCAAAGTAGAACTTTTTGGTATAAACTCAACTCGTCGTGTTTGGAGGAAGAAGAATACTGAGTTGCATCCCAAGAACACCATACCTACTGTGAAGCATGGGGGTGGAAACATCATGCTATGGGGCTGTTTTTCTGCCAAGGGGACAGGACGACTGATCCGTGTTAAGGACAGAATGAATGGGGCCAAGTATCGTGAGATTTTGAGCCAAAACCTCCTTCCATCAGTGAGAACTTTGAAGATGAAACGAGGCTGGGTCTTCCAACATGACAATGATCCAAAACACACCGCCCGGGCAACAAAGGAGTGGCTCCGTAAGAAGCATTTGAAAGTCCTGGAGTGGCCTAGCCAGTCTCCAGACCTCAACCCCATAGAAAATCTGTGGCGGGAGTTGAAAGTCCGTGTTGCTCGGCAACAACCCCAAAACATCACTGCTCTTGAGAAGATCTGCATGGAGGAATGGGCCAAAATACCAGCTACTGTGTGTGCAAACCTGGTAAAGACCTATAGTAAACGTTTGACCTCTGTTATTGCCAACAAAGGTTATGTTACAAAGTACTGAGTTGTATTTTTGTTATTGACCAAATACTTATTTTCCACCCTGATTTACGAATAAATTCTTTACAAATCCTACCATGTGAATTCATGGATTTTTTTTTTCACATTCTGTCTCTCACAGTTGAAGTGTACCTCTGGTGCAAATTACTGACCTCTGTCATCATTTTAAGTGGGGGAACTTGCACAATCGGTGGCTGACTAAATACTTTTTTGCCCCACTGTATATACATATGTGATAATAAGAGATTGAAGGAGTAATCGATATCTTTGTTTTTCCTGTGACTGAACAATAGAGCGACTGACTCACTGGACACGTTGGTCCTCGAGCTTCTTCAGCTCAGCATCTCGTTTCAGCACAGTCAGGATGGTTTCCTGTTCCTCTTTGGTCAAGAAACTCAGGTCAATCATGGTGACAGTCGCCTCTGTGTGATGCTCTGAGCTCACAGATGCTTTTATTGATCCTTGAAGTCAAACCAAGCTGTGTTTGATCCATGAACAGCTAAATACTAACTAAATACTACTAACTTTCATCTGGAGACATTTGTCTTTAGCTGGGTTCGTTTCTGCATCAGTGCTTAAATCTGAAAGAATCAAAAGAGGGAGGAGACATTCTTTTACCTGATTCAGAAAAGTCTGCTTCTCTGTTAGCCTTCAAAAGTAGTGAGCAGTGGAGCGATAGAGAGATCGGTGCAGCAGCTTTGCTGTTAGCTTTACTTAAGCTGCACATAATAAGCAGACGGCCTATAATATTATGCATATATGCATCATTTCAACAGTTTTATATGAGCAGAAAGTTTAACATCTAACTTTGTTACATAGAAAATGAGCTTTAATGCTCCTTTAATATGGTTTCATACATAATTCACACACTACGGGAGTCATAACATCAGTCTTAACTTTTGACTGGACATAAAGTGGATGCATTAAAATGATATCTCAACCATTTACAGTTATAGTTTCTGCTATTTCCTGAGTATGAAGCTAGGAAGAAATCAACTCACCTCCTGCTGTAGAGCCCTGAGTGAAAGCTAAGCTACAAGCCCTGAGCTGATGTAGAAAGGTGGAGCTTCAGAGGACAGCTGAAGGAGGCGGCAGACAGAGGATGGAGGTTCTGCCTACACCATGTTTTACTCTGCAGAATATCACTTTGAGTCTCAGGAAGACCGCCTCACTGAAAACAACCTTGCATCATCATGTAGCGTGTAGACTTTGTTACTGTCACACTTACAGTACAACTACATACAAACTGAGACTTTATTGAGTCAATAAATAAACCTTTGAGTTCAGATTTGTTGCGATTTGTTTTCTTGATACTGAAGTCACCACAACAACCTCAAAGCGTGACCATTTTATTGTGTCACAGAGGACAGCAGGTGGACCTGAGTGCAGATTCAAACCTGGAAAACAGCGACAAGGATTCTCAAGCTTTATTGATAAACACAAGGATAAACAATGGCACGACGAAGGAATGACTAGTGTGATATCTGAGATACAATGTGGACAGAGCGAGAGAGCGATGAGGAGAACTGAACACTGAGTTCAATGATACTGAATGGGTTTGCTTGGCAGGTGGAGTGTGTGAGGCTCGTGGGGAGAGGGAATGGCTGGGTGGGTGTCCTGGAAGGTGGGTGTGTGGAGAGAGTCTGACCTGTTTTATCTGATCTACAGGAGCCGTGGGCAGGAGGGCAGGCGGGGGGGAGGAATGAATCCGGGAACAGAGTGAAGACTAATGGCAACCAGCGTCCAGAGAAAGAGCTGGAGGCGAGTGATGGTCCAGAGAGGTGATAGAGGCACAACACAGAGACCATAAACATGAAGCAAGAGTGGGCTGTGACTAACGTGGGCTCAGCTGATGAACTGGTGGAGAAGAGATGTTGACGCTGGGCTTAAATACTGCCTTACTGATTGTCTTGGATCCAGCAGGTGAGATGAGCAGATGGACTGATGAGGGCTCTGCCCAGAGGTGGAGGAGCAGGGAAAACGTGGAAAAACACAGGACGCTCGCCTGGACTGGGTGTAACGTGGGGTGTGTGCACGTGGATGAGGTAAGCTTCAGCTTGACAGCAGACAGACTGATGATGGTTTCAACTTCGTGTGGTCTAATGTAGCGTGGACTCTGAATCCAGACATGACAGCAGCGGTGGAGGTGATGCTGGACCGAAGCAAACTCCGGCACATCCACAGGAAACAGCAGAGGTTGGTAACCTAGTGACACTTTGGAAGGGGAAAGACCGGCTGCAGATGAGGTGAGTGAATTCTGCGCATACTCAACCCATGGAGGGCATGTTGACCAGGTTACCGGATTATGTTTGGCGATGCAGCGGAGAGTGGACTCTAGTTCCTGGTTGAGACTCTCCATCAGGCTGATTGATATTTTAAAGTAGAATGGGAGGCAGAGCCTTCAGTTTTAAGGCCATCTTCTAGGGCATTGGTTCCCAAACTTTTTTTGCTGGGCCCCCCTTTTGTTTTTCAAGAAAAATGTTTGGGCCCTCCACCGCGCGTGCGTGCGTGCGCGCGCACTCACGCACAAACACATCCTCCAACCACACACACCCATATTTTGCTCCATTGCGGTTTCTTTCACACCTCAAATATTTAGTAAACAATTAAGCAAATACAAGTAATCTGCAATAAATTACAGGTAGTAATAGAATAAACTCCGCCAAGGACAGTCCCAAGCCCGGCTGTGAAAGGAGGAGGGTGGTCGCCTTGCCAAGGCGACCAGAACCGATTAATCGGGGAAACTTGGCTCGAAACCAATGGAATCTCAACGATCAGCTTTATCAACCAATGCTACCACATCCGGGGCAGCCGATGCGCCAGCGCTGGGGACCCAGGGCGCTGGTGGGAAATGGACTACTGGCCATCAATTCCATCGTCTCACGCCCAAGATGCCGATCAACATTGCAGCGTGGAATGTCAGAACTGGTCACCATGTTGGGCAGAAGGAGATCGTCGCCCGTGAACTTTCAAAACTCAACGTCTCACGGCCCTATCGGAACTTCGGCTGACTGGAACTGGCACTGTCTCTGTCGAAGTGCCGGCCATGGACGAAAAGATGACGTTGTATTACTCGGGCGGCGACAAAAGAGAAGCCGGAGTCGGCTTCATGGTACACCATCGGTTTTCTGCGAGCGTCGTAGCCTTCCAACCTATATCTGACCGTATCGCTGTCCTAACTGTCAACGGTACAATCAAGCTACACATCATCGCGGTCTATGCACCGACCGAAATGAACTCTGACGCATCTAAAGATGATTTCTATGATTGCCTGCAAGACGTCCTGGACTCCCTACCTCAAACCGGTATGATCATGATCGCCGGCGACATGGACGCCCACGTCAGAGAAGACCGCACTGGCTGGGAATCGACGATGGGAAAGTTCGGCCATGCAAAAATGAATGACAACGGGCTACGATTGCTGTCATTCGCCGCCGCCAACAAACTGGTCCTCGGGAACACGCTATTCCAACACTCGCTCAAGCACCGTCTGACATGGCGCAACCCAAGAGGAAACGACTCGGCGCTGCTCGACTATGTGCTCATCAACACCTGGTTCCGATCATCCTTGCAAGATGTCCGGGCAATGCGCGGACCCGACTGCGGCTCTGATCACTATCTTGTCCGTGCCAGAGTGCGCCTGAAGCTCCAACGAGCAAAGAAGCCGATACCCAAACCAACCAGGCTGGGCTGGCATCACCTCAACAACAATGACCGCCGTCAAGAATTCCAGATTGCGTTATCGAACCGCTTCGCCCTCCTCCCCCTGAGCAACGATGCCAACAAAGAAGAGCAAACAATATCGGAAGCCATCTTGGACTGCGCCAAGCCGCTGTGCCCACCCGCCGGCGTCGCACACAACCGTGGATCTCGGACGAGTGTCTCGACCTGGTCATGGAACGCAAGAAGGCCAAGCTAACCAACTTTGAAAAGTATCGTCGGCTAAACCGTGAGGTGCGTGTGAAGATGAAAGCAGACCGTGAGGCGTATTGGAACAAAGTCACTGAGGAACTTGAAAATACGGCCAAACGACAAGACTACAGGGTGTTGTACCAGACCATACGTAGTCTCAGTGGCAAGTTCAAGATGATGAATGATAACATCAGGAAGGTGGATGGCTTGTTTGTAAAGTCAACTGCGGAGCACCTGCAACGGTGGAAAAAATACTTCAATGAACTCTACAATCGCGATCCGCCCCAAGGTCCGGCTGCAGCGCCGCCCACCATCGACCCTCCTACGGTGTCGATGTCTGATGCAGAACCAACGGTAGAAGAAGTCAAACTCGCAATCCATTCGCTAAAGAACAACAAGGCCGCTGGCCTTGATCATGTGGCGGCAGAAGCCCTCAAAGCTGGAGAAGAAGTCCTCGTCATACGTCTACACTCGTTATTCAAACTGATCTGGACATCAAATGTGATACCAGCAAATTGGAAGAAGGCGGCTGTCATTTCTATCCTAAAGAAAGGCGACAACCGAGAATGTAAAAACTACCGGGGCATCAGCTTACTGTCCATCGTTGGCAAGGTCCTTATGAAAATAATTCAATCACGCCTTCAAAAGCACCGTGAGATAACAGGCCGGGTTCCGACCCGGATGAGGCTGCAGCGACCAGATCTTCACCCTACGTCGACTCATGGAGGAACGGATCAGATGCGGACGCCGAACAGTCATCATCTTCATTGATTTCAAGTCTGCATTTGATTGCATCGACCGGCCAGCCTTGTGGAGGGCTTTGGCAGCCGAACACATACCCGTGAAGATCATCGAGCTACTACAAACCGCCTACGATGGCTCGACCAGCCAGGTACGTATTCATGACGAAGTGTCCGAAGAATTCCCCATCATGACAGGGGTCCGGCAGGGCGATGTGATGTCACCGCTGTTGTTCAACATCGTCATCGATGCGATAATGCGCAAAGCATTCGAGGGCCGCCGCGGAGTCCAAGCCTCAACCGATTGATTTATCACCGATCTAATGTTCGCTGACGATAACGCCATTTTTGCCGAAGACGACACCGAGGCAACTCACATCCTCTATGACATCGCCCGGCACTCCAAACTGTACGGCCTCAAGGTTAACGCCGAGAAGACCAAAGTCCTGACCACCGACGGCTCACCAACGATAGTCCACCTCGACGGTGTGCAGATCAAACAAGTCCAACAATTTCAATATCTGGGGTCCCTCGTCGAGGAGAAGAAAGTGGCATCATCAGTGGAGATACGCTCCAGAATTGGGCAGGCAGCGGCAGCGTTCGCTTCCCTGCGCTGGTGCGTCTGGAAGAAGAACAACATCTCATTGGCGACAAAGATCCGCCTTTACCGAACCCTGATCCTGCCCATTCTACTTTACGGCGCAGAGACGTGGACAATGCTCAAACACGACCTGAGCAAGCTCGAAGTTTTCCAAATGCGTTGCCTTAGATGCGTTCTCGGCGTTTCCCTTCGCGACCGTCATTCGAATGACACCATCCTCACCAGCTGCGGCAGCCAACCGACGATCGGCAACCTAATCCAGCGCCGCCGACTCCGTTGGTTTGGCCACATTTGTCGAACGGACCCGAGCCGCTACCCCCATGGCCTACTCTGGTTGACCCGCCCCACCGATTGGAGGGTGCATCGAAATGCACCAAAGAAGACATGGATGAAACAAATCCAGGATGATTTGAAGGCCCTTCGACTTGACCTCGAGCAGGCAAGAACCATTGCCTTAGATCGAAAAGCGTGGAAGATAATCGTTGGTCAAGCAAGAGAACCTGCGGCACCTACAGCAGTGTACTGGTTGCGCAGCAGACCACCGCCGCTGGTCGCCCGCTAAGGACAAGAAGAAGAAGAAGAAGAAGAAAATAAACTACTAACTCTTTTACGCCACATCCGCACCTACACGAGTATTTTTGAAAACGCAGCTGTTTCGTCCACACGTAAACGGCGTTTGGAATCACCGAAAACTGAGATTTTTTAAAACCCTTTTTTTTTGCATTTCCGTGTGGACGAGGAATACAGAGTTCATCACGCAACGTTAAAGGTATGTGCCTTTCTCACGTCACGCTGTGCGCCGCGTTATTGTTTGCATGAGATGAATTGCAGAATGACAGATAGAGACACAATACTGTTAATCTGACTATCTGCAGGTTTGTGCAAAATGGGTTTAAAAACATAAACAGCTGTGGGATCCTGTTTATCTGTGATTTGAACCGGGGGAACAAATCGTGGCAGGATCAGCCTGATGTTATTTGTATCCCACTGTAACTTTACTGTATAAAGAGCAAACATGTCCAACATGTCAGGAGTAGTTAATCATTACAACAAGTGTTTGTGAACTAAAAATCAAGAATGTGGGATCCTGTTTGTCCCTGATTTAAACAGCCCAGCACTGCTCCCGACGAAGGGAAAACCAATCCTGCAGGGAGACCTACCTCGGCACTTGTGCAGGTGAAGCCAAAGGGAAGATTTGCTTCACCATATTTTCTAGTCTTTGGCTTAGAATGAAGTCGGTTTGGAAACATATTCAGCGATGCTTCATCTCCTGCTTTGCGTTTGTGTGGTGCCCCGTGCTGGCAGTGTCCAAGCGTTTTGGGTTTTTTTTCCCTTTTCATACCACCCCCCACCGCAATAGCTCTGTGCCGCCCCTAGGGGGCGGGCCTCACACTTTGGGAAGCTCTGTTGTGGGGAACCAGTTCTCAGTTTGGTTTTGGGACACAGACACGCTGTATACAATTGCTACCATTTAATTTAAGTGTTTTAAAATCATTGTTTCAGTATAAGTGCATCAAAGTCAGCATTAGGTCAGAGGAGCTGATTTTGGAGGCGGTTCAGTTTTTGCAATTAAAGTTTAAATTGTGGATATTCACTTTTTAACCTTTTGTGAATAGTAAAAGGTTTTAATCTGAGTGTTCTTCTTTACTAGTGCAAACTGATCTTGAGGTTATTCTAGCACTTTAATTATAACATTTCCTAGAGACCTACTACTATCGAGGCCTCTAAAATCAACCCAGAAATTAAAGTGCCACGATCAGTAGGTGAGCTACGTTAACAAGTGGGACTGACAGGATTTGACCTGCAAGGTTACTCAGATTTTTGCTTATTTCATCAGTGTTGGTACTGGGTGAATCCCTTCACCCACACCGGCTCCATTCAGACTGTGCATTCCCTACTGGGGAAGACCCACAGGATCTGAAATTAGCACCTTTGTTTTAAAATCAGAGAGCCAAACCAAACTTCCTGTATAGGGGTCGAGGCCCTACAGATTCTTGACCTAAAACGTCTTTAAACACATGATTTTGCCTCAGAAATAAATCCTCTCTCACTGAAGATCATCATCCATCTGGCACGCCCGATATATCAGGACACATTTTTAAAGAACAGGGGAAATGAAATAAGGGTCACCATCTTTGTAAGGCTCATATTAAATTTATCATGAAAGTCAGTGTCTTACAAACACACACGGATCTTTCTGCTGCTGCAGCTCGACTCAGAGGAAGTGGCAGGAAAACAAAGACTCTTCTTATTACTAATGGAGCTGCTCTGCCAAGCAGGATGCAGCGTTCGAGGTCTGTGTGCTGAGATGCTGCACCTGTGGTTCAGCAGCAGACGCCACCACAGCCATGAAGGCTGAACTCTGCACAAGCTCAGCGCCTACAAATTCTGACTGTCTCTTGCTCTCACACACAATATCATCTCAGCTGCCATTAGGCAAGAATATATATATATACATCTCAATTTGCCCTTAGGTCATTAAAACCCCATTACTATTACTCAAAACAGATCACATTTTCCTATAGACCCTATTAATTGGAGGTGGGAATCACCATACATCCCTCGATACGATATTATTACAATTTTTAAAAATATTTTGCGATATTCAGATTCTGTACATAAAGGTAAACTTTATCAATATTCATTTTCTCTAATATCAAAGTCTCACACTCAGTCTTTCTCTCATTTCAGTTTGATTGTTGACAAACTGAACGGTTTGTATTACAGTCTAGTCCAACTTAACTGAACAACCATCTGGTACAATTATAGCTATTCTGAACTATGCAGTTTATGAAAACTATGCAGCCCCTTCAGCAACTGAAGAATTTGAAAGTAAATTAAAACAAAATATAATTTTACATTAAATAAAAAAGTTTTAAACTTAATTAAAATAAAACATGTCTTAAATTAAAATAAGTAAACTGTCATGTTTATTGCTGCCAAAAACAAGTGAAACACATTTGGACAGTGAAGGAATGTCAGGATTCTTGCTCAGAAAAAGGATCAACATGCTCTGAAGTCAGAGCACAAAAACCTTTTTTGTAACAAAATATCGATTTCTGCTGTCCCTGTATCCATACATTATTAGCAAACAAAATATCACCATGCTACACAGTATCCATTTTCCCCCCACCCCTATTATTAATTTATGTTCTCTGTAAAGGATCACAAAAAACGTCAAAAACACTGTTACTGTTATGATGCACGATGTGTTGATAAACCACTAGTTTGTTTGTTCCCAGTATTTGTTCATTTGAAGTCTGAATGTTGGATAGAAAGAGCTCGTGTGAATGAGGCGTTTTGAGTAAAGTGGTTTGAGTTCTCCGAGTAGACGAGCGCTGTATAAGAAGCAGTCAACGCTCCTGTCCAATCACATTAATGCAGCTCTGCAGCATCACTGTTGGACACAGTGAACGAACTGGAACATTAACGGCAGCTCAAAATGGGACAAAGACGACAGAGAAGCTGCACAAGTGTGGAAATATGTACTTTATAATCTGAGTGACAAAGCTAATGCAGTCATGTTTAAACAGTCTTTCATACCTGCAACCACCCATCCTGTGACTGGCAGCATGACGTCTACATACACAGAGCACTGATCAACAGCTACTCTATGTCTCTACCCACACCCACCCACACAGACACACCCACCTGTAAGAGTAAATGTCAAGCATCAAAAGCATAAATGAGTATTCAGTGCAACACTGTCCTGATGACTACATGCAGAATGATGGTCAAACAGCAGACTCATAGAAACTGAGTCCAGTGGTTTGCTGGTACTAATGAATGATCACGTTAACATCTCAGTGTTTCTGAGCCACACAACCAGAATACAAAGACGATTTAGTGACATCAAACATCTCTTTATATTAACTTCTTTTGTTTTTTAAATAATCTCAATCACACAAAATCCAATCAAGAATAATGATGAACCTGAAGACGCTCCCTAACAGGTCAGAGAGCAGTTTTTGTTTTTACTCAGTCTGTGGGAATTATAAATAAATACAAACAACACACAAACTACTGCAAACAAGATATCATAACAGGAGTTTGCTTGTTTTGCTAACATGAGGATGCTTAAAGAGGTTAATCATAAACAATCATTGAAAGAATCGACTCTCCCAGCCTCGCCTGGACAGGAGAACGAAACAGACAAATCAAACAGCAGGAGGCGTGGCCACAAAGCAGCGTGATTTTCCCCGCCAGATAAAGCAGTGATATCAAAAAGCTCTTCCTATGGAGGTTGAGTTTCTCTTAATCAAAGACATAGTCAGGAAATGTCCTGTTTGCATGGTTTGAAATGGCAGCAAGCACGATTCTCTCCTTTCACGACTTGGATTTAATCAGAGAGGCACAACAGCCACTCCAAGTCACTGAGATCTTATTCAAGACGTCTTTTTCTGAGCCGTTCGTTCTCAGAGAGGCGAGTTCATTAGAAGCAAACAGGAAGTTTGCTGTGAATCATCCTCAGATGTGAACGACGCCCCCTCTGGCTGGTTACATGAACTGCATCTGGAAGGATGTGAAACGAGAACAGAGCAGAATTTAAGAAAACACCATCCAAACACAGCGATGTGAGTGCAGGAGGATTCACCTGCTTTTACTGGTGAACACTGGAAAGATTAACATGTAGGGTCCACTGTGGGAGTGGATTTTACACCTGTTCCTATCTGGACACAGGATTTAAGAAGACTTATGTTCAGATGGTGTAATGGAACAAAAAGCTTATATGTGTGTGTGAGACATGCATTATAATCACCAATAACTTAATGAAAATACAGCCATGCAGCATGCTGAGCGTCAGTCACTGAAGTGATTCAGTCTGAGAAACAACAAACACAAACGCATCGCAAAATTACCTGAAGACTTTTTCCCTTTTATATGTTACTAACTGTCTGCAGGATTAGTAACACAAACTCTTGTGTGTTGACAATGCAGCCAAAGTTTAAAACAATCTATTACAAACCAAATTTGCAGCTAAAGTACAAACAAACTGCAGCGCATGTAGCACGTCTGTGCTTCATCATGGTTTAAAGGAGACGTGGCAAACAGTCCAGCCACGTGTTGACTACAACAACCCGCTCTGCTTAATCGACCTCTTGAACTTAATAATTATAGTAACATTGTGGACACTGATGCAGACGAGTCGTATCCTGTAGACGCAGACATCAGTTACCTGAGCACCAGGATTGGGCCCAAAGGGGTTGGGTGACCTCATCACAGGCTGAGTATACATCATAGCAGGCTGTGTGATCATCATGGAGCCCATTCGGGGAGGCTGATGGGGAAAAGAAATGATATGTAAGTATTAATTTTCATTCATTCATCCAGTCATCATGTAAATTAATCGACTCTGATAAACAAAGCCAGCTGTCCTCACATTTTCACAGATTTCTTCCCTCTAGGAAAAGATAAAAGCACTAAAATCATCTTCAATGAGACGATAAATTCTCAGACTCAGTCATTACTGCTCACTGTGAAATGGTCCCTGCCTCAAAGTGTGCGAGCAGCAGACTTACCATTGCGTATGCCAACATGCCCGCTGGTGTGGCTGCAGGGAACGCCACAGCAGATGGCGCCTGCAGTGAGACACAAACAGATGATCATCTCTCTGTAACGAGGACATCAGCAGGCAGTGAAGTCCTCGTCCAGCACAGACAGTCGCTCACTTCACACTGACCCGTCTCACATATATTACTGATGACGTTGACAAATATTTATGGTGATTTAGGAAAACTGGCTTATTACAAATGCATGCTGGAGCCTGAAGCACATGAAGCAGGACACAGCTGAGCACAGTGCATGAACTCACCAGGCTGAGCTGCTGATTTTATTCTGTTGAACAGTTACGCTTTATTCTCCGTTACAGGAACTAAACGTTGATTTTCTGTGTCGCCACAAACATCAAATATGATGAAGATGTTTCAGGTGTGAGCATTTAAACAGGCATGTTCCCTGGATCACCAGTATAGTGATGGACGTGTTTAGTAACTACTGTTTTGTGACGACTTTTACGTTTGATTTTTAAGATCTATTTCAATAAAATTTAAAGTTAAAAATATACATATACATATATATATATATATATATATATATAGTTAATTATAGCTTATAATTAGGCTCTGGAGCTGTGGACGTTTCAGTGTTTTTGTTTTGAGGTCTGAACAGTGTCTGTAGGACAAACACGGAGACTAGTTAGGAAAAAGAAGAAAAACTAGAATTTGTACTTCCAGGAGAGATCGCAGTGGGATTGTTGCTCCCAGCGAACTCGGGACTGCAGCTTCTGGAGTCTGAGTGTGTCAGTGTGTGTGTGTGTCTGAGTGTGTCTGTGTGAGTCTGAGTGTGTCAGTGTGTACTGGTTGTGCGTGCTCATATGCAATAACCTGATCTAGACCATCACAGTTTGATGAACACTAAGTAGATTTTATCAACGACGTCACAACAACGAGCTCCTGGTCCGTCAGCACTCAGTTTATTGGCTCCTTTCTTCACGACATCAGTTGGTAAATACCAGGTTGTTGCTCTCCAGCACATCCATCCATTTCCTTTCTTATGGCTTATTCTACTGTCACCTCTTTATAACGAAGCCATTCAAACATGTGATGCAGGTTGAGCAGGAGCAGCAGCCTCACCATGGTTGCAGGGTTCCAGGTGGTGGAAGGAGCTGTGTTGGGCAGCCAGTTAGTTCCTCCAGTCAGCTTCTTCTCATCCGACTGATTCCAGTGAAGATCACTATAGAGAGAAAGAGCTCGTCAGGTTTATCAGCATTACCAGGGAAGTTAAGTTCAACACGACTGAAGTGCACTTACTTCTTCGCTCTGCCGTTCCCAATTCCAAGATCTGAAGAAAACAAAGTCAAATAATGAATGTATAGCATGAAACCATTTTATTCATCTATTTGTTTTTAAATAGTTTTTATGGGGAAAAGCTGATGTTACAGTCTTCAAACCTTTACAATGACATGCTTTAACTTAAAAAAGGGGGAAAGTACAGCCAAAAGGAAATGTAAGGAGTGAACATAGCAAAGACCTGGCTGATCAGATTTGACCCAGAGGTAAAGTGATCTGTGTGTGTGTGGTCTGCTACTTTTACAGCTGTGGTCTAAACTGACATCTTTTTAGGTATACTGCTGCTAGGGCTGGGCGATATGGCCTAAAATTCATATCGTGATATAATTTGAAGCACGTGCGGTAACGATATATATCGCGATATATTCTTTTCTTCTGTATAACGTATTTTCCACACTATAAGGCGCACTTACAATCCTTTAATTTTCTCAAAAAGTCAAACAAATACTGAGTTAAAAACGGTCTAAATTCTTTCATCTTTAATAAAATCATCAGTGTTGCTGCTTATCAGGTGTAACAATGACGTTTAACATCCATGAAAACAGAATTTATTAAATTTAACGGAGTTAGAAGTTAGCAGGAAGTTAGCTCGCTAGCTTCCACCTAAACATGATATAGCATGTTCTGACTGAGAGATTTCTGAAAGAATTCAAACGTACAGCTCTGCTGTCACTTCCAACATAAATGAAGACAGAAAACTAAACAGCAGTGACGTTTGTAGGGTTACTGAAGTTGGACTAGCTGGTAGATAATGTTGTGCTACGTGACTGCTAGCGACACAGCTATGTTAGCATAACATTAGCACAGTGAAGCTGGAGGATGAACGCTAACTTTTTTCCACTCGATAAAAGTTAACGTGACGGATTCTGATGGTCAGGGACAAATGCAATCGCAGAGCAGGATGCTGTAAACGGACCAAACTTCAGTCAGGAGAACAACTGAGATAATTCATCCACAATACGAGGTTAGTCATTAATATACTGCAACAACATTGGAATAGAGCAGCTGTGATAGAATTCAACATTAATGAATCAATGTTACGGAAGTGGAGTTCAGAAAACATCCAGAGACAAACACTGAAAATTCAGACTTCTGGAAAAGTCTCAGGAGCCGAGTTAAGATCAGTTAAGACTGTAAATGTGAGCTTGAGCTGGGAGCAGTGCAGAAGAACAAGTAGAGGAAACGTAGCTAATGCTGTCTACAATATATGTACGAGGTATTTTTATTCATCCAGCATCATCCAGTATGAGTCACAACGGTAGGATAACTGATATTAGAAAAACATCTTTCACTCTTTATCTGGGTTGGATACGTTGATCTTTACAGCAATGTGTGTAATTTAACTATATTCTGAATTCTTGGGGAAAACAAGCAGACGTAAAAGGAGAAAAACTTACTGCCAACAAGATTAGCGAGTGATGAATCCAGATCATCACATACCAGCTTGGGGTGGGGCTGCTGGCCGTTTAAAGCCATGCGCTGATGTGGTGAGGATACCACTGTAGGTTTGAGGATGCCACCTAAAACATCTTAATCAAATTGGAGCAGGACAAAGGGAAAGGAAGGTAAGGGAGGGGTGACAGGTTGGGGGGCCAAGAACAGGTAACGATGACATAGTAAAGCAAAGACACGAGGTGTACAAACGCACACAAACAGAAAGAGAGAGGGCGCTGAGTCAGGATGAGGCAAGAAGCAGGGACCTTAAAAAATGATCAAGACAGAATAATGTGTTGATCCAACTCACCCACACATGCAGGACGGGTGTTTGACCCAGGACGGGGAAAGAAGGATGGGGGTGATGGTGGAGGTCGTGAGCACAACGAGGGTGAAAATGATTCAATTTACAAACATTATTCTTGACACGTTAATGATGACAAACTGGTAAAGCTGAGGCTTAGTGTGAGTAGTTATTAACCTCATCAAATGCCCGCCGCAGTGGCACGTGGCTCAATACTGGGACCAGTGCTTCTAGTTACAACAATGACACTGCAGCACTGGTTACAACGTACATGTTGCTTTTCATTTTTGATGTAAAACATAGACAACACACACGCTACAGGTAAACATGTTTACGACAGCAGCACACGACACAAAAGTAGACATTTGTGTCATATTTTCACCAAGTCCTGTCTGTGAAGTCGTTACTCTACTGTAATGAGCTCAGTGAACTCATGTCATGTTAAAAATGTGAGTCGCCCATTAAAGAAACTGACACTGATCTCTCTCATTTGTCTAAGCAGGGAAAAATATTTCCACCAAAAACTTGATCACTCACTGATTCTACAACATTACCCACTACACTATGGTTTTAGGATCTTAATCGCAAAGATCAGTTTCATTGTCCACAGAATACCCAGCAGGTGAGACGAGTACTGCAGACATCACAGATTTATATTTCTAAAAGCACTACTGACATGAAATTCTCTCCAGATGATACGATACAAAACCTACCTGTGGAATCCAAGTTGTTGGCATTAGTGTTGTTGCCAAACACGGAGTCAAATTCTGCATTGATGCCTCGCAGCTTCTGTGGCTGCTGAGGAGCCGGGGAGGCCGTGAACCCTGCTGAGGAAAAACACTAAACTCTATCAAAAACATTAATGATTCCATCTGGTGACGATCAACATGCACAACTATCACACTGACAGTTTAAAAGTACTAATACATTAACGCACATGTGCTTATGAACCATATGTTAATATCACGTTTGGGCTCACAGCGGATTCTAACCCTGCTCTGAATTTTCCACACTTCATCATACTCGCTGTTACTGTGCTATTTATAGTGTTTCACTGGACTGCATCTACTTGTCATCACAGGCTAAAGCCCCAAAGCAGAGCCCAGGGGAGGGGGAGGAGTCTCGTTCATCTCATATTACTTTAATCACAGCGCACTGAAATGTTGTCCAGTAGTCCAAAATCACATTGCCCACCCAAACTTTACATTTCTTTACATTTCTTATATTGTGCAATTACCAGCTGACACATGAGTTTCTTGGATAAATGTCTCAGGATGAATGAGTGAGCTGTAACACTGTAACAGGCTGAGCTTACCTGTGAACAGACCAGCTGCAGCAGACTCAGAGTGGAACAGAGCAGCGGTGCTGGACGGGCACGGCCCACAGAAAGAGTCTGACTCACAGCAGCAGCAGCACACATGCAATAAGAGAAGATGAAGAAGATATGAGATCAGGAAAAATACATCAATGAAAGAACAGTGAGAGCACCAAGCAGCCGCTCCAGGCATCTCCTACAGCAGCGGTCCCCGACCCCCGGGCCGGCACCGGTCCATGTTTGGTACCAGGCCGCGAGAGTTGAGGCTCGGGTGTGAAATTCATGGTTTTAATTTATAGTTTGATCTCTAAAAATAAATAAGATCATCATAAATAACTTCACATGTTCAAAGAGGAGTAGGATATGCATCACGTTAAGCCCCAAGCAGCTGGTCTAAATATGATACATGTCTGTTAAGAGCTTTACTTACTAAGTAAGAAAAGTATAACTAAGAAATGGTCCGACCTTGTCATTATGGTGGGAAATTACGCTAGAGATTTATAGGATGGAGGAGGTAACAGCTCATGTCAATGACAGGGTGGGTTGGTTCCATTCGTGTTGGGATAAGTGGGTCCTATATTCAATTTCAATTCAATTTTATTTATATAGCGCCAAATCACAACAAATGTCGCCTCAAGGCGCTTCATATATATATATATATGCCAATACCCATAAGCCGAATCTTCTTTTCAGAGCTTGAAACCACCAACCGAGCTAACTGGTCACTCCCGACTGTTTTTTTCCTTCTTTTTCCTTTTTCTTTCGTTTTGTTTTGTTTTCCCTTGTAAATTGTGTTGATTAATGCCTGTAATCACCTTCGTGAAGTAATAGTTTAGAAATAAAGAATTGAAACAAGCCCCAAGCAGCTTTCAATAATAATGTAGTTCCCACACCACGAACAGTTGACAGTTAACACTTCACAGGTGGTATCCTGTCACGGTACCACAGATCCTGTTCTTTCACAGTCTGGATGCTTACGCACTTTATAAACCTGTGTTTGTGAACACATGAATGAATATATCTGGATGGGTGCTTTTGGTAACGTAGTAGCCCTGTTAGTCCGTGGTGTAGCGCTGCCTCTTCCCTATGCTAGCTGGGATAGGCTGCCCTGCAATCCTGATGAGGATAAATATACTGTAGCTGTCTCTCACACAGGCAGTCACCTCACAGACACACAGGAGGACAAACTACAAACACAAGGGTTGTAAAAGCAGTTTTATATAAATTATTGCTGTTTGGGGAACTGCAGTCATGTTCTTGTGAGCTGTGCGACTCGCTATGACAGACAAATGCATCTGAAAGGAAACACAACTTTAAAACATGATTTCTTCTTCGTCCTGATTGTAATAATCTTGCATGTGTCCACTAATGTTACCATCTATTCCATTTACAATCATCAGGAAACCAACAGTGAGCTCCACATCCCCCTCGCTGTGTTTCACTTCAGCAGCAGTGGTGATGTCGACATGCTGATTCAGCGTTTTCAGCGTTTTCAGCGGGAGAAACGGAAACATGCTGTGATTGCAGCAACTCTGTGAATGGTACTCATGGCCATTGATCAGTGGTTGTTGAATGTTTATAATTATGATGAAGGTGACCTCACAGCCCATGGCTCCTTCACTGGGCTGGTTTCAGTCAGTATGTAAACGTCCTGCTTATAAACCTGCAGTCAGCTGAGACTGAAGACGTCCAGATGAACAGGATCAACTTTTGGGGATTTACTTAGCTGGATGATCGAGCATCAGGACGATGTGACCCATATAATTATCTCAGGGATTAATAAAATATTCTGACATTTCTCAAAGAGTTTTACTCTATAAATCACAGACAAACTCTCTCAGCTTGTGCTCAGTTCCTCTCGTCTAAATTCATGGTCAAAGGTAAATATGAAAACTGTACTTATAGTACTTATTGGGGCGACCGTGGCTCAGGGGGTTGGGAAGCGCATCTGTAACCGGAAGGTTGCCGGTCCCCGGGCTCTCTGTCCTGGTCGTTGTGTCCTTGGGCAAGACACTTTACCTACCGCTATATAAATCCAATCCATTATTATTATTAGAGTTTTTGTATCAAACTGAGCACTCAAAGCACATTTTACTACAGAAGCCTTTTAAACCACTGAAACTCAAACATTCATTCAATGTTTGAAAGTATTTTTCTAACAATCACACTCTGATGTATACGTCAGGACGTACAGATGTGTACACCGCTGTACAGATGTGTGCACCGCTGTACGTGCTGAGCCACACCAGTGGTGATGTTTAGAATATCAGTACAGGATAGTTGGACAGTGTGTGCTTATTATCTATTATTGTGCGATCTAATGTACAATATAAAGCGCCTTGAGGCGACTTTTGTTGTGATTTGGCGCTATATAAATAAAATTGAATTGAATTGAACTGAATTGGTGGCTGTAGCTCAGGTGGCAGAGCGGGTCAGCCACTAACCAGAAGGTCGGTGGTTCAATCCCAGGCTGCTCCAGTCTGCATGCCAAATATCCTTGGGCAAGATACTGACCCCATGTTGCTCTCCGATGCGTCCATCGGAGTGTGAATGTTAGATACTCAGCACTTAAGCTTAGAAGTGCTTGTGTGATTGGGTGAATGAATTAGCTGTATAAAGCGCTTTGAGTGCTCGGACAGAGTAGAAAAGCGCTATATAAGAACCAGTCCATTTACCATTTACCAATTGAATTATAACTGTGTGACATGTCTTAATGTGGTGACTGTGTAGGCTGAAGTGTTTCCAGTCACAAAGGTGTCCTCACCTCCCCATATGTTGGTGGAGAGAGGCTGCTGGAAGGTCGGCTGGAGGTCCAGTAGGTCACTGGCTGCGCTGAAGGTGCTGCAGAGAACGAGCAGGAAAACCAGTTAATGAAATAAATAAAAACAATCATCCACTTCCTGAGGAAAAGTTACATTTTCTGTTAAAACTGTGTGTGAGTTTGTGTTTATTGCCATATGCACAAGTGGTTACGCAGAGCAATGAAATTCTTACTTTGCAACTCTTCACACAGCTAAACAACTAAAATATCTAATATCTAAAGTAAGAATAAACTGAACTCTGAGAATAAAGTAAAACAGCACGTGTAGCTGATGTGTGGGTGTAGTCAGAATTTAAAGTGTGCTGTCGCGCTGTCACGGGGTAACATATACAGGATATGCAATATTAAAACTGTTTTATTGTATGAAGTTGTGAGAGTTTCTGTCTCTGCCCGGGTCAGGGCCCGCCCTCATCAACCTTCCTGTAACCATCACAGAGACATCTAACAAACGTCTGCAGTAAGAAGAGCTGGAGAACACCGAGCCCTGATAAGATTCACTCCTATTGGCTAAAGACGCTGACGGTACAAATGAACCAGCTGCTGTGGGACGAGGATGCTAGCTGAAGGCCGGACTGTCCTGTCCCATCAAACTACCAACAATAATCCTCCTCAGTACCACAGCTGCTGTCAGGCATCAGGCTGGGTAAGATAAACAGGCACATGGATCAACACATGAGTGAGGCACTGAGAGGAACTGGCAGGAAGACCAGAGGGGTAAAACATCAGCTTCTGAGAGACAGAAGACCAGACTGACCAACGCGTCCATCGCCTGGACGAACTACAACAAAGCCTGGGGAGGCTGGCCAACATAGATGGCGCCCATGTTCTAATCATGTCTCCGTATTGACTACGCCACTGGTTCCAGGGAGGTTGGAGGGTCAGCCCTTCACATGTGTCACAGGGCTTCACAGCCCGGCCCCATGAATGGAGAAACCAGGGAATTGAACCTGGCCTTCCTGGAGCGATTCGTGGAGCGGGAATGGCGGAGTGCGTCCGCTGCAACCAGCTGAAGAACCGTGACATCAACATTAGGCTGGCCAAGGAGCACCTGTCAGCGCAGCCAGGGGCCCTGCTAGAGCGGGAGTCAGCCGGTCAAAGCCCTGAGGAGGTGCCACATGTCCCCGACTCAACCAGCTCAGCAGAGCACCAACTAACCAGTCTGCGAGTCCCAGAGGCTACGGACATCGCACCCCGCTCACTGGGAGCTGCATGAGCTTTGAGGCAGGAGTGGTGAAGTGTGGGCGGACACTACTGCAGAGAACGCCCACGTACAGAGGTAGAGCAGCCCTTCATCACCCCCCCATGGTCCAGGAGAGATACACAGTCCTCCAGTAAGGAGCCATGGGGCTGTAGATGCCTCGCCACCAGTAGAAGTTAAATATGGGGCAAATATAGACTCAAGGCTGCAGTTAGAGACAGAAACAGATTAGTGCAGGTTCAGCTGGTCAGTGGGGCTTGTGTAGGGTTGTGCTTGTCTGTGCTGAGCTCAGCAGTGACGGCAGGTCGTCCGATACTGACTCTGTGTCTCCATTGTGATGACCGTGGCACAGGATGTTGCTGCAAAAGCATTTTGCAGGTTTGCTCTGTCCCTGCCTGGTTGCACCACACTGACCATAAGAGACAAACAGTCAGATGCTGTGCTGGAGATGGCAACAACAGAAGAGTCACAGTGTGTGGTGTAGCCCCATCGTCTCTGTGGTGAAGGAAGATGTGTCTTCACAGTGTGGACTCAACGTGAATGAGGAGTCACAGTACGGCAGTCGAAGAGCTCCTGGAGGGGTGAGGTGCTGCTTGATCACAATGCTGGAATAAACCGAGGGCAGATTCCCTCGTCTTCTCCACACCGCGTGGACTGTAGCAGTTCGTCATACGTTCGGCTTATTTGGAGCCCTTTCCAGTGCCTCATGGACCAATCCGAAAGCTGCATGTGCCACCACCTATCTGGATGAAGCATCCATAGTGATACTTGGATGAAGACTATGCAGCGAATAGCCGCAGTGCTGGAGTCCTTGTGGTGGGTGGGCTTCATGGCCAACCTGAGTAAGCGTGGGGCTGGATGGAGTTACAATATCTGGGGTCCTACATGGGGGGCAGGTGGGCCCTCAGATTGAGAAAGAAGTGACTCGAATCCATCAAATTCTGCCTCCCAAGACCAAAACACCAAAGAGGTGGGCGGTTCTTGGGTTGGTTGGCTTTTGGTAGCTGTTTGTAATGAACTTCCCCCTCTGCCCAGCCCCTGACTGGGATTAAGGCGTTAGGGGACCACCCCCCCCTCATGGTGTGTGATTGTATGACATTAAGTTATTTTGTGGAGATTGTTTTATTTTCCTGGTTATAAAAGTAGGAGACAGGTAATGTCCTCACCTGCTGGTCGAGTTGGTGGTTGAGAAGGGGTCAAGAACAGGGGCGGAGTCTATGGTCCCATCCAGAGAGACGGGGGAGGAGTCTGTGGTCGCTGTAGTGGGGGTCTTTTGGAGCTCTTTCAGACGCTGTTCCTGAAATCATCATGAGTGTTAGCAACATAAGCTAATCTGGATCCAAACACAGTTTGTCTTTGCAGGGTTTCTTTTGAAGGATGTGAGAGACGCAGCCCAGGAGAGCCAAACTACTTCTAACCTATAACATCGCAGATATGCATCACATGTCCTCCCTATAAACGACACCACGATGACGAAATGGGAACAAAACAATTTAAACATGTTTTTGATGATGAAACAAGAATGATCTTTCTTTTTTAAAACAGCACAAGTAAAATTTGGTGTTTGTTTCACCCAATAACACTTTGTTGTGTGTAAGTGCAAAGTATTTTTAATTAAGTCATAAGCAAAACAAAAACAAACAAAATATCATGTTTTTGTGCACTTGTTGAAACCTGCAACCATCTCACCTGCAGAGTGAACTTTCTAACATCACAACATCAAATGTTAATATTTAATTTGTCAGTTTCATTTGAGATCAGTTCTTTTGCCACACACATAATATTTGCTTTGCTAATTGTTTTTGCACATCTACCTGCTGTTACCCTAATTATACCTCTACAGCTGTGGTGTGTCGTGATGCTGACAGTCACAGAGAGACGCCCCATCACAAACACAACCAGGACTGAATGACTAATAATAAGACAATAATTTCCATAATTTCCTCAGCAGGTAATAACGTACTACTACTGGTATACTACCAGACTCCCAGTACAGGCAAAGCTACCAAACTGGGTCGCTGCTGCAGACGAACCCAAAGCAACTTTCTCCCAACGTCTGAACTACACAATGTCAGCGTTACACAACATGCTTACAGATGTTGCTCCTCACGTGCATCGAGGAGAAGAGAATCTAAGAAGTGCGGCTGAAACGTACTTTCAGGGCTTTGAGGCGAGCCTGCTCTTCCTCCAGGGCAGCCTGCTTTTCTCTCTCGTCCACTTTGGAGAAAGACATGCCGGTGTTGGCCAGGGAAGAGACGGCACTGGAGAGGGTGCTCGCTCTGAATCACGGGACAAACAGGAGAGGAAGAAGAAGACTAGCATGCATAATGCTTTGTGATCTCAGTCAGTGCAGAGCCATCAAATCGCTGAAGCAAACGCTGCAGGGACCAGGAAACAGACCTACCTGCTGGCTGCTGTTGAATCTTTGACTTTCTTTCCCTCTAAAGACGCCAAGTGCTGCTCCAGGGCCTCCAGCAGACTGCTTGGGGCCTAACATGAATGTCATGACACATATTCAATTTCAAATGCTGAAGAAAACCTGACAGGATGTTGTGTAGAGGAAATAAAAGCATGAAAACAAGCAGAGTAATTGCCAAGAGTCCACAAACAGCTTCAAATACAGAGATGAAGAGAAAAGCCAGATACTTACACACACTGTAAACTGAAGAAAGAGAAACAGAAGAAAGGAGAAATACAGGAAATAAAGGTGGCCAAGATATTAGGAACACATGTGCAGCAAAGCCAGCATACTGTCATTTAATGCAGGTGCAGAAAGAAAACCTGCAAATATGCTACATTTAAACATAAGTTTGGTCTGATATGCAATATGACAGCCTGGATTCACACCGTTACTTCCTGCATGACATGCTTTCATGAGTGGGTGTGGCCTGTCTGTAAGTGCAGCACTAGGACTGGGCGATAGACTGAGTTTCTAAAAAATATCAATATAATAATAATAATAATAATAATAATAATGATTGCATTTATATAGCGCTTTACAATTCCACTATTCATTCACTCTCACATTCACAGGCAGCTACAGTTGTAGCCACAGCTGCCCTGGGGCAGACTGACATATCGCACCACCGGCCCGTCTGACCAACACCAGCAGGCGGCAGGTGAAGTGTCTTGCCCAAGGACACAACGGACAGAGAGAGCTGGGGATCGAACCAGCAACCTTCCGGTTACAAGATGAGCTTCCCAACCCCCTGAACCACAGGGGGTATACTTTTATACGAGATATAAGATATGACAATATTATTTATATCCACATCGTTTATGTTGTGTTATAATTATACTTGTGGAGCCGCTCTCTCGTCCCCCATCGCTTCACCTGCAGGCAGCGACAGGATGGACACGGTAGCTATTGAAGCGGAGCTGGTTGGTCGAATATTTGGAGATGGTTTGGATTCAAAGTGTCAGCAGCAGAATAAAGCGTCCTGACAAAGGGTTCGAGCACTGCTCATCTTTTCCACCATTTACAACAGCGCCATAAAGCGCGTGCTGTATCTCAGAGTCCTCCCAGCCTCCTGCACCTGAAGCAAACGGCGTTATAAAACGCACACACGTGGATTATGGGAGGGGAGTGACATTACTAAAGCAGTGACCATCGCTGAAGACATGGTCTCCACTGTGGAACAGGAGAGCTTCATACAGCTGCTGAAACACCAGTTACCCAGTCAGAGATACTTTGAGAGTTACTGCCAACAATGTTTACTGAAGTTACCGAGAAGCTCGCTGCCCGGCTCCACAAAGCGTCTCACTGATGACATGTGGTCCAGCAGCACCTGTGAGCCATACATGGAAGACTGGACTGAAACCTGCCCGTCTCCAGACCACACAGCTGAGGCAGGATGCTCTCACAACCTGGCTAACGAGGCTAAACATGGGGCTTTGGTCACAGGCTTCATCTGGACACTGCTGAGTGCAATACTGAATCAGCTGATTTGAAATAAGACAGAAATATGATATCAAATGACAATCAAACTGTAGTGAGAACACACCAACGACCGTACGTCTTCCTGATTTTGTGCCAGACTAATCTGTCAACAGCATCAGGCTTCAAGGTTACAACGTTCACACCGACACTGAAAATCCTTTCACAAGCTGAAAAACACCATTACTGTATTTTATTTAATAAAGACCAATCATTTATATCCGAGTGCATCTGCATCTGCATCTGAGTGTCCATGTGACATCTCGCACACGTAGCTTTGACTGAGAACTCTGTTTTTCCTTATGGGTAGAAAAACATGTACAGATATATATTGCATAGACATTCAGCTAAAGAATATCGATACATGATTGTTGGGCCACATCGCCCAGCCCTATGCAACACATGCAACAGCAGTGGGTTAAAGCTTGTTAGCACTGAAGCTTCAGCGAGTTAGCAGCTGTGAAAGGACAATAACAGCCACATTTAATAACATGCCCACTGCTGCATCATTTACAACCATGCTGCTGAGATTGTAAACTGTGACTGCGCTCATAATGCAGCGAGTTGTCTTGAAAATGTGCCGCTCATGTATGTTAGCCTGTAACGTCTTTCTAACAACAGCACAGTGCTGCTTTGGTCACTGGCTGCTTCTTGAACCTGATCATTTTATGTTATTGTTCATTAATCTTCAGAACATCATCTGCGTGTCGTGACATCACCGTTTAACATTGGAGTGAAATTTCACCTTCGTACATGAAACACCTGTGAAAGATTATAAACTGTATTTCCACATGTGTTTGCAAGTTTTAGTGAATTGCTCCAACTATTTTCAATTGTGGTGGCTCCACAGTTACTTTATTAATTTCTCCACCTTTTACTCAGGAAAAGCGATAATAAACAGCGCAGTGCTGAGTCATGTTATCTGCTGCACTAAACGACTGTGTTTGTGTGAAGGCTCACCTGAGACAGGTCTGGGATATCTCCTCGATCAATTCCAACTTGCTGAAGGCAAACAAACCGAAAATCAGACTGAGAAACAAGAGCCAGCTGATCTCCATGATCACACGCTCCCCGACAGGCTGAATAAGACTTACCTCTGCGACTTTGAGGAACTCGGAGATTCTTGTCATTCGTGTTAGAAACTTCTTGTAGAGGTCCAGTCCTTCTTTGCATTGAACTTTTTTCATGTCAAAGTATTTCTCTGTTAATCACACACAAAAAAGAAATTCACTTTATTTTTAGGTTTTTCTGCAGGATATATCTGAGGTGTGATCGTCAAGGATCAGGATTTGGTCCACAAAAATCAAAACACACCTTATTAACCGTCCCTGCAAGTTCTTATAACAGCAACAACAACAATAATAACTTTCTACATTCTTCTACATGCTGAATGATTTCTATTGCATTCTGTCTGCAATAGAAATCAAATCTTCTCGCATGTCTGCTCCAGAACTTCCATGAACGTGGACCTTGTAGCTGCTTTGCTTTCACTCTTCTGTCCAGTTCAAACCAGCTCGATGGCGTTTCAGTCTGTGCTGGACTCTCCGTGTTTCCAAGCTTGGCACAGCTGGACTGTTTGGGTCATTGTCCTGCTGCAGGATGAAGCTCTGAGCAGAGGGTCCTGCATGGAGCTGCAGAGCTGTGAAGCTGTTCTGGTTCAGGGAGCCTCTCACGCTATACGAGTCACCGACCCTGGATCAGCAAACAGCCCGTCACACTTCCTCCTCCATGTTTGACAGTCGATGCCACTCACTGTGGATCCGTCCTTTCACCTACTCCACAGCAAAGGTCCTGCATGATGAACCGAAGAGTTCAAATGTTGATCCATCATCCATGAAACCTTCTTGCAGTCTTCAGCAGTCCAGTGTTTCACGGCCCAGACGAGCCTCTTCGTCTCATTCTGACGTCTTCTTTCTCGCTGCAGCTCGTCCTCTTCAACCTGCAGCTCCAAGTTTCTCCTCCCAGCTGAGACTTTCTCACTACGACCACTATGAAGCTGCTTGAAGCTGTTGTCCTGTGAGCCGCCATCACACAGCTGTTAACTCTCAGGAACGTGTCTGATTCAGTCGTTGGGTCTGCAGACCTCTTCCTGTCACAGGAAGCTGGACTCACTGACACCTTGACTTCCTCTGCAGTTTCTCTGTAGGACAGACCTGCATTTATACGTGTTATGATGGTCTGTCTTCTACTGTTAATCGCCTCTTTTGCTTTTATGCAGACAGAGGGGGAAGTAATCCAGAGAGGCTGGAACAGCTGTAGGACTCAGTAGCAGCTTTCAAGGCTGGATCAACCTCCACTGTTGCACAACAGCTTTAAACTGTTATTTTTGTTCCCTGAAAAAGGACATTTTCTGAATGTGCTTTATTTTTCTGTTTGCACTCTGGAAGTTCAACACTTACCTTTGTACCATTTCAAGCTATTCATTGGATTTGAACAACTTGAATTGCAATAAATAACTGGAAAAACTGGGCTGTTATCTATTGACCAGTAGAGTATCTGGAACCATTACTTCCAGTCAACAGCTACCAAATACGAATTCAACACTAGAAACTCGTCCAGATGTTTTATCTCCCTAATCTGTCATACAATACAATAACAAGGACACCATTAAACTTCATGTCATTCAACTGCCCAATTACTTTTGTGCCTCTTAAAATAAAAATGTCTGTAATTCCTAAACATTCATCATAAAACTCTGTTAATTAAAGCTGTGTATAAATGTCTAAAATAAGGTGGAGAGCCTCATCTAGTGAAAGGTCCTGTGAAGGTAAAATAACAGGATGACAAAAAACAAGCTGTTCTTACCCAGCAGGTTGATTATGCTCTCGTTGTAGGCCGCAAACAGCCGGATCGCATCTTTAAACAGAAGCATGAAGGCTGCGTTGATCACACCGTTTGTCAGTTCATTGGCGTTGACCTAAAAGAGAGGTGCTGGTGTTAAAACATCGTGTTTAACCGTCCAGATGCTCAATCATCCAGGTAAGTAAATCAGAGTGAGTCTCTTCATTTCAACGTAGCCTGACTTCTTCAGTCTCCAAGACGTCACCTGGATGAGTGACGAAACGCTGCGTCCAGGTAAACAGAATCAACCTGCACTTATTTTATAATTGTGGCAAAACAAACTGATTCATGAACCATTTGAATTTTCTGTAAAAATGGTTGAGGAGTAACGATAATGTGTGGCGCATATGGTAAGATCGAGGCAGTGCTGCTTTTCAGACAGCAGTACTTTGTGCTGCCCAGTAAAGTTCGTCTTCGCTTCTTTCAAAACCATTTTTGCCTTAATTTGGTCTAAAACGGTAACAAAGTTAAAGCCATGTAAAGAGCGCTTATAAAACACGCCCACCACTGCGCCAACAGGCTAACAAACAAACAAGAAAAGTAGTTATAGTTACTTAACACAGTTAAAGTAACTATGTTAGCAACTGAGTTACAATATTATAAAGTAACTAATTACTAGGAAAAGTAACTATTGTGTTACTTTAAACAATGTTCATCCCTCTGTGGTCGAGGGCGTTTTTGACTACTTGTTGTTTCGCCTTTAAAAACGATTTTTCCTGCCTTGTTTTGTTTGGTACCGTTGTTTCAGCACAACCTCACACGTCTGAATTTACAGTTATTTTTTCATTTGACATACTGTATCAGCACAGCTGATCTGAAACCAGACAGAAAATATAAAATTCGAGTAGAAAAAGTTATTTTTACTGTAACAACCACGAACATGTTTAAAAATCATTCTCTTAACTGCAAAATGCAAACATAAAATGTAAGTTTTATAAACCTTTGCACAAGTTTTACAAACAACAAAGTTATTTGCAGCTATTTACCTAAAATGCAGCCAAGCTGTTATTTTATAACCATTGAAACTATTTACAGAACAATCAGCTGTTCTGCATCAAATAAGATGCCACACGATCTATTTGTGCCCCTCCCAAAAATCATTTCTGTCCACTGTGAGATAAAAAAGCACATCACAGCCTGATACCTGCAGCCTGACAGCAGCAGGTGTGTCACTGCTGCTGTCTCCACCTGCAGACAGCGTTTACACTGTAATCTGCCTTTGGTGGCTTTTTGGCAGCAGCTGTGACCTTCAGCAGTCGCCTCGTTGTTCTGACACACACAACAGCACTATCCACTACACTACACACTAAATGTCACAAATCTCTCTCTCACCGCCGTCACTCCTAAAACTCGCCCTCTTCCCAAACAACCAAATGCCATTTTTTGATTGGTCAACATGGTATATTTTCCACAAACAGGAAAGGGTGGGGTTTGGGGGGTTTTGGGGGGGTTGTTTTTGCTTGCAAGCAGAGAGGTCATTCGACGCTTCCCACAGTAAACTCCAGAGTTCGATTATTCAGGAGAAAACATAGCATATATATTTTTTATCATAACTCTGGTTTTTCAACACAATTTAAAAACGTCGACACTTGTAACACAGAAATTGATACTCTGGGTCGACATCAGCATCTTGTCGCTATGTCATCTTAAACTGGTCATGTGATTGATTTACTGCGACTGTTTTCTTCTTCCTCAGCCAATCAGTAGCACTCGTGCGATTGTTTCACAATAAGCTGATGACAGCAGTGGAAACACAGCAACATGTCCGCACCACTTCAGTAACAGTAACAGCGTTGTGACGATAGAAATAGTAATTAGATTACTGGTTACTGAAACGCTGTTATTCCATCACTGTGAGTTTGAGACGTCTGACGATGACGAGCACTCACATTGAAATCAAGCAACACGTCCATCTGAGTCTGAATGACAGAAACGGTTTTAAGGAGTTTCTCTGTGTTCATGGTTCTCATGACTCCATCAGGCCTGTGAAAGCAAAGAGAAAACATTCATTATTTAACGTACTTTAGTTTTATTGTCGCCCATGGTAACAATCGTTTCTTTGCTGTGGGTCAGAGCTCTCATTCTTAAGGTTTTGCTAAAAGATAATTAATGTTCATTTAAGTCTTTGTGTGGATGGTCTGCAGATATGTCTCTACTATCTAAAGGATGTCAAGACTGCAAACGTCACAATAGAAATATTAATGAAGAATTAATGAAGTTATATGTAATTTAATGAGATGTGCAGCTGTCCTATGCAGTGAAGTAAAATTAGGACTATAGTTGCATTTGGGGTTAGGGCCTAATTTTACAAACTAACCAGTAAAATTAGGCCCAACATGACAAAATAAAATAAAGATAATCAAATCCACAAGAAGATGCTGAAGCTGCTGTCTGGAAATATCTTGCCTTTAAAATGCTGAAGTGAAGCAAAACCAGGAACTCGGCTTTCCTCAAACAGAGCTGCAGAAGTTATATGTTGCTTTCTGCAACTTTAACAAAACTGTCACAAGGAAACAAAAGTAGTGCAACGATATTTTCAACCCCGGTCACCCCGCAGTGTCACACACGATCACCTGAACAAGAAACTCAAGCTTTGGGGCTCAGGTGTAAGAAAGGACGAACAGGAGTCGGTGAGGAAACATGAACCTTACCCTCTTTTCACTTTAGTGAAGTCAAATGCGACCTGTCTGTAGGACACAGCCTTCTCGTTCAGGTAGCGGCTGTACCTCCTGATGAACGTCGACATATCGTAGCCTACGTTAGAAACCAGAGAAGAGACGAGTGAGTAGAAACGACGTATCGCAGGGAAACTGCTGTGGATGTTTGTGAGATACCTTGAAGGCCACTTCTGTCCAAAAAGTTGCTGAGGTTAAAAAGTGTGTTTCTTGAAGCCAGATATTGTATAAATCTCTGCAAAAAAACACCACATGTTATGAACCGTGAATGTCTGCAGCAGCGCTGCACGCCCACAGACACTCGAAGCCCGTCACAGATTTAACTGTCTGTGAAGCTGGATTAACTATGAGCTGTTTAAAGCTTTTATACCAGGGCTGTCCAACGCCAGGCCTCGAGGGCCGGCGTCCTGCAGGTTTTAGATATAACCGTGGGTCAACACGCCTGACTCACATGATTAGATTGTTAGCAGGCCTCTGGAGGACTTCAGGACATGTTGAGGTCATTTAAATCAGCTGTGTTGGACCAAGGACACGTCTAAAACCTGCGGGACTCCGGCCCTCGAGGCCTGGAGTTGGACACCTGTGTTCTTGTACCAGTACAGAACGTAACAGCACCGGGTTGATTGGTTGGGCCTTATATACTTAGATTAGTTTATGGTAGCTAACTAGTAACAGAACCAAAAAAAGGACACTAAGACTAAAAAGCAGTCTGATAGAGGTCTTGATGCTCGATCATCCAGGTAAGTAAATCCCCAAAAGTTGATTCTGTCCATGTGGACGTTTCCGTGGGAGAAACATTTCATCATCATCAGGTGATCAACCATCATCCTCAGTCTCAGCTGACTGCACTGCTGCTGGTTTCAGTCATTGTGCAAATGTCCTGCTTATAAGGTTGAAACCTGCAGTCAGCTGAGACTGAGGATGATGGTTGATCACCTGGATGATGATGAAACGTTTCTCCCGCTGAAAACGTCCAGAAACATTTATGTTTGCGCGTGATGCGCATGTAGTAACCCGCATCTTGTGGACATCAGCTGTTTATGCCACTCAGTGCATCACAACTCAGAGGAAAGGTCAGAGTGTCTCACTGCAGCTTGTCTGGTGAAACAGCCGTCCTCCTTTATTAAGTGCTTTACAAATACAAACATTACACTTCCTGTTTCAGTGCAGCTAGCCAAACAACCAGTTGGTGCTAAAGACAGTGGAAGCAGACGGTATGTTCTCGGTTTCTTCACATACAGCTCATTGTTGTGGCGAGGGGGGCCTCGTTTTCCACTTAGTTACTGGTTACCTTACTAATTATTTAGCATACCTGATGTTAGCCTATCAGCTGCCACTAACCAACCTGTTGACCTCATATCCTGTTTTGGCACAAGATGGCGCTAAACATGTTGTGAATACTTGAAACACCCATTTCTTAAACCAGTGTTCACAGACGGCGTTGAAGCTGTGACGGTTCAGAGCTCCGTGGTGTGAACGAGCCTTTGTACTGTTTCATGTCTGCTCGCTGACCTCATTGCCATAGACCATCAGATGGTGTGTGGTGGTGAGAGACTTGAAGACAACCACCCAGCTGGTGCTAGCAGTCCGCTCAAACAGGGTATCAGCCAGCTGAGGGATGTTCACATTCATCTCGTTGGTGCACTGGATCAAGTCTGCAGGATGAGGGAAAAATGCAAAGTGGGAAAAGATAAGCTGAAGTCCTGCTGAGGCAATAATGACCTGCCTGAAACATCAGTCTGTGAATAAATAATTTCATTCTCATCACGTTAAAAAGAAAACAAACATATTCAGGAATTAGAAGAAATCATCAAATCTTTAGAGAAGCCGACATGAACCACCAGGAACAGGAAACACTGAATACAATTCAACTTTATTGTCATTGCACATGTTACAAGTACAAGGCAACGAAATGCAGTTGCTAAATACTGAAAAACGTTTGTAATGCAAAACTTGAATTAAAAGAAACGTTTATATTTAAAAAAGGAAAAAAACAATTTCTAGTACAAAGACTTCACTTTTTTCAACATGGTAATAAATCCAGATTCTAGCTAACCAGTGACCAACCAAGAATCGACTGTGTGTGCGATTAAAGATTTATCGGGCAACACCGTCTGAGATCCTGAAAGAAGAAACATCACTTTCAGGGACTTTTACAAAACTTTATATTCACAACAGATACATTCATCAAAAAACAAAGTTGATCAGTTTCTTGACAACATAACTTTTCCAAAACTACCAGACAGTCAGGCAATGGCACTGGACTCACTGCAGGAAGCCCTGATAAGTTTGCCCAACAGTAAGGCTCCAGGTCCAGACGGCTTTCCAGCAGAATTCTGGACAATTCTGGCTCCATTATTCCACAGTTGCAGAAATCAAGGAAAATGACAGACGTCCACCAAACATGAATCTCCTGCTAAAACCAGGCAGAGACCCTGTGTTTACTACCATCGTCCAATATCCCTTATTAATGTAGACCTTCAAATAATCTGCAAAGCTCTGAGATCAGAGAAGAGAACCCCCTCATAACTCATCCTGACCAAACTGGCTTTCACTAAGGGTAGGCACTGATCAACAAATACACGTAGATGACTTAATCTGATTGACTGTTCATGCAGTAAAAACACTGAAACCACAGTTTTGTTTCTAGATGCAGAAAAAGTGTTTGACAGAGTTAACTGGAAACTTTGGTTTTGATCCTCTTTCATTAACTGGTTAAAAATATGATATAATTCAGCTTGTTTCAGAACAAACGACCAAACATCCTCCAGCTTCTGTCTCCTGAGGCCCACCAGGCAGGGACGCCCACCAGGCAGGGACGCCCACCAGGCAGGGACGCCCACCAGGCAGGGACGCCCACCAGGCAGGGACGCCCACTCTCCCCGTCACTGTTTGCAGTTTTTATCCAACCACCTGCAGCAGCAGTTAGACAGGCTGCAGTGATTAAGGGCATGAAATGCAATACATCCCTCTTTATGCGGATGATGTGTTGCTTTTTCTCCAGCACTCACAAACCAATCTCTCTGAGGTAATCACACTGATAAACTCTTTAGCAAGAGTTTCAGATTATTCAATAAACTGGTTAAAATCAGTTCTTCTGATTAACTGCTCCATAATCCTTCTTCTGCCCCACTGCAATCTGGAAATATTAAATATTTAGTAGGGGTGCAACGATACTCCTATTGATTTTGAACCGTTCGATACAGTGCTTTCGGTTCGGTACGCATATGTATCGAACAATACAACATTTTTAATTTATTTTATCAACTTTCCTTCTGACGATGCTGTCTGTGTTGAGCGCTCAGTGGATCTGCGCTCGACAGTGCAGCCTAGGCGGAGTAGTCGAACGCAGATTCACTGAGCGCAGCGCAAGCTAGCAGACAGAAGCTAAGCTCGTTGCAACATGGCAAATTGAACCTCCCCCACCCTCATTCAGATCTGGCGTTTGGAACTATTTTGGTTTTCATGTGACGTATGACCCTGAAGGTAAGCGCGTCATGGACAAAAGTAAAACCGTATGTTGGATGTGCCACGCAATGCTCAATTACATGGGTGGGAACTAGTGCGTTAGCACAGTTAGCTCGTTAGCGCAGTTAGCTCGTTAGCGCAGTTAGCTCGTTAGCGCAGTTAGCTCGTTAGCGCAGTTAGCCGTCCAGCCCCAAGCACGGGGCGATCCGCGGTAGCTTGTTAACGGAGATTTGCCGTGTTAACGTCATTTCAGATTAACGCTGACAGCACTAGTGGGAACACAACGAATATGACTGCACATTCACTCCGACATCATCCTCGTGCAAAGACAAGTGGAAGCAGACAAAAACAACAAGCAGCATGCTACAAACTTTACCCGAGTCATTTAGACAGCCGTTAGCACATGATTCTCCTTATGGGGACCTGATATGTTTAATATGCTGCTGAGAATATAGCCCAGAAGAAGCGTATAGTATAGCTTTTATTTTGGAAAGAGACATTTCTCTGTAATAAACTCTCTTTTCCAAAGATGAGGGATTTCTCAATCAGCGAGATTTTTTTTTTTATTACATTAAATTTAAAACTTTAAAAACTGTTCTTTTGACTTAAAATATATTTATAATTTTAATAAATGACAAATTAAAAAGGCATGAACATTTTTTTTTGTATTGAAAAAATATCGAACCGTGAATTTTGTGTATCGTTGCACCCCTAATATTTAGGTATGGCATATGGTAGATGGACTGGTTCTTATATAGCATTTTTCTACTCAATCTCAAGCACTTAAAGCACTTTACACAACTTGTGCTTTCACTCACTCACTCCCATTCACACAAACACATTTTCCTTAGTGCTTTCTACCCAACATTCACACACACTGACTCTTAAATGGAAGCTGCAGTAGTTTTTCTGAAAGATGACTTTTTGCTACAGATATGTGACATTTTGATACTCCGATGAGTATGGAGTTGCTCTCCGATCAATGCATCGGAAAGCAACTTGGGGTTAGTGTCTTGCCCAAGGATATTTGGCATGCAGACTGGGAGAAGCCAGGAATCGAACCGCCAACCTTCTGATCAGTACCTGCTTAGCTTCCGAGATCAGACGAGATCTCTCCTACGCTTGCAGATTTAACTAAATTAAACCACATCTTAGGGCTGGGCCATATCATACCGTTCACGGTAATACTGGTATAATGTTGGGCAACGATAAGAAAATGAAATATGGCGATAGAATATGGGTAAGATACGTGTGCGCAGTGCCTTTGTTTACATACGCACATGGCGCCGACGCAGAATGAGAAGGATGAAAGTGGATCGTTGAATGAAACGGATGAACCAGAACTGGTTTGTAAAAATGCTGCAACTTCACTGGTGTGGAACTGGTTTAGCTTTCGTCCGTCAGATACACAACCAAGCACTATTTTTGGTAGCGCATGCTAGCGGGCCGTCGTTATTACCGTGTTGTTTGGAAAATACGACACTTAAAATCAATCCTTTGATTTTTCTGAAAGTCGACAGAGCCCCTTATAATCCCGTGTGCCTTATGTATGAACTCTGGTTGTGTTTACTGACCTCGAAACGATTTTATGTGCACGGCGCTCGAAAATCTGTCAAATGTTTCAGTACGACTTTGCTAAGCTACGAAGCCGCACCGCTTGATGGATTGTCGGAGCATTACGGCTATCGTAGGCGGAGCCTCGCGGAGTGATACGTACTGTGCTTCAACATAATGTTACCGTATTGTGTGTGTATGACCTCTTTTTACGTTTTGTGGATATTATACATGGTTATGCTGAGGATATGTCGGCCAGTTTCCACTGGAAATGCCTTTTGGTTAAACTGTCAGCAAAGAATTTGCATTTGCACTGTTAATTATTTATATAACTTTAATGCACATAAAAAACAGCTGCTTGTTTAAGTGAAAATACATTTCTGAGGGTTTTTTTTGCACTAATAAAGTTGTGGAGTTGTAAAGCATTTTGTCTCGTGTCAATTATATCATCAGTTATATCGTTATCGCAAATTTTCAAATGTATATCGTGATAAATATTTTCGGTCATATCGCCCTGCTCTACCACATCTTACAAAGAAAGTAGAAGACGATCTGGGAAGATGGAAATCTCTACTCAGATCACTCATGGGAAGGGTCACTTCAATAAAAACGATGGTCTTGCCAAAAATAAATTATTTATTCTCAGTGATCCTGAACAAACTTTCAGCTTAAAAACAAAAGACCAAGGATAAAGGAGGACTACATCTGCCTGACCTTCAACAATACTTCTCAGCCCACAGGCTTCAGTTCATCTCAGGATGTTAACACACCATCTTAGCTGAGCCTTGGCTAGATGTAGAACAAGCACGTTGCAATAATCGAGAGATTTCAGACCATTTATCAGCTCAAACATCAAACGACATGAATGCTTTAAAAGCATCAACATCAGCTCTTCTCTGACAGCAGGGTGGGAGTTCCTAAAAAAGACGAGTTGTTCCAGATAGGTGTACGTTTGCATGGGATAAATGAAGACTCAGTATCCCTTCCAATTTCAAAAAATAAATGGGAAGCAGATCTGTCAGATTAGATCAAAACTTCTGATGTAAGATTTGCTTAAACATCTTTAAATTGATTAGAAATCCCAGTCTGCAATTATTACAACACAAAATACTACACAGAGTGCACTATGCAGGTCAACAGGTGTTCAGGTTTCACATCAACTGCTCACAGTGTGATGGCAACACACCTGACAATCACGTCCACGCTCTGTGGTTCCACCAGAGGTTTTGGTGAAGATTTATCAAAGTGTCTGAAATTTAACACTCCAGCCTCCCCTTCAGTTTTTCTCTTGGATGATGTCACTACAGAGATGAATGCAGTCCACATGGCTCTCACCACCGTGGGCCGCTGCATCCCTTCCCTCCCCATCCCCAATTACTTCCCTCCTCCCGCTCCATCACACCCCCCCAGGGCCTTGAGGTACAGGTGTGTCGCTGAGGTGCAGGGAGGCCTCCCTCCTCTCTCCCTGTGCCTCGATGTTATTCCACACCTCAATGACACATATATATGGGGCGTTGGGGTGGACACACTAAACGGCATCTAGAGGACGATCTGCTTATTCAGCCTCACCTCTGGTGCCGGTGCCCACTTCTCAATTTTAAATACATGTAGACATTGAGGGGTTTTGGGAGGGGCCGTGCTGACACCAGCTGTTATCTGGTACAGGGTTTTTGGCACCATGCCCCTCCCCTGTTTTAAATGCACTTCACACCACATGTGATTGGACCGTTCTCTGTTTGCCATCTGGGGCGGGGGGCCGGGGGGCCGGGAGGAGGAGCTGTCCGTCTGGTTGGGGTCTGAGCTGGTGGGCTTCCCTGCTGCTGCAGGACCGGGGGTCATCTCCTGGTTCTGGTGCCTGGACATGGGAGTATAGAATATGTATGGGGATGTGACGGTGTGTGTACTACTTTCAGCTCTGTGTAATGAGTGCTGACTATATGGGAAGGCATGTTTGTATCTGTGTGTCATATTGGGTCATAGACTCCAGCTCTCTCAGAACATCTCAGGCCCCCCAGGTATGGAAGCCCATCTCCCCCCCACCACACTCCCTGCCAGTGGCTGCTGCCTCCACCCACCGGTGCATTGGTGGTTCTCTGTGTCCGGCGCTGGGTACTTGGGTGTGTACTGGCTCACTCCCGCAGGCTGCTTGGCGGGACCTGCCCCCCTTGGCTCGGTTAGGCCCCTTCCCTCGGATCTCTCTGGGCCGGGGCTCGGTCTGCTGTGTTCTTTTTGCTTTTTTTGGGGGGGGGGGCCTTCAGACAATAATTCTGATTGCTACAGTCCCGGACAGGCAAACAATAAATAAATAAATGTAGATATTAAAGGGATTCAAACTGAAAATACAGACAATAAAATACACATTGTCAGAATATCAGCCTAACTTTTCCTCACAAACCTCTCTTCTGAAGTCAATCATATCAGACTACTCCATCAACTGGACTATATCAGCAGCTCCTCTGAATTGTGATTTTAAGAATACCAATACTCATCGCTCTTATTGCCGGC
The DNA here is from genome assembly GCF_056152115.1 of Neolamprologus brichardi. Taxonomy (NCBI): domain Eukaryota; kingdom Metazoa; phylum Chordata; class Actinopteri; order Cichliformes; family Cichlidae; genus Neolamprologus; species Neolamprologus brichardi. Next base: position 813,349 of record NC_142113.1, read on the forward strand.
GACGGCCGGGTACGGGCCGACGCTCCAGCACCATCCTTCTTCAGGGCTAGTTGATTTGGCAACTGGATAGCATAATGGTAAGACTATAAGACTTGTGGGAGTTGCAAGTTCGATTCCTGTCCCACCCAGATCAACAAGGTCGAAGAACTGGCTGAAGGAGTTCTTCAAATCTAATGTAACAGATTTGAAGGATGGGTCGGGTGTATCCTTCATGACCAAACCTATCCCAGAATTCATAGCGCGGCGCTGCAAATTCCAGTTTCCAGCAATGGCGGCGCTACTAAGTTTTAATATTCCTCTTATTATTCTTTCTGGGTCACAAAATAAACTTTTAAGATTTTTCAGGTGAGAATGTTTCTGTGTAAACCTCAAATATCTGCTCAGTTTATCAAGACATCACATACTTGCAAAAGTACAGCTCGATAGCTAGCCGGGGGTTCAAGGGTCACTAGAGCCGGTGAGAACAGCGAACTCCCTGCACATCGTTTCAAACCCCCGCGGTCTTTGGCTACTCAGGTTAAACATGATATATAAGTCACTTAGATAACTTAAAAATGTTATTGTTGGGCTTTTTTAGTGTTTTATTTGTTCCTGAGTAAATCGGTTTGGCTGAGATTAAAGTTATTAGATTAGATAAAATAAAACTTTATTAATCCCCTGGTGGGTTCCTCCTTGGTTTTCACACAGCTGAATAAACGTCAAACAGAAAACTGATTAAACAGAAGTGTGAGACGGTCGAGAGTTTACTCCAGTGTCCTGTTCAATGTTCCCTCTAATGTTTCATGTGTCTGAACACACAAACTCCCTGAGCGTCCCTTGGACACTGTGAGCGACAGCAGACGTGTGCACTGTGGTCACGCCAGCATCGAATCATCCAAGTTACATGTTTATTAAAGTAATCAAATTACAGCATTTATGTTAGACTACTTTTAATTACCTGCTTTAGCCCACTTACAATGAGAATTAAAATAAATCTTGTTCATGTGTAGCATGTTAACACTATTGGAAGGAAAAATAACTTCAACTCCAATTTTGAAAACAAAACTTTATTTTATTTTTTTCAAAGCTCTGACTGTATTATGAGTCTGTGGTCTGGGAGAGAGTCTGTAACTCTGTCTGCAAATACAGTAAATAATGACCAATGTTGGGTAATTAATTATATAGTTACTTCTTCAAAAAAGTTACTGAGTTATGCAAAGAAAAGTTTTTTGCAGCTGTTTACCTAAAAATGCAGCCAAGGTGTTTTTAAATAAACATTTCAAACTATTTACAGAACAATCAGCTGTTCTGCATCAAATCTGATGCCACACAAATTATTTGTGCCACAAAAAATAATTTCTGTCCACTCTGAGATGAAGGAGAACAACAGCCTGATACCTGCAGGCCTGACAGCAGCAGATGTGTCACTGCTGTAACACCTGTAACACTCAGCAGTCGCCTCATTGTTCTGACACACACAACAACACTATTGACTACACTACACACTAACTACACACCAACTACACACCAACTACACACCAACTACACACCAACTACACAGGAAAAGGTGAACTATGCTGATGTTAAATCTGAGCGACACAGGAAGCATTTCATCTATAAATCAGAATCTGGAGGATTTTTATGCTTTGGGTGGCTGTAGCTCAGGAGGTAGAGCAGGTCACCTACTGATCGGAAGGTTGGTGGTTCGATCCCTGGCTCCTCCAGTCTGCATGCCAAGTATCCTTGGGCAAGATGCTAACCCCAAGTTGCTCTCCGATGCGTCCATCGGAGTATGAATGTGTGTGAATGTAGTTAGATAGCACTAAGTATAGATAAAGTGCTTGTGAGAATGGGTGTGATTGGGTGAATGTGGCATGTTGTATAGAGTGCTTTGAGTACTCTGTGAGAGTAGAAAAGCGCTATATAAGAATCAGTCCATTTACCACACTAACTACACACCAACTACACAAGATTTGTGCTAAACGTCTCAAATCTCTCAAAACATGCCGTCACTCCTAAAACTTCCCCCTCCCTAAACAACTAAATGCCATGTTGCCATATCATTTTTTGATTGGTGACATGGTACTTTTTTCCACCAATAGGAAAGGCTGGGGGGGGGTATTTCTGCTCACAGGCTTTCGAGCGTTGTCCTTATAAAACGCAGTTTTTCCCGTTTCTTCCTGCAGTAAATATAAACAACGACAGTATTCAGGAAGAAAAACAAACATTGCAGATATTTTATCATAACTCTGGTTTTACGGCCGATCAACACAATTTAAAAACTGGTATAAAGTCCACACTTTTCCGTCAGTTGTTCGTCTGTCCTGCTCACATCTCCAATGGTTGTACACGCTGTCATTAACGTGGCTTCACTCCACATCAGCCGCTTTGCTAAAACACCGGTGTCGGCACATAAGGACGCTGTCATAGCCTGTCAGCGACGTGGATTAGCTGCGTATATACGAATGTGAATCGCATCATTGGCTGGACTTTGGGATAAGGTGGCATCGTTCTGATCCCATACAGGAGCAGCCAGTCACTGAATAACACTGCAGAACAGAATTGTTAAAGTTTTAATTTTCATTTTAATTCAGGTTAGATTTATTTTATTTTTTTATAATATTTTTTTATTATATTTTTTCTGTGCACAGCTTAGAGGGAACATTGGTCCTGTTATATTTTAGACAGCAAGGAGCAGCGGCTGAGTTTATTAAACTCCACCGAGACAATCTGCAAATTTCATTAAGTGTAATAAACAATCATCTTGTCTTAATTTTAGTTAGCACAGACCTTAAACACTTCAAGCTGTAAGCTAATGATAGTTGCTGGTGCAAGAAGCTGTACGTTTCCCATCCAATGGATGGTCCATTGGACGTGAAACATACATGTAGCCTTGCAGACTAATCACAAAAATAATCGGTGACTGGTTGACTATCAAAATAATCGTTTGTGGCAGCCCTAGTTTAAAATGTACTTTTTGATGCAGATCATTCTGCCATGATATACAGTAAAGATAATTGTTTAGAAAATAAAAAAGTTCCTTTCAGTAACTTAAAACATCAAACGCCACCAACAGAACCCAGAAAGCAGCTTTCAGTAGGCTTATTGTTGAGGAATACTTGCTGTATTCATCAATAATGCACAAGGTCAGCTGTGCTGGAAGTAATCTGCATTTACCGAGTCTTGGTAAAGTTGTAAAGTCGATAACCACGAAGCTGCTTCCAGAAATAAGACAGAGTCAGCTGCACAGCCTGTTGTACAGAGCTGTAAATGATTATGACTGTGGTTATCAAAGTCCAGCCTGTGTTCTGTATAGAAGAACGAGCTCTGTGACATCAGAGCCTTTCTGGATGTTGGTTGTATTAAATAAATACATCATGTGTTTCAGAAGAATAACACAGATTTTACAGGCGGGTTAAACTTTCTAAAGCTACTCGGCGAGTTCTTTGAAGGTTAAAGTGTGGGCAATAACATGCTGCTGGTAAATACAGCTGTATGAAGCGCACAGTACAGATCCCTGCTCACATCAAACACGTTGGGTTTACTTTTCTCGAAAGTTTCCTGAAACTCGTAAAAGCACCGTGTGGCCCTGTGATTACAGCGTTACACGTCCAGTATGTGCAGGCCCCACAGACACAGCAAATCAGTATTAACCAAAGAAACGGGAAGGAAATGTGCAACTTTTCTAAACAGGGAGACGAAACTTACAGTTCAAGTGTTTCTTCTTCGGCCCCATAATTTCATGAGTGGTTGCCTTGCAGACAGTTTTGGAAATCGCCGAGCCGGTGACGCTGTGCTGAGCGGCCGTGATCCTGTCGGTGATGCTCTGCCCGGACATCCTGTATCGGCTCGAACAAACTCTCCTTGCTGTTAGAAACGTCTCAGCAGACTGGCTTAGCTTCTTCAAAGGTTCTGTTCCACCTGACAACACAGGAAACAACCAGACAGAGAAGAAGTGATGAGAAGACGGCAGCCGTTAAATGGATCTCATGAGCTAGCTAGCTATCCAACCGGCTACAGATGAATTATTCACACAGCTTAAAAACACGAACTGAATGTGCAGCGACAAATAACATCCCGGCACTTAATAACGGTGTGATACGCACCCTGCCTTTCACTCGACCCGGTACGTCTGTAGCCGTTTTTTCCTCTTCCTGTTCAAGTCAACTCACATGTCGTCGCCAGATGGACTAAATGAAAGTAGAAGTTACTTCCGGTTACATTTTTCACAATAAGTGTAGCCTAATTTTCAGGAAAAATAAATAAAAGCACAACGATGAAATACCACTAACATTTTATGTCTTTGGTGTTATTTTAATTTAGTCTTTACAAAGCGATCAACAGATCAGCTCTAAAAGAAATAAAGTAGTGCAAATGGACCTCCACCATCGGGCTTTAACAGATTCGCTCTCCAGTAATTTTTCCATTCAAGTGAAGCTATTATATGAAATCCAACACTTCAGTTGCCATTGAAATAAAATGTGCATCATTTATTATTTATTTATTTATTTATTTAATTTCACACATGGTACAGGAGTAATTCATTTCCTATACACAACCTTCCTTTCAATTAAAGTAACACTGTTTCCAAAGGAGCAAGAAAAATTATTCTTATTGACACCTGCCCCCCATCTGTGATAAGACAAGTAGGCAACCTAAATTACACTCTGACAGTATTTTGCACATAACAAAAAACAAACCGAACAGAACAATATACTCAACAATGAGCAATACCACTAAACATCAAACTATAAGGATATTGTTTTCTACATTGATACACTGTGCCCTATTAAACCATAAATAAAGATTCAGTTCAAACTTTTATTTTAGCGTAAAAATGTGGAGTGCCAACTGTGCCAAAATTAATCAACTAAATACGTCATATGTCATAAATCATTTTAAATAATTTATTAAATGTGTCAATAATGAATGAAAATAGGAAATAACCAAATAAATATGTACACTTGATCACATTGTTTCTCCTGTATCCGTGGTTGGACTCATATGCGAATGCTCCTTTCCGTGTTCCCTTTTTCCAGGGAGGCAGAGGAGTGTGATTTCCCCTGTAGTTGGAGCACACCCTCCGGTCCCCCTTCTTAAAAACAGGAACCACCATCTCAGTCTGCCAGTCCAGAGCCACCGTCAGATCTCCATGCAGTGTTGCAGAGGCATGTCAAACAAGACAGTCCTTCAATATCCAGAGTCTTTAGGAGCTGAGGGCGAAGCTCGTCAGTACCGGGGTCGGCCACCAAAGAATTGTTTAACTACCTCAGTGACCTCGCTCCCAGTGACGGGCAAGCCGTCCCCTTCATCCTTAGACTCTATTTCATCGTGTCAGTCAGTGCCTGATTATATCCTCACCTGAAGTCAGCAGCACTGCACCTCTGCTGGACACGGTGTGAGTGGAGCACACGTATCTTTCCATGACCTGGATACACAACACTGGCAATTAAAGAATTAAAGTGGTTATTAACTCACTGTGTTAGTTAATATGTTCACATATTAACCCATGTTCACATGAAAGGGGCGGGGTTAGTACCATCAAACTAACCTACAAAGAACATCTCACTGGTCATGTGTCTTTTCTTCCACAGAAAATGATCCCTACCAGCACCAACAGGAATGTTTAATTGGTGATTAAAAATCTTTAAAGAACAAAAGATGTACGAGCAAATGCAGCACTGTTATAAAAAGGACACGATGTGAATGCTGCATTATTGTACGATCTACTGTACAATATAAAGCTCCTTCAGGTGACTGCTGTTGTGATTTGGCGCTGTGTAAATAAAAAATCTGTGAACCTGTTAACTTAGTGAGTGGTAAACGCTTTAATTCCAGTGATCTGTTTTATCACTGAGAGCTTTCTGTGTTTATTGCTAAAGTGACTGCTGCACTTCGGAGTCTACAACTTTAAACTGGATCAATTTATCCTTTAAAGCCTAAATGATATAGAAATTACTTTAGTTTCTTGGCAGATGAAAGTGAAATTAATTTACCTGATTGAACAGGTATTCTTGGTGTGTGCTAGTTTGTTCAATTGTGCAATCCCAGCTGTGTAAAAGAGACTTAGCAGCAGATAAATCTGAAGTAAAACAACATGTATGCATTTTATAAATCACCAAATAATACATGCACAGTCCTGTAACAGTGTGATGCACAGTTTGAACATCATTCAGTGGTTTTGGTAAGGTACGGCACACGTAAAACTTCCCCCAGCAGAGAATCTGTATTGGCTTTAAACATGCTGAGAATAAAAGATCCAGTGCAGATGTAGCACACCAAGTTTAAACCAAGACTCTGAGCAAACTGTTCCCTACTGTTGGAGTTTGTAATTCTCTCAGCTGCAGAATACGTACTGTTTAAGTGTTTGGAAGTAAAGATTAAACATAAAAAACTATTTCAACCACAGGCTTAGTTTACATACCAATTTAATATGAAGTAAGTATAGTAGGTGTCGTGCTTTAGACTCAGATATATAGAAAGTTGCATCTATGACTATAGTTACTATCATCAGGGAAGCATCAGAATGAAAAACTTTAGATGCTGTAGAGCTCCTGGTATCGGGATGTTATTTTCTGGAGAATTTATTTTCAATTCAATTCAATTTTATTTATATAGCATCAAATCACAACAACAGTCGCCTCAAGGCGCTTTGTCATTAGGTGATTATTTCATACCTGCTGATCTCTAATCTGGACCAAGCTGCTCTGGAATAGGTCAGGTTCACATAAGATACCACTGCAATGTAAGAAGAAGTGAGAAGTGTGTAAAAAGTGAACCACCTTATAAAGTAGTCTGACTCGAGCATCAAGCAAAGGTAGCAGGTAAGCAGATATTTTGGGTTCCTAGAGATAAACAATTTATTTACAGTGACCTCCGAAGCTTCCCTAACTTCCCTAATTAACTCATAATAACAACATAAAAAACCACATGGACTAGTCAGCACAGCTCAGCTCTCCTCCATCATCTGAACCAGCCTGTGACTCAACACACAGGGAAGTCAATTCAGCTTCAATCAGCCAGCCCAACTAGCTCACAAATAGCTGAGAATCACATAAAACTCACTACTCCTCTGACTCGCTCATTTAAACAGCTAAACGGCTCTGCATCGGAAATGTTCTTGACAAACCACCTTATAATCCAGAAAACAAGCAAAAGAAAACATTTCTATAGAAAAAACACCCCTCCTCTTGGTTTAGCCTGATGATGTCAGACATGACATCATCAGCACTTTCCCACACCTGCAGGAGTAGTGATGGCCAAACATACGAACAGCAGCTTAAACCTTAAAATGAACTGCGTCATCATGATTGCCTTCAGCTTCTGTGTGATATCATGTGACAGCTCTGGGCTGGTATTGTGCTTTGAACATGTATTTTTTTAGTGGGGTGAAAAAACGGTTATTTTTATGTTAATAATAAATAGTTTAGATAAATAAACCTTCCTTGGTTAAACATGAGCCATGGTGTGTTCTCCATGTTTTGTGACTTCTTGATGTTTTTTACCAATAAAATGATCACATGTATTCGTGATGTATTATTGTACAAACCACACATGAATAAGAAGCATTGAGCACGTTATTTGTAAAATGAATAAATACCACATTTATAAAGTTCAGCTTCATGAATCATTTTCTTTAAAAAAAAAAAACATTTCTGTGCACATACGGATCCACTTTATTTGAAATAAACAAACGACTCTTTTTTTTAAATGCCGGTATACAGTGGACGGCCAGATGTCCCACTTTTACATGGGGACTTGAACGTAGCTTATATTTGTGATCTGTGTGAAGCTGGCAGCGAGCTGGGACGTGATTGGTACGTATCAGGTGCACATGCATTCAAGATTTGTGAGCAAGCGAGAGATGTTACGTGTAGTTTCAGGCATTTGTGTGCACAGGAAGGTTTTTGAAAGAGAAAATGAACAGACTCGTGAAGCTGAACTTATAAATCGTGCGTAAATGATCAGCATTTATTCAGGTTTGTACCCATTCGGGGTGGCTGTGGCTCAGGTGGTAGAGCAGGTCAGCTGCTGATTGGAAGGTTGGTGGTTCGATCCTTGGCTTCCCCAGTCTGCATGCCAAATGTCCTTGGGCATGATATTAACCCCAAGAGTGTGAATGTAGATTAGTTTACACTTGTGTTTAGAGGTGCTTGTATGAATGAGGCATGTTGTATACAGTGCTTTGAGCACTCCGGGAGAGTAGAAAAGCGCTATATAAGAATCAGACCATTTTCATTTGTAAAATACTTGTGCTTCGTATTTGTGTGTGGATTGAACCTTGTGAGTCCTCAAAAGTTACACACAAATCCATTTTTGCCCTTCTTTTTTTAAATACTTCACTATTTTCCTTTTTCTTTCTGCCGTTTTGTGTTGTTTCACTTTGAATTTGTTTAAAAGGAAAAAGCTGAAAATTTAAATAGTTAAAAGTTGTAAATAGTTGGTTCTTGTATTATATGATTTATTTATTACATTTTATGTGGAGTGAATAAATAAAAGTATATTTACAGTGGCCCCTACAGACAAAGCGTGTACAAAACGCAATGGAAGTGCTCCAGGATGCTAGGGGGCAGTGTTGAGCTTTTGTTACCTAGTGGTTACACAAACCAGGAAGTACCAATGACCAGATCTGGTGTGTGATAGTAACAGGTAAATTTTTTTTTTAAATTATTTATATTTACATATATATATATGGCTGTTCGATATAACGATATATATCAGATGACAATATAAAAATGTCTATTGTTTGTTTAGTGGTGTCGCAAAATAAACTGTTTACAGCAATATTTTTCATCGTTCTGATGGTCACTGGCTATATTAATTTCTTAAAGTTCTCTTTCTCTTATATTTAATATAACCACACTACAGACTACACCTGTTTTTATGTGTTGTCGTTAGCAACAACGGTAACACCATCGCCTGTCCGCTTGTTTATTTTCCACATAGACCTTTCACAATAAAGCTCAGGATCCTGTTGAGACTTTTCAAAATAAACTGAATCATGTGAAAGAGTATGCAGAGTGCTTGCGGATGAGAAGCAAAAAAGAGCCGTCAGGTGCTAAAAAATAAACTTTAGACTCAAACGTTAGAACAGCACGTCGTGTAATAAATACAAAGAAAACGGCGGCCGTTACAGCTCATGTCTAAAAATGTATCGTTTCATGCATCGGTTAAAACACTCGACTCCAGCTACACGATGCTCAGCTGGAAACATTTCACACAAGTCGAGCTGCCCGAGATTCACAGAATTTACAGAAAATGTTACATTTTTGTGATTTATATCGTTATCGGGACGATAGATGTCTTATATCGTGATATGAGATTTTGGTCATATCGCACAGCCCTGTATGAGTGCTTGTGTATAAATACACAAACAATACACATATGTTTTCAATTGTGTAATTGTGTAATTGTGTAAGTGATCTTCGTAGCACTGTTTTGGAAGTTCAGTTAACGCTAGACATGTGTTTTGGAGTTTGTAGGTGTTTTGTCTCTAGGGGCCACCGTATATATTTATATATAAACATATATAAATAAAACCACGTTTTTTTACATTAATAATTCCTTTTGTGCATAATTTTATATTGTTGTTAATAAAAAATTAATTAAAGCAACAAAACAACCGGTTGGGAGCCGAAAGACCTGACTCTTTTTAGTGATTCGATCCGAAAGATCCGGTTCTCTAAAAAAGACTCGGAATTCCCATCACTACCACACAGCATGACTGAGAGAAACACGGGAAATACACAGAGGGATAACGAGGGAATGGGACACAGGAGGAGAGCACAGCAGCACAGCTGGGAGTAATCAAACACAACAAGAGCAGGGGAAGCCAAACTAGCCACACTGACGCGACGAAGGCTGTGCAAATTCAAAGAGTCCTCCAAATGTGGCGACAAATGCCTCCTTGTTTTCCCCGAATTTGAAGGATGGGTCGGTGTGTCCTTCGGGTCCTACCATATCCCAGAATTCATTGTGGGCCATACAGGAGTTTTTCTGATAACGATGGCAGTCAAAACGGGAGTTAATGCGGGAGACGAAACACTTTCAAATGTAAGTGTATGAAAATCTGGTGGTACAAAAGTTACATTTTTATAGCGGTTGTGTTGTTAGGCTTTGGCTTCTGCATAGACATGTTTTTTAAATTAAAATAATCGTAAACTAGCTTGTACGCTGGGTCCCGCGGTTTTTACATACGGGTAATTTAGATTTTTCCGAATGAACCTTTTTGTGATATGTTTTAGGGACCGAAGATCAAACGGCTGCAATGATAAAAATAAGAGGAGAAAACGATCTTCACTGTGGTGCAGGAATAAATCAGTTTACACATCACATGAGGACGGTTTTATTAACCCTCATGCTGTACAGAACCTGTGATGTTCCTCTGATGTTCTCCTGTGAAAACCTTTGGGTTTAGAGATTAACATAGTTGCCATGGTTTCCTCTCTTCTCTTATGTGTTGTGTGTGATCAGGACAATACTCGGGAAGTTGGGCCTGCAGGGGAAAGAAATGGGACAACTTAACACACATACGTACTTTGTATTTTTTTTATCAAGAAGATAATTATTAAGAACACAAGTTAAGAAATGTACAATTACTAAGAGCTGTTGTGGTGTTTTTATTTGTCTACTGTCATCTTTGATTTCCTGCCTTTAGGATTGCAAGTATCCAGGGTCAGGAGAGGGGGTCAGTGGGAAACCCCCTGCTGTGCGTGGCCCTGGTTTGCCCTCATGGATGAGGTGATAGGACAGATGCCTTCCATTAAGCCTCCTGTCCTAGTGTCCTCTCTCCCTGAGGACACTCCAGGGCCAAGCACAGCAGTGGGTGAGCAAAACGACAGCAGGGAGGAAGTGATGTGGAAACTTATTTCAACTTCTGAGAGACCTGAGTGTGTTTAAATGTTTACATTAAAAGTTAATCTATAATAAAGTGACACTCCATCTTTGTTCATTACAAAAATAGTGAATATTATGTAACCCAGTGTGTTTACACAACTCAGTAATGCACTACAACATTGTTATTGTTAATTGTGATTCATCATTACTCGGTTGATCAAAAGTAAATCAATAATAAAAGATAAATACTATAAATATAAGAATAAAACCCAAAGAGTATATTTAACACCCCTACTGGTTAGGAAGGAACAAGCCCCGCCTTCCCCAGCTCTGTACCGTCACGACACAGAGAGAGACGGAGGTGCACGTTTCACCGCCAAGCTTTTTGTTGGAAAATAACTATTAACTTGGTAAATTGAGCAAATATCCATACTGGAGATCTGCATGGAACTTGGAGAAACGGACCTGATTTGTTGTGAACATTTTGGACCTTGAAACCATCGCGGTGAGTCAGAAGCTGTTAAGCTAACCTTGAAGCTAACAAGAAGTTAACGGGGAATATAATGGCCCAATTTCAATGTTGTAGATCTGCACGGGAGCGGATGAAGTGAACAAGATCCTCTCTGAGAGTTGAACATTAGAAGTGTGCTGGTGAGTTAAACTGGGACTGGGCGAATCAGGCTAATTGAAAAGCTAACTAGCCTGGTGCTTGTAGCTGTAGCTGACCACGTTTTCACTGTGGGAGAACACACGGGGTTTCCCACGGAGTTCAGCCATTCTGAGCACTCAGCTTGTGTGCTGATGATATTCTAGTATTACTTGTTGAATATTAAATGCACTAAAATAAGATGATGGAATAGGTTAATGTTGATCTTAAAGGTCAGGAATCTACTTTATTTTTGTTACATTTGATGCTCGAGCGGCACTGGATAGATGTCCGTGTGTATTCTTACTGTGCTGATACGTTACCACATACTGTAAAACTACAGCCTGTGGGTTTTTGTATATTCTTTTGGTAATTTTATTCTGTACATTGAGTGTAAATAATATATTGCTTCATTGCTATGCAGTGTAAAGCAATGCTCCTGTAATTCAGTTAAAGGGCAATACTGTAAAAAAAATGATCTACCATAGTTGTACCTTGATGAATAAGCTGATTGTGATTTAAAGATTGCATTCGTGATTAAGATGCACTGTGTAGACTATAGTTAGAAATTAGAATTAATGTTTTGTGCTTGTTTTGTTATAGCACTTGCATTATTTACACATATGGCCATGTATATCATTAGTGTGAACTGAATTAGTAATAGTCCTGTTGTTTACAGGCTAGGTTTTTTATGGGATCGTGAGACCTGGATTTCTTCCTGACGAGGAAGATGGCGAGCCTTTCCCTTTGAACTGAACCACAGCTATTCCGAGTTGGCCCAGAAGGGCAGGTTGCTCTTCTCTCACAAACAATTGCAACATTGCGGTAGGACGAAATCGCACCAATCACAGACTTTTGACCTTTTGGATTTGACTTGACTGAACACTGACTATTAAGCCGGCAAGACTGACACATCTGAGCTCAGATAGGATTCTGATTGTTATTATTGCTGTCACTGTATTTTATTTTATGTTTTCATTTCTGTTCATGAAATGCTGTTAAATTGTTGCTAAATTCTTCAAAACAGTCTAAACAAACTTCTTCAGGCATTTAAATGAAGTTCAGTCATTTCTGCTGGACTCACAGGCTGCACAATCCTCGGCTGCTCCTCAGGAAAATATCTGTAACGTTGCTGTTTCACTTCAGCAGCAGAATCGTGTCACATCATCTTCCTATGAACATCTTCCCTGTTTCCTAGTGTTTTGTGTACTCTAACTTATTCTCAAAAGGATTATTTGCTACAAAAACAGTGACTGGGATCTATCAGAGTGAGGTGGACAGACTTGCATGAGCTGTAATATTTGTATGTATTTGATGAAGACTCATAAGTTAATTTTGTAGAGAGTTTGTACTCAGAAACACACTTGGGCTTTAAGAGGTTAATGATGTTTCATCTCAAAGTGCAAAGAGACTCCATGACAGCAGCAGGTGTTACTGTTTATATCAGAGCTGGATCCAGCAGAAATGTATTAACCTGTTCATGTGTGTGTTGCTTTTTCGCAGAATGGCCTTGATGAAGAGATGCCTGAGAGGCCTTATTTCCACCACCGCTGCATATCCGGGTTTTAAAACTATGCGAGCAGGTCGGGGTGATCACCTGGGACAGAGGGAGTAGCTAAACCACACATTACAAAGTGTAATAAGGTGGCAGCCATCACCGATGGGGAGATTGTAGTGAAGATCAGCGTGTTTGAGGAGTTCTCCAAAGTCCACGAGGCGGGGGCCTCATATATAATTAGGGGGCATGAACTGAGAGGCACAGCTCCCCCTTAGGTCATAAACATCACTGCATGGACTCAGGTTTTCGGGGCACCTGCCCTCCCACTGGCAGAAGGTCTTACTGTGAAAGCAGAGGATCTTCTGCCTCCTCCTGGCCTGTAACGACGCCAAAGATGAGCTCAACCAGGGGGGGGCTTATGACAACAGAAGGGAGGTCGTGGAGGTCAGTATCTGTGGTCCCATCAGAACTGATACTGCTTTAGCTTTTCAAAGAAACCGTTATTGTTTTCATGCATTTACGAGTCAAAATTGTTAATCAAACACTAAATTGTGGGAACCTGAACGACCATTATTTTATCATTTGTGTTTCAGTGTTTCTTCATACAGTCCATTTCCATCATGCCTACATACATTTGTATTGTATGGGCTAGATCACACTTGCTGTGCTCGCTAACAATAATGGGATGATTAGATTATTGTTTTAAATGCAGACAAACAGGTTTAGTGAGTGTAATGTATACAATGAAAACAAGAGGAACAATGGAAAGAGTCGACATGTAATGTAGTGAAAGCTGAAGCTGAAGGGTTTAAAGGAAAATGCTCAAATGTGTTGTGTGTCCAAGGTGTTTGTAGATTCAAGAAACAAACACCTCACGGATCAATACGTTCACTATAACTGACATCAATTTAATGGACTTTTCTGTTTGGCAGTGAGGAAGGTTGTCAGGGAAACAACACGTTTCTATAAAACCTGCAGCTGAAGCAGGTGATGGTGCACCTGAAGTGTGACAGCTGAAAGTCATCTGGTACATTTGGTGGTAGGTGAGCAGGTTGTATTAGCCTGTGGGCTCTTAGTGTCTGTGGGCTCTTTGCGTCTGTGGGCTCTTTGCGTCTGTGGGCTCTTAGTGTCTGTGGGCTCTTAGTGTCTGTGGGCTCTTTGCGTCTGTGGGCTCTTTGCGTCTGTGGGCTCTTTGCGTCTGTGGGCTCTTTGCGTCTGTGGGCTCTTTGCGTCTGTGGGCGCTTTGTGTTAGTTAATGAATAAATCTTTCATTCTGTCCTGTTTGTGGTTTCAGGATGGTTGAACAGTGACAGTCTCCCTGTGGAGGGAGGCAGCATTCACCACTTTGTGACCACATAAAGGTCTCCCATGTGAAGCTGAACCAGTGTGCTTATGGTCCACAGCTGCGCACAGCTGCATCATTGACGAAGACTGTGGTATGAAGAAGCCATATGTTCGTACCAACATGTAACAGCAATGTCACATTAACAAAATATTTAGAATGATAGGTTTTGAAATGTAAACAGATGTACTGTGTTGGTCAAAATATGACATCATACTATCAGAAATGATTTCATCATCTGTTGTTTTTAATGTTTGTTCAACTGTATTCTAAGCTGCCTGTTGTGTATGTGCAGCTGTTTTAACACAACACCTGTATTAAAATGTTAATGACAGGCCACTAAATCCAGAGTTATGATTGTTTGTTTGTTTTTAATAAGATGCTTTTTTTTTCGAAATACTATCGTCATGTTTTGTGTGGAAACGGCGTTTTCCAAGGACGAAAGCACAAAAACAGCCACCTCTTCGCTGCTGGTGAAAAAATGTACCTGTGACTGAGACATGGCGGGTCCATGTTTGTCACACCACACTCCACACAAACTCTTCCCAACCCTGCTTTCCCCGCGGTTTAACACGGCGGACGTGATTGCAGGTCCGCACGGTATCCGCAGGCCACGCCCACCACAGTACCATGTTAGCCAATTTAAAAAACAATTTAAATAAAATCCCACCAGATGCGTTGGCTGCATTTTTAGATAAATAGTTGTATATAACTTTATTGTTTGTGCATAATTTTTCCAATTTATATTTGCATTTTAAAAATATGAAAATAATTTCCTGAACTTGTCTGTGGGTTTTACAGTGAAATAATATAAACTAGGACTTTGTGTGATTTCAGATCAGTTGTGTTAATACAGCATGTCAATGAAAAAATAACTACATTCAGACACATTGAGCTGAAAATGATGCCAAACAAGAAAAAGAACAATCTGAAGGTGAAACACAAATCAAATGAAAAGAAGTGAAAACTGGCAAATTATCATTTGGACCTCACACGGTGAAGTCGTGAAAAATTAGCTTTAAATTGTTCGTGTCGTTGCAGATTTCTGACATTTTGTGTAAATTTAAGCAACAATTAGATTTTTTTTTTTCTAACAAAAAAGCGTGAAAGTTAAACTAGTGCCATCTTTATTATACAGGCTGTAACTGAAATGTTTAATTTTGTGGGCCACAGAAAATAAAGTTAGACTACATTTATATGAAACTGAAAAATTTCAGCAATCAAAACTTGCTGAAATTTTCTTTGTTAAAGTTTTGTAAATAAAAATCATTGTAAATATTTCACCTTTATTTGCATTTTTTCAAACTATGTACTAGAGATGGGCCGATCCGATATTGCGTATCGGTCCCCCAGAGCTCGTCAGAAGGCATGGACTGCACACGTTGAGCATAACGTGGACCAAACTTGGTTAAAACAGACTTTTTTTCTATGTTAAGTATAAGTACCTAATATCGATAGCTTGCTGTAGGGTTTAAGGCTTAAGCTAAGAAATCTGTACAACTGTTCATTGAAAAGCTGTTGATTAGGGTCTGTTTAAAAAAAGGAAAAAAGAATTGTTGTGTATTTCCACCACCAGACTTATGAAACGGACAAATTCAACCACAAAAGCTTCTTAGCATTGTTGGGGTTTTGGCTAGGTGAGTATGACTACAACTCCCAGAATGCACCGGACAAGGGAGTGGGCATGGCTCTCTGCCCTGGCCGCTGACATGTTGGCAGCCCTGGCAGTCCAGTTACATTTGTAGGAAGCTGCAGGTGATATAACAGGTTTTCAGTTCATCGGTTTCATGTTGCCGGGAAACAAACAGAATAAGGAGTTCACACAACCGCTGCTTCCCAATAATTTATCTGATGCTGACGTCTGTGCCGATCATGCAATCACGGAACATCTACAAAACATGAGACGTGCATCATTTGAGAACACAAAACCATTGTTGCAGTTTGTAAAATCAGCAAAGAGTCCAGACACTGACCGTTCTCCACCACAATGCACAAGCGCTCCCATCTTACACTGAGGACCTGAGATGCCACCATGAATTCAGACTTGCTGATGTTTTATGGATAACAGAAACGGCCCCAGAAGACCCGTGTGAGAGGAACACCTAAGGAACAGTTCACCCTGCCCGGGATAGGGTTACCGGGGCCCCGCCCTGGAGCCAAGCCCGTGGAGGGTGCCTGAGGGCGAGTGCATGGAGGCCAGGCCTTCGTCCATGGAGCACAGCCTGAAAAAGGGACATGGGCCCTTCTTCCTGCAGGCCCACCACCCGAAGGACACACTGTAGAGGTCGGTGCATTTGTATTTGCATTGTCACTGACAATTACTAATATATTGGAAAACCAAAATACTTCCCACTCAGTTGAAGCCTTTCTGTCCAACAGCTCCTTTTCTAGACTTTTAAGAGTTAACTGATGCAGTCCTTCCTCACGGCACGCTCACTTCCTGTCCTCATGTCAGTCTGTTTCTCTGGTATCCCAGCTTCACTTCCTGTTCCCTTTCCTACTCTACCTCTCACTTTATCACTTTTTAAAAAATGCTTTCCCAGACAAAAATGAGTGTTTCACTGGTCCCAGTGAACTTCGATGAGGGCGTCCCTCGCTTGCCTGGTCATGAAGCGTGTGCTAACATCTGCTATTGTGACTGCAACCAACAGTCTTTTATTATCACTCTAAAACTTAAAGAAGACTAAATCCTGCACAGCAGTAAGTTGTTTGGACCAGATATTACTGAGTATCAGAAGCCATCTCGTCTAACCCCCCTGGTGCCTGTCCTAGCCTGTGCAACACGCGCTTCCTCCGTCTGTAGAGTTGCAGCGATAACTAATGCTTGCTTCGCCTTTGAATCATCCTCTTATCACAAAAACGAGTGACTTTGTCTCATTTTTGCAAACATAAACTGAGCACAAAAATTGAGGCAGTTTGTGTTTGTTTAGTCTTTTCTTTGTTGTAACTATGCTTCATGACAATAAAGGTCTTACTGCTGGAAAGCCTGTTTGTTTCCCCTTCAATGGTGTCACGTTTGTAAGGAAATGTGGGCTGAGCAGCAGAGTTGAGTATGTGGGCTGTGGCCATGAAAAACTCGTCGAATGTTCTCTGCCAATGCCAGACAGCTTATTCTGCTGCTGACACTTGTTGGGTGTCATTTACTGAATTCTGAAGAATATCTGCAATTAAACAGTTTATTCTTTTAACAAATAGGAAGAACCATACACAGCCACAACAGCCTGGCCACTCCTGGTCACGCACTGCAACTCAGCCAGTGTGACCAAGGTGGTGTTGGGTTTTAGTTTATTCCCAAAAGAAAAATTAAAAGATATTCTGTAGAAAACATCCAAGATGTTGGGCCTAAATACCCCCATCATGAAGTTTTGCACTCATGCTTGTATCTTCTTCTGACTTCTACAAGTTCATTTTTAGTTTAAGCTCAAGCCCCAAACAGTCATTTTATCCTGTTTTCCTACAACAGAAATATTTCTACACTTACACGACACATTTTGACACTCACACTGTTCAATGCTTTTATTTTGAAATCTGTCAATCCAGGAAGCCAAATGGAAAACATAAAGTACAGATTTTATTTGAAGAACAGAGTCAGCAGGTTTTTAGCCCATGAAACAGTTCAGCAAACAAAGCAACAAAAATGCGCTTTAGGAAGCAAAGTGTTTAAAACAGCTAATTACTGATGAAAGACTCGCCCGAGTTTCCTTAATTTAATTTAATTTGGCCAGAAAGGAAACAGAAATCATGAGCCTGAGGAATGCTTGAAACTTTATGTAAAACACTGGTGGAGGGGTGTGAACAGAAACCAAACAGCCAACAAACGGTATCCACTACGTGAAGAATGGCGCCATCTCGTGGTCTCTTTCTGTCACTGCACCTTCAAAGATTTGTGAAAAATGCTTCACCTGTAAAAGTTTCAAAGTGACGTTTTTTCACCAGCAGAGCAGCTTCAGTCGATGACGTCACCGAAGAGCCAGAAAACTACCAAGTTAACCTGTGACGTTCATCATCATCATCATCATTATATTTGGATAGTTGGTGGAGAAACATCAGTCAACAGTTGGCAGCGTTCCTCGCAGCGTTCAGTAGCGATTAGTCTACATTTACTCCGCGTTTTTAAAGAGCTGAAAGACTTCACAGCATTTTAAGGACTTTGTCATCACTCTGGACATTTTAAAAGTTTGAAACCAGTCAGCTGAAGTCTGAGAGCTGTGCTGCTTTAGTTTCTGACTGTTTTCATCCCAGAAGAATGGACAGAGGAGACGAAGAGACAACCCGATTCAAAGTAAGAGCGTGACAGGTTGGAAGGCTGCTGTTATTCCCATAGGCAGCATCAAACAGCTCCATACAGCTGTTATTCATGGGCTTCACAACAAAGCAAAGGTGCATACAGTTAATACTGATTCATATTAGGTGCCATAAGCATAAAAATGATGTAAATGTGTTAGCAGAGACGGGTCTTCCAGCAGACTCTGCATGAATATTGAAGATACTTATTATTTAGTCGGAGGAATAATCACACGTGGGGCATCGGCTTTCACCGGAACATCACACCAAAAGGTGACTTGTGTTTTATTGAACTCTCGCGTGCACTCTGCAGCATAACAGGAAGCATCCTTTCAAAATAAAATCACAACAGATGACAATGAGGGCATACCTATTAACTAGCTCAACACCCCCACTTGCACTCACGTTGTCAGCTTTACATGAATTCCAAAAGAGACAGTTTTTCTTTACTATTTGTTTACACTCCAAACATATATTTCTCAAACTTCAATAACTTCCCCTTTGTTGCTGGCTTTGTCATAACATCGGCCACCATCAGACCTGTCGAACAATAGTCCAACATCAAATTTTCAGCATTAACTGTTGAGCTTACAAAATAATACTTGATATCGATATGCTTACACCTTTGTCTGTTAACAGGATTCTTTGCCAATGCGATAGTCTGTTGATTGTCCTCAAAAATCTTTGGTGGTCCCTTTTGATGCTCATACATGCTTTGCAACAGTTGTGTCAAGTACAAACATTCTTGTGTTGTTGCTGCCAAAGCTATGTACTCTGCTTCACAAGTTGACAAGGCAACAGTTGGCTGCTTCTTTGTTCGCCATGACACTAAAGTACCTTCTTCATTCAGGCTTATGCAGTAACCTGTAGTACTCCTGTCAGTCACATCTGCAGCCCAGTCTGAGTCACTGTGACCTTGTACTCTCAAATCTTTGTCACTTTTCCTGTAGCACAATGTCTTGTCTTTTGATTGTTTCAAATACCTTAAAACATGTTTCACAGTAGTCCAATGTTCCACAGTTGGTTCTTTGAAGTGCTGTGACAGCTTACTTACAACAAAACACAAATCTGGTCGTGTGCAAGAGGTCAAGTAAATAAGGCTACCTACTGCCTCTCTGTACATTCTGACATTGTCCATTTTCTCAGCATCATCATTGTAGTTCAACTTTTGTTCACAAGGAGTTGATCTTGGTTTACAGTCTTGCATTTGAAATCTTTCCAGTATGTTGTCTACATATCTCTCTTGTGACATTTTTACACAATCTTTGGTTTGCTCAAAATCAATACCAAGAAAATGTTTGAGTTTCCCCATATCTTTCATTTTGAACCTTGCAGTTAGCATTCCCTTCACAGTTTTCAAAACCCTTTCATCACTGGCTGCAATAATAATATCATCAACACATATGATCATGATCACTTTGTCTTTTCCTGTTTTCCTTGTGTAAACACAATTATCTACAGGACTCTGCATGAAACCGTTCTCTATCAAATAGTCATGTAATGTCCTGTTCCAGTTTCGGCCTGACTGTTTAAGCCCATAAAGTGATTTTTTCAGCTTATAGACCAGTTTCTCATCTGTTCTTCCTTTTACTTCATAGCCTTCTGGCTGCTCAACATAAACTTCAAAATCTATTGGTGCATGCAAGTATGCAGTTTTTAAATCCATCTGATGCAAAATCAGGCTTTCTTGTATCACACACTGCATCAATACTCTTATGCTTGTCAGGTTCGCAGTCGGAGAAAAAGTTTCATCATAGTCTATCCCAAAACACTGGTTGTAACCTTTAGCTGCATACCGTGCTTTATATTTTTCTGATCCATCACCACTGTTTTTCTTCACATATACCCATCTACCCCCCACTGCTTTCTTGCCCTCAGGTAAGCTCGTTAGGGTAAAGGTGTTGTTCTCTTTTAAGGATTGCATTTCCTCATCCATAGCTGCTTTCCACTCTTTAGAGTTGGGTGACTTTACAGCTTCACTGAATGTCACGGGTGAGTTACTTATCAGTCTGTAACAGTAGTCTATGTTAGTCAGCACTTGATCATCAATGTCTTCTCCTGACTCATATTCATTTAGATAATCTGGTTTCTTTCTTGTTCTAGAAGGATACCTTCTGGAGTTTTCAGTCTCATCACTAAGTGGCATCTGACTGTTCACTTCTGGTTGGTTGTCAGTACCTGGTTCCTGTGAACTGGTACTGGGGCTTTCCCTGTTCATGTTTGGTGTCTCCATCACCTGTATGTCCTCATCCTCAGTTGTCGTGTCAGTTTGTGTTTGCTTTTCCTCATTGTGTTTGGTTACAAACTTAACCAGCCTAAACTTTTGCACTTTAGCGCTGTCTGGGAAATAAACCTTGTATGCTGGACTGTTTTTGTCGTAGCCTACAAAAATCCGTTTTGTACACCTAGAATCCAGCTTACCCTTGTCTTGCTTGTAAGCATAACACTCACACCCAAACTTTCGCATTCTGGATAAATTGGGCTTCCGCCCAGTCAGCAAAAAGTAAGGTGTCTGTCCTGTCCGGTTGTTAAAGCACCTGTTTCTCACAATAGCCGCTGTTTGAACTGCATACGTCCATAATTCCTTTGGTACGGCACTTTCAATAAGCATGCACCTTCCCATATCAAAAAGTGTTCTCCAGCCACGTTCTGCTGTGCCATTCTGGTGAGGGGAATATGGGGCTGAAGTTTCATGTCTTATTCCATGTTTGTTTAACAATGCCTGGTAACTCTTTGCCATGAACTCTGTGCCGTTGTCTGGCCTGATACACTTTACCTTCCCGTGTGGGGCTGTATCGGCCAAAAAGATTTCAGTTGCTTGCATTGTTTCACTTTTGGTTTTGAGAAAATATACAAATACTGCACCGGAAAAGTCATCGGTAAACAATAATGCATATCTGTGTCCATCTCGTGATTCTGGATCTATCGGCCCTGCTAGATCCGTATGTACCAGCTCGAGAGGTTTCTCGGCTCTTCTGTCAGGGTTTCTATTCCTAGTCTGGACAAATTTTCCCTGGATACACACCTCACAGTTCAAACTTTGGTTGTCTGTTTTCCCCTTGATTTTCATACCTTCAACAACATTTTGTAACTTCAGAATGTCACTATGATTGCAATGTCCCAAAATTTCGTGCCATGTCTGCACATCAAAACAATTATTACACTTATCATCATACTCACTTACAGTTTCAAGGTAATAAAGTCTGTTGTGCTCATGGATGTAGAACTTTGTACCGTCTCTGTGTTGAAGGACGTTCCTTCCTTTCTTAAAGATGATAGTAGCTCCATTCAGGGTGGCCGCTCTCACAGAGAAGATATTCTGTGGAAATGAGGGAATGTATAGAGCGTCTTTCAGTGTTGTTTTACACTGTCTCCCTCTGCTGTCAATCAAGCACACCTCTGCATCTCCTCTGCCTTCAGCCACTCCTTTACACCTGGTGCCATCAGCTAATTCCACACAGTGTGTTCCCGGCTGGAAGTCTTCATTAAATTTCTTGAACGCTGTTTTATCATTCAGGATGTGTGATGTTGCGCCAGTATCCACCATCAGGCCTTTGGTCCTGATGTCCTGTTGCTGTTGAGGTTCTGCGTAGTCATCGCTCATCCGGAAGACATAGGTGTCGTCGCTCTCTGCGTTGCCGCCCTCCTCCGAGGCTGTGCGCGCTTCATCATTCCGTTGTCGTCTCCTGCAAGTCGACTCTCGATGGGTGTTGCTTCTACAGTGACCGCACCACTGTCTGTAGCGACATGCTCTGGCCTTGTGTCCCCGCTGGCCACACTTAAAACAGACTATGTCTGACATGTCTCTCCTGTGGTCATTAGCAGCTGCTGCGGGTCTCGCGCTAGGTTGCACTCTCGCCTTCATGATGTTATCCTCTTGTTCCACTAAGCGCATTTTCTCAGTGTCCTCATAGCTGCGGAGTTTTGTTTTAAATTCCGCAAACTTGATTTCTGATTCACTTTGTGTAATGTGAACAGAAAAAGGTTTAAATGCTTCTGCAAGGCTCGCAAAATTTCAAAATCTCTGGTAGCCCTTCGGGCAGGCATTCTTCAGTTTTTGGTAGCCCAAAATAAATTTAAGTAGCCTGAATAAAAAAGAGAGCAATTTTTTTATGTTTTGTTTCCTTTACAATATTATACATTAAAGTATAATATTGTAACGGAAACAAAAGTTAATCAAAAAAATTGTTAAAATACAAATCACAGCAACTGTATAAAAATTACAACCATCAACTCAAATACTTGGTTCAAATTGAACAGAAATTTCTATGAACTTGTAAGAACTGTGAACATGAATCAGTCTGTGTCAGATCCTGAATCTGAAATTTCCACTGAAGTCACGGGTAAGAAGTAAGTGGAACCAAGATCGAGGCCATTTGCTTTTTGAAGTTTGCAAAGACTGCTAAATTTTGCCAGTGGTAGTTCACTCTTTGCAACATAGTAGCTGTTCTAAACAGATTTTTCAGGACTTCTTGTTGTGCTTGGTTTATTTTTAGTATGTTTTTTTCCCAATTGCTGTTTGTTCTGGGAAAGATACTGCAGACTGAGCAATAATGCATTTCTTGCATTTCTCATGGGTTCTGATGGGGTCTTTCTTAAAATGACTGGTCCCAGTAACAAAGGTGCTTGTCGACTCAGAAATCAAATGAAACTCACAACACACCTGGCAGAACATCATGTTATTTATCTCGTCATATTCCAGCCACAGAAATTCTTTTGTCCATGAAACCATAAAGCTGCACTTTCTTTTTGCCTTATAGTCTGATTTGTCATAACTTTTCCGTTTTGTGGTAAGCTTTGGCTGTCACTTCTTCACCCTGACGTGTCTTATTTGGCTCAGCAGAACTAAAATATATATCCTGCTGCTTTTACACACGCACTCACATAACGCTCAGCGATTCTCTGCGCGATCAACCTCTCACATGTTTAAGCTGCGGGAGATTTCACTTGTCGTGTTTGAATAGTAAGCTAACGATTGATAAGACGATGTCAGAGGAATTGGTGCACAATTAATCGTCACTCACCAATCAGTGCTGCTGCTCTCTACACATAGTTCGCGCGATCGCAAAATGAAAGTGAAAGCAAAAACAAGCACAAATTCAAACACGATTTCAATATGTCACATATTGACAGTGGCTCATCGATGCCAATGACATAATTACTCAGCTACATTGGCGAAAGAATGCAAAAGCATTGACATATATTTTCCTTCCTATGATAGCCCGACGGGCAGGGCTGAGTTAGATTTTGGTAGCCCGACTGGAAAAATCGCTAGCCCCGGGACATCGGGCTAGCGATTTTGCGAACTCTGTTCTGGTAAACCTTTTAACACCATCGCTACAAGCAGACCATCACTAAGTGTCTCTCCAGCATTTCTCAGGGCTGTAATAAATGTCTCTGCGCGTATGATGTACTCGGTGACGCTCTCACTGCTTGCTTTCTTCAGAGAAGTCAGTTCAGTATAAAGGCTGATAATTCTTGGTTTACCTTTTCCCGCATAATAGTCTCTTAAAATTTTCAGTGCCTCGCGTCCATGATCGGCAGCTTCTCTCATCACGAGCGATAAACTCTTATCATCCAGGAACTGTATTAACTATGCATAGGCCTGGGCATTCTTATCTTCGACGTCCTCATCTTCGTCATCACTTTTCAATATTGTGTCTTTTAGACCTTGTAATCTAAGATGTCCCAAAAATTTTGTCTCCCACAGTTCATAATTCTTCTCATCTCCGTCAAAAACCAACCTTGCCCATCGGCCACTGGGTTCACCAGCACCGCAAGCTTACTCATGGTGCTAACTTAGCATGCTAGTCCTCACCGAACACGCTGTACTTTGCGACTTTTCTGGTGGTAAACTTTCCCCTGGAGTAGCTTCAATATTTTCCTGGGCCCATAACCTGTTAGCAGAGACGGGTCTTCCAGCAGACTCTGCATGAATATTGAAGATACTTATTATTTAGTCGGAGGAATAATCACACGTGGGGCATCGGCTTTCACCGGAACATCACACCAAAAGGTGACTTGTGTTTTATTGAACTCTCGCGTGCACTCTGCAGCATAACAGGAAGCATCCTTTCAAAATAAAATCACAACAGATGACAATGAGGGCATACCTATTAACTAGCTCAACAAAATGCGATAAGAAAGTTGTTATTATTTTACACTTTGCATTAATGGTTGTCATCTTATTCAAGAGACCCGCGATCTGTACATTACTCATCGGCTAGTAAGCCTTCTCTGGGATCGACTGGTAGTGACTCCACCCTCCACCAGGGGGCGTTCACGCGTTCTCCTCTGCATGACAGAGACAACTAAATATCACTCTGTGATTCTTCCCCCTGTTTTCAGGGCTGTGACAGGAGTGTGGTCTCTCTTTGCAGTTTTTCTCGTGGATTATCTGACAGTTTGTTTCTACACATGAAAGTTTCTGAAGTTTTAAGGCCTCAGTCACACAAGAGGCTGCTCTGAGCCCTGAAAACATCCGTGTGGTCCTGTGTATTTCCTGGTGCACTGGGAATACATGTCTCTTTATAAAAATGATTCAGACTTTGCACTTAATTGTAACAAATCCTAATAATTTAGTTTAATAGTGCATTACAGCAGTGAGTGAGGGCTGAGGAAAACAGTGACATGAGGACGTTTACACGTTGCTGCTCATCGACTGAAGCCTTTTTTATTTGAAGGAGCAATCACACTGTAATAAGTGTAGTGGGCGTATGTTTGTATGTTCCCTCTGTAGTTATTTTGCATAAAATGGAATTTGTGGACAGTTTTCTCATCATATGAATGATAATAATATATTTCTGTTTGTTGTTGTCGGGGTACCAGCTGATGAACTGTTTTTGAACTGCAACAGCGTCCAGATTTTGAAGAGATTCACTCGATGGTCTGCTGGTTTCAATTCGGTCTGCTGCGCGGCCTCTTAACTGAGGAAAACCTCCGTGTTCTGGGCCAAGTTATTCATCAACTGCAACAACATGATGATGAGGAGGACAATCTTCAGAATGATGAGGAAGATGCTGATGTTCCAGCAGCAGGCACAGACATAAATCCTCCTCAGGAAGTAGAAGGACCCTGGGTCAATAACAGAGCAGAGATCCCAGCAGGAGAAATGGAAATAAACGCGGCCCAGCAAGCAGAAGATCCCATAGCTGAAGAAACGAGGTGGTTCTGGGATGATGAGGAGGCTGAGAGTGACAGTGATAACAATGACAGTGATGATGATGGAGACATGATGGAGTCAGGATTGTGTTATTGCCCCCCAGCCCAGTACTGGGAGGTTCAAGGAGGAGACCAAGGGAGGAGGATGATGATGAAGAGGAAGATGGGAGACCCAGAAAAAAATCCAAACACTGAATTTTGCTCCTGGACACTCAGTGTTGCACCATCCTCCAAACCCACTGTCCCCCATCCTAACAAACTGAATCTCGGCTTCCCCCCCTCTGACGCACTGACTTAGTTTCCTGCCTCCAGCGACCTGTTCACCTGACTGCCACGTACCACCTGTGGATATCTGTTCAGCCTGTGACCCACTATGATTGTGCATACAAGTGGAATACAACAAGTGTGTGTTTCATACCACTGCTACCTTGTTAGGTGGTGATGATCGTGCTCTTACTGGTCGCAGTTATGGAGGGAGTGGTCCTATTGGTTGGCTCCCACATTAGGGAGGCGGGGCTGGGGCCTTCCTATCATCATTCATATGGTTTGCCCGTCTTCCTCCCTTTTTCCTTCCTACTGTCACCAAATGCTTGCTCAGAGGGGCTCAAACTCATCAGCCACCAGCTGCAGGTATGCTGCCTTGACTGATCATTATACCTTACAGTGATGTCACTTATGGTCCTAATAACTTGTTTCAGAGTGATTCACTGTTTGTTGGAATATAATATGCATTGTGTTTCTTTCTACAGAGGAGCTTGCATCCACTAAAAGCAGCAGGAACAACGTCAGGAAACAAACGCTCTGAAGGAAAAGTGAAAAACCTCAAAGCAAACAGACACTCAAAGAAAGGAAGACGAAGAAGAGAAAGGAGGAAAAACAAAAGGTGAGAGAAGAAATTCACTGAAACATCACCTGATGATTGCACAAAAACCCAGATCTGCCAAACGATACACTTTGCACAAAGCTTTGGACCTCATTACAGCACCAGTTGAAGATGGAGGTTTGGTCCACTCATCTGGTCTGGGTTCTGCCAACTTCATTGAAGGGATAGATCTTTGCCATCAAATGTATGCATATATTCATTAATATTGTTTGTTTGAATTAGAGAAATGCAGGACAAAATCATCTGCAAATATGCATCATTATTATTATTGTTATATCACTCTTGTGCCGGACAGAACACAATAGATAACTTCGTCCGTGTGCAGTGTTGATGATGTTGAAGAAGAAGAAACTGGGGCAGCAGTGTAACCTGGAGGAAGGCAGAGGGGGAGGAAGCATGGTAGCAGCCAAAGACAGAAGTGATGTAGATGTGCAAAAATATGATCACAAGTGCTTTACAGTTAATGGCACAAAGTGTGTTTGAACAGAATGAATGACAAACTGATGTGTGCATTAAACACATTCAATATTAAACTGTAAATCTGTCCTCAGCAGTTTTCTTCTGTCACTGATGCACGTTAGTAACTAAGTAAGTAAGAAGCACGTTTCTCTGCACAACAAAACATACAAATACAAACAGCAAAAGCCAAACTGCTGCTGGAGACTCTCGTGGAGCTGAAAAGCTTCTTAGAAGGATTTACCTGCTGGAATAAAATAGTCATAAATAAAACATATAATGTTAAATACTTTGTGTTTTTGTGCCACGGTGCTTTGTTCGCCTGAGCATAGCAGCCATAGATCTTCTTTTCTTTCCTGTTCAACATGCCGTCAAGATCCTCATCGTCATGGTGACGTGCCCGTGGCTTCTGGGCTTGGCGCGCCGCATCCTCAAGTATCTGCTGATGCATCAGGCTCTGTGCTCACCTGAACCTGCAGAGTTTTAGAACTCCATTAAAGGCTGAGCGACACGAGCTCGTTAACGCTCAGATTTTTAGTAAATACAGCTCAGCTGCAAGGATTAAACAATCTGCCCTGTGTGTGTGTGTGTGTGTGTCTGTGTGTCTGTGTGTGTCTGTGTGTCTGTGTGTCTGTGTATATGTGTGTGTGTGTGTGTGTGTATATGTGTGTGTGTGTGTGTGTGTGTGTGTATATGTGTGTGTGTGTGTGTCTGTGTGTCTGTGTGTGTGTGTATATGTGTGTGTGTGTGTGTGTGTGTGTCTGTGTGTGTGTGTGTGTGTGTCTGTGTGTGTATATGTGTGTGTGTGTGTGTGTGTGTGTCTGTGTGTGTGTGTGTGTATATGTGTGTGTATGTGTGTGTGTGTGTGTGTGTGTGTGTGTGTGTGTGTTACACTGCTAAGGAACTGGTGGTTGCAGCAAAAGACTATCATTTAAATATTTCATCACGACTGATAACACTGTATCAACCATCAGCTCAGCCACTTTGTCTTTTATTAGCTGCAGAAAATGTTTCCATCAAATCCCTCCAACCCAGAGCCTTTGGTTGTTCACTGGTGCCTCACAGACGTGATTCTTTAGACTTGTGTGTGCGACTGTTTACTAAAATGAAAGAAGGCATGAGAGCAGGAAAATGCAGCCTGTTCTCTTCCTTCTTCTTAAGGTTTAAAAGACATTTTAAGCAACAACTTAACTGACTTCAAACTTGGATTACTTTCTGTTCCATAAGTAACGACTTTTTAAAAATGTCTAGAAACAAATATCTGCATCTGCATATGTATGAAGCTGCAGGCGATCGACACATTTCTGCCACTGGAAGTTTTGCAATCACACACCTAACTACACATGAAGTCAAGTTTGTCCTTGCTGCTCAAGATGCTTTGGGTTTGTGAGGAGCCCTGTGAGAGCTGCCGTGTGAGGAGAGGAGCCCATTCTCAGCTCCGGATTGGCAGCATCCAGAGCCGAGGCTGGGCTCTGTGTTTTGAGATGATCAAAAGGCTTATCTGAGCATAGATGTACAACCTGTAGAGCTTTAACACCCGTATGTGGATTGTTAGCAGTGTTGGGAAGGTTACTTTTAAAATGTATTCCATTACAGATTACATGCCCCAAAATGTATTCTGTAACGTATTCCGTTACGTTACTCAATGAGAGTAACGTATTCTGAATACTTTGGATTACTTAATATATTATCATGCTGTTTACAACTACATGAATGTACTATTGCTGTGATTTATTACTGTTACTGAAGGTCCGCGGCTCCGAACCGTAGTAAAGGGACCTCTGGCTAATACGGTGGGTTCTGTGTCGGCTCGTAGCTGAAAACTAGCTTTACTTTGTTGTCTGGGTCAACTTTGCTAGCAGAGACAGAGAGAGGCGTTGAAAGGCTGCTCCAACAGAACTTATTGTTTCAGAGGAAAACACGAACACGGTGTACAGTCGAGTCTTAATAGCTTACTTACAGCTGGGCTCGTCAGGCTCTCTTCTTGGCTGCAGTGGTTATTATTATATTTACATGCTTCCAGCTCCCGTTTCTGCTCGATGACAGCTCGTACTTTTCCTTTTTCTCCCTCCCTCGCTCACAGACACATAACGTGTATGGCAGTCCATTCTCCCTGCAGCACGGACTACACTGCCCATGATGCTACATTCTTTAGAGCTATACCTGTAGCATTCTGCCTGTTAGCTTAGCACAACAACAACAACAGGCGCTCTCTCACCCAGGAAACACACAGAGAGAGAGCGTCACCCTGTAACCATGGCAACCGTAACGCTGCCTGGAACAACAGAACGTAGCTGTCAAACAAAACCCAAACAGTCCTGACCCGCCACAATATGAAACAGGGAAGTACCGCCGTGTAATCCATTTATTTCAACAAAGTAACTGTATTCTAAATACCACCTTTTTAAACGGTAACTGTAACGGAACACAGTTACTCATATTTTGTATTTTAAATACGTAACGGCGGTACATGTATTCCGTTACTCCACAACACTGATTGTTAGTTACACAAATCATAGAAAAATTGCCCCAGAATTTTAGAGTAAATCTGGAATCCTTTTTCTTGTGTAAGCTGTATTTGTTGTCCCATCCCTCCTTTTGAAACATGGTCGTTTCCATGTGTCAATTTACCATAATTAGGAGAATGAAGAAAAGGAAAAAGTTAGGTACGTTTTATTTTGGGCAATATCAGCTCTGTGCTAAGAGATGAAGTTCGTGTGGTTGTCATGTTAATCCTGGGGTCTGGTTCCATATTGTGTTTAACTCCTGGCTTTGCCACTGCATCCACACTGTAATAAAATAAGCTCCACAGTTACAAACAGCTGTAGTTTATGACAGTAATAAGACATTCAGCCACAAGTTTGTGATGTGCAATGGATTTCCCTGAATCCATTAAAAACTATTGTTTCCATAATGTGTTTAAATCATGTATCACCCCGTGTGTTTGCCTGTGTTCTGTGATGGCTACATGGCCTACTTGATTTTAACTGGGGTCCAGGTTGTGTGATGTCGAATTGTCCACAAAGACCTTCAGGTTAGAGTTGGCGAGCGGTGCGTCCTGTAGGTCAGGTCTGGGTGAACAGGCTGCTATAAAATCATGTGGTTAACCATCTGCTGCTGTGGGTTTAACACAGTCTACACAGAGTCTACTAAAAAGTCAACCTGGTGTCCTAATGTGGCAGGTCTATGTCAGCTGTGGATGAACTCAGCATTTGGTAGCAAGTGTTTCATTTTTAACAGTGATGAGCGATATGGCCATGTTTATGAGTGTTAGCTGCTCTCATTGCATGTGTGTGTGTTAGTAGGTGGGTTAATGCATTCTGTCTGTCTGCTGTCTGCCTCTCCTGCAGTCCTGCAGCAGTTCATGGTTGTGAGATGTACATTGTCAGCAGTAGGCCTACTCAGTACTTTATATGGCCCCACCTGTTTGTATGCATGGCTGACAATGCCAGAGCTCCTAAAAAGACGATGGTTGGATGTCCTGGAGGATCTCCTGGCAGACCTGGACAGGGGCATGCTCCATGCCAGCTGGTGGAGATAATGCAACATTTCATTATTTGCCAACCGCGAATAAAAGCTGGCAAGAAGAAGGAAGACCATAGCCAGCCATATATTAATCAGTCGTGTCAAAATCTACAATCAAAGAATACAGAAAAGCAAAGCGGGATAGCATTTACTGTTCCTGAATTTAATATCAAAGTAAGGAAAAGGACCAGTGATGGTTTGCCAGTATACACTGATAAACCAGTGTATACTGGCAAAGGTTTTACAAAATCCAAAGGAAAACAGGAGAAATGAGAAGCACAGGAAGGAACAGGAGAGAGGCGAAGGTTATTTCTCATCTTAGATTTGGACACATTGGTCTGAATAACACGTTTCTTTTAATAGAGAAACACCGTACAGGGAGTGTGACTGCAGTAGAGAACAGGAAACAATAGAACATGTTTTAATGCATTGTCAGAAATATGATGCTGAAAGAAGACAGCTGATCAAAAAGCTTGAAAGTCAAACTGGTGGATTTATTTTGTAAGAACTCGAGAAGTGAAAGTTATAAGGTCATATTTTGGTTTTTAAGTCAGACTCATTTGTTCGGGAGGATTTGATTTTTTTATTTATTTCAGTCCACACTCCTCACCAGTTGGTGGCGGTAATGCACCATTTTGCTGTTTGCCAACCGCCAATAAACAATATAAAGAAGAAGACTCCTGACGGTTTCTCTTCAGGCAGTTGTGTGGTCAACTGCAGTCGAGGGTCCTTCTATTGGAGGTGACATTCAGTCGGCTAGCAGAGACGGGGAATAGTTAACGTCACAAACGCCTCAAAATGGCACAGGCAGTGCAGAAGTTGGTTGCTAAAGTACCCACCCTGGTTAACGGTAAGCTAGTCTGTTATTTGGACGCGTCCATTAGTGGAGGCTGAGGTAGGCAGCTTTCTTCTCGGTGAGAAGACTTCCGTAGGCCGACGCTGTCAGCGACACTGTGACCCGGGCGTCAGTTGAATGAAGCAGGTGTAACTGACGCTTTCAGACGTAGAAGGCCTTTGACGTTGATATGCTGTGTTTTTGTTGTTTTGCTGTGTTTTTGTTGTTTTGACATGTGTTGTGGATAAGCAGGTACATCGGTTTATTTGGTTTGCTCTCAGCAAACACAATCCGCGTAGCTGATGCTAACGCTACCTGCTAACATCTCAGAAGCTCTGCAGCTAGGATGGCGACTCGATAGCAGCATTTAACTTTCTCTCTTTCTTTCAGCCGCTGTCACCTACTCCAAACCTCGCCTGGCAAACTTTTGGTACTATGCGCGTGTTGAACTTGTCCCACCTTCCCCCGCTGAAATCCCTAAAGCCATCGAGGGGGCCACAAACATCATCAAGGGGTTCCAGACGGGACGTCTCGGTCAAACCACAGTGAAGGTACGCGTGTTAATCTAAGACACAGGTCATTGTTGTTTATGTAAAAACAACAACAAAAACACGTCCACGGCTTTTTTTAATTAAACCTGCGGCCGTGGTCGTGCATCTTAACCACAGGCAGATGTCACATTATTAATAACAACCAAAGCCTCTTGTGCTGACTTTACATCGTCTCAGGTCTGTCATCTCCTGGGTTCATTAACAAAGCAGTAGCTGTAGGACATTATAAAATAAGGACACATTTCTAGCTTCTGATAGTAAAGAAAACCTCTTTGAGACTGTGGGCAAATTGTTGTTGTCTTAAGAAAATATTCAGGATTATTATAAAAGCTGTGGTTGTACACACAGTAATGCACTGGTGTGCGTGTGTACATGGATGAGGACAAACTTGAAAGTTTTTAACACAGCCTTTAGTCGTTTGTTGTGTTTCATCTCTCACACGTCTCCTGAGCAAATCCAGCCAATTCTTCTTTGGCAAATCTCTCAAGCTTCTCCAGATGTAACGGATTTCAGTTCAGCCCCAGGTTTTCAGTAGCATTCACGTTAGTCCAGTCAGTAATGTTCACTTTGGTCTTCAGGGGAAAATCCTTCACCAGGAGCAACGTGTGTTTTGAATCGTAGTCCTGTTGGAGGAAGCAGCAGAGACGTAAAGTTTTGCTGCCGACTACTTTTCTTTCAAAATCGTAACATATCCGTCGTTCTTCATGATTCCCTCCACAATGATAAGATTTCCATCCCCACAGCATAAAACTCCCACCAACATGCTTACAGTTGCTCTGTAATGCTGTGAGAACTTAGCATGTGTTTAAAGCTGAGCGTCACAGAGTTCATTCATTGCACAGCAGTAGTTTGTGCTGTGGCTAAATGAAAAGTTCCCTTTTTCAGGAGGAGGATGGTAATAAGTCTGCTATTGTGTGCAAATAGTAATAATTCATGTTTTCTAAAGAGAAGTGGTGTGTTTAGAAACGCCTTCATCTGTTTTTAAAATGATAAGAAAAAGCACCTGGGATGTGATGCTATATTATTGATCACTGTGTGTCGTACAGGAAATGTTAATTCAGTATTTCATTAGTGAGTTCCTTCATCATATTAGTAATTACTGACAGAAATGGATCAAATTATGAATTAATCTTTTTTTGAGGCGACTGAGGTCCTTCAACATCTGCCAGAAAATGCTCAGGATTTTCTACGAGTCGGTTGTGGCCAGTGCGATCCTCTATGCTGTTGCATGCTGGGGGAGCAGGCTGAGGGTCGCAGATGCCAACAGACTCGATAAACTGATCCGTAAGGCCAGTAATGTTGTGGGGACGGAGCTGGACTCCCTCAAGGTGGTGTCTGAGAGGCGGATGTTGTCCAAGATAATGTTGGATAACACCTCCCACCCACTCCATGACATGCTGGTCAGTCAGAGGAGCTCGTTCAGTGAGAGACTGAGAAAAGCACCACTGAACGACACAGGAAATCATTCCTGCCTGTGGCTCCCTGTACTGCTACAGCTACACATGTTTCTTTTTCAGCTATTTATTAATAAGTGACTTTTATATGTATATAGATATCTAGATAGTGCTATTCTTAGTTAGTGTATTGTCTGTCTTGTTAATGTTTGTTTATAATGGAGCACTGTAACAAAAATAATTTCCCCTAGGGATCAATAAAATATTCTGATTCTGATTGTGAAACCTGTAATTATCCAGAGCAGCAAATAAAATGTTTTGAATTTCAGGTTGTGTGTGAATTCTAATCCTGTACTTTTGATGTTGCTTCTAATGCAAATCCAACCTGTGTCCTTGCTTCCTCACAGGATGCTTTGAGGAACGGGCTGGTGGCCACCGAGGTGCTGATGTGGTTCTACATTGGAGAGTGCATCGGCAAAGGAGGCCTCGTGGGCTACAATGTCTAAATTTTGGACTTTAAAGCATTTTTTTTCTTTTGAGCATTGTATGCTCAACCTACTCTATGAAATATGGGAACCAGTAAAGCTGTTGTGTTAAAAAATCTGTTTTTGACTCATCAATTGAACCTTAATATTGAATGAATCTGCAGGTTTACTACAAAATGTTATTCCTCTGCTCAAAGCTGAGTTGAACGTCATCGTTCCTGTTGCTGTCAGTAGGATTGTGCAAAAACTACCAACATGAAATCATGTGTTGTACTATAACTATGCTGCTGTAGTTAAGTGCTGCAAAAAAGTACTGATCTGCTAAATGTGAACAATCGATGAGCTTTCCACTGCCAAACATTCACGCAGACACTCTCTGATGACCAGTGTTGGGGAGTAACGGAATACATGTACCGCCGTTACGTATTTAAAATACAAAATATGAGTAACTGTATTCCGTTACAGTTACCGTTTAAAAAGGTGGTATTTAGAATACAGTTACTTTGTTGAAATAAATGGATTACACGGCGGTACTTCCCTGTTTCATATTGTGGCGGGTCAGGACTGTTTGGGTTTTGTTTGACAGCTACGTTCTGTTGTTCCAGGCAGCGTTACGGTTGCCATGGTTACAGGGTGACGCTCTCTCTCTGCGTGTTTCCTGGGTGAGAGAGCGCCTTGTTGTTGTTGTGCTAAGCTAACAGGCAGAATGCTACAGGTATAGCGCTAAAGAATGTAGCATCATGGGCAGTGTAGTCCGTGCTGCAGGGAGAATGGACTGCCATACACGTTATGTGTCTGTGAGCGAGGGAGGGAGAAAAAGGAAAAGTAGGAGCTGTCATCCAGCAAAAACGGGAGCTGGAAGCATGTAAATATAATAATAACCACTGCAGCCAAGAAGAGAGCCTGACGAGCCCAGTTGTAAGTAAGCTATTAAGACTCGACTGTACACCGTGTTCGTGTTTTCCTCTGAAACAATAAGTTCTGTTGGAGCAGCCTTTCAACACCTCTCTCTGTCTCTGCTAGCAAAGTTGACCCAGACAACAAAGTAAAGCTAGTTTTCAGCTACGAGCCGACACAGAACCCACCGTATTAGCCAGAGGTCCCTTTACTACGGTTCGGAGCCGCGGACCTTCAGTAACAGTAATAAATCACAGCAATAGTACATTCATGTAGTTGTAAACAGCATGATAATATATTAAGTAATCCAAAGTATTCAGAATACGTTACTCTCATTGAGTAACGTAACGGAATACGTTACAGAATACATTTTGGGGCATGTAATCTGTAATCTGTAGTGGAATACATTTTAAAAGTAACCTTCCCAACACTGCTGATGGATGCATCAGGGGCAGCTCACGGTTCAGTATCCAAGTGGACTGGATCATGTTCCACATGGGAGACGAGCTGTGCTGCTGCACTTTAAAGGACTGCGTTTAAACTGGGCTGTGTTGTATTTTCTGATGGTATGGTGGATGGTATCGAGGCCTTTTTTCTCTCTCACGGTTTAGTTCTTACATTCAACCACCAGAGGGCGCTGTGTGTCTGCACAGCTCCCTCTGTGTAGTTTGAGATTTCAAAGGATGATGTGGAACATACTGCTAGTATTCAACATAAGACACCATTTCTAATCCAGTAATGTATTTACATTTGGTGATCCTGTCTCATTCGGTCCAGTTCTGCACACAGCTCACGAGACAAAGCTCTGTTCATTTATGAGTTCTTTATTTAAATCGATGTTGTTACAAAACAATTCTCTTTGATAGCAATTATACTCTGGCTGTCCATTATCTAAGTAAACATACACAAAATTAAATAAGGGTTAGTTAGAAAAACTCGTGACGACCTTTAGATAATATCACAACACGACCAGATGAAATGACAGCATTCTTGGAACAGTAGTGAAATTATAACAATGCACCTTCATAGTCACACCTGTCGTAGGAGTGCAGTTTTAAAAAGAATGATTCAATAACAATAGTGAACAATGTAATGACATCACAAAACTGACATTAACTTTGGGTAAATCTGTAATCAGCTAAAATGTTTAAAAGTATCATATTATCCAGCAGATACCATCAGACGCCAAACAGGATAACACTTCTTTTCTTGTGTGACAATGCAGGAGTTGTGTATTTCAATAATACATATATATATTTGTTAAACTGCCATGAGAATATGATTTGACAGCTACATTCAAAGCTTAATACATGTGGTGTTCAAAAAAAGTGTAAAGACATGTGGAAGAAGCATCATAATCCTTAAAAAATAAGCTGTGAGTTTTATAATGGTTGCAAAAATAGATATTCCAAAAGCACTGGTGTATATTCGCAGAAATCTTTTTAAAGCAGCTCAAATGTCAGCGTTCACTTGACGTTGCAGATCCTGACTGACGTTCCGACTCCAAAGCCCGGATAGAGGGGCTCGACAAATTTAGTCTCAAACCTGTGCAGGAGGGTCATGGTGTTGCCTATGCTGTAAAACGCCAACACCCCTGCAGTGTGATCCAGGTACACGCCTATCCGCGGGGAGTGAGGGCCATGGGCGGGCTTGTCCACGCGGTTGTGCCACGCTGAGTAACCGGAGTCAGAACAAAGCAGACTCCAGGATTTGTCGTTGTAGCCCAGCAGACAGAGCGAACCTTTGCCCTTTCGACTGATGCTCTTATAAGCCACTCCGATGGAGAACTCCCCGCTCCACTCGATCTCCCAGTAGTAGCGGCCTCCGGATAGAGCTTCTCGGCACAGCACCTGGGCAAAGCTATCGAACCTCTCTGAGTTGTCTCCGTAGGACTGCAGCTCCCTGGTGCGGATAACTTTCCTGCTGTTCTCAGAGATGCAAAGCTCCTTGTAGGCTGTGTTATGGTCTAATTTCAGTTGGCAGAAGTCTGAAGAAGGAAAGACAACGTTGTTTACACGGTTTTGAACTGGATTCAATGTCGAGTTTTTAAAAGTTGAGCCTAATGTAGCTGTTTTACTGCAGAACAGAGCAGTGATCCTATAAGGATGTGAGGATATCTATGCTGTACATGAATTTAAAAAATACCAGTCGTAGAATTCCTGAAACAGACTTAAATCCAGTAAAAATGCAGTAAAAGTGTTTGTCAGTTACAGATTTATTGTTTCATAACCTGCACGTTGATACACAGCGCTGTCCTGCTGCGTTTTAGTCACATGTTCTTTGTTGCTTTGAGGCTGTTTAGCTCAGAACAACAGTGCTGCCTTATAACTCATAGGTGTCAAACTCTGGCCCGCGGGCCAAATTTGGCCCGCAGCCTAATTACATTTGGCCCGCGAAGCCACCAAATTATTAGAGCTAGCCTACTGGTATTATACAGCTAATATATATATAATATATATATTGTTTAGTATTAAGCTTTGCTTGTTCCATATTCAGTTTTTCAGCAAAACGTGTTTGAGTCCATAAGAAAAGATTCATTCTTATATCTGGAGGAAGATTTTTTTTTCAATAAATATTAACGTTAGCCCGCGACTTTGTTCCAGTTTTGAATTTTGGCCCACTGTGTATTTGAGTTTGACACCCCTGCTATAACTAAACGAGAGAAATGAGACTTCTGTGCCATAAAAAAGTCAGTGAGTGAAACACATTTTCCTGAGGCGTCGTGGAGCAGGAGTAAAGCAGCACGCTGCAGGAAAATACAACCTGTCAAACTGAAAAAGTAGAAAAATGAACACTTGAGTACGTTATGTTCAGAACAACTTACATTTCAGAAAATCCGCTCTGGTCTTTGGCTCTGGGGGAGTGTTGTCCACGGTCATTTCTTTGCCTGCACATGAAACATCTTTGTTAGGTCAAGGTGAACTTCACGCGCCCACACAAATGCCTGTAATTCTTTGGCTGCTGTGGTTTTTAACTCGGGAACATATTCTGACAGCCTTTTATCCTCGACCACATGGATAATAATTAACCTCTTGCGGTTATAAATTGCTAGAGGAGCCTCACCTCTGCTCCTTCTGTCCAACGTTCGACTCTCTGTAGTGTAAACCGGGACCTCATTCACTGTAAAGCAGAACACACATGATTAGAAACCCTGAAGTTTTACTCTGTGTTCAACATCACGTTTGTGCTGCTCACACCTGACTTGGAAATCCTGAGCAGCTCCTCTCTGCCGAACTCCTCGAGGCGCTCCTTAATCTCGGCCACGGCTTTCCTGACAGCCGCGAAGGAGAAGTCGGGGTTCACGCTCACTCTGGGTATGAAGCCGTCATCCGTGGGGGTGCAGAGGTAGTTGAAGTTCTAGTGCAAACATGACAGCCAATGAGAAATGTGAGCTAGTGTCACATGGACGGTGACACGCCTGGGTTCTCAGTACTGTGAGTGTTATATTATGGAAATGTATTGATCTTTAAAAAGGGCTCAATATTTCTCCACGGTGTCATCGTTAATCACTCATTAATAAGTATCCTATTACCTGATACGACAGCTAACCTCACTGTCAGCTGTTGACAGCTTCTGCTGCGTGTTACCTGCAGGAAGTGGATGTGGTCCTCAGTGCTGTACAGCTGCTTGAGGCCAGACTCTTTTTTCTTCAGCTCATCGATCTCTTGTTCCAGACGCTCGATCAAAGCCTCGGATTGGCTGAAAGCAGCCTTCTCATTGATCCCAATCAGCTTGCTCACCTCTGACCTCATCCTCTCAATGGAGCGTATCATATCCTCAAACATCTTCTGGCTCTCCACCATGGCTCTGTGCGCTGAGTTCTGGGCAAAGCAAGCAGGAAGTCATCGCTTTACAGCCTGATCAGCTGAACTAAAGACGGATCTTTGTGTAGAAACGGTTGTTGAGGCCTTACCTTGAGGGAATCCACCGCAGTCTTGAGCTCCTCCAGCTCCTTCACCCTCTCCTGGCATTTTTGTTTAATCTCAGCTTGGGAGACTCCCAAAAGTTTCTGCAGAATTAAGGAGTATTACAGAGATATGCGTTTTAATAATGTCCCAACCCTTTGTGCTCATGCTGGCAGCTAAACTGGCTTTAAGATTCCTATCATGTTTAATGCAGCTGGATGTTGTGTTTTTATAAAAGTTATACCAAATGTAAAGCTGCAAACATTCTTTCTCATCACGCAGTATCTGGCGTGGCCCTGTGGCGTCCTTAATAAGCCCCTCTCAAAGATCTTAATACATCCCGCTTTTATCTCAGAGGGAGAGGGGGAAAAATCTTTGGAGGAATTCTGGCCATGTCAGGAATGTGAATCTACCAGCGTCTGACTTTTAAAGAGACGTTTCAAGGTGCACGCAGCGCTGACATGCAGACTAGAAAGCTTCTAATTCAGCTTTTACTCGAGCCCACCGACCCATTCTTCAAGATAAGCTTGAGGAATGTGGGGAATCTGGGGAGGGGGGATCAACAGAGAGGGGGAGGGGAGACAGAGCGGGAGATGGAGTGAGACGTGTTGGACTCAGGTTGTAAATCTTTAGATGAGAGAAACCAGACTCCCCGCACAGAGCTCGTTTAGCCTGCATTAGCTGTAAAAACACTCCTGATTACTCACACAGCTGCTACATTCATGTCTAACCCACAGTGTTACAGGCAAAGTGAGTCATTTGAATGCACATTGCTCACAGAGATTGAATGTAGGTGTAGAGCCTGCACTCCCTGACATTCCTGCAGCGCTGCACTCCCACAGGTGGGAACCAGCGCAGCAGAAAGAAGGCTGCGCTTTCTGTGTGTTTATCCCACAGCTGGGATAAAGCCGCTTTCACCGCCTGTAAGACACGCCTCCGGCCGGTGTCCAGCTAATCACAGGGCTGGATTTGTTTTGGCGGCTGTGAACGCTCGCCGGGGTTGCTGATAGCCTCGGTGAAATGGGTCAAAGTACAATCACCAGTTCAGGGGAAGGAATTGAGAAAAACAGCCTGTTTGCTTTAGCTCAAGTTATTCCAGAGAGGATGTGCTCCTCACCTATCAAAGAAAACATTCAGCTCTGTCTCAGGCGACGGCATCAGCAGACACTGTTGTTCTTACCTGCTTCTCGCCCCTCTCTGCCTCAGCAGACACGATGTCGTGGCCCCGGTGCTCGCTGACTGTGCAGATGGCACAGATACACATTTGATCTGTGCGACAGAAGAGCTCCAGGGACTTCTGGTGCTGCGGGCAGATCTTCCTGTCCAAGTTCCCTAACTCGTCCACGAGCTTGTGCCTCTTGAACGTGGCTGATTCATAGTGTGGCTTCAAGTGCTTTTCGCAGTAGGACGCCAGGCAGTTGAGGCAGGACTTGACAGCCTTTAATTTCTTCCCGATGCAGAAGTCACAGGGCACGTCGTTTGATCCGGCAAAGACGCTCCCCTGGGACGTGCTGAGGTTGAGGTTCAGACCGCTCTTCTTGATCTTCTCTGCCACCATGCTCAGAGTGGCGTTGGGCCTCAGTACAGGCCTCTGGGTGAATGTGATCTTACACTGAGGACAAATGTAAATCCCCGTGTAGTCGGCTTCGTTCCAGTAGCCACTGATGCAGTCCATGCAGAAGCTGTGGCCGCAGGGGATCGCCACAGGGTCCCTCAGCAGGCTCTGACACAGAGAGCAGCTGAAGTAGTCTGGAGAGGTGTGATCAGCCATTGTGGTGGTCAGCCCTGGAGAAACAGTCAGGGAGAATGCCAGGAGGAGACAGGGATTTCGTCGAGTGTGCCTGTAAGCCCGCCCTCGAGAGTGTGGTACAGCCTCAGAGACAGGACCTACTTGTATTTCTAAATTCCAAAAGGTTATTGATTGAAAGCAGGCAAGGCCCCGCCCCCGTCCTGTGAGTACATCGGCCCTGCCCAGTTCAGATAAGCAGGTTGAACGAGCAGGGAGAGGAAGAAAGAGCAAAGCAGAGAAGGCGCAGAGAGAATGAATGAAATGTAAAAAAGTCGTGACAATAAATGTGCAAGAAAACGTTTCCATTTCCCTGCAGCTTCCTCTTCTCTCACTCGCATTTCTCATGTGGCTCATCTGCGGCTGAGCTGCGCACACACTTCTTGGCAGCTGCATTTCCACCTATTGTTGTCCCACAGAATCGCCATTGTCTTAAACCGGTTATAGTCCGACAAACATACATGCAGCCGAAGGTACTGAAGGAATTTCAGGGACCACCCAATAAACAAACACGGGGTTTGAGAACGACCTCAAACGTCTCTGCTCACATCTTTCGTCAGAGAAACTCGTTTAAAAGTTGTGATATTTGTTCTGTGACTGGCCCGACTCGTCTGTTCACTCGTACGTTTATCTGCAGATATGCGGCTGGTTTCTGTTGTTCAGTGCTAAGAAAACATTCATGTGTCAAACATAAACGCAAACAGACGCATTCCTGTCGTGTCCAGGTGTTGTTGGGGTAGATGTCTCGCATAGTTGTGTACATATTTCACTCGAGTTACGTGGCGATGCAAAATGCCCCCTCATAGTTCCTGCACAAAGCAGGGGAAGAACTCCTGAGGTGAGCCGACTCTCTCCACAGCGTGAAGTGTCTGCTGACATCACCGGCCTCTCGTTAGCATTTCAATTAGGCCTAATCTACTGACACTAGTGTCCAATTCACAGGCAGGTTTCCTGCTTGAAATTACACTGAAAGTACACATGTTAAAAACAGAAATACAAACACTCTGAACACTGTTTGAAATTAGCTTCAAATAAATTGTGCAACGTATGTTTGCTGATCTGCAATCACATGGCAAAGTAATCTTAAGCTTCTAAAAGGTACATTTGCTCCACCTTCAATTCATAGCTTGCATTACTTCATACACTCGGTAGTTTCACCTCCGTATTTGGTCAGGTTTCTGATAAGCCAGTTTTCCTTCCTTCCTCCAGAGTAAAGGGAGCATTGTGCTTACAGATTAACCACCTGCTTCTGGACAGCACGACTGCCAAAGGGAACAAATCTTTGAATCAAAGTTTTAACTGAGCGTGCTCGCTAGAAGAGTGAAAGCTTAACAGCACAAGTTTGGTCAAATGTATCCCGTGCTCCGAGGAATCTGAAGCATAACAGTGTTTCCAGTCAGTTTTATTAAGATTGGAGCAGACGCCCACTTTAAAGAGTGGCAGGCTTGTTATCAGGCTGTTTTCTCCAACAAAGCAGACCGAAACT
This sequence comes from Neolamprologus brichardi, assembly GCF_056152115.1. NCBI lineage: Eukaryota > Metazoa > Chordata > Actinopteri > Cichliformes > Cichlidae > Neolamprologus > Neolamprologus brichardi. The sequence goes on from NC_142113.1 coordinate 855,298, forward strand.
CCGCAGTCATCCACAGTCATATATAGTCCAAGCTCAAGGGGAAAGGTCACCCTTTATTAAAGTGCAGCGAGCGTGGTTTCTTCAAGGTGAGCGCAGGAGAGCGCTCGCTGTTTGATCAAAGGAAACGAGTGAAATGAGCTTAAAAGGAAGAAAGATTTAAAGAAAAGTGAAAATGCAGGAATCGCTCATCAGTGCACACACAAGATTTCAGTGAAAAAGACTGTTGCAAGATTCAGAAGAAATGTTGCTCGACAGGATGCATAACTCAGATAGGGATGATCCCAAACGTAGAACAGCGCTCAAAGTGTCTAACAGCTCAGAACTGCATTCCCGTGTTTTTTCATGTGTTGTGGTAATGATAAGGAAAAGACAATGTGCACATCCTTTGTTATTGTTATGATATAAATTTTTGGTTTGCTCGACAGTGAGTCCTGAAAAAAAGAAGGGAACGGTATCAAATCCTTACACATGCACACTAACGATCATTGTTAGGCGCTATTTTAGGTCGTGATGCAGCTGAACTGTTTATAAGGTCGGGGAAACCTGCAGCCAGCAGCGAGCCACGACAAGAACATCAGCAGAACGTAACTCTGGAGTCGTTGGTGTCTTGTTGTTGCCTCTTCAGTGAACCTGCCAAAGAACGTGCAACAGATTCAAATTGGTTTATGCTCCCTGACCGGGCACACTGACATCCTCACAGCTGAACTTTGTGCTATGATGCTCGAGAGCCCTCTTTTTGAGCAGCGCAGAAAAAACTGAATCACAAAGTCAGAGAACTTTAAAAGAAGCTAAGATCTCGGCGCTCTCTGTTTCTACAGCCCTGTAGGGAGAGGTCGAGTCACATGGAAGGAATAAACTCTGACAGATGCTTATTTGACCTTTTTGCTCCGATCGTTGTGTTTGCTGGAACTGGATAACAGGCGTATGAAAAAACTAAACTATGCACAGATGACAAAGTGAAATATCGTTCGTCTCGTGGCTCCAGACTGTTTTTCTCCTCCAAAAAATAAAACAAAGAATTTTTTTTGTTTTATGGAAACGAAATCAGAAAACAGAAAATCTGTGTGAAAATCTGCCATCAGGACAGACATGCTTTTTATCCGGTCGTTAAGTGATGACGTGACGAATCCTACTTCCGGGCTTAAAGTAGTCTGCGTTTAATATGCTTTTGTGTTGTTAACATGTTTAATGTTTTGTATTTTCTTCTATTTAATCTCAAAAAGCTCCTAAAACAGTCAGTGATCACTGTTGACCTCCCTCGGCTTTTATTACCGCTAATCATTTATTTAAGCTCAGTTTTTAAAACCTTAGGATGTAACTACAGCCCAGCCCATGCAGCAGTATATGAATGACTAACCTCGTATTGTGGATGGATTATCTCAGTTGTTCTCCTGGCTGAAGTTTGGTCCTTTTACAGCATCCTGCCATGCAATTACATTTGTTCCTGACCACCGAGAACACTCACGTTAACTTTTATCCAGTGGAAAAAAAGTTAGCTTGTTTATGTTATGCTAACATAGCTGTGTCGCTAGCGGTCACGTAGCACATCATTATATACCAGCTAGCCAAACTTCAGTAACCCTACAAACGTCACTGCTGTTTAGTTTTCTGTCTTCATTGATGTTGGAAGTGATAACAGAGCTGTACGTTTGAATTTGTTTCCAAAACCCCGCAGTCAGGACATGCTATATTGTATTTAGATAGAAGCTAGCGAGCTAACTTCCTGCTAACTTCTAACTCCGTTAAATGTCATAAATTCCGTTTTCATGGATGTTAAACTCAGTTGTTACACCTGGTAGAGCAGAACGCTGATCATTTTATTACAGATGAAAGACTTTAGACAGTTTTTCAACTCTCAGTAATGCCACAGTGATCGTTTGATATATGGACCTGCAGCGGAGTTTAGGCCCAGACACGGCTAGTGACGTCAGACTTAACGACCGGATTGCATCACTAGCAGTTCTATCAGTCAGCAGTCAGTTTAAAAGGGTGTGTTGCATGTCACTGGCATGTAATCAGATTACAAACAGATGAGCAGTGTTACAGACTGTCCTAAAATGATTCAGCATAAAATAAGAAATGAAACTTAAAGAAATCCTATGAAAAGTATCTATTTAACTTTACCCTAAACTAACACTGACTTTAAATAAGTTACGTTAACTGCAGAGAACAGTGATGGAAATCCTTTGAATGCCAATGAACTTGAAGTAAAATAAGTAACTTTTACAAACCAGAGATTACATAAAGATATTTGTGATGTTTTTTCCAATATCAGTTCACAAAGTTTTGAATCACTTCCAGTGAGGAGTGTAACCACAGCCAGTGCAGTTTGGTCATACGTGTCAGCTGCAGTTACTGTTGTTCACAGCCGACCCTGTTTAGACCCCGCTGGCTCTCACACAAAGGAATCTTTTAAGCAGGCTTTCTTGGCCCTTCTGTTATCTCGGCTATCAAGTGTAGTTGCATTCCTATCTGACACTGAAACTCCATCGTGGCCGGGAGGCGTGTTCGCCATAAAGTAAAATATACAGAGGAAAGGATTTTGTGTGTGTGCAGAAGATGATACATTATTAAATACTTTAGCTTCTTATTGGTGGAAACGTTACAGTTGTATGTAACAGAAGCTCAGCTCATGAGAACTGCGGCATCCTGTCAGAGGAAATCAGTGGCAATGCAAAGTAAACACGGTTAATAATTAACTGGTCACAGGTGAAGTCAACTTTACAGCACTTTAGCAAATCCAACAGACTGAATCTGACCGGAGCGCGCAGAACGGTTCATTTTACTCACTCGTTTACAGTTTATGCCATTTTATTTATTTTATTATTACACATCTTAGGATTCCCTGAGATGTGTAAAACCTGTTTTATGGTTTTTCTGTCACTTCTGTTAAAAAACAAATAATGCTTTAGTTCCTGTAAATATTACTTGGTATCCTTTGATTACACATCGTTGCTGCTCAAAATTTCCTATCTTAGTTTGGACCTTTTGTTTTTTTTACAGTGTCAAAATGTGATAAATGGAAACTACAACTCTTTGGATCAAATATTTTCAGATCGCACATATCATTCATTGTCTCAGCATTCTGTAACACATGGATCTACTCATTGTGTCCTTTTCTTCCTCCGCCCTTGTTTTACTGGTTTCGGCTTAACCTGTTTATCCTCCCTCTCTGTTTACTCTATATAAGTTGCACCCGCACTACCTGTGCAGTCACTTTGCCACAGTGCTGACACGAGTGAGGCTCTGACTTCACGTCATCTTCTCGGCGTTAGAGGGAAAAGAAGCAAACGGTCTCCATGTCGCTTGACCAAGACACCTGCTACCTTTGTAAGGAGTATCTCAGGGACCCTGTGTCCATCCCATGTGGCCACGTATTCTGCTCCATCTGCCTGAAGACATACTGGGATCATGCTGAACACACCGGCTCCTTCAACTGCCCGGAGTGCAGGGTTTCCTACAGCAAGAGGCCAACTCCGAGGCGCGTCGGAGGCTCGAGGCACTCCACGCTCCAACGCAACTCGGAGTCCTTTCCGCCTCCACCTCCATCCCCCGACTACAACGTCGCTGGACCCCAGGATGTAGGCTGTGACATCTGCGTTGGGAAGAAGCACAAAGCCATCAAGTCCTGCCTGATGTGTCTGGCGCACTACTGCGAGAAGCACCTGAAGCCCCACTACGAGTCAGCCACCTTCAAGAGGCACAAGCTGGTGGATGAAATCGGCCACCTGGACAGGCAGATCTGCCCGCAGCATCAGAAGGGTCTGGAGCTGTTCTGCCGCACCGACCAGATGTGCATCTGCGTGCTGTGCACGGTGAAAGAGCACAAGGGCCACGACATGGTGTCAGCTGAGCAGGAGAGATCTGAGGAGCAGGTAGGCAACACGCTCGTACCCGTCCTCCTTTGGTTCAATAATAACGCTAAAACGTGTGACAATAAGGGTCAAATATTCCGTATTAAAGCTGTAACACGGCGCACTGCAGCAGTTAAAGGGTGGGGAGCCGCGAACAATAGACGCCCATTCATGCAAACAAAGATAAAGGTCACCTTACCAGTGAACCTGGACTCCTGAACTTAAAAGCCAAACATTTAAGCTACTTTTTTTTAGATGATTTAATATATTTGAGTTACTTTTGCGTAAAACTTTTGTCATAATAATCATCAATGTTTCAACTGTCTTATAGCAACGGCTGGGTGCCACCCAGGCTGAGATCCAGGAGAGGATTCACGATCGCCTGAAACAGATGGAGGAACTAAAACACGCGGTGGACGCTCTCAAGGTTTGTGCACAATCACCGTCATTATCAGACGATATGAGCACTCTGACCACTACAGGCTGAGCGGAAGCTAACAGCACTGACAGCACTGACAGCACTGACAGCATTCCTTCTTCTAAGTGTGTCATCGTGAAAACCAGTGTGACTCCAGTTCACCTTACGACACACTCCAATGTCTCCTGTGCAGAACTCAGCCCAGAGGGCGCTTCAGGAATGTGAGAAGATGTTTGGCGACATGATGCGCTCCATTGAGAGGATGCAGCAAGAGATGGCAAAGCTGATATCCTCCAACAAGCGGGCAGCACTCAACAACGCAGAGAGCCATCTGGAGCGTCTGACTCATGAGATCGCTGACCTGAAGGCGAGAGACAACGAGATCACGCAGCTGTCTCGCACTGAGGACCACATCCACTTCATCCAGGTAACTGGCAGCTGCCAGCGGCTCATGAAGATAAAATATAATCTGATACAACAGAATCAGTGTTATTTTACTTTCATGTTGTTATTAGAGTTACCACATGCTGATAGCACAAACAGAGGCCGAGGAGCTGCCGTCGGTGAGCGTCAACCCGTACTTCTCCTTCGGCCCGGTGACCAAAGCAGTCTCTGAGCTGAAACAGCAACTGAATGAATCCAGCAATGACGAACTGGTTAAGGTCGCCAAGACAGGTGAGTGTGAAGACAGCAGTGACGTCTCGATGTTCACAGAACAGATGCAGCAGGGAACCTGACTGCAGCGTGATGTTGCTTTAATCTCACTGTTATTTCAAACATATGAAGACGACGACTGAACGTTTTTCTGTATTTGCAGTTAACAAAATGACCTTCTGTGAGCTGGAGGACTCCAAAAAGAAACAATATCAATCAATAAAAAGTGAGTCAGTCTTTCAAGAGCATCATTTCACAACTTGCTCATACACACAACAATGAATGAGGGCGGAACAACATTAGCACAGAGTCAGACTGAGTCCCTAAAGATGTTGAGTCATAAAGGCGTTTCATCATCTCGCCCTGTTTCCTCACTTCTTTCCATTCTCCTGTTAGATTGCTGTAGAAGGCGTTTGCCTGATCACTGATAGTGTGCCAGAACGAGAACATGACCTCCTCCACACATTTAGCTGTTCAGGTGCAGCACATTAAAAATCTGCTGACACACAACTCTGTCTCATTTTCTGTGTTTCCTGTCACAGGTGACGAAGCTCCCATCTACAAGTCTGTGCCGGTCAAGGAGCCTCAGTACAGGGAGGACTTCCTGAGATGTGAGTCTCTGATCCACAGTTCACTGCTCTCTCTGCTCAGTTCACTGCATGACGCATGTTAGATGCTGACGAGGTTCTCTGTCAGACCCTGTGGCTGACCACGAAATCTGCTCTTGGAAGCTCCTGTTAGTCCTGCAGTGTTGACAGAGGCTGGGACTGATTCACTGCAAATATTGCACAGCTATGTCATTTTTACTTAAGCTGCATTTTAACCTTCTGCAACCCGAGCTCTTGTTTGGGATGCATTTTTCATTTCTCCAAATTTTCTCGAAGCCAATAAGTTAAAAAGAAGCATCGCCTTTGAACAGAAAGGTTTTTTAAAAATATAAATATATTAAAAAGTACGTCCTCGATATAGAGACGGTGGGTTTGTTTTGCAGCATAACACAATATAGTTTTATGGTCATTATTAACAGAGTGTAAAATATTTATTTTGTAAGATGAAGTCTAAATGTAATGTTCCCATACGAGGACACATGAGGTCTCAGGAGGTTAATCCAGCTTTCAGCAGAAATCTTTGGGGCCTCTAAACTTGAGCGCTGAGAGAAACTGCAGAGTCACTGACGTCACAGCTGAAAAAGGTCTTTGCTGGAAATCTGTTTGTGCTCAACAGTGTTGGTCAAGTTACTTGAAAATAATTAATCAGTAACTAATTACTGATTACTTATTTTCAAAAGTAATTAATTACTTAGTTTCTTAGTTACTTTTTAAAAACACGATTTACAACCTGAATAGGTGATAAAGTGATAGATCTTTCAGCCCAATTCTACTTTTTCTGCATAATCATCATACAAAATGTAATCAAATGGAAAAGTCTCTTTTTAAAACTTGTTTTATTAGTTTTAATCTTTTAACTTTATGCATCAAGCAAACATTTAATTATCTGCAACATTCTCTGACTGGAAGAAATTAATTTAACATTTAAACCTATTTTCTGCACATTCCAGCACATAAAATAAAATATTTTGTGTTTACACTCAGTCTTTCAAATAGATGCAAGTAAAACACAGCAGAAAATAAATAAAGTCAAAGACTAGCGGTCCTGTTGCTCTATTTTCACCTGTAAAGCAGGAGTGGGGTAGGCGGAGGGTTACCCTGGTGCAGGTGTGCCGCGGTCAGTGGAAGAATCCGCGAGTTTCTCTGTGAGTTTCCCATTATGTCGTAGCTACTCGGTGCTTGTTTGGAAGTTTAGGGGTTTTTTCGCTGTAAAAAGAAGTTTTCTTCCCACGCACAACGGACACTAATGTTTTTGTCACTTTTTATGGAATCAAACTCAAAGTAAGGTCAGTACTTCCACGCTTTAAACGCTGCACGCTCATACTCTCTCTGCACTCGATATATGATCCATTGTTGATCTGCACACAGCTGTTGTCACGAACGTCGCACTCGCTTACGTCACTGTCATGAGACATTCTCGCAAAAAAATCACGGTTTTAGTAACGCAGTAACGCAGCGTTCCTACAGGAAAGTAACAGTAATCTAATTACCGTTTTTGCAATAGTAATCCCTTACTTTACTCGTTACTTTAAAAAAGTAATCTGATTACAATGCGTTACTGCCCATCTCTGGTGGTCAAACTCACAAACAGTGTTTGATACCTTTGGCATTCCAGATCATAGGCCGGGCAGATCTAGCCGAGGGCGTCGGGTGTCCCACCAGCTGTGACCTGCAGAGGTGGAGGTACACAGCAGTCAGGTGACTATTCAGCCAGAGGGTCTCTTGCTTTTCCTTCAAAGTGTGTTTTGCAGAAGTTAATTAAACTTCTCCTGCAGTGAGTAGAAGTTTAACTGAGATGTTGGTGACGTTCTGCTGCTGCTTTGGCGTGGGCTGCTTCAGCTGCTGTAGGACAGATGCTTTGTCTCTATTTGCTTTCCTCGTTTACGTTCATCCCAGACTCATTTAAGTTAAGCATTGTTGAGTAAACAATGAACTTTTCTTCCACCCATCTTTAGATGCTTGCCCGCTCACTCTGGACCAAAACACAGCCTACAGACAGCTTTACTTGTCACGAGGGAACAGAAAAGCTGCCCTCAAGAGAGACCCCCAGTCCTACCCCGACAGCCCCGCCAGGTTCGACTCCCTGCCACAGGTCTTGTGTAAGGAGCCCCTCTCTGGAGGCACCTACTACTGGGAGGTAGACTGGAGTGGGGAGGGGGCTTCCATCGGCATCGCCTACAAAGGCATCAAGAGATCGGGCTACGGTGACAGCTGCCGCATCGGCTACAACCGCAAGTCGTGGAGCCTTTTCTGCTCTGATTCCAGCTACTCAGCCCGCCACAGCAAGGACCAGCAAGAGGTCAGCGCGCCCTACTCCTCCCGCATCGGCGTTTTCCTGGATCACGCCGGGGGTACTCTCTCATTCTACGCTGTTGGGGAAACCATGTCTCTCATCCACCGCTTTAATGCCTCCTTTAGTGAACCTGTCTATCCAGGCTTCTGGGTTTGGTATGAGTCAGCCATTACCATTATCCAGCTGTGATTAAGTAACACATGTAAAAGATCAGTGGGTGTGGAGTGACGCAAAACACTGCTGTTGTGAGAAAATATGCTTTTGTTTCCCCTTTTTTTTCTGATATTAGATCGTTGTTTTGTTTGCTATCCAACATGTGCTGATGGGGGAAACGATGCTCGAATATTCAGCAAATCAACATGTGTTCAGTGTAAAATCAGTTGTAGAAAGTCAATGAGCATTTACTCATTCAGAAATAATATAGTATATGCATATTTACACTATAAATCAAAATGATGAACCTTGTACAATGTGATGATCATTTGTGATATTTTGCTTTTTTATCAAATAAACTTTTGGTAACAAGCATGAGCTGTGATGTGGAGTTTTTCCTCTCGTTTCTTCTACGATGACGAGCTTCCTAACTCACTCTTCAAGCTAATCAGCTCTGAGCCAGATCTGTAAGATCTTTAAAAGGCAGACATTTCCTGCCATTAGCAACATCACTCACAGTGCAATTATTTAATAAGCAAATGTAAAATAGACCCAGCTTTGAGTGTGGACTGGGAGGAGATGGTGTGTTTGTGTGTGCTTAAAGCACAGTGTTTTGAAAAGCAGCTGAGAGGTCATTAAGGAAGTCTACAGGAACAGGCGAGGTGTAACTGAGAGGTTTCTGTGACGCTTAAGACTCGTTCAGCTGAATGGAAGTATGACTGAGTCCTGATGTATCGTCAAAATCTTCGTCAAAAGAGTTAGTTTTTTACATTTATTATTCATTCATTTATTTATTTATTTATTTTGGTTTTGTTATCGAAGTTTAAAATGAAATAAAAATAAAAAAAGTTCTGAGTTAGTGTAGTAACTCAGGAGCACCAAAATTACCTTTTACCGTGCAGCAGTCGCTCTGCTGTGATGTTTAAATAAAGCGACTTCAGTTTGTGGAATCTTAAGCCTGGGCCTTGAGGTGAAGCTTGAAAGGTCTAGTGGAGAGGATATGAAAACCCCTCCAGAAACCTTACGATTATAATCAGCAGGCAGGCTTTCCCATTGTTCAATAATACTGCAGTCTTGATTTGTAAGCTTTTAAAATTACTTTTTGCAAATATGAAGCTGAGCTTGAGACAAAGACGACAATAAAAATCTCAAGCTCATCTCCATAGTTTGGATTAAAATATTTCTCGGTTTAAAAAATGAAAGAGGCTTTTACACAATAAGATGAATGAAGCGGCGCCTGTAGAAAGTGGAGGTTGGTGGTAGCAGACGTTTATCCGGCCTACTGCATCATCAACACCACTGCAAAAACTTTGGTTCAACTTTGAAATTCTTAAACCTTTAATATAACTCGGGGGTCTTGCAGCCTCTGGTGGACAAACATCTGCAGTACTAAGTTTGAGCAGGTTTGTTATCGTGGCTGGTGACTGAAGTGAAAGCTTAACGTGTACAAACAGTAACTAAAACAGAGCAAAGTGCTTCCTTGGCTGGTCCAGCTTACGTACAGTATGACATTGACAGTTCTACAACATCTCAGTTCCGTAACTCAGCACATTACACCAGTAAATATTAAAGGTTTCCACGGACGGGCTATTTTGTTGCAAGAAGAAAACGTAAAACGTGAAAAAGGAGTTAAAGGGAGCCTAGCACAGTTTAACCACTCTGGACTGAAACGGCTACACGGATTCAAATGTCCATAATATAATCCAGGACACCGGTAAGGTTTCCTGCCACTCCCTGTAAATCACAAGCTCGTGCTGTCATTTTACCATCGAGTCCATAGAGGGCAGTCAACCCAAACATCCCCTAGCAGGAACAAAAGGAAAAGAAGCTGTTTCTGTACGGACGCTTTTAAGCTGCGCACCATTAGAAAGAAGCGCCGCATTCTCACATTTTCGCAAGTGTGGCTGCACAGGTGAGTGTTCATGCGATCAATATAAACAGTGTTAACTCCAGGCTTTCGCACCGTGGTGTTACACGATGTGTCCTGTAAGATCATCCTTTCATGTTCTGTCGAACATCACGTCTTCGTCTTGCTAAGCAGGAGTTACTCAAAGAAGAAAGCTTTGAATGGAGCTAGCTAATTTGCTAACATAACATTAGCTGGCGTTAGCATTACTTGTTACTATCCTTGCTCTGTTTACTTGGCGCCAAACGAGATTTGTGGATTTCGTGTACCACGTTATTAAATCTGTGTTATAGCGATACCCGAGCTTTCTGTTGCTTATATGAAAAAGTAAAAATATGAAGAATAAAAAGCCTTAGAAACTAGGCTAACGTAACGCTAACACTGTTCTTACTCTGTTGTGGCATGCGCTCAACTCTGTCTCTATGACAACCAACTGACCAGGACGGGCTCTTTAAAGTGTTAATTGTTTGACAATCTAACTACTTAATGTTGTGGTAGTCTTATCACCAAAGTACGGAAGCGTAGAGCTGCCACCCAGGCAAAAGAAAAATACAAGTGTATCACGTTATAACGTGAAAAGTTTATTGTTCTAACAAGATACTTTTCCTGTTTGTACAATATACCTTTCACGTTTGAACAACATAATATCACGTTATTACAATATACATAGTTATCACGTTCGTACAATATTGTACAAACATGATAGTATATTGTACAAACAGGAAAAGTATCTTGTTAGAACAATAAACTTTTCACGTTATAACGTGATACACTTGTATTTTTCTTTTGCCTGGGTGGCAGCTCTACGCTTCCGTACCAAAGTGTTTTGTTTTATAACATTTATTTAATAGTGACTGGATTGTATGTCGTTAAAACGTCAGTAGAAATATTTGAACCTCTTGCTGGAGCTAATTTTTTTATTTATTTATCTATTGTTTGACATTCTGACATGGAGTGGGATACTCTGAAGGTCTAATACTGCGAAATGCCTGTTTTTAAATGTAAAAGTAGTGGCAGGAAACCGGGCAGGATCACTTTTATAGTGATTAATGAATCATTTGTCTGCTTTTAATACAGATGGCAACTACAAAGGTTCCAGAGGTTCGGGACATCACACGAATCGAGAGAATTGGTATGACTGTGACCCAGAAACACATGATGATTGGTTACTGTGTGATAGTGCTGTGTTAGGTGCACGTGGTACCTGATTTTTGAGTTTTTTTACTTCCTGTGACTCACATTATTTTATCTGTTTTCACCTTGTGTTTAGGTGCACATTCTCACATTCGTGGCCTTGGTTTGGATGATGCTTTGGAACCAAGACAGGTAGCGTTAAGTCTTTAAATGCCTTTTTTCTCTCTTTCTTAAGGGGCATGTAATGGATTTGTGACTTAAATATTCTGTGTCTGTGTAGAGGAGACGTGCCTTTTACATGTCTATGTTCAATTCCAGGTGTCTCAGGGGATGGTTGGCCAGCTGGCCTCCCGTCGAGCCGCAGGAGTCATCTTGGAGATGATCAAAGATGGCCACATTGCTGGCAGGGCAGTACTGATTGCTGGCCAGCCTGGCACAGGAAAAACTGCAATTGCTATGGGTAAGATCTCCACTGGAAGCTTCCAGAACACAATATTAGCCCCAGCTAGAAGAGATATTGGTTTCTTGGATTGATGGAATTGGCTTAGGGTACATTTTTGTTGCTCCCAGCTTGATTGGCAGAGTGTGGGTTCAGCTGAGACTTTGTTTTTGATTTTGGGGGTTTTTCCAATGCAGGCATCGCCCAGTCTCTTGGCCCTGATACGCCCTTTACAGCACTGGCTGGTAGTGAGATCTTCTCCCTGGAGATGAGCAAGACTGAGGCACTTAGCCAAGCTTTTAGAAAAGCCATCGGCGTAAGGATCAAGTGAGTGAGCAAATGCTGTAATAGAGTTTGGTAAATCTTCTTATACGAAAAGAACTGCTATTAACTGTGTTTGTTTTTTAACAGAGAGGAGACGGAGATCATTGAAGGAGAGGTGGTCGAGATCCAGATTGACAGACCAGCCACAGGAACGGTGAGCAGCTTACACTCGTAATATATTTAACCCAGTCGTTTTATGTGGTTCTCTGGGAAGTATTTTATTGGTCACACTGTGGTTGGGCGTTATGTAAACATTTCCCAGCCTACAATCGTCCGTCCAGTAATCGACAATGGGCGATATATTCGCGCCTGCGCAGACTTTTTGATGGGCGGAGCAATGTAGTCACGCACAGACTGATTTGCATGTTTACAACACAGAGGAAGTCCAAACATGGACGAACTAATTTCCCCCCAAAATCAGGGCTGTGGCGTTAACGTGTTAATCATCACGACATGACAAACTGCCCGAAATGCGCTGACAGAGACATTTTAGGGATTTCGACTCAGTCTGTGCTCCTGATGGGGATGATGATGGCGCGTTAACGCTGACAGCACTGAAAAAATATGAAGTCGCCAATTTGGGATTTTTAAACCACGTGAAAGAGGTAAACCTGAGGATATAACAGAAGCGGTGTGCGGCTTGTGCAGACGTATAGTGCGAGCAAAGTACTCAAACACGGCTAACTTGCACGAGCATGTACGTGTGCACCATGCAGCTGAGTATGCTAGGCTATCACCAACTTCTGCAGCTACATCATTATTAGCAACTTTACTCATGGGCAAATAAATAAATAAATCGTCCGTGTGAAAACGATCGCTGATGGGCGGAGCCTGTCGTCGATATATTCGTCCAATCGGCCAACCCCAGGTCACACCATTGGTAATGATAAAACACAGACAATATAGATTTCACACGTAGTTAAATGAATATGTAAACACTGTTGTAGATATAACACTTATACGATCGTGGCTCAAGAGTTGGGAGTTCGTCTTGTGATCGCAAGGTTGCCGGTTCGAGCCCCGGCTCGGACAGTCTCGGTCGTTGTGTCCTTGAGCAAGACACTTCACCTCCCGCCTACTGGTGGTGGTCAGAGGGGCCGATGGTGCGATATGGCAGCCTCGCCTCTGTCAGTCTGCCCCAGGGCAGCTGTGGCTACACCTGTAGCTGCCTCCACCAGTGTGTGAATGTGAGAGTGAATGAATAGTGGAATTGTAAAGCTCTATATAAATCCAATCCATTATTATTATTAAACTTCATATAACTTACTGAGAATGTTGTGCCTTGGATCAGGGTGCAAAGGTGGGCAAGTTGACGCTAAAGACCACGGAGATGGAGACGATCTACGACTTGGGCAACAAGATGATTGACAGTTTGAGTAAAGAGAAGGTGCAAGCGGGGTAAGTTCAGCAGGTGATCTTGTTACAGGACCTGTTATGTGATATGAAGTTTTCCAGCATCACTCAGACTTGCAGACTCTCGTGTCTTCTGAGCTTTTCTGTTGCTTCTCTCAGAGATGTTATCACCATCGATAAAGCCACGGGAAAGATCACCAAGTTGGGGCGCTCGTTCACCAGAGCCAGAGACTACGATGCCATGGGAGCTCAGGTCTGTTGTCACAGCGCTCAGCTCGTGCTGTTGGATGATGCAGTATTTTAAAATCAATTTCTTTACCATCTTTTTAGACACAGTTTGTACAGTGTCCTGAGGGAGAGCTGCAGAAGAGAAAAGAGGTGGTCCACACAGTGTCGCTGCACGAGATCGACGTCATTAACAGTCGCACTCAAGGCTTCCTGGCTCTTTTCTCTGGAGACACCGGAGAGATCAAGTCTGAAGTCCGCGAGCAGATTAATGCCAAAGTGTGTGAGTGGAGGGAAGAAGGAAAGGCGGAGATCATTCCAGGGGTGAGTGTTTTTATATGCTTCTGTTTGCTTTTCACGAGTTTGTGTTAAACGTTTCTCTCTTGGTTGTAGGTGTTATTTATTGATGAGGTGCATATGCTGGACATGGAGTGCTTTTCCTTCTTGAACCGTGCCCTGGAGAGTGACCTCTCCCCAGTTCTCATTATGGCCACCAACAGAGGCATCACTCGGTACTGTTTGTCCAAACCACACTGCTTTTAGTCAGCCTTCCGCTTCAGGAAAGGTAATGCTGAATAATTTGGGTGTTTCATTAGTAATGTGCTACTCACTCATCTCCCTGCAGAATCCGTGGAACAAACTATCAGAGCCCTCACGGCATCCCCATCGATCTCCTCGATCGGCTGCTCATCATCGCCACCTCCCCTTACACCGAAAAAGAGACGAAGCAGATCCTGAAGATCCGGTAAAAACGCGCATTCATAATCGGCTCAGCAGACGCTTCCATCTGCCGCAGATGAAATGTAAAGCTGAGGTTTCCGTTTCAGGTGTGAGGAGGAGGATGTGGAGCTGAGCGAGGAGGCTCACACGGTCCTCACTCGTATTGGCATGGAAACGTCACTGCGCTACGCGATCCAGCTGATCAGCACCGCAGGACTGGTGTGTCGTAAACGCAAGGTAAGCTCGATGTGAACGACTGCAGCAGCTGCGTGTGTGTCACATCGTTGTTTCTTTAGTGTTGTCACGTTGACTCTGTTGGTGCCATTTGTTTGTTTTTTGCTTTGCAGGGCACAGAGGTTCAGGTAGAAGACATTAAGAGAGTTTACTCTCTGTTCCTGGATGAGGCCAGATCCTCTCAGTACATGAAGGAGTATCAGGATTCCTTCCTCTTTAACGAAACACGTGAGTTTGAGTTCGTTCTCTGTATCAGCAGCTCGTGTGTTCACACAAGCTTCAGTTAACCCTTTAAAACCGGTCAGAGCAGCACGCTCTGTTTTGCGTAACTATTTTTAAATCCCGGTAGCTCTGCAACCACGTGAGCTAGCGCAATAATGTTTTTTGCATATGAAACCGGAGGAGTTGTACTTACATCTTATGCCATCAGCTTGTCCTCGGTCACGGTTTCCTTCCACATATAGTTTTGCAAAAACTGCATAAAAAGCACTTGCAGCAACAAAAACATAATATTCCAGAAACACGCTTTGCTGATTACGATCAGCTGTTTGTAACACTTCCTACGTCCATCAGCGCGAACTATCACATGTCCACCATGACCTGCCCGAAACCGGAAGTGACGCCATTTTCGCGGAAATGTAGTTTTTTACCATCAGGGCCTCATGAGCCTATACTGGTGTTTTTAAAAGTTATCTTTGACTTTATGACTTTCTGTGTGGTTTCTGGGATGCTTAGGACTCATATTGCACTGCTGGAAATAGTTTATTTTGATGCATATGCTACTTTTTTGCAAATTTGCAGTATAATATTTATTTTCGTTTTTCCTGCAGTGTATAAAAATTGGTGTATTTCAAAAATAAAACTATGAAGACACTCAAAATAAATTTCCTGTGGTGGGAAACTATTTTGTGCAACTTTTTTGTATTTACAGTTTTGAGGGATAAGCCTCTTAAATTTCTCTAACTAGAAATATATGTTAAAAAAACAAAAACGATTTTCAATTTTTTTGTAGTTTATTGCACTTTTTTGCAATTTATGTAATTACTATGCACTTAATGCAGACATATTATTAAAATTTAGGCTGTAATGGTTGTATTGATGTATAGCAACTTGAAATGCTCCCAAAAATGGCTCCACAGCATGTAAACATATAATATAAGCTCTGGCGGACTTGGTTCTATGGTCGGTCTTAAAGGGTTAAACGCTGGTTTTTACCCCTTGTGGGAGTAATTAGTGCAGATTTTAGGTTTAGAAAACTAAAAGTGATCTGAGGAGAAAAACAATGTGAAACTGCGTTATTCCAAACTCAGTGCTGCAGTCGTGCTGGAAAAGAAGACGCTCAGTTTTCTTTTTGTGTAAATATGCAGGTTTGACATGATGAACAGATGTGTGTTCTTATGTTTCAGAAACAGCTGCTATGGACACCTCATAATGAAGACGATGCTTTCTTTTTTTTTATGCTGTTCGCCGTCATCGAGTGTTGGTGTCGATTCACAGCCGGACTTCTTCCCAAATTTGAGTTTAGCCTCTTGAATTAACTGAATTAGGCTGGAGATGGACTTTAAATCGAGGGAAACCACAGAATTGTCCTTGATCTGTTTAAATTCAAATCTTTTGGACTGAAATTCAATCGAATTTTGAAACGACCCCAGTTCTTCATCTCTGAGGCCTTGTGGCGTGAATATCCATTCCTTAAGTGTTTGTTTTATGTTGTTGACCTTTACATGGTTTAATTTTATGAAAATAAGTAAACAAGCTTTTCTAAGCATGTTGAGATTCTTTCTTTCTTGTCCTTTAAACTTGAAAGCTACGAAACAGTTTTTCACATGTTTCAAAGTTAGATTTTGGAGGCTGCAGACTCACATAAACATGAGAATGACGTGTCTGCCTGAGCAGGCGGTGGTGCAGAGTCTGGTCAGGATTTATCAGTGATCAGTTTCTTACCCCGGCTGAAGAAAAAGACGTTTGGATGTAAAATTTAAAACAAAATCACTCATAACGTTTATCACTAATAAAATAGTTACAGTTGCTACCACAAGGGGGAGCTCAAAGATCTTTACTGTAAGCCTGGTCCTGAGAAACAATGCACTGCAACCCGCTGGGATGACTGCGAGCCCTTAGTGTGCATTTTAATGAGCAAATCGAACAGCACTGCATACAGCCTAAAAATATCTTCCTGTTGAATCACTTCAGCGTGTTTGATGCGTGTCGTCCTGTAAATGTCATGCTTGAGTCTGTAGGTGTGTAGCAGGCTCTGACACTCACACTAACGCACTCTAGATTTTCCTGTATTCAAATGTTTAGACCCTGCGAGTCTCGTCATCCTTGTCGTGTCATATTTGGGGTTAGCCTGAGTATTTAACCAGAAATCTGACACAGGGTTCAATCAAATCATGTTTTCAAAGTGAGTGTATTTTATCGAAGTCATAAATGTGACAATAAATAAGTAGTTAAAGGGCTGTTAGGTATGTGGGCATATCAAACGTATTATAAAAACTGTTACATTGAATAGATCACACTGGATTTTTGGTCCCATAGTCATATATGTCACATTTAATATGTATTTTTTAACAGGTTTCTTCCTGTTAAAAGGGAGTTTTTCCTTCCCACTGTCGCCAAAGTGCTGCTCATAGGGGGTCATATGATTGTTGGGTTTTTCTCTGTATGTATAATTGTAGGATTTACTGCACCTTCAGGCGACTGCTGTGATTTGGTGCTGTATGAATGACATTGAATCGAATCGCTCCATTTCTACATGGATTCATTGAATGTTAACATATATTGGACAGCCATATTCAAATGTCTGTGATAGGCCAGTATCTACCAATAGCATCACCAGCAACCTTCAGCTGTAATGGGAATATCACCTGACTGTTTCAAACCAATCAGAGCATATTAATCGATTTTACCTACAGATGATCAGAGAGCCGTGCAGACTGCCTGCTCTCATGCATATTTAATGTTTAGTTGGTGTCTGAGAGTTCTTATCCTGCTGCCTACATCCCATAAATCCCCCCAGTCCCACGAGGCTTCTGTTGTGCTACTTCCACATCCGATGGATTCTCCGACTGGATTTGGGCCGAGACAAACTTCCCAAGGAGCCAGCCTCACCGTTAGCATTTACAGAAGCGATATGGTGACGCCGTCGTTATCAGAATGTCAGCCACGTAAACCGAATCCTCTTCCTCTGAGCAGAATTAACCGTCTCAGTGCATTTAATATGGATTTGAACACACTTGCCCTCAGGACATGTTTCTTCAGCGTCAGTGCGAATGCAGATCACTGTTTACAGATCACACTCGGCTCGGCCCCTCTGGGTGGGAGCAGGTTTTGGCTCCCACTCTTCGTCTCCACACCAGTGTCCACAGGCTACGCGGCTGCACAGCATGCTAACATGTGGCATTTTGCCTGTTTCACAGATTTCGATGCCCTTTTTCTCCTCCTAGTATTCTGCAAATGTCCACAGATCCCCACCCTCCACTGACTTTATCTCCTCTTTACTTGTAATCAGCACTCAGTGCTGTTCTGTAATCATTGCAGCGCTTTGAAAACACGGCCAAAGTGCTTCAATGAGCTGGGTCACAGTGACAGCCAGTGCACTATCCTGCACTATTGACTGTGTCAAAGGTCGTTTGACATTCTCACAGCCTAACAAGCCTCTGCACATGAATCTCATTAGGTGAGTGTGTCCATATAAAACCAGAACGGACGTATTGATCAGCGATATTGTCAGGAAAGGGTCAGCAAACTGATTCGCTGCTCGACCTGGATGTGACCATAATGAGACTGTTTTGCTCTGAAGTAGTGAAGGATTTTTGTCATCAGTTCATGGTGACAAGTTGTAGAGGCAACAACACAACAAAGACATGGAGGATTTTGTGCTTCTGGTCTGATTGCTTACAGCTACAAACGAGGCTCACTCAGGTGTTTTACTGCAACACTGACGATGTGATGGTGTCCTCTTCTCAAAGCAAACAGTACGTCACAGTTACACTTACTGCTCAGACGTGTGTTTATGTCGACATGAGCAGCGAGATCTCACTGAGGTCTCAGTAAAGTTCAGCAAGTTTAGCACGGAGCAATATTTCCTGTTCTTATTTTTCTGTCCTGCCACATTTCCTCGTGTGACGTCATTCACGTCCTTTAAATAGCATTTGAGGAATTTGGAGTGTGGCGTCTGTGTGGGCACAGTGTTCACGTCTATTTCCTGAAGTCTCCGAGAAAAAACGAAATCTCTTAGCGCCATACGTGAACAGGCAGAGAAGCTGTTCCTGTGGTAAAATCAAAGATGGAGGTGAGTGGAAGTGCAGCACGCTGGATGGATGTGGTGATGCCATAAAAACAGGGTTAAGTTTTTGTGTCCAAGTCAACTGAGGGATTATTTCATGTGAATAATTATCTTGTAAACAGCTGTCCCACTGAATCAGCTGCTGAACAGTGGGCACCACATTTGTACATTAACTTCTGAATTCACGTCATGAAGCAGTTTCAAATCCACACAGCTTGTGTGGCGACGTGCAGTCAGCTTCCCATCACTGCCGGCCTGCATGCAACGCCTGGTCGGTCACTAACCACTCTGAATTATGTATTGGCTCCATTTCTTTGTGGTTAACATGTCTCAGCTCTTTATTCTGTGGCTGAGTAAGAGCCGAGGAAAGTGTGAGCCCACAGCAGAGACAGGAAGCTGGGGTCAGCTGTGCGTCTGTAATGCAGCTAAACGCTGGGCAGGACTAATGTCGGGCTATAAGAATGACTTGTGTCAGTTTGGTAGCATACAGGTAAAAATGAAGGATTATTGTTTATTCATATATGGACTTTGATTTTTAGACATTCACAAATTTCATGCAACATATGAAAAACCAACCTGATGGGTGGAAATTCAGCCATCGCTAACACTACAAAAGCTGCTGTAACTGTAATGACATCGTGCTGAAACAGCTGGAAAAGTGTATCCTGTTTGTTTTCTGACATATGGTAAATGGCCTGCATTTGTAAAGCGCTTTACTCAGTCCCTAAAGACCCCAAAGCGCTTCACACTACATTCAGTCATCCACACATTCACACACTGGTGATGCAGCTACATTGTACCCACAGCCGCCCTGGGGCGCACTGACAGAGGCGAGGCTGCCGGACACTGGCGCCATGTATGACCATATATGAATTAGCTGTTAGCATCTGGGAACACTGAGTGTGATGGAAATCATTTGCTCTGCAGAAATGTGATCATAGAGAAAACGTTAGGAAAACTGAATTTCTGTATTTTCCAGTGGTTTAGTGATTTAGTGTCACTGTCAGTGTTCCTCTCCAGGCAGGCGTCGCAGATTTGCAACAGTTAAAAACTAACAACCTGATTACCCCACAGACATATTTTATAAGTTTGTTTTACTCAGAAGCACCACTGCAGGACCTGGTTGTGCATTAGCAACAAAAAGTCTAATTTGAGCCTGAGAGGGTTAAAGGAAAAGTCAGAAGGTCATCATCAGGATTCGTTTATTTTCATCATATCTGTACAAACATTCAGAGCCAGACCAGCGGCTGCTGTTCCTGAAGGGTCGACCAGCTTGACAAATGGCACTGTGGGTATTGTAGGTTTACTGCAGCCCAGTTGGAGCACTTAACCCAGGGATGTGCACATCAGCTATATGTGTAACATGTTCCTCACATCAAACATGTTTCATTTGACTACACAAAGCAGCAGATATCCTCTAACTTGGTGTCTGACCTCGTTTAACGTAGAAGAGGTGTGGTACTGCAGGTGTGAGCATTTACTCTGTCATGTTGTTTGCATGCACCTGTGTGCAACCAGGAAGAGTAGATACTCCATGTAATTTGCCTTCCACCACACTGTGGTCGTCACTTTCTCACTTCTCCACACACAATCATTCACAAAGCTGCTTCCACACCTCTGCTTCTTGTGTGGGAGCGATGGATGCGGATGCTACCCACTCGTATGGGCGTGTGCATAAATAGCCTCAGTTCATGCTGCAGTGGAAACATCAGCTCTAAATATGGAATCGTGGGATTAAAAATAGCTCCATCATCCAGTCTTTGCAGGCCAAGCATAAGCTCATGTTTAATTCAGAAAACTCTGGTATTCATAACTCACACTTGCTCCACCCGTGACACTGAACCCACCGTGGTGCTTAACAAGCACACTGCAGTAACACTGTTTCATTGTCAATTTGCATTTCATCCTGTTAGTAAGCATGCAAATCAAATTAATCCCTCATCCCAGCGGGGACGTCGCTGACACCGTTTGAGATGAAGTTACAGTCTCAGGCCCGGTGGGAAGCGAGGAGCGATCATCGTAGCTGTGGGGTAATGACGTCTGCTCCAAAGACAGCAAGCATGGCCACTTCCTGCCATGTTCTTGACACGTGTTCCTGAATCATTTACTCCTTCACTGACGTTGCTGAGCCCACCGACATCTCTTATTCATCCCATGTGGGCAGCGGAGGGTAGGAGGGCACCTCACGAACATGTGTCAGCTTCTTTGATCGCATAATAAGACATGCAGAGATATGCATTAATGCAGACGCTGACAGCTGAAGGTCAGCCGGCTGCACGGGGCTAAAAACATCCATGACGTCCAAAGTAGAGGAAGAGCATCGCTCACGCCAGGCAACAAATGTGCAGGTCTGAAAAGTTAGCAAAGAATAATTTCACACGTATAAACACCCTGAGACGCCACTTCCATGTTTAACTTCGATCATTTAATTTTGCTGTATGCTGCACCTCAAAGATGTGGTAACATCTGTTCAAAAATATCTTATAAAATGTGACGGTGTGGGTCTGTAGGTAGCAGCTACACGTCAGCCAGTAGCAGGTGATCGTTCTGCAGGTCAAAACATCCTTAAACACAACTCAGACACGGAGCCAGGATTAACTCCAGGCTGTTGGTTGGACTTTTATGGGATTTGTTGGATGAATTCTAATAATAACGCGCCTTAAAGGCGACTTTTGTCTATATAAATAAAATTGAATTGAATTGAACTAATAACATGTTCATACAGCTTGTTTTAGCCAATTTAAAAATGGGGCTTTGGGCAGCCTGTTGCAAAAACACATCGTTTGTTCCTGTTTTATTCTGTGAAGAATGTCAAAGATAGTTTGGCAGGAATGAAAACTGTTTTTGCACCAACAATGTGATTCTTGTTGGTGCAGCTGACAGTCGGGCATTTCAGCATCGTGTGCAGCGTATTCATAAAAAATGTAGGAAACTACAGAGAGGATACAGAAGAAATGGAGGCTCTTCTTCTGCAGATAAACAGTATCTGAGAGTCAATAGGAAGACCTGATGATCAGTGTTGGTCAAGTTACTTGAAAAAAGTAATCAGTAACTAATTACTGATTACTTCCCCAAAAAAGTAATCCCCTTACTTTACTGATTACTTATTTTCAAAAGTAATTAATTACTTAGTTACTTTTTAAAAACACGATTTACAACCTGAATAGGTGATAAAGTGATAGATCTTTCAGCCCAATTCTACTTTTTCTGCATAATCCATCATACAAAATGTAATCAAATGGAAAAGTCTCTTTTTAAAACTTGTTTTATTAGTTTTAATCTTTTAACTTTATGCATCAAGCAAAAATTTAATTATCTGCAACATTCTCTGACTGGAAGAAATTAGTTTAACATTTAAACCTATTTTCTGCACATTCCAGCACATAAAATAAAATATTTTGTGTGTTTACACTCAGTCTTTCAAATAGATGCAAGTAAAACACAGCAGAAAATAAATAAAGTCAAAGACTAGCGGTCCTGTTGCTCTATTTTCACCTGTAAAGCAGGAGTGGGGTAGGCGGAGGGTTACCCTGGTGCAGGTGTGCAGCGGTCAGTGGAAGAATCCGCGAGTTTCTCTGTGAGTTTCCCATTACGTCGTAGCTACTCGGTGCTTGTTTGGAAGTTTAGGGTTTTTTCGCTGTAAAAAGAAGTTTTCTTCCCACGCACAACGGACACTAATGTTTTTGTCACTTTTTATGGAATCAAACTCAAAGTAAGGTCAGTACTTCCACGCTTTAAACGCTGCACGCTCATACTCTCTCTGCACTCGATATATGATCCATTGTTGATCTGCACACAGCTGTTGTCACGAACGTCGCACTCGCTTACGTCACTGTCATGAGACATTCTCGCAAAAGAATCACGGTTTTAGTAACGCAGTAACGCAGCGTTCCTACGGGAAAGTAACGGTAATCTAATTACTGTTTTTGCAATAGTAATCCCTTACTTTACTCGTTACTTGAAAAAAGTAATCGGATTACAGTAACGCGTTACCTACGCGTTACTGCCCATCTCTGTTCATGATGAGGACCTGAGAGAAGCATCTGCTCCTTTAACGTGATCAGAAATGTTCTCAGTCTTAAAGGAAACAAAGTCCACCAAATGAATCATTCATCGCACAATAACAGCTTCCCACTGCAAGCACAGTGCAGGATGGAAATCCTTATATAGTTATTAAACAAACATATATTTGTTAATAGATTAACAAACCTGGTTGTGTGTTATCTCATTTAAACAGGGCTGTAACAACGCTCCTGTCAAACACTGCTCGTTTACTCCTTTAAAGTTGTGGAGAGAATATTAGGCTCATCAGTGCCTTTGTTCATCAAACTGGATCCAAGTGTCAGAAACTAAAACAGAGTTTAGGGTTTCAAAATGACAACACTGACGTGTCAGTCGGTGTATTTCTGGCACAAAGAGTTTAAAAACCTCCGTCTCTGTTTCCTGTGTCATATTAGAAGAAAAGCATGATGATATTGGATATGACTGTCATACAAACACACTGCATTTATTTCTTCTTCTGTTAGTCACACAGAGCCTTTACAACGACAGCGGATGAAAACCTGAACAGCTCTCTGCCCTAAGTGAACTTGTGATGAAGCAGTCAGCTGTTTTTGCCTGTTTCCCCTCAGCTGCTCAAACATCACAGAGTTATTTGTAGTTTTTAATCCTTTTGTACTCTCAGCTCCTCCTGTCCTGTAATGTTGTTAGAAAAAACATCTGCAACACACAGAAATTATAAAATGAGGAATATGTGAACTGATGAGCAGAGTAAGTCGAATTAAGTGCTCAAAAGCAAACATATTTCCTTTGACAGCCTCGCAGAAACATCCAGGATGACTTTAGAAATGTCATCGTGTTTCGATGAAGGTGACTGTGGCAGCGTGAGCCAGGTCAGGACGGCGGGTGGTCGGCAGAGGGAAGTGAGAGATTCACAGAGGTGATGGACTGTAAACTGCTGTGGTTTATGTATCCTGATAAAAACTCTCGACTCCATTTGAGATGAAAGATCGGCTTTTTTTATTCTAAGCTTTATTTTAATCATCAGATCTGACTGCTCAGTCGACCTTTTTGTGGAAAACACACACTTTGCTTCACATATAGTAACATCTGTTATTTTTGTCGGCTGTTCCTTATTCCAGTTAAGAAGGGACATTTTTGGCATTCGATGTCAGAAAGGCCACGTCTGCAGAATGAGTCGTCATATTCAACAGTCAGAGTCTGAGATGAATCAAATATGATGGTGATTGTCCCCACAGCAAACCTATCGTGTCCTGATTTGAGTGACTGCCAAGATTCCGCTTTTTCCATCCATCCGTTCTCTTCCACTTATCCTTGTCAGGGTCGCGGGGGCGGAGCCTATCGCAGCTGTCTGAGGGCAAGAGGCGGGGTCCAGCCTCTGTCTCTCTTCCACAGCATGTCTTTATCCTGTCTTCCTTCTCTCACCCCAACCAATCACAGCAGATGGCCCCGCCCCTCCCTGAGCCTGGTTCTGCCGGAGGTTTCTTCCTGTTAAAAGGGAGTTTTTCCTTCCCACTGTCGCCAAAGTGCTGCTCATAGGGGGTCATATGATTGTTGGGTTTTTCTCTGTATCTATGAAGCGCCTTGAAGCGACTTTTGTTGTGATTTGGCGCTATATAAATAAAATTGAATTGAATTTGAATTCAAACCTGTGGGCAATTTAGAGTTTCCAGTGAACCTAAAGCCACTAACTGGTGTCTTTGTGGGAGGAAGGCGGAGGACCCGGGGAGAACCCACGCCGCCGTGCCGCCTTGTCTTAGTTTCATTTACAGAAACTATTTCAGGTCTTTATTGAAAGCTCTTTGTGTTTTCAACTTGTTGGCATTCATCAATACTCTGAAATAATCTGATATTTCTTACAGCGTTCGACTGCAAAGACTAAAGTTTGGAGATGAAACCTGTGTGAGGTTTCACAGAAAACCAGCAAAGAAACAAACAGAGTGACAAACATGATTTTTATGTATTTTTACAGCAGTGAACTTATTCTGAGGATCTTTCTAACCTAAACTTCCCCGTGTGTCGTCCTCTGTGAGTGTAAGTGGGCAAAGTGCAGATGGAAATTCCAGCGCTGCTCGAACGGTTCCCCTCTTCCTGTCTACGCCCCTGTGTTTCCTGCCTGCTGTACATGACTAGGTGTGTTGACTTTGAGATTGGAACATCGGACTTTGGGGTACATATTTGTCCGACTGTGGGAAAGGGTGTTGGTTTCTTTGGGTCGTTCGCCAGCTAAACACTAAATCTCCACTTGGAGCTTGCTCGGACTCCTGACGTCAGATCAGATAGTGAGGTCCTGTTCAGACTGTGGTTTAGCCTAATTAAAGGCCTCCCACACAACGTCTCAAGTCTTCTTTTGTCACAAAAGCAGCGTGTACTTACTCCTTGTGCTTGTACAGCCTTGTCATAGACCTGTCCACTGGCGCCATTAGCAGTCATGTGAGGGAGCTGCCCTTTCTAATAAGCATCTGTGCTGAGATGACCTTTTGGTGAAGGTGTCCTCACTTCCCGGGAAGTTAAATATATATATATATATATATATATATATATATATATATATATATGTCTTTTTTACAGAATCCACAGCACGGATGGAGACCTGTGATGTGTCAGCGTGTCTGTAAACCAATCTCGGGGCTGCAAAATTACTTTGGAAACAGTCTTACAGGGCCCTGCCTCACTGCACCTGAACAATACAGTGGTTCATTCACGGATCAGCTCCTGCCTTCTCTCGCTGTGATGAAAATCAAGTCTTTGTAAGCCGCTGTAGAGATGAGGCGTGTGGAACTAGATAGGATGTATATTTGTTTCAAAATAAAATGCCTTCGATCTGACTCATCCTTCGGTGTCGGAGTTGAACAAAGGCAGATGACATTTTATTATAAGGTTTACAAAATACTGCTGCTGCTGAATGATGTAGCAGGCTGGCTAATGATGGGTCTATAGCACAGTAAGTGGATTCATTTACAAGCAGAGATGGTTCACAAACCATTTTAAAAGCAGCAACAAGAATCAAAGGACTATGCTCATACAATAGTTTCGATTGTAGAAGCGAAATGTGAATAAAACCAGAATGTGATGACTTTAAGACTTTAATGAGAATAGCAAACGTGTTGAACGTCTGATCTGAGAGAACGAACCCTTTTCTGTAAAGTCACAGCTGATTTTGATGTTAGCAGCTTGGGAAGGAGGAACAAAAGCAGGAAACTAAAAGGAGTTTCTCAGAAGTGACGATGGTTCATCAGTCTGTAAAAACTGTTTTCTGTTTCTGGAACAATTATGAATCCTGTAAATATCTCATCATCTGCAGTTAGGGATGCACCGATATTGATACTGGTATCAGGTATCGGGGACGATACTGTAAAATGTGTGTGTACTCATACTCGTAAAAGTTAACCGATACCAAGAACCGATACCAACTTATTTCATTATCAGAGGGTGGCTTGTCATTTCTGTTGTAGTTTTTTAGATCGGCCACTAGGGGGACATCCCGCGCTAAACAGGCACAGGGTTAGGCGAGTGAGACTGGCGGCTCCAGATAAAAAAGAGAAACTGGAGGCTGCTGTAGCTAGGCTAAACAAAATGTCAGCAGTGTGGAACAGCCAACTTTAACTCAGGTTTTGGAAAAGCGATGAAAAATGTCAAGAGAAAATCCACGGGCAGTTAAAATAACAGAGGCTCTGACTCATTTTATTGCTCTGGATGACCAGCCAATGCCGGTGGTGGAAAACATAGGATTGCACCGTCTTCTCAGCATACTCGAGCTCTGATATGAAATTCCCAGCCGCCCACACATCAGGGAGATAATGGTAAATGGTAAATGGACTGGTTCTTATATAGCGCTTTTCTACTCTTTCTGAGCACTCAAAGCGCTGTACACAACTTGTACATTCACCCATTCGCACAAGCACATTTTTCTAAGTGCTTTTCTAAGTAACATTCACACACACATTCATACTCCGATGGATGCATCGGAGAGCAATTTGGGGTTAATATCTTGCCCAAGGATATTTGGCATGCAGACTGGGGAAGCCAGGGATCGAACCACCAACCTTCCGATCAGTAGATGATCAGTAGATGACCTGCTCTACCACCTGAGCTACAGCCACCCCAATAATAAGATAATGGTGCCAAAACTTTCTGAAGAGGTAAAGACAAGCAGTGTGTGCGATGTCAGTCCTTGATTTAACGGCACAGTGGACTGATGATCCACGGGCAGATGAGGAGTTCGTCAATGCCAAATACTTTCGTTATTTTGTTTGTTTGTTTACAATATGGACACTCTGCAACAATTTAAAAGTTTATTTTATTCTCAAACCTAATTTGTATTTATCTTATTCCAAACAGAAGTGTTTATTTATTATTCCAAAAGCTCGAGACAGTGCCAATAGTTCAGTGATATTTTGTTAAATTACAATGTGGAGACTCTGCAATAA
The DNA here is from genome assembly GCF_056152115.1 of Neolamprologus brichardi. Lineage (NCBI taxonomy): Eukaryota > Metazoa > Chordata > Actinopteri > Cichliformes > Cichlidae > Neolamprologus > Neolamprologus brichardi. The sequence continues at coordinate 882,351 of NC_142113.1, forward strand.
TTTAACAGAAGTGCTTATTTTTCACTTCAAAATTTTTTGTGGTCATTTTTATTAAGATTTTTTTTTTTTTATCGGCAGCGAATAAAAGAAAACCTGTCTTCCAATTCATTGCATTTGTGTGTGGTAGAAGTATTTGTGGTAGAAGTATTTGTACTCTGTATCGACAAGTACTCAGATCCAAGTATCGGTATCGTATCGGTTTGAAAAAGTTGGTATCATTGCATGCCCATCTACAGTACACGATGATTCAGCGCACCTGGAGAAATATTTGTGTGAGGGACTGAACGTCAATATTGGACGACCACGATCAGGCTGAACTGCATGATTCTGTAAAACAGTCGTGATTCGGTCCTGGAAATCACTGCATGGGCTCAGAAGCACTTCTGGAAGTCTGCAAACACAGTTCAAAGGTACAGGCAGGTTTTAGAGCAACATGTGCTCCCATCTACACACTTTATTTTTGAAGGATGGTTTTGCATATTTCAGCAAGACAACGTTAAATTGAAATTTGCATCTAACACAACAGCGTGGTGCTGACCTGCCTGCTAACCCAGAGAGGAGACCTGGTTGAGCATCTTTAATCCCACATCACCGTGGAGGAATCAGCATTACTGTCCTTGCTGGTCTCCTCAGCTCCCAGATGTTTGCAGACTGGTTAAAAGAAGAGGGGATGCTACACAGCAGTAAACATCTCCCCGGACCAACTTTCAAATTCAAAATGATCTTCTTTCTTAAAATGTTGATTTTCTCAATTCAAACCTTTGACGTGGTTTGTGGGATCTACCGGGGATAAAATCCGGGTTTGAGAGATTTTCAATCATTGCACACTTTTCTTTAAATTTACATTCCTCACAATTTCTTTGGCATTGAGTTTGTGTACAACTGTAAGCCCCGGGTCAGTCTGTCAGGTTGATTTATTGCAGCAGAATGCAGTTAAAGTCTGGTGTCTGTGCTCCAGCAGCCTCTCCCCACATGGAAATGAGCAAGTGATGAGCAAACATACAGACACGTCAGCGCGCATTCTGCAGGTTAAACAGACTGACAGCGAGTCTCACAGGGTTTCCTCCATTTCTGTGATACCAACACTATCGATTAACATTTTGCCAAGCAGCACGAAACTGAAGCCTTAATAACACTCACTCGTCGGGCCCTTTTTAATAAAGATTTTTCCTCCTAAAATATTTGAATCCTTTACGTTACAGATTAATATCTGCAACTCCAGCCAGAACTAATCTTTGCATTGAGCATTAAAGCGCTATTTAAACACACACAGCACCGACAGATTCATGCTCTAGTTCTTGCTCTAGTTTACGCGCAGCCTCTCAGCTACATATCAGTCGAGGCGCTGCTGCAGTGCGAGCTGTCCTCACATTCACACAGCGAGACGAAGCAAACGCCGTAGTGATGGGATTTCCGGCTCTTTTTAGAGAACCGGCTCTTTCGGTTCGGCTCACTAAAAAGAACCGGCTCTTTCGGCTCCGAACTGGCTCTTCAGGTTGTTTTGTTGCTTTAATTTATTTATTATTAACAATAATATAAAATTATGCACAAAAGGAATTACTAATGTAAAAAAAAAAAAGTGGTTTGATTTATATATGTTTCTATATAAATATATGCGGTGGCCCCTAGAGACAAAACACGTACAAACTCCAAAACACATTTCTAGCATGAACTGAACTTCCAAAACAGAGCTACCTAGATCACTTAAATTACACAACTGAAAGCATGTGTGTATTGTTTGTGTATTTATATACAAGCATTCATATATGGTCAAATAATAAAAAAATAAATAAATGTTCATTTACCTGTTACTACCACACACCAAATCCGGTCGTTGGTACTTGCTGGCTTGTGTAGCCACGAGGTAACAAAAGTTCAACACTGCCCCCTAGCATCCTGGAGCACTTCTGTTGTCTTTTGTACGTGTTTTGGAGTTTGTATGTGTTTTTTACGTGTTTTGGAGTTTGTACGTGCTTCAGGGTTTGTACGTGTTTTTTACCTGTTTTGGAGTTTTTACGTGTTTTGGAGTTTGTACATGCTTCAGGGTTTGTACGTGTTTTTTACGTGTTTTGGAGTTTTTACGTGTTTTGGAGTTTGTACATGCTTCAAGGTTTGTACGTGTTTTTTACGTGTTTTGGAGTTTGTACGTGTTTTGGAGTTTGTAAGTGCTTCAGGGTTTGTACGTGTTTTTTACGTGTTTTGGAGTTTGTACGTGTTTTGGAGTTTGTACGTGCTTCAGGGTTTGTACATGTTTTTTTACGCGTTTTGGAGTTTTTACGTGTTTTGGAGTTTTTACGTGTTTTGGAGTTTGTACGTGCTTCAGGGTTTGTACGTGTTTTTTACGTGTTTTGGAGTTTTTACGTGATTTGAAGTTTGTATGTGCTTTGTCTGTAGGGGCCACCGTAAATATACTTTTATTTATTCACTCCACATAAAATGTAATAAATAAATCATATAATACAAAAATCAACTATTCACATTTCAACTTTTAACTAATTAAATTTTCAGCTTTTTCCTTTTAAACTAATTTAAAGTGAAACAACACAAAACACTGCAAACCACAACACAATTAAATATAAATTAATTAAAATATGAAAACAAAAAGAAGATGCACATTCTCTGTCATATGGACCTGCATGAATAAACTTTCTGAATCCTTTATCATCTGCAACTGAAAATAGTTGTGGATGATTACTATACCTTTCTAATGTGACGTTGTTGTCCCTGGCTCTCTCTCTCTCTCCCTCCCGCTCTGTTCCTGTGCTACTGAGTGTAACTACCGCCCCTCCCCCCTCTTCCCAGCTTAAAGCACAAGGCTCGCGTGCTGAGTGAAGCGGGAAAAAAGTGCGAGAGAGAGGGAGAAAAAAAAACCACGGCTCTGGATAAAGAGCCGGCTCTAAGAGCCATTTCGTTCGCTACCGACCCATCACTGAAACGCCGTGAACACACTCGCTTGGTCGTGGCGTTACAGATACACAGAGACTTGTGTGTGAATAGGTTTATTTGATTTACAGACCTGTACATTTTTCCATCAATCCACCCACGAGAGCATCACATTCCAGTTCTAAAAGAATACCCTTTGACTTCTCGGACACGTGTACTGACGTCCTCTAAAAATAAAAATAACTTCTGTTTTTTGTTTTTTTCTCTTCTGCTCAACATGAGTTTATTTATACAGACTCTTGTATGACAAGAAGCATTTCCTCAAGACATCACTTCAGTGATTGTTAACATTTACGACAGATAAAAGGACGGACTGGTGCTAAATCAACTGAAGTTTGGCAACGTGAAACTCGGTTCGTGGCTCGTCTGATCAGAGCGGAAGTTCCTACCGATGACAGATGACGACATGCCAGTGCCGAGAGGCCGGGCCGTCGATGGTGCGAGGCTGTGGCTCAAAGAAATCCCTGATCATTAAATGTGCAAAAATGGTTTTGAATCTAAAAATAAAAACACATAAATGAGCTTAATATAAATTGCATCCTTACAACGAGACTAATGTGTCTTAAAAACAACCTTTGCATTTATTTCTGCGTCTACACGTGGGAGATGTCCAATCGTAATCCAGCTAATGCAAAAGGGGCGTGTGTTGTTTCAGTATGACAGTGACACATGGCTCAGCCTATTATACTGCAGCCTTAAATTTCCCTTTATAGAATATTCTTCAATATGTAACAAACAAATAAATACATTGCATCCAAGCCATCATTTACAATATATTAAAATCGCTGCATGATATAGCTTTATATATATATCTCTACTGTAGGTATTCAAAAAGTCCTCTGATAACATTACAAAGGAAAAGAAGATCAATAAATGGAAGGTAAGAAGCTTAGTTCATTAAGAAGATGAAGGTGGTGTAAACACATCGGGTGGGACAGAATCACATTCAGAGAGCTCCACGCAGTTGGAGGAAGAAGCTAAAGCTAATGATCTGGCAGCAAGGACACAGCCCACACAGCACCCCCACACAGCCAGTGAGTCACGCTCACACATCGATGCTACAAGAACAACCTCGGAGTCTCCTTTTGTTCCTCAGCTAAGGTCAGTGCATCCTCTGCCTTCTGTGCTTCCTTCCAGGTCTGCAAAGTGCATCTTTCCCCTTAAACCTGGGATCCATTAGTGGCTCTGAGGTTTCACAATAATCACTTTCACCCTTCACCATAGCTTGTGTTAATTATGTACAAGCTACATGCTTTAGCTTCCCTCACTGACAATTTTTGTTTTGTTTTCTTCACAGAGATGTGTACCCATGGAAACGACAGGCAGCTCTTTCAGCTCTTTAGGGGGATTCCTCATTCATCAGTTTGCAACGATACGAGCTCGCGTTTCCTGTTCCTGTCTGGGATTTTGATTCCCCTCGCTAATAAACTGATGACTGCATCTCCAGCTCTTTCCAAAGATCCTTTCTTCTAATCATGCAATGGGATATCTGCAATTGGAGGGGAAGGGCCTCTTTTCACAATGCCTGTTATTGTAACCGCTGATGATTGGACTGCGATCCACCATTAAGAGCGACTCGGTCCCTGTGTGGGTGGGCGGTGTGTCCAGAAATTCAAAACCAACCATCAGCGAGCTCTTTAAAGGGAAGCCGAGCTCACTGATAAGGCAGTGTGGAACAAAAAGGTTGGTTTCTTCTAAATGTTCTTAGTATTGCTTCTCGTGTACATAAACAGTCAAAAGACTAGCATGACATTTACTTTTGGAAAAAGCATGAATAGAATAAATTATAAATATAAATTATATAAACTATACATATCCAGTGTCCACTTTAAATTGCCCAGACTGCATCATCACGGTTAGGAAACAATCATAGGCAGTAACCTCCAGCTTCAAATCCGACACAAACAGAAAACGACACAAACAATCCGAACATGACGAGTTCTCATCCAAGTGCTCAAAGCGGAAACGCACACGGGGCTCAAAGAAACATCTGCAGGTGTGAAAGCTCCGACTTTAAGGCTTGTTCACTGACCTTTCCCAAAGCAACACATTTTTGGCTCTAGCTTGTTTACATGCACGCAAAACTCACTGTGAAAATACTGAATTTATGGTGTAAACACTGAATCTGCTGTTACTGCGGCGAGACCGTGATGAGTAATGCGACATCAGTCACTTGTTTAAAGAGATAAACAACGCCTGCACCGCTGCTGCGTTTTCCTGCGGTTGCATCACTGGCTCCTGGCGTCTCGTCCGTTTACAGGCTTCGAGCACAGAAAGCCAGCGTGCGAGGGCGCCACAGAGAAACCAATGAGGTTGCTTTAGCTTCAGCAGAGCACGCGTGGCTTAGTCGAATGCATGTAAACATAGCTAGTGATGAATTCACGAGGGCTGTTGGCGGTCAGTGCAAATCCGAAGGAATGTAATGATGCTATGGCACTTGTTGCAGATCGACAGCCGATAAGAGACAGACAGGCAGACAGACAGGGCGGGTTCGTGGTCAGCATTCAGTAGTTTAGCATCAGGAGGGCTTACGGCGGACTTGGCCTGCACCTTATCCTTCAAAAGTTCAGAGGATCCTCACAGAGGCGAGGAGGACACGATCCAAGTGGAGGGTGGGTTGAGCACCTTCTCACCGGGCTGTGGTTTAGAAGGAGGGGCAAGACGCGCCCTCTTTCCAGTTCCAAGTCACCTCAGCGAGACTGTAAAAAAACAGAGCAGCAGGAGCCAAGAGGAGGAGGAGGAGGATGATGATCTTGGGGGAGGATGACTGGGAGCATAAAGAAGCCTTTCTTTTATCGTCGTCTGGTCATCCTTTGTCAGGTTTGGTTGTGCATTCAGGTAGCTCCTCATTTGCTCGTCACCTGAGAGGAAGAGAGAAAGGTGCAGTTAGAGCCTGGCCGCACCACGGGGAGGTCGAACGCTCCCGGGCCATCTGGTACGACCCTTCACACCAGGACCAGCCTATGACCTTAATATGCCAGCGCTTTACGCTTTGTCTAACGCAGATCCTCCCCAGTCTGAAAGCTATAAGCCACAGCAACACGCGGCCGCTGCTTCTCCAGATGGAGCCGTATATTCGATGTTGATGGTGCCTCGGTTTCTATGTCAAACATGCCATCGGGCATACGCAAAGATTAATGAGGGAGGGGTTTGTTGAGGGTAAAACACGGTCATAACACGAGGCGATTAAATGATGAAGTGATTGAACGAAGAGGCCGGTGTGACAATCTAACTTCTAGCTGCTGATACAAACACAAACAAAGCTAATGCGTGGAGAAGGCGTGGCACCAGAGGGGGGACTTCACACCAGCTGGAGATTAGACCTTTAAGCTTTCACGGTGCCACTTGTGATCCCTTCAGATTGGATGAGTGAGGGATGGCAGAGTGTCCCGCTGTTTGTTGTGGTCATTTACGTTGCCCTGGACGCTCCAGTGCACGTGCTAATGCTGCTACAATGGGATTACTGCGAGAGAGCTGAGCACAGTGATTTTCTGAGCGTCTCTCAGTGAAACACACACAGGTGTATATAGTGCACATGTAGACACCCGCACTGAGAGCAGCTGGGGTAATTAGCATAAACAAGAGGATTAAGGGATTTCTGGTTTGCATATGCAGATCCAGTCCTCTCTGGGCTGAAGCATTTTTCTCTGTTATTAGTTCCAGTTGTTGCTGTAAACGCTGAATTGTTTATGAGACAGACTTGAAATTAAAATACCCAAACGCTAGTGTGATGGAGAGATAATTAGAGTTGTGAATGCTTTGATATTTGTGGGACTGGCCTGCCTCCTCGCAGCTTTACAATTACTGTGCTGGCTTCTGCAGCAAAGTGGAGCACTGAGTGATTTGGCAAGCAAACAAAGACTAATCAAACCAACATGCAGCAGTTTTTGGAAGCAAAAACATGTCGGCTGAGATGTGATGGAGGAGCGACGAAACCAGACTGAAGGCCAAAGATACAATAAAGAAAACACAATAAAGAAACAGGAGCAATGCAATAAAAGCTCTGCGAGTCCCACCACAGCCTGCTCTATACTTCCCGTGTGTGCATATGCATGTGTGTGTGTGTGTGTGCGCGCATATGCATGTGTGTGTGTGTGCATATGCATGTGTGTGTGTGTGTGTGTGTGCATATGCATGTGTGTGTGTGTGCATGTGTGTGTGTGCATATGCATGTGTGTGTGTGTGCATATGCATGTGTGTGTGTGTGTGTGTGTGTGTGTGCATATGCATGTGTGTGTGTGTGCATATGCATGTGTGTGTGTGTGCATGTGTGTGTGTGTGCATGTGTGTGTGTGTGCATGTGTGTGTGTGTGCGGTCTGCGGTTGCTGCACGGTGACCCCAGCGAGCTCTGCTGACTGAGGACTCTGAGCCTTTGTTGAATGATAAGAGGGGGAAGAAGGAAAGTTTGTGCCTGCAGCTGTATAAACAGTTGTAACAGTTAAAGTTTGGACAGCAGTGATTAACTCAGAGTTTTGCATCATGATTTAAATTTCCGGGATTGCAGTTACTGAATAAATGAGCGTGAATGTCCGCTGTCAGATCACACACCGATCTTTTGACGGCCCCCGGCTCGGGGACGTCCTCGAGGGATTGTGCGGCGGGGTGGAGGAAACCTGGTCAGCAGAGGCCAGTTCCTCTTGCAAATGAAGTTAATTGGATGTCGGTGTATCTCATCTCCGTCTGGGATTGCTTCGCCGGAGATTAATAGCTCGCGATGTATAACAGCTTAAGCGATTACTGCTTCCCTTCATCCTCATTTATTCAGCAGAAGTGTCTTTTCTCTCCTCACACAGGCTCCCACTTCTTAATGGATTCAGACACTTTTTCAAATTAAAATATTCTCCCTAAACTTTTCCAGCACTTCATAATTTCCTATTTGTCTGCCTGTTTCTATTTGACGGCCTGTTTCTATTTGTCTGCCTGTTTCTATTTGTCTGCCTGTTTCTATTTGATGGCCTGTTTCTAGTTGTCGGCCTGTTTCTATTTGTCTGCCTGTTTCTATTTGACAGCCTGTTTCTATTTGTCTGCCTGTTTCTATTTGTCTGCCTGTTTCTATTTGTCGGCCTGTTTCTATTTGTCGGCCTGTTTCTATTTGTCTGCTTGTCGGCCTGTTTCTATTTGTCGGCCTGTTTCTATTTGTCGGCCTGTTTCTAGTTGTCGGCCTGTTTCTAGTTGTCGGCCTGTTTCTATTTGTCTGCCTGTTTCTATTTGTCGGCCTGTTTCTATTTGTCGGCCTGTTTCTATTTGTCGGCCTGTTTCTATTTGACGGCCTGTTTCCATTTGTCGGCCTGTTTCTAGTTGTCGGCCTGTTTCTATTTGTCGGCCTGTTTCTATTTGTCGGCCTGTTTCTATTTGTCTGCTTGTCGGCCTGTTTCTAGTTGTCTGCTTGTCGGCCTGTTTCTATTTGTCGGCCTGTTTCTATTTGTCTGCTTGTCGGCCTGTTTCTATTTGTCTGCTTGTCGGCCTGTTTCTATTTGTCGGCCTGTTTCTATTTGATGGAATGTTTCTATTTGTCTGCCTGTTTCTATGTGTCTGCCTGTTTCTATTTGTCGGCCTGTTTCTATTTGTCGGCCTGTTTCTATTTGTCGGCCTGTTTCTAGTTGACGGCCTGTTTCTATTTGTCAGCCTGTTTTCTAGTTGACGGCCTGTTTCTATTTGACAGCCTGTTTCTAGTTGTCTGCCTGTTTCTAGTTGTCGGCCTGTTTCTATTTGTCTGCTTGTCGGCCTGTTTCTATTTGTCTGCCTGTTTCTATTTGACGGCCTGTTTCTATTTGTCGGCCTGTTTCTATTTGATGGAATGTTTCTATTTGTCTGCCTGTTTCTAGTTGTCGGCCTGTTTCTATTTGTCGGCCTGTTTTGTATTTGATGGAATGTTTCTATTTGACGGCTTGTTTCTATTTGTCGGCCTGTTTCTATTTGTCGGCCTGTTTCTATTTGACGGCTTGTTTCTAGTTGACGGCCTGTTTCTAGTTGTCGGCCTGTTTCTAGTTGACGGCCTGTTTCTATTTGTCGGCCTGTTTCTATTTGTCGGCCTGTTTTGTATTTGATGGAATGTTTCTATTTGACGGCTTGTTTCTATTTGTCGGCCTGTTTCTAGTTGACGGCCTGTTTCTATTTGTCAGCCTGTTTTGTATTTGATGGAATGTTTCTATTTGATGGAATGTTTCTAGTTGACGGCCTGTTTCTATTTGACGGCCTGTTTCTATTTGACGGCCTGTTTCTAGTTGACGGCCTGTTTCTATTTGACGGCCTGTTTCTAGTTGACGGCCTGTTTCTATTTGACGGCCTGTTTCTATTTGTCGGCCTGTTTCTAGTTGACGGCCTGTTTCTATTTGTCGGCCTGTTTCTAGTTGACGGCCTGTTTGTATTTGTCAGCCTGTTTCTATTTGTCGGCCTGTTTCTATTTGACGGCCTGTTTCTATTTGTCGGCCTGTTTCTATTTGTCGGCCTGTTTCTATTTGACGGCTGTACACAGCGGTCAAAGTGAGCGTGAACACGTGTCATCGCTGAGCAGGTAATCAGTTTTCTGTATTGATCTTGAATCAGACCCAAGGGAGGAAATGCTACCTGCCATTGACTGGATTACCCTCCACATCAAATCTGTTGAGAATCAATTAGTTGGAACGATGTGGTTGCAGAGCAGAAATGTCACAGGCAGACTCAACTCTGACCTCATGCAGCTGTAATCACTGTTCTCTATAATTAGCACCGTTTGACAGCAGGAACGAAATGCTTTGGCTGCTGCGTGTGACAGAGAAGTGATGAGGCCCTCAGGCCGAGAGCACTGAAACACAATATGCACGGCGGCGGCGGCGGAGCCTTTTCGTGTCACCTGTCATTAGCTATGCACGCTAATCTCACCCTGCCAATGGGAATGACACTGCAGGACGTACAGGACAGCACTGGTGTTTCGATATTTTGCAGCCCATTAAATACAAATGTTATGCCCCCATGTTTCTGCAGAATATATTCTGAAGCAAATTTTGAGATTGATTTTCTGCCTTCGAGGCAGCCGGTGCCTCCCATCCATCAGTGCTCCATGCAAATCTACTTGCCAAGCTCTCACCTGTAATAGGTAATCCATCACAGTAAACATTTGGTTGCTGTGAGTCATGCTATGCCATACGGTGGTGCAGCTTTCAGTGTTAACTGTTGAAAACATTCTTATTCTCAAGGTGAATATTTACACTGTTGTTTGCACAGTTTCTGTTGTCGTCAAAGGAGGCTTTTACACTTTTCTGACTCTGTGATATACGAGCAAACCTGAACTGAGCGGTGCCACCAGCGTAGCGTCTCGTCAGTTGTAATCTTTGAATTTTAATTTCTATGTTTATTTCGTAAAATGTGCAGGATGAGCAGAGGACAACTTTTCCTACACGCATACAGATAATCAGGTTTTCTCAGGACGATCATTCTTTCTACCGTCTGTGTGAAGTCGCACTCTCAGACTAATTTTCCATCTAATCGACCGTTGCTCTCAAATACTACAGGCAGCTGCAACTTTGGCCGATGATCACACTGTTTCCTGACCTGAACTCTGTCCATCCGGTCAAAACTCCAACGCCTTTGTTTTCTCGTGTGTCTATCCTGGTTACACCAGCAGACGGGGCCTCGGCTCACACATACAGATTATTGGCGGGTAGTGAAAAAAAGCCAAAATTACAAGCATCAATTGGCAGTTTTTTCCGTTTCGTGTACATAAAGCAGTTTGATAAATATTTAGAGGTCAATTAAACCCAGCCGGGGCTCCAAAGAACAGAGTAAAAGCCCGGCCTTTCAGCTGTACATGATAACCTTTACAAATAAGTCACGGCAGATTTTCTTGTCTTCCTAATCAGGGAGTCAAAGTTTATTCTTGTGCCCCCCCCCCCATTGTGCAGAGTCTGCTGGTTTGCTGCCAGTTATTGTGTGCGTTTCTGCTGAGTTAATAATTAGGGAGGTTTGCACCATGTGTGAGAGAGTGATAAAGGCAGGAAATAGGAAAGGCACCTCAGGTCCTGATAAGATGCCAAGTAGTTGGTCGAATAACCACAATTCAAAGAACGCCCGAGTAGACGCCGAATGGCTTCGTGTTTATCACCTGCACTGCTGTAAAGCTCTGCGTGGCCTCAGGCTAACGTATGGCCTTGTTTTAGGTGTCTCCCAATGAAAAGCACTGCCAGGTACTGAGACGGGAGCTCTGTAAAAGTCAATGAGCTGAGACTGTCACTGCTGCTGCTGCTGAAAGTGTGTTTAGGATAAAAGGCAATTTACCTGGTCATACCTTGACTGAAGACGGGGGCTGTGTTGCCTGGTTACACCTGAAGAAAGAAGAATCATTTTAGCATCTCGCTAAAAAACACAATTCACTGTATGTTTATGACATAGTCAGTTTTTCTTCACATTTTCATCCTAATTTCCATCATGTCCACATCCTGTTCTCACCAAGCTGCAGCGCCTGCCTGCTGGAAGCGCTCGATCGAAGCTCACAGTCATGGCGGCTGAGACAGATCTGCTGTCACACATCACCGAGTGTAAATGTGGACTGGATAAATGTGCGAGAAGGGGGTGTGTGTGTGTGCAATGAACCGGAGCTATTAATGGCAACCCTGCAGCCACAAAAAGCTAACAACCTAGAAATAATAAAGCAAGCTTTAAGGCAGGAATTAGACACACACTCTGCCGAGTTACTTGTTCAGCTTTTTATAAATAGCTCAGAGTGTCTGAGGACACACTCAGCGGAGGAGGACGGGGGTGCGGGGCGCTCTGTATAAATTGGGGCTTTATAGTGTGAATGGGATCTATAAATAGCCGAGTCGTGGAACAACCCTCGCTCGACAAAGTTGTGCGTGTTGTGAGCTTTCTCGGTCCCCGAGGTGCTGTTCGCTGTTTGTTACATAAGAGCTGCTGCTGTTTCAGTCTGATGGGATATTTGTGCAGGTATGAACGTTTGCTGTTGTATCGAGTGGATTCACGTTTATTTATGCTTCAGCTTTCCATAGGAGCACGCTGTGGGTGTGGATGGTGTTCTTCCTACCACAGTGTCTGTGTGACGTCTGCATACTCACACGTGTTACTGCAGACAGCAGCATAAGGATTTATTACATACTGATTAATACAGATTTTAGTCTTTTATACACGGAGACTTAACGCTGTACTGCCGTTGATCAAGTGACCTCAGTGCTAACTTGCATACAGCATGTGAAGTATTTGTATGAGGACACGATGACGACCCTCCAGGCTGTGTAGCTCTGCACATGCTGCAACATTAGACCTAAACAGTGAAAGTTAAAGGCTTGTGGTTGGACATCGTTTGAGTGAACATTTGCCATCTGCTATGCAATCTGCAATAATGTGGTTGCATGTTTGGCCACAGCCTCGTATCTATTACTGGCACAATGGCAAGCGTGGCTTCGTAGCCACAGCAGTGATGTCTTTAAAAAGAGCTCTTTAAAACCGTACACTAACAGTTCACAGAGGAAACATCAACAGCGTGAACGGCAGCTTGGACTACAAATATGGCAGCGACACTAAAACTCTCCTCTGGTGATTATTTTGACCAAGCTGGACAAAAAAAGCTCGAACAGGGTTTGGAAACTCTGGGAAACAACGAGTGACTAAGTCGATCGGGCGAAGACAGACTTCAGACATCAGACTGCCGTCCTGTCTAAAAACGCCCGTCATCTTCAGCAGGAAGGAAGTCATTTCTTAGAACGCTGGCACCAGGGGAGAAGCCGGCGTGATGAAAAAACAGGAAAAAAGTCGTCAGGAGGAAATAAGAAGCCCGAAGAAGGACGAGCGTGTTTTTGCCTTTTAAGGCTGTGAGCTGCTGTTTGAAGGAGGGAAAATATGAATGTATGAGTAGGACAGGCTGGTAAACGTCTTAGTGAGAACAAATTGATGGCTACAACAGCTCTGGAGCATTTTCAGCTGACTGGGACTTTCTGCTGGCTCGGGGCCTTTCTGGGTCCTCCGGGTTGGCACCAGTGTTGGCATCGCTCGGGCGCCGTGTCCCTGGCTCGCCTCAAACTCAAGCGTAAATAAAAAATCTCTGCTGACAATAAATAATACAAGCATTGCTGACACCTCCTCAACTTCTCGCCACTAAGATGATTTGTTTTGAACTTGTGGAGGTCTGACTCAGAAATGCAGAGGACACGTCGAGTAAGTATGAAATATTTAAGGAATGAACGACTCAATAATACATAAATAATGATGAGTTATTCAAAAACACTTACTGGGCCTCGGCTTTATCTTTGTCATCCAGGAAATAGAGCGCGGTGGCCAGGAAAAACATGCCCCCCAGGACGATGATGAAGGGACAGAGCATGAGGGCGTAGCCCAAACTCAGGAACCGCCACAGCGCTGATGTAGTGTACTTCTGCTGAAGGGCGTCCGAGATCTGCAATCAGGCCAGACGCACATACACAATGACACATGACCACGAACACAACAAAAGGAAAGATTGTACTCATTCAAAACCTTTATTTATCTCCTAATGCTCTGACACACTGCAAGCTGCACATTTCATCACTGCGACACATGATGTAAGACGCCTTGTTTTTGTCCTAAAATAGGCAGGATTTCACAGCTAATAGCTCATCTTCATCTTCAGCAGCAGTCAGTCTGTTGTGCGCAGTGTCGAGAAAAACAGCAGCTGGAGAGCGGTGGGAGTGAAGCGACCGTCTCTGCCTCCAGAGATCGCTGCTCTGACAGTCGTGACGGAGAGGAGGCTGCTGGCTTTTAGCAGACTGTGGGCTGTCGAGTCCGTGGGCAACAATAGGTCACTAAAGCACAGGCATTTCTTGTTATGTCAGCAAAAGCCAGGTCTTCTGCAGGGAGAGCTTAAGAAATGCTGACAGGAGGAGGAGGTGCAGTATGTGCTGCTATGTGCAGCCACGTGCATGCTTAATAAGGAGCCATTACAGAAAGGGCAGAAAATGAGCAAATGTGTGTGTGTGTGTGTGTGTGTGTGTGTGTGTGTGTGTGTGAGGCTGGTGCAGAGGCCATTTCATTAAGTACAGGCAATTGTCTGCAGCTTGACTAAAACTACGTGGAGAACAGCCGCACGTCTGATTACTGAGCCAGAAAGCATTTCCTGGACGATTGCTGAGATCGTCACCGGCATCCCCCTGCCACCCACTCTGCCTCTGGCTGTGTCCTACTTCACAGTATAGGTGGAGTCCATCATGTCCTTCTCGGGGGATTCGTTTTAGTGTACGCGCTCATAGAGAAGAATCTTTGGTCTTTTTACACGACAGGAAGTGGTATCTGTGCGGCATGCGGGCACCGATATCTGCAGGCGCGGATGTGGAGCAGGCGTACTGGAAATGCTGCAGTGGTTTGTTGTGCAAGATCTCCGTGTCACACGTCAAAACCTAATTGTGAACCGAGACGACTCACTTTCTCCTGTGGTTGCTAAGCAATAACCACTGGTCTGTTTTTCCTGTGAGTCTCCACTTTGCTCATTCACAGTATTTGTGACAGCGTGCACGGGCGACTGCGTCTCTGCCTGCACTCAGCCTGTGCTGCGACAGCGCCACAGCATCGTGTGTCTAACCGCTGCACAACAACAGAGCTGACGCACTCGGAGCAGTCTACGCTGCGGTCCTGGGTTTGTGGAGGTCTGAGAAACCGCCGGCGGTTAGCTGTGTCACCCAGAGGTGAACTGTGACCCCTGAAGCCTGGATGCAGGCAACAACTGCTAAGTAATAATCTTATATCGGACTATATAAAAGGTGACATAAGGTTGATGAGCTCAATGCCAGCACACATCACATGACAGCTCAGCTGATATTCTTTCAGATATGCATACGTCTGCTCATAAACAAAATTCCTTCCTGCTGGTTTAACCTCGGGACACCTTCTGTGCGGCTGCAAGCAGCTTTGCAACCCGCCTCCAGCCCAGCTCCTCTTCTCATGCTGTTTCTCATCTTCTCAGTTCATGTCGGCCGTCCACATGTTTAATAGACAACAAAGCCGCGCTGCTATGGTCCTGTCTAAATAATCTGTTATTTCAATTAATATTTAATCTGCTGGTTAATTTTCTGTTTTACTTGGTAAAATTCAGGAAAAAAAAGAGAAGTTTTATTATACCAGCGAGGCTACGTCCACACGTATTTTTGAAAACGCAGATTTTTCTATGCGTTTGCACCTTTCATCCACACGTAAACGGCGTTTTTGGTCACTGAAAACGGAGATTTTTAAAAACTCCGGCCAGGGTGGATATTTTTAAAAACTCAGTTTTTGCGTTTACGTGTGGACGAGAAAAACGGAGAAAGCAGAGAAAACGCAGCGTCAAAGGTGTGCGCCTTTTTTGACGTCACAGTGTGCACCACGTTATTGTTTCGGTGAAATGAATTTCTACAATACTGTTACTGTTAATTGTCTCTGCAGTGTTTAAATGCTTTGTTTACTTTTTCCCACCGAGGCTTCTAGACTTCTGATTGGCCAACATTTCTGCACGGTTAGGAATATAGCGCCACCTGCTGCTTTGGCATGTTCCTAGCAGCGTTTTCCTTCATTTCTGCCTTTACGTGTGGACGGGATTATTTTTTAAAACGAAAACGGAAAATCTCCGTTTTCAAAAATACCCGTGTACGTGTGGACGTAGCCGACTCCACCTGTTTTATTTATCCAACATAAAGCACAATGATTTCACGCAGAGACAAATCCTCCCTGTCGGCAACACGTTGCATTTCTCCTGCTGCGACTGATCTGAACTGTTTCTGTGGTTAGACTATTTCAAATGAGTAGAATCAAGGTGACTGAGAATGAGTCATACAGTTATCAAAGGAAACTCTCTCTGTGGCATCTGTACAATATAATTGATCTATTGAATGTGCCGGCACAATGCAGTGCCCGCCCCTGAACCTGAATCACCACAGAATGTGTGTTTTTTAAAGGCTTTGATCAGTCTGTAAATCATTTGCTGCTTCTTTTGTTACTCGGGCTTAGACACTATTTCAACATTTCCATTGGAGGAAGAAACCACCGCGGTCTTCTGCCTGCAGCTCTGCAGACACCTGCGTCTGCGTGAGCCCGTCAGGCCAGTTTGATAATCAAACACTTCCACTGCTTTTGTTAATGTAGCTGAGCCAGGCGGTGAGCCAGGGCACGACAACACAACACAAAGGCGGTTATGATAAAGTCAAGTGTGTGCATAGATTGTGACACGCTCTATGGCCATCACTGATTCTGTTCACGCTGAACAAGCGCGCACGCCGTCTGTGAGCTACTATTTCACATCGTTTAATCTCAGGCTGAAATGTGAAGGATTTTACTCGACATCTGAATCCTGTTTCACACTTGACTGAATAGCAAGCAGCACTTTCACTCGGGCCCCTTCTTTGGTTGTTTACTTGCAGTGTGAAGGGATGTGGGGCAGGGGGCTGCTTGTGACCTTGAGGGCCCCAGCGTGGCGGTAAGAGCCATTTTCATCTCCTGACCAGATGAATACAGTAACAGAGGCCCGTTACTAGAGAAAGCCACTGACAGCCTGAAGAGCAGCGGTGAAATCACAGCTCTGTTCTCTCCTGAGACGTGAGCTAAAAGCTCCACTTTGCACCGTCCTACTTAAAGCGAGAGCTGAGCATCGTTTGTGTTGCAGCAGTACTGCACTGGTTAACCTTAAACACATTCCCTCTTCACGCCCAGATCATCACAGTGTTGTGTTGGGGGGGTCTTACCAGGCCTATCAGGTATGGACTTCCTGCATCACCCAGGAGATGAGAGGTGAAGCTCTGGAAGGCGACAGCTGTTGCTCTCCGCGTGGGTATAACAACAAACTGCAAACACACAAAGAAACAAAGGCTGAAACATGCAGCAGCACAAAGTAACTGGAAACAGTTTAAATAACAGCCCAGGCACACCTGCCAGTCTCAGTAAAAGTCGTCCACAGAGCTGCGCCTCCACACAGTCACCACAAACACAAATCCAGCCGCTGCTTCGTTCACCCAGCTTCATTTGGCCGATTTGAACTTTTAGATACTAAAACACACATCAGAGAAAAACTTCCCCTGTGTTTGTTTTCACCAGCGCGGTGACGCAGCCTCAGTCGAGGCGGCGATTATCAGCCACGCCCGAACCGTCGGCCGCTCGCACGTTTCCAAACCTGCATTGGTAAAGTTTGTCGCTGGAATTTCCAGTGACCCAGAGAAGTACTGGTTTCTCAACACTTACCATTAAGATGTCTGCTGTTATGGCCCAGTTGAGGAAAAGCAGCGTCTCTCCAATAAAGATACAAACCTAAAGACAGAAGGAGATCGTTAACTCTGTGTGGGAACAGCAGAGAAAGGCTTCGGCTGTGCTGGTTTATAAACATGTTATTATTTGTGGACTCGCCGGCTAAGCCGAGCGTCGAGCCCACGAGCTGAAGAAGAACTGTTGTTGAAGCTCAGTGTGGAAAACTTTCAGCTTGTTAAATCTCTACAGGTGGAGGAGAAAACTTGACAGGAACAGGCGGGCTGCTGGTGCACCGAGGGTCCAACATGGCCTCTCACGCTGATGTGTTTCCTGCCGGGAATAAAACTCGTGCTGCTGTCTCAGACCTGCAGCACAGAGAGATCACAGAGGGCGGCTGACAGCAGACAGGTCCGCTCTGAACGCTGCCAACCGGACACCGTGACCGACACACGCACGCCGTGCGCTGACGAGACAACAGCTGCGAGAGGTCAAACGGCCTCGACAGAGCAGCGCCGACCGCCGCAGCCATGTCACGCCTCATAATGTGACACATCTGTCAGCGCTTTGCCGTGAAACTTGAGCTGATCGCTTACACGCGCTGCTGTACTGTAAGATGATTTAATAACGTACAGTAGACTGAAGCTGGCTCAAAGCAGAGACATCATGTGTTTGAAACTATGACCTCGTCGTGAGGACGGCTGTCTTTGTTGTTGGACCCGAGACAGCGTTCGCCAGAGCGACCTGCACCGTTACCATCTGCGACTGATACCAGGCGTCACTGGAGTCCATTAGCAAAGCTGAAGCCTGTTTCTGTAATAGAGCGACTGTATGAATTGAGTTGGACAGATCTGTAATGATGTAATTAATATGGAAACTTCTGCTCCTCGACTCTAATTGGCTGAGTCACGCTGCTGCCCGACACCTGATAAATGTGCACCTTTGACCTGGAAGAAGTTCAAATAAATCTTACTTCATTACATCGAAATCATTATTCGCATCAGTAATGATCTGTCAGCTGGGACTTTGTTTGGTGTGTTAGCCGCAGGCCGCTCACTTAATCCATATAAACACACTTAACTGAACATATTGTTGCTTAAATAAATCAGCTTCTGGTTGTTTGCTCATCGACAGTGGGGAGCAGTGTTGGTCAAGTTACTTGAAAAAAGTAATCAGTAACTAATTACTGATTACTTCCCCAAAAAGTAATCCTGTTACTTTACTGATTACTTATTTTCAAAAGTAATTAATTACTTAGTTACTTAGTTACTTTTTAAAAACACGATTTACAACCTGAATAGGTGATAAAGTGATAGATCTTTCAGCCCAATTCTACTTTTTCTGCATAATCATCATACAAAATGTAATCAAATGGAAAAGTCTCTTTTTAAAACTTGTTTTATTAGTTTTAATCTTTTAACTTTATGCATCAAGCAAACATTTAATTATCTGCAACATTCTCTGACTGGAAGAAATTAGTTTAATATTTAAACCTATTTTCTGCACATTCCAGCACATAAAATAAAATATTGTGTGTGTTTACACTCAGTCTTTCAAATAGATGCAAGTAAAACACAGCAGAAAATAAATAAAGTCAAAGACTAGCGGTCCTGTTGCTCTATTTTCACCTGTAAAGCAGGAGTGGGGTAGGCGGAGGGTTACCCTGGTGCAGGTGTGCAGCGGTCAGTGGAAGAATCCGCGAGTTTCTCTGTGAGTTTCCCATTACGTCGTAGCTACTCGGTGCTTGTTTGGAAGTTTAGGGGTTTTTTCTCTGTAAAAAGAAGTTTTCTTCCCACGCACAACGGACACTAATGTTTTTGTCACTTTTTATGGAATCAAACTCAAAGTAAGGTCAGTACTTCCACGCTTTAAACGCTGCACGCTCATACTCTCTCTGCACTCGATATATGATCCATTGTTGATCTGCACACAGCTGTTGTCACGAACGTCGCACTCGCTTACGTCACTGTCATGAGACATTCTCGCAAAAAATCACGGTTTTAGTAACGCAGTAACGCAGCGTTCCTACGGGAAAGTAACGGTAATCTAATTACCGTTTTTGCAATAGTAATCCCTTACTTTACTCGTTACTTGAAAAAAGTAATCGGATTACAAGTAACGCGTTACTGCCCATCTCTGGTGGGGAGCTCTGCATGTTTGATTTCTTCTTCCTGACAGCACCTCAGAGGGATTTGTTCCTCACACCAGGATCAAATGTGTCACTCGGTTTAAAAAAATGCTCACAGTTGTAAAATCCGATACGAAGCCGGACTTTCCAGGGAACGCCGAGGTCACATTCTTTAGGATATGGAAGCCTGTTTGTTAAGTTTCCTCACACGCATGGGAACGTTTTTCCACGTTTCTACCGCTGCAGGCCAACTTGTTGAGAGTCCCTTCCTATTCCTTTGTCACTGATAAGAGCGAGAAATCTGTGCTTGAGTCCGACGTGCCTGAATGCATTGTTTCAGAAACAGCCTTTCCTGCTTCACAAGGTAATGAGGGCCACTGGCTGCTGTTGGCCTACGATTAGTCAGGGTGAGGCCCGATCAGGCTCACCTGTGATTATGATCAGTATGATCAGCTACACCCATGCACTGCTCTGCTCCCAGCCTGACAGCTCCTCTGTCTCATCTGACCGTCAGCTTCTAGAACGAATCATAACTGACGCGCTAACATCGCCTCATCCTCAAGATGAAGAGGATGAGGCGTTTTTGTTTTTTCAACATCCCCAAACCCGGCACAGCTTTACTTAAACTTGATCCGCTACAGGCACAACACAGTCTGTGCGACAGCTCCAGGGAACCAGCCTTACGTAAGCTCCAATGATGCTCTTCTTGGCCACCACGAAGATGAGGCAGATGAAGATGGCCGAGCCCAGCATGCTGACGGCACACACCAGAGGGTCGGCTCGCTCGGTCTTCTGGCGACACAGGCGTGTGGTGAGAGCCCCGATGACCACGCCTAACAGCCCCGTCACGCACGTGATGGCCCCGAACACCATGCTGTGGGAAATAACGCAGATTTAGACGAGCAGGTTTTAAAGCGTGAAACGCTGCAATCGAGGTCGCAGAAGAATGGCGCACTATAAAAAATGACAGTAGGTAAAAAACGCTACAATCAGCTGCTCACAGTGAGTGTGTCACAGTGGGTGTATCACACGCTCCTCCTCATGCATCCTTTGGAGGAAACTCAGATATTTTTACTTTCTATCTCTGATCCTGGAGCCCTTTACAAGCTTTCACAAGGAAACAGAAATCCCTCCGTCGAGTCGTGAGCCTCTCACCTGTCTGTGCTACTGCAAATCTCTTTTGTGCAAGCCTCTGCCGTCTTCTGCACCACCCGGGCTCTAAACAGGTAGCCAGGAATCCATATACCAAACGCACCCGTGGCAAAGGACACCGCTGCCGACGCCAAGGAGGAGAACACGTAGCTGCGACTGGCAACAAAGACACAGAAAGATCGTGAGGATGATCACATGTCAAACATCTTGCTCGAGTTAAAGCAGCTGCAATGAACTCTAAATCTGTCCATGGATCCCCCTGAACTCATAAACGATTTCCCAAAACCTGCTGTCTGAAAGTGAGCCTTACTTCTTGGCGAGTGCTTTCATGTCACACAACCAGGAGGTGCGGCTCCTGATGCGACCTCCCAGCTGATCGGCGCTCCCTCTCTTTGGGTCAGGGACAAGGAGCAGGATGAGAGCGCCTGCAGTGATGCCTAAAATTGGGGAAACCTGAAGGGACGAGAATCAATCAGCATCAGAGATCAGAGACACCTGTGAGGACGCATCATGTTAGCATACAGCCATAGAAGACAAAGAACGCCGTTTCCAGTCTGAATGGACGCCGTCTGCGTTACGCCTGACACTCACTGTGTGTGTGTGTGTGTGTGTGTGTGTGCGTGTGTGTGTGCGTGTGTGTGTGTGTGTGTGTGTGCATGTGTGTGTGTGTGTGTGTGTGCATGTGTGTGTGTGCATGTGTGTGTGTGTGTGCATGTGTGTGTGTGTGTGTGTGTGTGTGCATGTGTGTGTGTGTGCATGTGTGCATGTGTGCGTGTGTGTGCGTGTGTGTGCGTGTGTGTGTGTGTGCATGTGTGCATGTGTGTGTGTGTGTGTGTGCATGTGGGTGTGCATGTGTGTGTGTGCATGTGTGTGCATGTGTGTGTGGGTGTGGCCTGGCTGTGGGTAAAAGCACACAAGAGCCTAAAAAAGCTTGTTTTGTTTCTGCTGCTTTGTGAAGTTTCTCCAAGGTGAAAACCTCACAAAGTGCCCATCTGCTGCTATAGTCACCATCATCTTTCATGGGCTGCGTGGCGGCGTGTTTGTACCTGCGTGCGTCTTTGTGGCGGAGACGAAGACAAAAGGCAGGATGGGATGTGTTCGAGGGGTCGTTTGAGTAAAACAAATTGCTCACAAAAGCAAAACCAATTTCGTATGTCAGGGGAAATTCATCCCGTTATAGTTTGATGCTCATAAAAGCCCATTTATATGCATAAGTACTGCGCTGCTGTGAGGATGTGTGTGTGTGTGTGTGTCTGTGTGAGGATGTGTGTGTCTGTGTGTGTCTCTGTGTTTTTCTCTGGGGGAATAATTCTGTGTCTGCCGTGGCTCATAATGCAGTTAATAATGTGGCTGCGCTCTCAGAAGTGTGAGGATTACGCCGCCGTGCGCCGCCGTCTACATCGAAATCTTATAACGTGCTCTCAGAGCGAGGCGGCCTAATGGAAGGTGGAGCTGGTCTCGCTGAAGGGAAACAAACATCAGGATTTGTGGCACTTATGTTCCTTCAGAATTATTCTGAAACTCAAGGGGGCTGTGACCTTTAACCTCGACTCCCACAGGGCCCATTAGACGCTTCCTGTATGGGTGGTGGGCTATCAAATAAATGAGCTACTGCCCTCTCCTGCTACTCCTCCTTTGTTCCTTCATCCATCCATATTTTCAGGAAGCTAGCTGGAACACGCTGGGCAAAAACAAACGGAAGCGCTGCGGTGTTTTCCCTTAAAGCAGGAAGCCGCTGCAAAGAACCGTTTCATGTCGTGTTATTTGTTTTCCCTGCGTGCCACACCGGTGATTAATTGGCTTTGAGATTGTTTTATTGGAATGTCATTGTGGCTGCTTTGGAACAAGCCAGCCTGCTCTTTGTTTTGATTTGAAAGCTCCACCACGGCGAGGAAGAAATGAACTTCCTGCCAAGCCAGCTGTCCGCGTCCAGGAATCTCTTCCATGGCGAGAAAGTTTCATGTGTTCCAGTCACTTCATAAGAAGGATGAGGTCATACTTCGTTCCCAGGATGGGCCTGAAGTTGGCGGTTGACGGGGAGCCCTGCTGGGGTCCTCGCTGGTCCTCTGAGGGCGGGCGGCTTCGTTGAGGTTCACCTCGAAACATTTGGTCTGAGCTCTGGAAACAGTGATTTATGCTCCTAATAGAGCACCTTTCTCCTGCTGCAGCACAAAACAGTCCATTAATGAGGTTTTTCAATATCCCATCAGCAGGTTTCTGCAGATAAATTTCTCTCGGGAGCAGAAATGAGCCGTTTATCAAACGAGATCCAGGTTAATTCGTCAGAGCACCTTTAGGGGATTTGCTCAACAGTACTTAGTCACAGCTGTAGCGCCGTACTCTGCTCATTGCTCCATCGCTGCCCTACAAAGACGTTTCATGCCTGCAGCGCCTGTTGTAGCTCATTTCCTGCGGGAGATTCTTGCTCTCCATAAACAGCATCTTTGCATCATCTGAATCAGGCTCTGACATCATCTCTGTCGCTTTACGGTGTGACGTCACCTGATGCACCGAGACGTGCAACAGTGACACAAACCAAATGTTGTATTTCTTTAACCTCCTGTAGTGACAAAGACCTTTTCTGTTTTTTCCCAGAGCTGCCATTTATCCTGGTTCAGCAGAAATGGCCTCCATGAGCAAAATGTTAGTTAGATGTTTACAGCGACTGCAGAGTGTTTATTAGAAATCCACCTTCCTGCTGCTGAAGCCGCAAATGCTTTTTGGTGTGAACGCGTAATGGAAGAAGATGCAGGAAGCTGAAGGCTGAGCTAAGGAGGATTTGAGCCTTTGTTGAGCCAGTGCCCCCTCCCACCACCCCACATGATGCTGACGCTCTTACCCTCAGTGCCCAGTGCCAGTCTCCTGCAGCCTCCTTGGCGCTGGAGCCCAGGATGTAGCCCAGCCCGCTGCAGAGGGACAAACAGGTTATGCATCAAAACACAACATATACAGCATTTTACTGTCAGCCTGCTCTGCTCAAGTTTACCGAATCACACAAACATTTGGGTCCATCTTCACATGACAGCATAATGGCGTCATTTTCCCTGCAGCACACTCGTGATGTGCACGTCTGCAAAGGTTGTTTGAGTACAACGATTTCATCGAGCAATCGTTCTTAAAATGATCCTGCTGTGTGCAGGTGAGACACTGAATCTGCAACACTTCAATACACAGGCCGGGTTTTTCTGGTCTTTCTGAGTAAATCAAGCCTGTTGCTGTGTTACTAAACAGAACAGCTGCTTTATTCATCTCAGGTAATGTTGCTCTTCTTTCAGCTTGTGGCCATTCTGCCACAGTCTCTGCCCTCATCAGTGCATCTGTGCCCACAGACCTGTTGTTGTTTTTCCTCTTTCAGACTTTGTGTGAAAATTCCCACACACACACACACACACACACACACACACATATATATATATATATGTGTGTGTGTGTGTGTGTATATATATATATATATATATATATACACACACACATATATGTAAGCAGTTGCTGAAATGCTCCAATCCCCCTCCGATGGTGCCTGTTCAGATCACTGGCTGCTTCGACAAACAATCGCTGGAATTATGTGTAAGTAGTTAAGTGGTCAGTCAGTTGTGACTCAGTGACATGCGTCAGTGATGTCATTTCCATCACTTAAGCTGAAGCCCACACGACTACACATCCTGTTTGTAGTGTGATTATAGCTGTTGAGTGTTTGGGAACTAATGACGTGTTACTGATCAAAGCACCGGAGTCTGTTTGGTCTCTGCGTGGGTGATTTGTGCGAGCAGCCACTAAACGCAGGTGTAAAGTAACTAATGCGAGGACACAGAGCCAGTGTTGTCTTCTGGCCGCGGGCTTTACTCTCGCAGTAATTTCACTGCTTTTGCTAAAAAAATGGTGTTTTGTGCTTAACGAATGAACGCTGCAGTGAAACGTTTGAGGGAACTGTCGCTGGATCGGTGAAGGGCGTCAGCGTTTCAAGGACAAAAAGGATTCAGATTGATAACTGGGCACCTGGGGATTAGTAAAAAGCTGCTGAGCTTGTAGGCGATGACATAACTGCCAGTAATGATGAAACTGTCAGAAAAGACGCTGCTTTGCAGCCCTGATGCCAGGACCAGTTCATCCAGCATGACCATACTCATCAAATGTCAACAAAAAACCCGACGAGTGTGACAATAACATGAACCGTTAACTTTCAGAGGTTTGAGCACTTTTGACCTGCACTGATCTCTGCCACTGAAACTGAAGACTGTAAAGTGGCTTGGAGGGAAAACGTCGCTGACTTTTGTTTGTTTGTCACACGTTGATGACGCTGCATTACGGGAACGTTACCTGGGAAAATGGAGTTAAAATGGGCGAACTAACTAAACGGTGGCTAACTTTAAACTTTGTACACAACATTCAGAATTTCTCAGATGCAAATTTAAGCTATAGACACAACAGAAGTGGACTCGACATCAAGCGATAGTGATGTTTGTACAGAAGAAAAGCTTCTCCTTGATCCACCATCACTTTGGTGCCGACGTCAGCGCGGCAGTTTGAGGTCTTACTGGCAGAGTCACATGTGAGGGCGCAGAGGAATCTGATTACCTTTACACTTTCACATCGCTGCATATTCAAACGCTATGATCGCACTCGTTTCCAAATGCAGCGCTCTGATTGGTCAGATCGTGCAAAAAATCCTCCAAATCGAAACAATCTGAAAAATTTCGGCGTTAAATCTGAAAAAATGTTAACACACAATATAAACGCGTCTGGTGCGTAAAGGCCTTGATCGATGGAGCTCATGGCTTCCACAGACTCTGCCCCAGAGAGCAGTGACACACTGGCCTGAGCCTGCGTCCAACACTTTGTGCGGCTTCTGCTCACAGTTTGTTTAAACTCTTGACTGGAAAAGTGAAGAAAGCCAGTCAGCCTCTCTGAGTTATCTGCATGTGCAGAGTCTCTCCCCACACGCTGCTTCCCATCAGAATAATAAATTGCAACACTAGATGATCAATTGAGCGCAACAACTTTGTTATCAGCACTTGCTGCTAAAAGAGACAAAACATGTTTAGCTGGTTTCACACACACGCACATGAAGGTGGAAACAGTCTGCCGTTCCAAAAATAACAGAGCAGCATAAACATGCTCAGACAGCATATGATATTTCCAGTGAGTGACTAACAGCTAATCTTATCAGAGCGTTTGGAAAGTTCGACACAATAAAACCTGAGCATGAAAAACAGACTCAAACGGCAGCGAGACCCAGAACATCTCTGTGGTCTCAAAACGGTTTGAAAACACAAACAGAAAAAGGATGAAGGGCAGGGGGATCCGTTTCCTATGGATCCAGTCTAATTCCTGGGGTCATTTCCTGAAAACGGTCACCACAGCGTCAGTAAAGACAAACAAGCGGGAGAGTGGATAGGATGTCTGACCGCGCCACGCCGAGGCTGCCTCCTTCACCTCCCATTGTCAGTGTTGCTGGGCAGTTTACCGTGACCCAAACAACTCCGGCGAGTCATAACACAAGCACTCAAAGGGCAGATCAGGCTCCCTTTGCTCGTCTGTCTCCAGCCTGCTATTATAAAACCGGATATAATGACAGAAATGTCAAATAACGCTCATGCACCGCATCCAGCATGCAAACGATGGAAAGCAGCACAGCCTGCGACAGCGGCGAATGGGACGTCTCTAAAGTGAGCATCGCAGCTACATTGGTCTTTTATTTCTTGGCTCTGTTTGTTTTCTCCTTGTGCTTCTTTATCTGCTTAAATGAATTGCAGAGCCGAGAGACTCGAGCTTAATAATACCTCCTACTCACACATCTCCACATCACAGCTCCAACACTGCTGTAAGCTGCACAGAGCCAACCGAAAGCATTTTTCTGCAAAGGTTCAATTTAAAAAAACAAACGTAAGAGTGACCTTCCCAATGTGAGGGAAAGTTCAATTATCTACATGACAGCTCTGCAGTTCCTTTGGATTTAACATGTGAAGAACGGGCTGGGTGGGACGAAAGGATGAAAACGTTCATGGTCATCACTGAGGTGTCGTTTCATGAACATTCAGCTCCAAAATAGCTCATCAGCTTCAACAACCCAGGCCCCGTCTGCATCTTACCTTCCCAGGGGGATGGCCAGGTAGAAGACAGAGAGCATCATGGTGCGGGTGTTACTAGTAAAGAGGTCTCCTATGATGGTGGGAGAGATGGAGGAGTAGCTGGATTCTCCGATGCCCACGAGTCCTCTGGAGAGCACGAACAGCCAGAAGTACTGTGGAGAGGAGGAAGAAGCTAATCTGCGTGTCCTTGTGTTACAATCACAACATTTAATCACTTAGTATTTACATGCGTGTGATTCAGCATCACTGAGCTTCAGTGGGTCATCCTCCGAGACATCAGAGCATCAAACACGGTTGAGTTCCTACTTTACACCAGGTAAATATAAGATACTATTAAACACCATGTAGTCGGTCTTTATAGGTGCAGTCCATCATTCAAGTATATTATAATTGTCGCAAAATATTCAGTGGCTTCATGAGCTCTTGTATGAGCACCAAAAAACATGGATTTTCAGAATAAAAGTCTTTTATAATTCTTCTTTCTGCATATGTTAGCACAGTCTGCATCTATGCCCATCATGTTGCTGCACTGGTGCTCAGCACAGGTTAGTTATTGACTCTGAATGTTATGTATTATTAGAAGAAGATTATCTTGATCAGTTAATGGAAAAACAGCAGTAAGATTTTATGTGTTTAATCTGATTGAAATTACTGCGGTATGAAGGGATGAAGAGACAAACTTAATAGGAGCATCTTTCTCATCGAAGCACCTGTGCAGGCAGCTGATCACTAACTGTTTCCACGGCAACCACTACTCACTACATCTGGACAACCACGGCTTGCTTGTAAAGCTGCAAAGAAATTGGGATCCCCACACAGGAGACTCAGGCTACGTCCACACGCAGATTTTTCTATGCGTTTGCACCTTTCGTCCACACGTAAACGGCGTTTTCGGTCACTGAAAACGGAGATTTTTAAAAACTCCAGCCAGGGTGGGTATTTTTGAAACCTCAGTTTTTGCATTTACGTGTGGACAGAAAAACGCAGCAAACGCAGCGTCAAAGGTGTGCGCCTTTTTTGACGCGAAACCACGTTATTGTTTCGGTGAAATGAATTTCTACAATACTGTTACTGTTACTGTTACTCTCTGCAGTGTTTAAATGCTTACATATACACACACAGTTACTGTCCCTCCACACATACGACTCGGTTCTGCTTCTATGCTCCAGCTTTGTTTACTTTTTCCCACCGAGGCTTCTAGACTTCTGATTGGCCAACATTTCTACACGGTTAGGAATATAGCGCCACCTGTTGCTTTGGCATGTTCCTAGCAGCGTTTTCCTTCATTTCTGCCTTTACGTGTGGACGGGATTATTTTTTAAAACGAAAACGGAAAATCTCCGTTTTCAAAAATACCCGTGTACGTAGCCCTGTCAGCTGCTCTTATATGCAAATTTTTATTTCCACTCGTAACGCAGCTCTGGGCTGTTACAGCCCGATAAGCAGTGTCCTTCATAAAGACACAATTAGGAGCTGTTTATACCAGTGAAGACGTTTTCTCAGCACATAGTTTTGCATTATTATATTGCTTGAGACTATGATCCCATGCAAGTGTTTACTGCTGTGTATATAGTTATGTTTGTCACATTGTTTGAAATGATTTACAGACAGACTATTTTTTTCCTTTAATGGCCATTTGGTGGGATGATGACAGGCTTCCTGTGTTTGTGGTCACTGGAACAGAAACTCGACTAGCAATGACAAAAAAGCAACGCTGCCAAAGAAGCACCACAAAAATGTGGTTTGGAAAAAGGCTGAAGACAAAGACAGAAAGAGAAGTTTGAGATGATCGAAACCTTCCCCGACTTTTGAATAAAGACAAATATCAGCCTGCTCACATGGAGGGGTTAGTTTCCATGTTCACTGACATGAGATGAGCTCACAATCAACTATTTTCAACTAGTAAGTTTGAGAAACTGTGTGTTGTTACCAGAGATGGGCAGTAACGCGTTACTGTAATCTGATTACTTTTTTCAAGTAACGAGTAAAGTTGCAAAAACGGTAACTGTGTTACTAAAACCGTGATTTTTTTGCGAGAATGTCTCATGACAGTGACGTAAGCGAGTGCGACGTTCGTGACAACAGCTGTGTGCAGATCAACAATGGATCATATATCGAGTGCAGAGAGAGTATGAGCGTGCAGCGTTTAAAGCGTGGAAGTACTGACCTTACTTTGAGTTTGATTCCATAAAAAGTGACAAAAACATTAGTGTCCGTTGTGCGTGGGAAGAAAACTTCTTTTTACAGCGAAAAAAACCCCTAAACTTCCAAACAAGCACCGAGTAGCTACGACGTAATGGGAAACTCACAGAGAAACTCGCGGATTCTTCCACTGACCGCGGCACACCTGCACCAGGGTAACCCTCCGCCTACCCCACTCCTGCTTTACAGGTGAAAATAGAGCAACAGGACCGCTAGTCTTTGACTTTATTTATTTTCTGCTGTGTTTTACTTGCATCTATTTGAAAGACTGAGTGTAAACACACAAAATATTTTATTTTATGTGCTGGAATGTGCAGAAAATAGGTTTAAATGTTAAACTAATTTCTTCCAGTCAGAGAATGTTGCAGATAATTAAATGTTTGCTTGATGCATAAAGTTAAAAGATTAAAACGAATAAAACAAGTTTTAAAAAGAGACTTTTCCATTTGATTACATTTTGTATGATGATTATGCAGAAAAAGTAGAATTGGGCTGAAAGATCTATCGCTTTATCACCTATTCAGGTTGTAAATCGTGTTTTTAAAAAGTAACTAAGTAATTAAGTAATTAATTACTTTTGAAAATAAGTAACCAGTAAAGTAACGGGATTACTTTTTGGGGGAAGTAATCGGTATTAGTTACTGATTACTTTTTTCAAGTAACTTGACCAACACTGGCTGTTACTTTATTCAAGCACAGACAGTCTGATATTTATCTACAGGACACCAGTTCAGGGACTCGTCTCTGGTCCTTTGTTACTTTGAAGCAAACTTTTATCATTTACGTCCACGTCGACTCGCTTCTTTGGTTATATTAAAGGTAGAATGGGAGGTCCCTCTTCTGTGGAACCAGGACTACCAGTTTGGACTGGGAGACAGACACCTGCTCTGCTTTTAAGATTAAAAACTTTCCTTTTTGGTAAAGCTGTTGGAGCTGGATCAGGTGGCCTACAGGTGCATTTAGTCATTAGTTATCATTAACTGCTCTTCGTCCTCGGTGTGTCTTCCTCCACCTTTGTAAACGGTGCCGTGCCTGCTGACAGACGCGTCCTTGCTTCTAACTCTTCTGTCATTTCTGACTAAGCCACTCCCACCTTTCCTGCTTTCCCGCCAGTCGCATCACATGATTTTTCCTTCTGCTCATCTGCACTTCACTCCCTTTGTGAGTGCCCTCATGACATGTGCTGAGGGAACAAAGACCATTCCTTGCCTGATTGTCTTTGTGCTGCTGCCAGAGCTTTCCAGTTATTCATAGATGTTCTTGTTTTTTAACCCCAGCTAACCTGGAACTTTCTTTTCTCTTTCTGCTTGATTTGAAAGTTTTCCTGTTTGGAGTAAACTCCAAGTGGACTTTTACCTGCGTGTGTCTGAGTCATGCAGACTGGCTGAAGGGCAGTCACACAACAACACCATTATAAAGATGATACCGTCATAAAAGTATAAACCAAAAATCAATCTGTGGAGTTCGTCCAACAAAAGATCTCAGTGTCCTCGTCTCACACTCTCGATGACACTGAGTGATGCTTTCCACTAAACTAAGGTTTAGTCCTGGAAATATAACATATAAAAACTAGCAGAGGTAGACGAGCTGCAGCACAATCTGCTGTTTTCTGGCGTATAGTAAGGAGCAGCGAGTAATAAGCTTCAACATGTTAAAATAAAGCACGAGTGATCACTTTATGACATAATCTTGTGGTCATGAGGAGAAAGTTTCACTTTGTGGTGAATTTCTCTTATGTAAGATCTGAATCCTGCATCTCCTGCGACTTTCCAAACGCCCCAGAGCGCCTCGAACGCATCATGACAGGAGTCTGTTGTAAGCGCTCGTCTGTCGTGTCTTTCATCTCTCCTGGTGACAGAGCCACAGCTATTATATAACAGCCATCGCGCCTCATTTGATCGGCTCAGGAACATGTCTTAAGGGTGGAGCTGGAGACAAAGGACGTGAGCCATCAGCGGCCTTTGTGGGATTCGTCAGAGCTCCTTAACTTCAACTTATCTAAGAGTGGCCTCGATGTATTTGAGTCGAGGACAGAGGACAGAGGACAGAGGACAGCCTCCTGAGACCTGAGCTCGGGGCTGAAGTGCTCGGCGGTTTGCTTGCTGGAGACACTGCAGCGTGGCGATGCTCTGCACTCACTGCTCCATAAATTTGACTAACACAGCTTTGCACATATTTCAGTCACTTTGTCAGATTTTCATTACAGCCGTCGTGTCAAGAAGGCACCACGAGCCCGTCGACGCCCCCACGCAGACGTCCAAGAGCCGAGCCTTTTACTAATCTGATGTCGACTCTCAGCGGGACGCCCCTTCCCCCGTTTTATCGCCTCCACGAATGAATGATGAGGCCGTTTAAAGCATCTCCTCGCACACAGAGGAGACACACAGTCTAAATCTGCTCGTAAAAGACAAGCGAAATGAGTTTTATCTTCCAAACCATTGTGAGTGAGACAAGTGTGAGGCCTTCATTAGCTGGCTGCCAGCCAGAGAGGGCGCAGGCAGAGCATGTCTACAAAGGCAGAGCGGGTATCGCACTTAATAAGCATATCATTACATTTTGCTTGCCTTAACGTCGAGCATGTCCAGATCATTACAGAATAATGACCTCGTCTATGACAGTGGAGCTGTGTGAGAGCCGTACCTCTTTACTGATGAAGGAGCTCAACAGGGTAACAATGGACCAGAAGAAAATGCCACAGCTCAGGATGACCTTTCTGTTGAAGCGGTCGCCCAGGTAACCAAAGATGGGAGCTGCCACCATGAAGCTACAGATGAAAACTGCGGAAAGAGAAGAGAAACAGAAAATGACTCACGGACTTCGATACTCGTTTACTGCATGAGCGGCTGCTTCATATCACACTGCTTCAGCTCTGATTAAGATCAAGTGTCTGATAGAAGTCAGCCAGAGACGCGCCTCTGCTGCACTTCACCTCACGAGAATATTACAAAGATACGATAACACGTGCGTAAATGTCAGTGAGATAACGTGCATTAAGCTAACGTAGCAGGTCAGAGAAGAGCAGTTTGTGATGTGGTCCAATAACGTCGCCCTGAAAGAGAGAAAATCAGGATGACATGTGGCAAATGTTACGAGCTCAGAACAATTAAAAAGGAGTGACAGTGGGAACTAACCAGATTAAGACAGTTAACAGCAATGTTTGAGCCTGGAGAAGCTCGGTGGTTGTGCAGCCATAAATAATTCCTCCATCTTAATTTCTTACAGGGAAACTTTGTGCTCCACAGTGTGCTTCCCTGATTGCCCCGCTGCTGACTGCACGGCCGCTCAGCCCTCGCAGGCTCTTCCTCAATATTTATGAGGCGGGCGAACCCAAACACAGCTGAATCTTTAAAGCTTTCAAACTGAGTTTTGTGTCTTTGCGAAGGAGAAAGGGCAGCGATGTGGAGACGGGGAGCGTTTTGACACATCATCAGCATAAATGTTCAGAGCTGAGAGAGAAAAGCGAGGAGGGGGGTGTTATATAAGATACAGGCATCGCAGCCCCACAGCTGCTGAGGCCAGCGGGATGAGGACAGTAATCAGATTAACGCACAACTGTAGTTTTGGACATGTGATATGGTCGTCTGATAAACGGGAGAAAATAAGGATAAAAAGCCTATTTTGAGGCAAAAGCTGTGGTTTTACATAATGATGCTGCAGCTGTTTACATGCAGTAACTGGGCAGGTAGCAAAGCTGCGTCCTGATAGGCTCACCACATCTGACTGAAAACATGAATATATGAAGTTCATATGTGAAGTATGAATTTTATGGATTAAAAGTAAGAGCAGTGTTATTCGTGTGTTACAGCTTAACACGCGTGTTATGTAAATTAAAAGTGCGTCATCACTTTATAGAAAATCTAAATGTGAACATTTGTTGGAGATCCAGCGACTCTGTTATTTTTGGGGAAGAACAATCTGAGAAAGGGAAATGTAATCTGAAGTCTAATTCAAATTTAATTTCCACTAATATTAATGATGTTTTTACTGCAGCTGGGCGTGTTCCTAATGAGTGTCTCACATCTCCACCTCTCAGCGTCGCTACTCCCCCTCTCTGTCGCCTCCATCACGACCACGGGCCTGTTGTGTCGTGCTGAATGACTCTGATGACCCCTCCCTGCAGGTCCAGGTCTCTAAAAGACTCTGCCAGCTCACCCTGCAGCCACACACACACACGCGCACGCACGCACGCACGCACGCACGCACGCACGCACGCACGCACACACACACACACACACACACACACAGCTACTGGTTCTGCTGTGCATACTGGAGATAAGTTGGGAGTGGGTCCATAATCAACCAGCAGCAGCTGCTCCACGTGGGGACGGAG
Source organism: Neolamprologus brichardi (assembly GCF_056152115.1). Taxonomy (NCBI): domain Eukaryota; kingdom Metazoa; phylum Chordata; class Actinopteri; order Cichliformes; family Cichlidae; genus Neolamprologus; species Neolamprologus brichardi. The sequence goes on from NC_142113.1 coordinate 915,356, forward strand.
ATCATTGCTCTGTTACAAACACATCCTCACATCTTCAGCTGACTTACTGGTTCTTGGTCAGAGGGCCCGGTGGCGCCAGTGTCCGGCAGCCTCTGTCAGTGCGCCCCAGGGTGGCTGTGGCTACAATGTAGCTGCATCACCAGTGTGTGAATGTGTGGATGACTGGATGTGTAAAGCGCTATATAAATACAGGCCATTTACCATTTTACTTAGTTCAGGTCATCAACCGGACGGCTCTCTCTCTCTGCAGATCTTATTTTAAGTAATTTGCTGTTAGTTGTGCTATTTTGCTCGGCTCATTTTCACCTTTTAGCAGAACCAGCACATGTGAATTAAGTCGGGCGATAACGTTTTGCTCGCAGCCTTTCTGCGTTTAGAGTAAGACACATAAATCCTTCGTGCTGGTGCAAAAGTCTTTGATGTAACGTCAGCTTTGCTGTAAAAAATGAAGAAGATGCTGTGGAGAAGAAACAGCCTCGGTGCCAAACTTGGCAAAAACAGAACAAATATGTGAAATACTGATTTTAGTTTCGAGACGTGAAGGGCTGCGCCCAACCGAGCGAGTACGCCGCGCCTGCCAGGAACGCGCTCTCTCCTGAACCCGTTTGAACTCTGAAAGAAAATAATAAGATGATAAATAACGACTTCAGCTACAAACGGATTATTTTGTTTCTTGACACGAGGCGTAGGGGATGTTGTCAGGTTGTTTATTGTAAGAAAAACAAAGGCACACTCAGCTGGTTTCTGCATGTTCTCTTATTAAACTCAGTCAAGTCAGAGTCAGCCTGACAACCTGCTAAAGATTCAGATGTTCTTGTTCTCTTTGACCTTATTCATCCATCACATCTTCAAAGAGACTCACATATTAATACTGCAGCTTTGTTTGACAGATATCTCCTGATAAGGATCACGACAGTCTCCTTTTCTTGTCAGTGTTACACATTAGTTACACGTTAGTTACACATTAGTTACACGTTAGTTACACATTAGTTACATGCTGACCCCTAAGACCAGGTTCACACTGATATCATGTGCAACCTTTGGTGCTCCAGGAAATTCCTCATCACCACAAAGATCGTCTATAAACGACAGCTGTGCTGACATGCGTCGCTCCCAAACACGCCTAAATATGACGCATCGCACACTTTCAGAGCACGGTTAAACAAACTCAGACACTTACTGTGGTATCACAGTGACATTATTGTTATCTATACGTGTCTGAAGCACTAAATCTCAGATGTGTTTGGCTTGATTAGTAAGAAGTGACAAGAAAATAAATGCTTTGTCTATTTCAGGAGCTTGTAGGAAGGACAAACCAGCACTAACAATAAGTCTGCACAGACAACGACGCCCCTCCCAGAGCTCTGCAGCTCGTCAGCCAAACACGCAGATTACAAACACCACGCAATTATTCATATCTTATATCTCATTTTGTGGTCAAGCACCCTAAATGGCCCCGTCGGGCATGAAAACAGGAAGATCCTGACGGACATAAAGTAAACTCTTGAACATAAACCTCGCTGCCCACTCCTGACGAGCCCGAGCATTCCTGAGCTGGACGCGCTTTGATTTAAAGTCGTGTAACATCGCAGCTCCACATGTTTGTGCGATCTCCATAACCACCTCCAAACACGAGACAAACTCACAGCAGGGAAGCCTGAGACACCGACACACTGTAGATACACCGCGGGCTGACCGCGCTCACAGGGCGACGGCAGCTGACTGCAGAGACGAGTACGAGCAGCAACCCGGCAGCACTCGCAGTGCTGTTTACTGCACTTGTTGGACGTATCGATGGTGATAATTACAGTGATCTCTGCTGGGGTGTAATTGTGATCATTGACAGTGAAGACGTTACGCAGTCCTCTATCTGTGAGCCGAACACTGCAAAACAACGTAAACAAGTCCTGTAGGATCAGCTGTGCCTCTGTCATTAGGCTTGTGCAACATCTCCCCACTATTATCCTAATAAACACTTTATTTCTTCTTCAGCTGCGAGTCATCGTAAACGCCAGGCTGGCGAGCTGAGTTAAGAAAACTACAACACAGTGAATAACAGCGAGGGCTGTGAATAACTGTGTGTGATGCTGAGGATTCACAGCCTCACCAAGCAGTGTGAGTGTGCGCTCTGCAGGGACCGCTCTAAAGTCCGTATATTAGTTATTATTTCCATGTCCTTCATTCACTTTTTCTATGAAAATCAAAAGATTTAACCGGATACATTTTCTCTAACGAGAGGAACGTTTCTGCAGACGAGCAACAAAACAACACAAACCAAGCAAACCGAAGCCCTGGTTTCAGTTTGCATCACACAGGAGCGCCGATCCTCCTCTGACGTTCTTCAAATAACACGCCGTGCATATTTCTCACAGTCTCTCAAGCGAGGAAGTTACCATCGTCTTCCACTTTGGAGCAAGAAGACGACGGCTGAGTGAGAAGTCTATAAGCAGACACACTCGAGTCTGTATTTCAGTCTAACTTCGTCACACTCATTCATGTCATCATATCTAAAACGGTTTCACTGTAAACTGGAAGAACTCTGCTTACATCATCAGGATATTATAGAGTTTCCTGGTGATTTGGACGCAGTCTTTGTGGAAACTCGTGTGAAGCGTCTTGTGTTTTCTGGGTTTCAGAGGACATGAATGGAAATTTACTGTCGAGCTGAAAGTAACAGAAACTGAAAACAATTGCGCGAGCTGCACCGCGACCTCCTGCATGCCGCACAGAGGGAGCCTCTAAACACCGGACATCCATCCATCGCTTTGATTGGCCAACAGAACAATACCTCCAGGGATGACTCACTCCCTACGATTCACTGTGAATACTGCACAGATGCAGACACACATATGTGGAGTGTGTCTGCGATTGATATTCACTGAGCTGAAACGCTGCTCTGTGAAACACTGGATTCCCCTGATGAGACACCTGTGAGGCTGCGCATCCGGCTGTGCGACACAAAACGCTCAGCAGCCTGTTTCCACAAAAACCCACTGAAGGTGCGTCTCCCACTGCACAAGACATGATTCGCTTTTTAATTCTGAGGGTGACTGACAGCAGCTTTGACTGGAAGAAGTGGAGCTAAAGGAGCTGAAGGTGACAAAAAGATAAAAACTGGGTGGTTTAACGCAGATGTTTCCTCATTTCAAGCTCGCCCTGTAAGCCTTTAGCGCCGAGACTTTTCAAGTACATGGGATTTGTCATGGATTGAATTTCTCTTGCTTGGAAATAAAAATGTTTTTTAAATACAGATATCAGAGGGCCCAGAGTTTCTTTGTTCTGCTGTGGCTCAATGTGAGACTCAGGGAACTCTTTAAAAACCTCAAGTAGAAGCTTCACAGGGAAAGGTCACATTTGGGCTCTTTACCCAAACAAAAAGAACCAATAAGACGAGACATTACTAATAATTGTTACATTGTTTGGTTGGCAACTCTCTAAAGTCCAGATCGTATCCTCCAGTCTCGTCCACGTATCCTTTTCAGCCTATCCCAGCTGTCTCAGGGCGAGAGGCGGGGTCCACCCCGAACAGGTCGCCAGCCTGTCGCAGGACTAACACATAGATTCACACTCACGGGCAATTTCCACTTCACCTATCCCCACTAACTGCATGTCATGACTGTGGGAGGAAGCCGGAGAGAACCCACGCAAACACGGGGAGAACCCCAAGAAATGCCCCGTCACATATAACTGACCACCCCGACCAATCACAGCAGATGGCCCCGCCCCTCCCTGAGCCTGGTTCTGCCGGAGGTTTCTTCCTGTTAAAAGGGAGTTTTTCCTTCCCACTGTCGCCAAAGTGCTGCTCATAGGGGGTCATATGATTGTTGGGTTTTTCTCTGTATCTCTGAAGCGCCTTGAGGAGACTTTTGTTGTGATTTGGCGCTATATAAATAAAACTGAATTGAATTGAATAGAACACGCAAACACAGCCTGATGGTGGGATTGAACCCGTCCTGCTGCGAGGCGACAGTGCTAACCACCGCGCTGCCAGATCAGATCAATAACTCTGAAACGTATCTACTCTTTTAGAGCTAATGAGCTGTTCCCAGGCGTCAGCCCTGCAGGAAGCTGACAGTAAGGACGCTCTACTAATTGAGGCACACCAGTTTCAGGAATCTGAAAGTCTGTCAGCTGCCAGAGACGGAATTAGAGGAACCGGAGAAGCACATCTGCAGGTCTGTACATGTCTTCAGGCTAGGTGTTGTCATTCAGCCACATTTAAAACTGCCATCTGTGACCTGTTCACTGTGGAGAGGTGTGTAGGTGTCAGCGCTCAGCTTCCATAAATACATCTCTTCAGCTTCTGTTGACTCTCCTCCACCTTTGTGCCTCTGCCCTTTTCATTATTACAACACTTGCTGCAACTGTTTGTATGAAGAGCAAACGATGCACGAGTAACGTCTGCTGTTAAAAATAGCTTCCCGCTCTTGCACGAGACCAGATTATCTCTATTCTCACGTTGGATTAAATCATCTTTGTTTAACCCTGAGGAATGTCAGTAATGTGGAGCTAATACAGGACAACCTGTGGGAAGCTTCTATTAATACTTACAGGATGCCATCGCTGTGTATCACCACGCCGTGACTCACCTTACTGATGATAAAAAATGATTTAAATAACGCCACGAGAATCCTTACCCTGAGACCAGTTCAAACACTGTTGAAGGCGCTGGTGTTGATGTGGAAACAGGTAACCCAACCCTGCATACCACAGATGTCATCACACAGAAAATGTCAGGCACTCCAAACACATCTAACCTTTCTCATAAATGGGAATCTAGTTCCTGTCGAGTTTTCCTCTACAATCACTGACACATTCACAGACGCGCCGCAGATAGAGGCTAAATAAACGAGTCGGTCCACAACACTGGACGCGCACGGCTCTGTAACTGGCACCAGATGCAGGCGGACGCACAGCTTTCACCCCAAGATGAGCCTGGATCTGCTGGAGGTTTCTTCCTGTTCAAAGGGAGTTTTTCCTCTTGCTCGCTCACAGGGGCTCATATTTTTGTCTGTATGTATTATTGTTGGTCTACCTTACAGTATAAAGCGCCTTGAGGCGACTGTTGTTGTGTATAAATAAAACTGAACTGAATATGTGACAACACGACCAACTACATCTGCAGCGAAACCACATTCTGCCAGTCAATCTTTCACAATAAAAGCACCTGATTTCAAATTGTGCTCTGAAAGGTTTTGTACAATCACACAGTGACGTACAGACACGTAGCTGAAGGTCAGTTACATGTAGGGATGGGTATCGAAAACCGGTTCTTGTTGAGAACCGGTTCCCACTGTTTCAATTCCTTGGAATTGTTTGCCATTTTTACAAACGATTCCCTTATCGATTCCAGTCGCCCCGAATGACGTCACCACGTTGCAGAGCGTCATTTACCTGGCAGGAAACACGGCGCCTAAGCGGCTCAAACGCTAAAAAGTTTTGTTATACTTTACGAGAACGGATGACAACAGGGCAACTTGCAATACTTGCAAAGTAGATATTTCATTTAAGGGAGGAAACACTACGAATATGCAAAAGCATTTGCTCACAAAACACACGATGACCTTAAATGAATGTCGTGTTTTTAATTCCGGACTCGTGACTCTCAACCCAGCAGCAGCGCTAACGTTTGCACGTCCTCTCCCGTTAATGCGGCAGGTAAATAATCAACTAACAGTGCAGATTATGTTAGCGCGATCTGCCTTATTACAAAACCTGCCATTACTGTGCGTTTAGGTGACCATGATGAGACAGACAGAGTCTGGCTCAGATGCTGGCAGTTCTCGCTGCAGTCTACCGTAGCGTCTCCTTTCAGGCAGGATAGACGAATGTCACCGAGCAGTGACTCAGTTTGTGGTAAAAGGCTTGCAGCCGTTTGTCACAGCAGATGCCCCGATTTTCGGTAAGTGAATGTGTTTAATTGTAGGCAGGGACATTACTGGATATTCTTGTGTAATTGCTACAGAAGAATATTTATTTTATTATTTTACATTCACAATTTTTTTTCCTGGGGACCCTGTGACACCCCATTGAAGAGCCGTAGGTTGGATCTGTTAAGATCTCACTGTTGGGTTTGTAAGGCCATGTTACTCCTAAATTTCTATTTTGTTCAAAGAGAAGATATAAAACAAAGATCTAAGCTAATTGACCTTAGTGTTCTCCTTTTTTAAAAAAAAAATAATCGATAAGAGAATCGATAAAGAATCGAATCGTTAAACAGAATCGAAAACGGAATCGGAATCGTGAAAATCTTATCAATACCCATCCCTAGTTACATGTGACAGCGTTCTGAGGAAAGAACAGTCATTTTGTTACATTTGGAGAATAGTCAGTAAAAATGTAACAATTACAGTAACACAGAGATTAAAATGACATCATAGCTGGTGAATCATGCTGACCAAAACTTACGAGCATGTATTTATTGAGCAGTGGTGTAAACTAAGCTTCTAATCGTTGGTGTTTATTACACTGTGGCGTCACAGTGCTGTGTTTCCATCAGGTGTGCAGGAGTGGCAGCTTTGTTGTTCTTCCTCTAATGATTAATGGACCTGCCTGTGGAGGGTGTGACTCATAACTTAGCAGGACACCGACGTGTGTGACTGAAACTCAGACACTCGCAAACATCATTTTGCTGCCTCCTTCATGTGCAGCCCCAACATTCCTGCATGCCTTACATTTCTGATCACCGCTAATTCTCCAAGAAATCCCTCGGCTCAGGTTACCGGAGCTCTCTGATAAATACCACATTGGAAATGTTCCTGTCAATCTGAGCAGCTCATACTGTACCCACAGAAGCTGCCATCAAGTGCAGCTGTAACACCAACCAAAAACTCTTTTCAGTCTTTTAACTGCAGCTAAGGGCTGGTAGGTTTTCACTGCTGCTGTCTTTCTTCTGCCTGCTCAGTGTGCGAGCTGCAGCTGGTAAGAATCACACCGGCCCGGCTGGCCCGAGTGCAGTGGAACATCATCTTTTACACATTACTGCATATATCAGAGGCAAACACATATGGTGAGGATACAGGAAGGTGCTTCTTGAAATATTTTAGGATAGGAAAAAGTATCCAGATGTGCTTGCTGTGATGCTGCAGACTTAAGGAAAACGAGCTGTTGGCACCGAGCTGACGTCCAGCAGCTCAACTCTGCAGTTTGTCTTTCCTGCAGTAACTGTGAGAGCAGCTAATTTAACAACAAGCTCCGGCTGAAAGTCAGTGTTTACGTTTGTTTCAAGCATGTCGGTGTTGGTTTGGGATAAATGGAATATCAAATATAATAAATGACACTTAGTCTGCATTAAATAAATGAAAGCAGCTCTGAGCTTCAGAGGCTGCGGCGTGGGGAGTGTGCATGTGTGTCTTAATTGATCTGTTTATGTCGCTTGGATGTGAAGGTGCAGCAGTCGATCAGTGCTTGTCTTCATTTTCAGAGACGCAGGAAAGAAACGATATCAGCCGCAATCTCGTTGCCATAAACGTCCAATCAGTCCTCGAATGATTCTGTTAGAAAGGTGTGTGCAGCTTCCTCACCACGCTCTCTCTGAGGGCGCAGCGTGAGCGGGGCTTGGCACAAAGGGGCCATTAGACATTTACATGAAAAGAGGTTGTTTAGACCCCCGGAAATCCTGATTGGATTTGCAGTCACTCAGCAGCGCTATTGGTTCAGCCACAGGAAGACAGGAAGTGGAAGGGAAGGAGATCGGGAACAGGGCGCCAATCATCACCCAGCAGCTGCCCTCCTCTGAGACATGGCCTATAAAACAGCCCGAGATGAAGACACACACACACAGACACACACACACACACACACACACACACACACACACACACACACACATCATCAGGTCGCAGTTCTATTCTCATCATAGCAGCAGAGGGCTGCTGAGCACCAATGCCGTTATTGGCTCTGGGAATCGATAGCGGAGAAGATGAAGCTGTGCTACTTAAAGGGAGGAGAGCGGCTCTCTCTGCTCCCTCCTTCCCTTTATGTCTCCTAACTCCTATAAGGTGCCAGTGGGACCAACAACAAGACAACAACAGCTGTCAAAGTGCTGCGAGTGAGAGAGGAGGTACGAGGGGATACCAACGAGGGCAAAAGACAAAATAGAAGCAGCTGACACTGCCCGAAACAGCTGATCAAGCAATGATAGCTCCGCTTTCCAGCGCACGAAGGGAACTCACAGATTTCTGATTAATCAACTTACACACTCGACGCAGATCCAACCAACCAAGGATCGGAGACAGCAGCGTGTAAACACAAAACCTGTGTCGCTGTTTTCAGTAGCGGTTACTGTTGATGTGATTAAACTTCTCTTTGTGTAACTGTGTGTCGTGTGCGCCTGATGTGTGAGAGGAGCTCAGCCATTAGTGCCACACAGCACCTGTGGCCTCATTCCTAACAGCTCTCTACAGGCAGGCGTGTGTGTGTGTGTGTGTGTGTGTGTGTGTGTGTGTGTGTGTGTGTGTGTGTGTGTGTGTGTGTGTGTGTGTGCTGGTGTTGTGTTTCAGACGCGGTGGGCAGCCACACACAGACGTCTGTGAGCTGTTTTGAGTGCCGGCTCCTGATTAAGCCGCCGCCCCCAGCGTGCACGCAGCCCGACTGACCCCAATATCTCTGCTTCTGCTGAAGATGATGATGATGATGATGATGATGATGTCAGGATCCATGATGAGACTAAATCAAACTATTAAGTCTGTTTTTCTAAATGGCCTCAAAGCACTGAACACAATAAGCACAGCGTGTTAGCAGGAGAGCGCTCTCGTCTTCCCCCTCACCAAAGGTAACACCACCCAGGTGACCCCCGCTCCCTCTTCCATTAACCTCCACACCCTTGGGAGGGGTCCTGTTCACAGCTGTGTGAGGGTCGCTCGCTGCTCGAGGGCCTGTCACGTCCTCGTCCCTGCGCCCTGACAGGTCCTCTGTGTTCATGAGAGAACATCTCATCACGCTGACGGACGGGGGAGGAGCTTCAGGCTCAAATGGCGTGCCTTTACGCTAGCATGACAGACACTTCATCCTGTTACGACGAGAGCCGAGACGTCAGCTCCTCAGGCTTGCGTGCACACTCACGTGCGTGACAGAAACGAGCACATACCTCGTGTCACCTTGTGTTATTTTGATCTAACGTTGCTGAAGGATGCAGACGACCTCCCTGCAGGAGCTTTGACAGCTCAGCACATGAAGATGCAGGTAGACGAGCGTTACAGTGGCGTCCAGGCTCTTCCAGTGGAGACCCTCCTCATTTAACCTTTTGCTCTATAAGCAGAACAAAATAACTGGACAGAAAGCACTCGGTTCACAAAAGGGCTTCGTGGGTCAGTCCTAGCAGAGCAGGGGTGTCCAACTCCAGGCCTCGAGGGCCGGCGTCCTGCAGGTTTTAGATCTCACCCTGGGTCAACACACCTGAATCACATGATTAGTTCATTAACAGACCTCTGGAGAACTTCAAGGCATGTTGAGGAGGTCATTTAGCCATTTAAATCAGCTGTGTTGCATCAAGGACACGTCCAAACCTGCAGGACACCGGCCCTCGAGGCCTGCAGTTGGACACCCGTGTGGTGGAGGGTCGGGCAGGTAAGAAGGAAGAGTTAAGTTGTTGTAACACAATGAAACACAGCAGCAGGTCTAAAAGCCTCTCGTGCTCAGAGTGTTTCCTAAAGCAAAAAACTGGATATGGGGAATTTTCCTTCCAGTAGTTCTTCTAAGAGCCAAAACAAAGAGTCGTTTCTCAAATTCAAAAATTCTGACTCAGTGGTGTTGTGTGCCTTGGACCCTGCAGTGTGTGGTCGCTGTTATGTTTTGTAATGTTTGAGGGTGACCTGGCAGCACAGAGCGGGAGGAAGCCTGAGCATACACCCACTTCCTATAAAACACCTACACTGGCAGTTTGCATTCCCAGGTGCACCGAAGGAAGGAGAGAGCAGGCCTGCAGGTGCTCACAGAGGTGGGAACTGTTCCCTCTGGAGGAGGCTGGTGGTGGGGGGGGACGCTGGAAGGGACACACACAGGCAAACTGACACTGCTTTCAGACGTGCTCTCCTTTCCATGAAGCTGATGTCATCTGAACACGAGAATCAGAATAACTTTATTTGTACAGTAAAGTCACCTTCATGTCTCAAAGGTAACCGGGGACCTTAAACCACTGACTCCACAAGGCTGTGAGGAAGATGGATGTCATGAACCTGTGATGAACCCCACTGCAGACGGATGAAGCGTGATGTGTATCCTGTGCTGAGGTAAAGATCCCGATTATGTCGTATCCTCCAAGCCTCTCCTTCACACCCAGGCTCCTTGTCTGCTCGCAGACACCCGGCCCTCCCCGGGTCCGTGTCGGTCCCGACCGTACAGAGCAAACACACAGAAGCCTCGCCGTGCGCCCGACTGGGTCCCTCTCAAAGACTGAAGACGGTGCAGCGGGCAAATCAGTTGTGCATGCAACTAGAAGACTTGCATACTGTGTTTATTTAAGTGTGTGTGAGTTTGTGCCAGTGTGGCTGTGTGCATAATCCACACAGTGAGCCAATGCAAGCAGAGTTAAGAGTCAAAGCCCTTCACAGTTTCCTGTTTCTTGTTAAGCGCTCGTACAAACATGCAGTTTTTTCAAATGGGAAGAAAAAACGTCCTGTTCTTCCCTCGTATGTTTCTAAGGCTTCCTGATTCTGACATTAATAAACATGTAGAGAAAAATACCCAAAGAACAAACATCACAAACGATAAACATAATGTGGAGAAACTTGCTGACAGAAAATAAAAACGAGGCTCAGTTTGGGTTGAAATGAGATTGTAAAGCTTAAAAAAGCTCTAAAAGAGTCACACAGGTTTCTTTTTCCTTCGAGATATTTTTGTCCTTCACGTACCGCGAGTCTAAAAACACTGGGCTGTTTTCTGCCTCACACTCAGTCCTGTCTGCTTGTCCTCAAAGGCACTTTGTTAGTCTGTTGGTGTCTGAAGGGGTCTGAGAGCACAGAGACAAGACGGGGTCCTGTCCTCCAATAAGAGGGCTTTGCAAAGTATCTCTGTGTAAAAGGTGAATTCAGAGAGTCTCTGTGTGGAGCAGGAAGCCCTGCCCTGAGCAGGAGTCACACTCTGTGGGTGCTCTCAGGGGAAAAGCCTGCCCAGCTCCTGACTGTATTTCCCTTTTTTATTGGCCTGCTGCTTTGCTGCTGCCACAGCTTGTCACACAGTGTTGCTGTGGAAAAATGTAAATAGCCTCAGTAACTCCAGGAGGCGTGCCCTTCTGATAATCTATTTTCTTGGATTGCCCACACAAATGATGCACAGAGACGCAGAGGAACAAAACATTAGTGGGTTGATTATGTGAATGATCTCCATAATACGCAGCTTTACCTTCTGTAAACGTGCTGTCGGTAATCCGGTTTGCTGCTCAGAGAAAAGGGAGGCTGACAGTGGCGCTGTCACAGGCTGAGATCGAGTGACAGATTGGCGTAAGAGCCTCTGCCTTTGGTTGGACCGTTCGTTTTAACATCAGAGTTACACAGTAATCACAGTCACCGCAGAGAGAGAAGTCACGCGTGTAATTATGAGATTAAAGGATGCTTACCTGTTTGCAGCAAGCCGATCCTGCTGTCTGATACGTCGTAATTCCGCTGAATGTCGAGCACAACGCCTGCAAAAGAAACACATGACTGTGGTTTGGAGGTACAACAAGAGTCCTGATCACAGGTCCTGAAACGCTGAGCTGAGACTTACAGACAGATTCATTCTGGATTTACGGAAGCTTTTTGTGGCTTTACACGATGTTTGATCGTAGTTAGAGGTCGTCATTCACCTGCTTCCTCCAAGATCAACAGACTCAGACTGATAATGTTCGTTTGGCTGCCACCAGAGATGGGCAGTAACGCGTTACTTGTAACTGTAATCCGATTACTTTTTTCAAGTAACGAGTAAAGTAAGGGATTACTATTGCAAAAACGGTAATTAGATTACCGTTACTTTCCCGTAGGAACGCTGCGTTACTGCGTTACTAAAACCGTGATTTTTTGCGAGAATGTCTCATGACAGTGACGTAAGCGAGTGCGACGTTCGTGACAACAGCTGTGTGCAGATCAACAATGGATCATATATCGAGTGCAGAGAGAGTATGAGCGTGCAGCGTTTAAAGCGTGGAAGTACTGACCTTACTTTGAGTTTGATTCCATAAAAAGTGACAAAAACATTAGTGTCCGTTGTGCGTGGGAAGAAAACTTCTTTTTACAGCGAAAAAACCCCTAAACTTCCGAGCAAGCACCGAGTAGCTACGACGTAATGGGAAACTCACAGAGAAACTCACGGATTCTTCCACTGACCGCTGCACACCTGCACCAGGGTAACCCTCCGCCTACCCCACTCCTGCTTTACAGGTGAAAGTAGAGCAACAGGACCGCTAGTCTTTGACTTTATTTATTTTCTGCTGTGTTTTACTTGCATCTATTTGAAAGACTGAGTGTAAACACACAAAATATTTTATTTTATGTGCTGGAATGTGCAGAAAATAGGTTTAAATATTAAACTAATTTCTTCCAGTCAGAGAATGGTGCAGATAATTAAATTTTTGCTTGATGCATAAAGTTAAAAGATTAAAACTAATAAAACAAGTTTTAAAAAGAGACTTTTCCATTTGATTACATTTTGTATGATGATGATGCAGAAAAAGTAGAATTGGGCTGAAAGATCTATCACTTTATCACCTATTCAGGTTGTAAATCGTGTTTTTAAAAAGTAACTAAGTAATTAATTACTTTTGAAAATAAGTAATCAGTAAAGTAACGGGATTACTTTTTGGGGGAAGTAATCACTAATTAGTTACTGATAACTTTTTTCAAGTAACTTGACCAACACTGGCTGCCACACAGTGCTAACCTTCAGCTCAAACACTGTCCCACAGGGTGTATGAACAATATCTGGTGTTAAATAACACAATCGCTTGCAAACACACAAACACACTCTCCAGCATTAACTTGTCACTGCCTCGTACGGCGCACAGCTCTGACACAATGACTGCCACACGATGCAAACGTGAGTCGTTGCAGTGGCAATAACATGATTCCACTGTGAGAAACCACAAGTTCTCTGAAGTTGTTTCAATCCCATCACTGTAACCCAAGTCATCAGCATGCTGTACGTCACACCGAGGCCTTAATAAGGTGACAGGCATCTCCTTCTTGGCCAATCACGGGACGAGGACTGCACGCGAACAGCTGAATAGAAGAAGAAGAAGGTCAGATGGTGATAAATTAGATTAAAAGAAATGCCTTTATGTCTACTGTGTAATTTTAAGCACTGGTAAACAAGAAGCCACAAATGATTCTGCTCGTCCTGAGAACACCAGCGTTAAAGTCGAATAAAAGAACATCTCTGCAGACGTGATGTGCTTGGTGGTGCGAGCTGACTCTGAGGCTGGCAGGCCGGTCCTGGGGATTGCAACACGGCTCATGAAAATGCAACAGCAGCATGACTAACATCTTAAGAAGCTGGCTCCCTCTGATCTGTGTGCTCCCCGCGTGTGAGCCCAGTATCACCTAGCAGAGCCTGACCTCTGTACGGGCTTTTGTAACGCTTTATAATATCCAGCCGCCTCTCGCTTCACTCTGGAGGATAATGAGTAAGATCGAGCCGAGCAGGCAAAAACAGCACATGGACGTAGCTGATTCTGTGGCTATCCTCTGACTGTTTGTCAACAAAGAAAGAGCGCAGGTTGCAAAGGTGGTGCAACGCAGGGACAGGTGCAGGTGGACCGTGACTGCAAGCAAACATCAGATTCCTCTCAGCTGAGTCAAACCACCTGCGTGCATTCTCACACATTCCTGTTAGCACGCACACACGCACGCACAGCTTTTTAAATTCTTTCTCTTTCATAATCTGACTTCAAGCTGCTGATATGCTGCTTATCACCTGGTTTCAGTGAAACCCAAAGTTGAGACCAATCCTCATTATTCCTGAGATAAAAGCAGAAACACGGTGTTGTCTTACATGCCCTTGGCAGATGGGTCAAATCTGCCCCCTGCCAAGCCTGTCAAACAGCGACAAAATTGTTCAACAGTGTACTGTACAACTGCAGCTGCACTATAATTAGCCCAAAGATGTGCACACACACACACACACACACACACACACACACACACACACACACACACACACACACACACACACACACAAAGCCTGCTGGGAGGGGGATTCCTACAGCAGATGGTGGAGCGTCCCTCCTGGACAGAGACTGCGATAGTCAGAGCCACACCCGTCTACACTTACCACACGATTGCCACACAATTAATGAAGGTAGAGTTAGCTAAAAGCTATCTCAGATAAACAGAGCTGAGAATGTGTCATAAAGTCGAGCTCCAGCAAAACGCTGCATTCAAAACGTATGAAAAGTCTGAGAAGTTCATTCGATGCACTCAGCATCCTGCATTCAGACACAAGGTGGAAGTCAGATTAAAGCAAGAGTGAGATTCAAGTGCAATGAACTGTGTAATGAACTGCTAAGCTGTGAGGGATTACAGCTCTGTGTTTGTGCAGCGGATATCTGCTCTCCTCCACAGAGCCAATCAAACTCCTTTTCTGCACATTTCATCTTTATCGCTCTTAGTATTTCTTACTCAACCGCGAGTCTTTGCTGTGCGAGCTCTGCTTCTGCAGACTAAAACACCGAGCCACTCGGGGATGGAGCTGATGCTGAGGAATTACAACCCTCGCCCGAGCTGGCAGCACCCAGTTTAGTTGCCATGGCAATGCTGTACGGCGGCCCAACGAGATAAAGGTCAAGATACCTCAAAGGAACTTCCAGTGTCCAACCTACTTTTTCTTTTTCTTGCAAAACTGATCCTCGTTGCACCTTCATCCTTATGTAACGACGTATTTTTTATGACATCGCCGCTGCCGTTGCCAGCGTCTTGCAGATGAACAGAGGCACCGATCGGCGTCTGAAGAAGGAGAAACATCCGAGGAATGTGGGCATTCCAGGCTTCCATCTTCATTTAAGGTAACAGCACTTACGCAGCAATGCACATTCACGGCTACCAGGCAAGACGCTCCCTTCCTTCTATACTGCACACTCCTTTAAGTGTTCAGCTTTAAACAAAAGCAGAAAGTCTGCCTTTGTGACCTGTTTCATGCTACATAATAGCCCAGAAGCACATTCATGAGTCTGTTTTTGATGCTGAACTGTATTTGGCTGCACGGCGCAGTTCAAGCTGACAGAGTCGGCTACAGTGTGCGGCTGACACTCATAAAGTCTGCCTTTATGGACACTTTTTTCAGCTCGAGAAGAAATGACTCGGTAGAGCGTTAACGTTCCACAAATGGGGCATTCAAAGCCATGAATGGTGAATGATCGCTCCGATGTGAAAAGAAGTTTTCTTCCAGTCTTTTTAAGGACACAGAAGATCGTTAGCGTACAGGAAGGACCAGAGTTTCTACACCGAGGAAAATAAGCATCACAAATCATCACGAATCCAAGAGAACACATTGATAATGCATCAGTTTGTTTTTTAAACCGGCGGCGAGCCCGCAGCGCGAATAACGAGCGTTTAAATGAGTATACGGCATGTTGTTTTTGCAAAGCCGGCCAGCTCGTGTGCAGTGACGCAGACTGCCGGCATCTCTCCGCTGGGACCACCACACACTCACAAATACACCTTAAGTGAAGCACACACCCTCGCCGACACACACAAATTTACTTCATATCCCCTACAGAGAGTTGTAGATCTGCAGCCTCCTGCTTCTATTTATGGTCAGAGAAACTAGGCCGAGAGTCCAATTTAACAGCAGAGAGCAAAGAAAGATGGCGGCTACATCAGATCAGTCAGGACTGGGCTGGTTGGTAAAGCATATGTTTCCTTTGTTTATTATAAATGTGTGTGTTCCCCTTTCCCCTGGTTTCACTGTGAGCCAGTGGATGGAAGTCGTCGGCTGTGGCCGGAGTGTGAACCGCTCTGCTGATGTGGCCCATCCTTCTACTGTTCCTGCAAAGAGGCTGATTCCTTTTCATGTGTCACCCCCCCATCAGTATAAATAGTCTGGGAAGGAGAACAGCGACGAGGGAGGAGAAAATGTCTCTTTTCTGGTTCCTCTTGCAACCAAATTTTGGATTTGATTGTGTGAGACAGAGAAACAGCCCTGGGAGTCAGCAGCAGAGCGCAGAGGTAGGCCAAGATGCAGAGCGGCTCAGACTGCTGCAGAGGAGAAAGCTGACCACAAATATGCCCGACTGTGGCCGGCGGGCTCCTGACCGACTGCTCTCCTCCCTCGCCATGTGGCCGCACTGGGCGGGGGAGCAGTTTTTCCATTCCACTTCCTTTGCCTGCCACACAGAAAGGAAACGTGATGCAGATGTCTGGGAAAGCGTCTATAGAGTTGCGTGCACGGGAAGCTTCAGAGGATTCCCCAATAAAATCGACAGAGAGTGCACGCTACACACTCGCGCTTCCCGCGGCAGCAAGTCGAGCACGACATGTAAACCAAAGTCACATGTGCTGCACGCTGTGTGAGAAAGTCGGTTTTGATGAGCAGTGTCTGTATCGAGCAGTGTTTACACCACCAGTGTGAAGACAGTGAACTTTACATCCTGCTGCTCGTTTCTACTCCACTGATTACTGGCTGTGGCAGTGCACCAGTAACAATCCAATAAAGAGCACAGCTACATGTACACTAAATGTAATTAATGCACACTGTGCATAATGAAATGGCTCTGTGGATGTTGTGTGTTCACAAACACAGCGTACGCAGCCTCATTGTTCACTGAGACAAAGAAGGAAACGTCAGAGTTTTCCTCCCACGCTAGCAGCTGATCGAGTGAAATAATCCTGATTCTACACTTAGATAACGCAGCTGATGTTTCCATTGTACTCTGTAAAATCTGCCGTGTCATAATTCAGTGTGGAGAGTTTTGCTAATTATCTAATTTTCCATCTTCTCACCTTTAGCAGGTTGCACATCATTTTCCCCTCACAGCACGATAGCCTCTGAATCCTTGTCATACACGCATGACGAAAATAAAACATAATTTTTTAATGATGAATGTTTGCACAGATGAACAGACCTCCTCCCACTGTCACATCCAAGCTTTCACTCTGTGCCAGCCAAACTGGGGCCAAACTGGGGGAAATCAAATTAAACTCCTGCAGGCTTGCCAGCTTTACCACTTTGACTAATAAAGATTTTTTTCCCCCTAATTTTCCATCACTAATCAAAAGCTTGAATTCAGCTGAAGGGTTGCGGTGCATTAGTCCCAGCCGGTACGTGCTAAATATTTGATGTCAGTGGAGAGGACGCACAGCGAAGCATCAGGGATGCAGGATAAACGTATAGCTCATCCATAATACATCCAGAGGCCAGACCACTTGTTTGTATGAGATGATGCATTTGTTGTATTGGGAAGAGATGCAGTGAAGCAAAGCAAAGGTATTTGAGATTAAATGAGACTGTAAGACTGCCGGGGGACCTCCATGAGCTGCACCAGCGCTCTCTCAGGAATACTGGACAGCAGCTGAGCCTTGAACAGGGCATCTATGTGGATATTTGAGGAGCAACGCTGACCTGAGATCATTAATAGAGCCCAGACTGTGTTGATTTGACAGCAAAAGCAGTGAGATGCACAGGAAACATCTCGAGGCTGAATTTATGGAGAACCCCACGAAGGTCCTGAGTATACCAGTACTTCAAGCAAGATGTGGATCTGCAAGCAGCTTTGCAACCCTCCATCTTCCCTTAATCATGGTCCTGAGTTCATGTTTGGGTCTGATGTCCTTGCCTCCAACTTTCCATGTGTCTACACAGCAAAATCGGAAGCTGTCTTCAATAGTCGCACACAGAAGTGGAACAAGCATCTTTTGACTTTAGAACAGCTGCTCGCACTGTGATGTTAGGTAGCAAATCCCCTTTACAAGAAATGTTATACAACTAGAGCTGCCACAAACGATTATTTTGATAGTCAACTAGTCACCAATTATTTTTGCGATTAGTCGACTAATCAGATCATCATCCATTGGACGTAAAACGTACAGCTTATTGCACCAGCAGCATCTGCTCTTATATAACTATCATTAGCTTACAGCTTTAAGTGTTTAAGGTATGTGCTAACTAAAAATAAAGACAAGATGATAGTTTATTAAATTTTAATGAAATTTGCAGATTGTTTCGGTGAAGTTTAATAAACTCCTTGCTATCTAAAATATAACAGGACACCGGAGTAAATTCTGGAGCATCTCACACTTCTGATAATCAGCTGTCTGCTTGACGTTTATTCAGCTGTGTAAAAACTATAACTTTAATCTCAGCCAAACCGATTTACTCAGGAACAAATAAAATACTAAAAAAGCCAAACAATAACATTTTTAAGTTATCTAAGTGACTTATATATCATGTTTAACCTGAGTAGCGAAAGACTGCGGTGGGTTTGAAAACAATTAGCCGGGAGTCCGGTGTTCTCACGGCTCTAGTGAGCCTAGCCCCCGGCTAGCTATCGAGCTAGTGGCTAACAGACGTCTCCGAAAACGTCGGAGCGCTTTTGAAAATATGTGGCGTCTTGATACACTGAGCAGATATTTGAGGTTTACACAGCTACATTCTCGCCTGAAAATATGTTAAACGTTTATTTTGTGACCCAGAAAGAATAATAAGAGTAATATTAAAACTAACTAGCTGCCGCCATTGTTGGAAACTGAGCTGGGCTGCGCTATGAATTCTGGGACACAGCTTCTTCTTCTTCGGGGTTTAACGGCAGCTGGCATCCTTGTACATGCAGTGCTGCCATCTTCTGTTTCAGTCCGTTATTACACTCTTAAATCCTACTACTTATTCCTGCGTCTTTTGTGATCTTACAAAGCTTCAAACGACGCGTCGACTATTAAATCAGTCGTCGACGATTTTGATAGTCGACGTAATCGTGACTAGTCGACTAATTGTGGCAGCCCTATATACAATAATGCCAGCAGGTTTACATTTTACAACATGTATTTAGAAGCAGGAAAAGCATGCTAATATTCACCAAGCAGCGCTACATACCGCATGTCAGGCTGATGACATCATATCGACAAAGCTTTGCCTTTCCTTCAATGACTAAAGAAGTGAATCCCAAACAGCACACGCCCCTTTTACCTGCTGGCTTTATTCTATTATGCAAATGTGTGGTTATGTGAATGCACTTTATGAAACAGTAGCAAAACACCCAAAGGTGCATTGTTCTTTTAGCATTAGCCTGCACATCTGTGAGCCTCAGCGTGTGCATAAGCACATGTGTCCTGACAGTAACCCCGGTGCTTTTACATAACAGTGAGGAGTTTGGATTAAAATCGTTGTGCAGTGTTTTTAATGAGATTTCATTTTTACTCTGCGGCCTTCTCTTCTGGTCTCGGCTGTGAAGCAGAGATCATGTCTGTCTTTGTTGCAGAGGCTTCATGACGTCCTTTTACACAAAGCGTTTTAATTACTGGAACGTGAAACACAACTAAAATGATCCTGATATCAATACTTAAAGAACAGAAGAAGAGAGTCGTCTGCTTATTCTGACTTTTCTTTGTTTAACCCCAGAGTAACGATCAGATGACTGTGGGCTGGCAGTTTACTGCTTTTATTTCTTAAGCAGTGGGTCCACTCCAAAGTGACCTACAGCTAGAGGAGAAGAAAACTGGCTAAATTTTGTATTTTCAGCTCCATTTAGCATCAGATGAGCGCAGCGTGGCTATCTTCTCTCAGCGATCACAGCGCTCAGCTTCACAAAATGGAGAATTAAGGGCCACAGCTGATCCCATATGTGTGACACTTAAAGCACCATTTGGGATTTAATTCAGAAACAAAAAGGCTGTCGTGGTTTTTTAGCAGGCTGGTAAAAATCTGTGATAAATAAATCAATGGTGATTTAACAAAAGATCACATTTGTGTTGAAAATAAGTACGCTGCCCTAAAACTGAGAGGAATAAATCCAAAGTACAGACTCTTATAGATTTTCTACTCCCGTAGTTCAAAGTAGAAACCTCTTATCAGCAGTAATGACGACTAAATGGATCTCAGGCTTCTCGCTCAGATGCATCATATCTACAACATGCAGTTTAGTTTGACGGCTGCTCAGCTGAATCACAAAGAGGTTCAGTGTGACTGAGTTTCTGCTCCCAACATCAGTCAGATAACTGCTCCATTTGGGCTAACGCTAACAGCTCTGCCACTCTCGCCCACTTCAATGAGAACGTGCTTTACGCTAACATGCTACACTCTCCGTGATGCTACAGCTGAATTCCCAACATCTCAATAACTCCCAGAGGGAAAACCAATCAGACACATAACAGCCTTTTTACTGCGACTCGGTCGAGGCGACCTCTCTGCCACTCTGCACCCACCACTCCAAACCAACCAGTGTCACACAGCAGCTCATCAGCTCGTCCCAGTTTAGCTAAGAACGTGGCAGCCATCTTTCATTATGTCCTCTGCTGTTTCTCACACTGACAGAAACCCAAACATGTCTTTGAACCTTGCTTGCTGGTCTCCAGTGGACTGTATTTGGACAATATTCATGTCAGTAAATTAAGAATATGACAAAAGCTGAACTTTCTGCCTAATTTGTCAAACACAAGGTGAGTCTGAATTCTTCTCGGCGTGGGAAAACACCTCAAGGAACCCGTTCCTTTCAAACTACATCCACATACCAGGCCTGTTTCGAACAGCCCACATACCTACCGCACAGCAGCCTCGGGCCGTGCACAGTTACCTGTCAATAAACTATACTAACAAATATGCACGTAAAGCTTTGCAGTGCAGCTACTTTCATTAACAAGCTCCTGCGACTAAACCTTCTTGTTTAAAAGAAAGCTCCACTGCATTTATGTCACAACGACCTTAGCAAGACAGAAATACACGAATTCAACATTTTTAGAGGTGTAATGTATTTATAAGTGGACCGCTAAACATTTACGGTGCCCAGAGAACAAAAGGATGTCGTACTCCAACCAGCCCAGCGAGCTGTAACCAACCACTCCAGAGTCAAACATCTGAACCTGTCATTGTCTCGTCACCCAGAACGCCTCAGAAGCTTTCAGAGCCGGTTAGGAAACAACGTGACGATGGCCCGATGTTCACTTTAATATCTGCATGTGCGCGTATGTTTTATTGTCTTGGAGCTCAAAACTCAAAGGAATGATCTGTATTTGTATAGCGCTTTACTCGTCCCTAAGGACCCCAAAGCGCTTTACACATCCAGTCATCCACACATTCACACACTGGTGATGGCAGCTACATTGTAGCCACAGCCACCCTGGGGCGCACTGACAGAGGCGAGGCTGCTGGACACTGGCGCCACCGGACCCTCTGAACACCACCAGTAGGCAACGGGTGAAGTGTCTTGCCCAAGGACACAACGACCGAGACTGTCGAGACTGTCGGCAACCTTCCTATTACAAGACGAACTCCCAACTCTTGATCGTGGCTCAGAGGAACTTGATCCCAAATGTAGAAAAGAAACACTCGGCGCTGTTAGCGAGCCCACCTCTGACCCCGGGAATCAACTCAAACTTTGACAGAGGTCAGCACCCTTATTCCAGAGCAGTTCCCCCCATAAACGCAGTAATGAAAAATCTGCTGCAATCTCATCCAGCCCTGACACATGACACATATCCACAAACAAAAAACATGTGAGGCAACACACACACACACACACACACACACACACACACACACACACACACACACACACACACACACACACACGACGTGCTAAAACTGCTTTTACCATTTACAGCCTCATATTCGTGAAGCCTTTTTTAAATGTAAGTGCTGCTAAATAAACAGTCAAAATCAGCTGTGGGAGCTTCCAGGAGCTGCGAGCTAATATTACCGTAGGTCTGCTTTCACAGCGAGCAGGTCAATATGAGACTCCGGTCGTCTGAACAGCAACGTGCTAATGTGTGAGAGAAAATCCAATTTCGGCGTGTCGCGGCGCAGTTTCATCATATCTAACAGATTCCTTTGTTCTGTTGATCAATGCTCATCATCTGTGAGCGTCACCAAACGCACTGCGATGACTTCTATTTCCATTTCTTCACTGCATGTTTCGCCTCAGCCAAAGCACCGATCCCAGGGGAGCGGTTGAATATGACCTTCACAACACAAACACTTTGCTCGGTTTGTGCTGCTGTTTTTCTCCCTTCGTGTTGTTATTTCTGCAGGGAAGGGAAACGTGAGGCTAGCGGTGAAAAGGTCGGTCATCTGACGAACTTTCAAAAAAACATTGGTTCTGTGTGTTTTTGTATTTTTATGTATTAAACATTTGAATTTTAGCAGCTCGACCGTAAGCCTGCTATTCCCGAGACGGGGAATGCACGGGAGTGAGGAAAGCATCCATACAGGGACGAACTGTTTTCTGACAGCATCTCAAATAAGTACGCAACCCATCTCATATCTTTCCTCCCTCCTTCCTGTAATCCGTCCATCTGCGCAAGAAGACAAATTTCAGCATTTCATCAGGTAAACACTCCTATCTCCTCAGATAATGACACAGGAAAGGAGGGGCACAATCTAAACTTCAGTGCTGGGAAACAGTGCAACACAAACTGGGAGAAAACTCACATTTCTGCTCATGGTGTCTTATTTTTTTCTTTCCCTCCTAAAAAACCGTGAACGTAGCAGATGATGTGTTTATCTCAGGGCTGTAATCTTAAGCAAACCCTTTGCACCAAAGAAACCACCTCCTCTTGGTCCCTGTGTCCACAAACACAAAGGGGAGGTCAGCAATCATCAGGCTACAGCTTGGACTTACATGTCAGAGGTTACATGAAGACCTCAGCAAGCTTTCACCAGTGGACTCATCAAACTACTGTACGTTTAAAGATAAGTCGAGATAAAAATGAACTGTATGTAAAATCGTCCCCAGATTGTTGATCCTATTAAAAACATTGTACGCGTTGAACTCGTGGCAGCAGAGTTAGTCCAGACTGTCAGTAATAAACGTTTCTCAAATTAGCGATCAGCAATTGTTTTCCAGTTCTGACGTTAAAATTACAATCTCAGCAAGTCTAAGTCACGCCGAAGTTAAAGATTGGTCAGTTTCCGTCTTTGTGACACTCGCAGTCAATCAGATACAAGAGTTCCTCCGGTCAGTGATTACGTTGGTCTGCAGTCGTACCAACTAAACTAATCCCGTTATAACAGCTGCGACAGCTTGACCCCACACCATTTCCTGCACCCTGTTCTCCCCACTTTGCTCTCTTCTTTCTGCTTTTCACTGTATAATAAAGGCCAAATTAAACATGCAACAACCACTATAATTATTGCAGACAAAATGTGAAAGTGGAATAAAACTGCATTCATTTTCACAGCCATCGTGGTGCGATACATGTGGTTGCAAAAACATTTCCAGTGATATAAACGTATGGGAAAAGGAGCCTGGGACTTAACCGGAGTAAACACTTTGCTGATGAGTTTATGGTTCACAGTCATTTTAGGTCAGACTGAATAAACATTCAGACCATTTCTGTAAATTTTGCTGATTCTTCATAAGAGAGAATTATTCAGGATATATTCACTGGCTCTCACTTGGATATTTTCCTGTCTGTTGATGGTGAAAACTCTCAAGCCTTCGAAATGTAACTTTACAAACAAATGGGTGACACCACAGCAGCTACATGTGCTTTACATTACAAAAAGAGGCACAATGGAATACTGAAGCTAGCTAGCTGCGGCTATGGTGATGAAGCTACTAGTTTGTTAGCCAAGCTTTGTGTTGAAATACATCATTAACTTAGTGTATATTATATTTTTTTAATTAGGTGCACCTTATGTGCTGCTGTAAAAAGCATTGGTGCAAATACAGGTTAAAAAATATCAGTTTAGAAATCCTGTTAGTAAAATGTGTAAAGATATGCTAATTAGCCCTCTGCACACATTGCTACCGCTAATTAGCTATATGAAGCTATTAATGCTCTCTAGCATGCTAGGCTGGTAAGAGCTATAACATTCAGGTAGCAAGTAACCTGTTAATAAACTGAAAACTGGTTAATTTAGTTTTTGTTTAATTTAGTACTTTTATTTGTCTATTAGTTTTACAGCCGTCCTGTTAATGCTCTAGCATGGAGGAAAAAAACCTCCAGTTGTTTCTAGCGCCAACATTCACCGTCCCTTTCACCACATGCAGTATCGTTTCCTCATGCCACCTCCCTCACAATTTCTAAACCCTGGTTCTGCTAAATAGGCAACACTGCATAAAAATATCCTCCCCAGAATGCAACATCTATAATGACCTCATAGCTGCGATGACAGATGCAGGGTGTCGAGTCGGGCTAATGCCAAAATAACAGCTTTATGGAGAGGAGGTGTGAAAGAGTTCCCCAAAAGAGACCATGAAATAGTGGGTTCAGGGGGTCACGGGGTGGAAGTTTGTCTACTTGATGGTAAAATCTGGAACAGCCACATGAAAGGGCCTCCACAGGCCGAGGAGGAAGTTCTGTCTAATTCCATCGGTTACTATTACAGACGTCGGCTAAATCGGAGCCTAAAGAACACACAGACTGTTTTCTCACAGCACAGGGAACGGCACGCTAGGATATAGACGCAAAAAAAAAGATTAGTGGGATATCTGTGGGAAACCAGTCTGGAAAAGTCCACTCAGTATAGGAAGTCATGTAGCTGTTAAAGACGCCTGAACATCTGTAGAACAGTATCAATATTTTGCTGTCAACAGTGAAATAAACTATGTCCAGATTTTGTGGTGGAGTTCGACTTACAGTCAAAAATGTGCAGAAATGACGGAGCCTCATTTCAAAGAGATTCGAATTGTTACAGTGCAGCTCCGTCTAATTCGAAACAGCTCGAGATCAGATGGAAAAAGCGTGGCGAGAAAGATGCGGCAACCATATAAAGTAAATTACTAGAGGCCGTTCCATCTCTTTAATGCCTCTGCTATTGTTGGGACCTTTAATGCGATGCTATAAAACAACAGAGGGTGAAAATAGGGAGATGAGTGCAGGGTGCAGGGCGAGACAACCGACAGCTAAACTGAGACGTGGCTCACAAACTGCACAGTGCGTCGTGAGGCGACGCTTCCTTATCCTGACATTTTCTACTGCAGCGCTTCAGCTGCTGAGAACATCTGCTGTGTCATGTTTCTACTACAGGCTTTAAAAAGACAATGCGCACGGTTGCATCATTATCTACTTTGATATTAAGCAGTATTAATTTCTTCTCACATCTCTCTAACTCACAGACACCTACACTGTGTTCACTTCCCTTCTTTTCCAGACTCTGTAAAACTGGAAGTGGAGCTCTTTCTTGCATTTTCAGCAGAAAGAGCCGTTTAGGTCGTTGAAAATAGAAACATTCTTCCTGTCGCTGCTTAAAGTGAAGTGGTGAATGCAGAGTGCTGCCTCGGGCCCGAGTGGACGGTGTTAACAAGGAGGGCTGGACAAAGCTAACAGGAATTAATCTGCCTGGCCAGTCAGACTGGATAGATCGCTCGTCCTTTTTACCGTCTAACAAAGAGACGGCCTTAAGAGGATTATTACCAAAGGGTCATCTGTGTCTAAATGCAAAATGCCAAAAGTTTCCGGGCACTTCTCGCACTTGTCCAATGGGATGCACCCCTGATTTGAAGAAGTCTTGAAATGACAGCTTGACTTGAATCTTAATCTGTGGCTCTGCGACACTTCTGCCTGCACAGATTAGGTTGTGGTCTTTACCGTGCAAACTGTGCCTTTGCGTGCACACGAGGGGCTTGCTACAGATAACACAAATCAGAGCTTAAATAATTAGCAAGCAAATAACTTAAAGTGCTGCATGTCTGCCTCACATATCCTCATATTCTTAGTAAAAAAAACCTCCTAATCCCGTCTTCATGATAAGCTGTCGAGGAGCTCGGACTGTCTGCTGAGGGACCAACACCAGGATTTAAGGTTTCAAAGCCACCTCAAATTAAATTCAATTAAATAGAGTAGCTGTGTAAATCTCAAAGCTCTTATGTGCTCGAAAAAGCAAAGGGAATATAAGTGGCTGGGGGTTAGATGACTGCCTCCAAAGGCCAGACTACCAGTGACCCAGCCAGAGCCTCGTAACTCATCCAGCTGCCTCCTCCTCTCCAATCTTGTATCGTCGGGACTCGTTTTCCTCCACAGTGGTATTCTGAGACGCTGTGAGAAGTGAGGGATCGGCCTCATCAGGACACCACTGAATGTCCCAGTCACTCCCAGTTTCTTCCCGGTCTGTGGAAACAGCAGCAGGCTTGTGAGGCAGCGCATCGGGTCGGGTCTGAACCATCGGCCTGACAGTCCGACTCGCTGCACAGAGCCTGAGGCCGTCATTCACACCCTTCTTCTGTTCAGCACCCACTGAAACGTAATCGCACTCTCCTCGGGGTCTGTTTGCACTTGGATCTCAGCCCGTAAGTCTGTCTGACAAAAACCAGATCTCTGTACGTTTGCATATTCCACACAGAAATGTGGAAATTGGAGAATCTGAACTGTTAGCAGCGCTTTGATGATCCTTAGCCAAACGCACCACATTACAACGCAGAAAATGTTGACAAAGCATTTCAAGAGCACTTAAAAGGATGGAGAAGCTGAACGGTTCGTGGATAGGTTACGTTACAGAACATTTAGTGTAAAATCAGTCGCAGCACAGAAATCTGTCCTTTAAGTCAGTATGACACTTCTCCAGCGACTCCAGCCCCACACTGAGATCTTTCGACGTGCAGCAGCTCAAGTCTCATATAATTGCTTTGTTCTCTGTTCCTGCTCACAAAGTGGTGCCATTAAACAAGTCTTGTGTAAAACATATTGGCACTAAATCTCTCAAACCCAGAACCTCGTGTAAAAGAACAGACACGGTGACGTCTCCCTGCGTCTGTGGCTCTTACGATCATCTTGGATAAGTCAAACCCAGAGTTTACGTGCGTGTGTGGTTTGATCTCGTACACGAGTGATTAACAGAAAGCGTCTCTGACACTGCTGCTGCAACTTTCCCATCATTGTTGCACATCAGAGTCTCGAACGGTCGCCCTGTGTGTCTGTGACAATGCTTTAGTGATCCACACAAACGCACGCTGCAGCAGTGTTGGTACAAAGAGCTTTTGATGATGGTCGGGGGGACGGCATCGCTCTGGCTCAGCGCTGCCTGCACGCCGCTGCAGCGAGCAGCCCCTCCCTCTACAACTGCTCTCATTCAGCTCCTCTTGAAATGGTGGAGAGCATCGTGTGTGTGTGTGTGTGTGTGTGTGTGTGTGTGTGTGTGTGTGTGTGTGTGTGTGTTCCTCTGTGAGAGTGCGCTCATGCTTGCTTAATTGACATTAAGATCTGGGAGCTGGGATGAGCTTTGGGTACCTGCTACTGACGGGATTTGAAAGAGGAAAAGAAGCAGACAGATGATGGGAAAGAAGGACTTGCTCGCGGAGCTGACACTTTGTTTTATTTTAGTAAGAAAAAATCGAATAAACGTTACCAATAACAGGCATCTCCAATGATAATTATCACAGAGCTCTATGTAACCCCCCCATGCTCCAGCAAACACTGTGCTGCCAACAGATGCGCTGCTTCCACCTCCTTTACTGCAGCATCGCTCAGACAGAGCAAAATGGCAGATTAGCTGATGCTGTATCAGCTGCATGGTCCTCATTCTGTGTGAGGGTCTGACTCACATGTTGCCCACGCATAATGCAAAACTGTTCAGGTGGCAAACGATGGGAAAGGACCCAACCCCCCCCCCCCCTCTGCACCACATGCTCGAAACACAGCCTCTCTCCAGCGTGAGTTAGCCAAAGATGCTGCATCCACCACCCCTCCCTAGCACTATCATTCCCTTTCCTCCCTATTACCACTTTCTCCTCCTCCCTCTCCACTCACTCCTCCACTTGTCACAGCACAGCGAGCGCTCCGAGATCCTCGGCTTTGCAGAGGATTTTCTTGCCCGGCTCTGCATGTGGAAACTGTCAATATCCGACATGGGATCATGATGGAAATGACAGGGACAGATAGGACCGGAGCTCCTTATTAGAAGGTTTCCTCTGAACAAAACATGAGGAGGTTCATCTTGTAAGAGGGGTGCTGAGTCACCCATGACAGGGGATGAGGATGTGGCTTCTTGAGCTCCAAGATGCTAAGATTAGATATGCCACTGTGCATCAGTGCATTCTTGGTGTGGCTGTAGGCTGTGCAGCTGAAACCATCCTGTCTAGATGATCGGCCAGGCGCCCGAGGCTCTGTGGCTCCACAGTTGACAGACTGGCCCTAAAGCCTTGGGGATGATGACTGAATACACGCTGTCCTGTTTGAATTAGCCCCTCCTTCTCTGTGACAGGAGCTGCCAACTGCTTTAGATATGATAGGGTTAAAAAAAGTTAAGTGTCCCAAATATTTTCAGGTGGACGGTTAATGTGTGACCATATCAAGTAGTCAGCAGCAATAGAAAGCTGCCCTTTAACCAGGAAACGCACTCCTATGCAGAGAAGAGCTTCTCTCCCATTCAACACACTTCCCTCTATCCTCATGCTGCAGCATGTTTAACCCACTCAGTGCCGCCACCCACACCTGAGCGCAGCTCACTGTAAAAATCAGCTTTGTAATGATAAAGAGGAGAAATGTTGACCTGGTCTGATGTAACATTCAAGCCGAGCTTTAAAGTAAATACAGAATCATTACTTCTGTTATTCAGAAGCTTTAACAAAACACAGTTAAAATATCTTGATTTTGTTTTAACATCTAATATGTCAAACAATTCATCAGTTTCACATCACTACGGCCTTAATTTCCATCTGCGCTGCGTTTTAATGAAACGTGCTCTGGATCAGTGAGGAGATGCGGACGCGCTGACCAACAGGATCAGCAGCACATGGCCTCATCGCGGCATCACACCTCGAGCTGGACCCGGGCTACAGCTGCTGGACTGAACCTCTCCAGGAAGCAGCGACCCTTCGCAGTGATACACTCGCTCTCTTCCCTGCTGGTCTTCCACTGTTAAATGCCTCTGACACATCAGCGACGTCGCGCTCGGTGCGTAAGCCTGATGGGGCGGGCTCGGCCCGTGGATGGAAAGCCGATCGCCTTAATTGATCGATCCGCAATAATCTAGAGACCTCGAGGAGGGAGAAAAGCCGTTTAGGTCAAGTCTTTGTTGAGCGACAGAGAAGGCGTGTTTGATTTAATCACCGCTGACAGGGACCAATCTACAGCACTGTGGTCTCAGATAGTCCACTGCGCTCGGGCATGCCCATTGTTCCGTCTCCGCTAAGGTAAGGCTGGTCGCTCCGCGAGTGGAGCAGCCCACGGACAATTAGCGCACAATCACTTCAGAGAATACAGACCGGCGCTCTGCTCTCTGTCAGATCAATGATAAAACACGCTGTGATTTCAATGAAACAGAGTCAGCTCTCTTACCGGCTACGGTGTATCTGTCCATGTAATTGAGGACGTTCCCAAAACTGAGGATCCCGGCGGCGGCGGCCGGTGAGCGGCACTTCAGCAGCGCGGCGCGGAATTTCTGCCCCGGTCTGCAGGGGTGAAGGTCCGGGTTGGATTTCAGTCCGGGACTCATGCTGCCCGACAGCGTGCGCACCTCATCCGAGCTGCTGCAGCCTTCAATCTCGCATCCATCGCTCTCCACGCACATTTTCTGGCACGAAAGATCCAGCGCAGAAGAAGAAGGCAGGAGAGGGAGGGAGGCTACGGAGGAGAAGATAGTTGACGGGACTCAGCGAGGCTCGGAGCTCTCTGATGGAACTAGTCGCAGTGGAAGTGCTGAAGCGCAGGAGCGGCTCTTCTCGGGATCATAATCTCTCTCAGAGCGAGCGGACAGCCTGTGCGCGCCGCACTTTTTTTATTTTTAAAGAGGAGGGAGATCTCCTCGTTACGCTCCGCCCCCCCACCCCCCAGAAAACCTGCAGCGAGCGATGGAGCCGCACCTGATACTGACTCTGTTATTTCTAAGAAGCGCTGGGAATGATTTTATTTATGTCTTTATTTCACCGCATGTATGAGAGAGCAAAACCAGGTTTCTATTTAAACATGTCAGTTATTATTACTGAATAGTTATGGCTAATAAAAGTAGGTCAGTGAAGAATGTTGCACAGATATATTTAGGGCTCGGTGTGCTAAATGTTCATTAAATGGTCGTAAAATAAACGCGCGCACTGATATTCCAGGTTTGTTTTTGTGTTTCTTGCTTGTATTTGTTTCTAACGTGTCAACAAAAGATCGACTTAGTTCCGATCCTCATTAACTGCCACAGATACAGAAAGCAGCGTGTTTAAGATCAGACTGATCATGAAATGATTTCTCTATTATAATTAAGCACTGCTGCTTTTCTTTCCAAGCTTTTCACTGCTGATTATGAATTAGGCAGCTATTATTTCATTTATCATTCATATCTTTATTATAACTATGTTGTGTATCTGTTCTCTTTGCAGAAAACTACAGTGAGCCCTGTGTGAGTGTTAAGTGTCCAGACACACGTGTTCTGTTTAAAGTGGTCACCAGACTCAGTAACTGGTTACAGGGCTTTCCCCACCACAAACCTGACTTCAGGCAGCAGATATAATCCAGCACCACAGAAGGAAACCCCCCCCCCCCCCCCCCCCCCCCCCTCTGTGTTGTACACTGTATACATGAGACTGTTCTCCTTTTTCTATCCGTGGTTAGTGCAGGCGGAGTTTCATTGTTGAGGCAGGCAGGATGGAGAAATGAGAGTTTCAGCGAAGTCTTTGACCTTTTCTCCATGACACTGCATGTCATCGAGCCTCATCCGGCCCATTGTGTCAAATCTTAGACTACAACTGTGTTTTTAGCTTGAAAATGAAGGGAAAATATCCTTTGAGCAATTTGCTGGCCCGTCTGAGTCTGAGCTGCTTATCGTCCTAATTTCAAAGGTCTGCTCGCTTTAATGCCGTGCACACATCTGGGAGATGTTTGCTTAAAAGATAAGCCAAGAAGTTTCGACAGATCCTGGATGACACTGAAAATAAACGATTATCGTATCTGCAATGAAGAAATCCACAACAGCAATTTATTTCTTCGCTGGCAGTTATATGGTATCTTCCTATTCTGACTGCTGAAAGCTCTTTAGATGATAAGCCACACTCACCTGTGCACATATATATTCACTCTATATAGTAGTTAAGTGCTTTTGCATCCCTGCCCTCAGGCACCAGGCGAGTCACCAATCCACATAACGTGGATGTATTAGCAGTGTGGGTGGAAGATGAAGTGGAGGAACCTGGAGCGTGGTGCTAATGACGGCTCTGTGATGTGACAACGTCAAACTGGGTGTTAGTTTAACACCAGTCAGTCAGATTGTTCTGAGGTTTGCATCATTTCATCTCATCAAGAAAATAGGAAACATATTTATGAGTGAGAGTTAATGATGCCTTCAAGCTGGTTGTTTACAAGTGTTGTTTATTTGTGAATCCTCTTCTTTGCTCCCAAATAGCTTCTCAGAACAGGACGGTGATGGAGAAGGAAGCTGGAAGAATATTAATACTGGATCTGTTTGTGTGTGGCATCCCGAGTGGTTACAGAATAAAGGGATGGAAGTAATACATCTGGTCTGCCTGAAGGAGGAGGAGCAGATTGCAGCTGGCTCTGTTCTGTTTCAGCAGTTTCTGTACCGTCTGTGCCCGACGTCAGACGATGGCAAAGAAAAAAGCTAAAGTGAGAGCAGGAACTTTACACAGGCTTCAAAAGACACAACGACAGCTTCAGACACACTGAAGAAGATGCTGGAGCCCTAAAAACTGGGCTCACACCTTGATGAGTCTGCCTTCAGGAGGTCATGAGGAGTTGTTGCCTAAAAAGGAAAAGTACCTGCGTCTAAAGGATTGGGAGGTCCTGCAGCACGATCCTGAATAGTGTTTCTGTGCGTCTTTCTCACCATCCTACTGTGTACACAGCATCAGTCCGACTTTTTCCAGGCAGGAATCCCAGCGTGTCCCCACCATGATCGACGACATGTGGAATTTTAGCAGAAAGGTGTGACGCAGAGCAAGAAGACGTTTGTTGATTTAACAGGAGGACAGAGCTCAGTGATGCAGTGGGAAGACGGCGCGTTGAGGGCGCGTTGAGGGCGCGTTGAGGGCGCGTTGAGGGCGCGTTGAGGGCGCGTTGAGGGCGCGTTGAGGGCGCGTTGAGGGCGCGTTGAGGGCGCGGTGAGGGCGCGGTGAGGGCGCGTTGAGGGCGCGTTGAGGGCGCGTTGAGGGCGCGGTGAGGGCGCGTTCCTGTCAGGTGTAGTTTCATTTTAGTTAAAGCCAGAGAGGACACGGGCCAGTAAGCTGTTTTCTGAACCGCCTGTAAACGATTAGGTTTTGTTCTCTGATCTACCTGATGTGAAAATGAGAGCTATCAAACCAGTTAATCGCCAATCAGCACGTGGGGTCAGATCGCTATGGAGACGATGAGGGAGGATGAATCCTGGCGTCAGTGAGGGTGGAGGCTGGAGGCTTGTATGGCTGTGCTCTTGGGCTTTTTGGCATTGGCAGGATGTTGTGTGCACCAGATGACCTGCATTTTTTCGTTTGTTTGTTTGTTTTGTTG
This sequence comes from Neolamprologus brichardi, assembly GCF_056152115.1. Classification (NCBI taxonomy): domain Eukaryota; kingdom Metazoa; phylum Chordata; class Actinopteri; order Cichliformes; family Cichlidae; genus Neolamprologus; species Neolamprologus brichardi. The sequence goes on from NC_142113.1 coordinate 947,833, forward strand.
ATTTAAGTCATTAGATTTGTTTTGCAGGACTTCTGAGCAGTCACACATGTACTTCCTGATCACTTTGATGTCTAAAATAACAACTATGATGCAAAATCTGCAGCCTGACGTGTTTATCCAGACAAGTGACAGAAGAGCTGCTTGTAACGCTGCAGACTGACGTGCAGTATAGTGAAGGATGCAGGAAGAGAGCAGCCAGTGGCCTTATGAGGAGGGTTTAGAAGATCAGAGGAGAGATCCCTGGTAAAGACTTGCTCCCGTCTCCCTCTCTGGAGCCCCCGCTCCCCCTTTCATTGGCACGTGTTTGATATGCTGGTCATGTCTGTGGGATCCTGTGTGTTTTTCCATCATGCAGAATGGCTCGGTGGGCCCACAACTATCTGCAGCATTATTCTACCGTGTGGCTCGGAGCCACAGAGTCACTGCGCCGGCCTTCCTTCCTGTCTACGCTCAGGGCTGAGCCTCCAGTGCAGGATGGGAGATAACCGACTAATCGCTGCACCCAGCGCCTGCGGGACGATAACATGAAACATGTGGGGGCCACTAAAGTTTAAATGTCCCACTGACACATGTCTATCAGCTGTGTGTCTCTCAGCTGTTTTTCTGGTAAACACATCTTCACGTCTTTCAGCCCACGAAGTTCACAAGAACCCACAAAGTATAAGAAGAAGAAGAAAGTAATGGACATTATTTGGTTAAACTTCCAGCGTTTGTGCTCATGAAGAATCCCTCGATTGTTGTTTTTAATCACTGTGAAGGTGTACTTCATGCTTTCTGCCAGTCTGTTTACGCACGATGAACATGTTCCTCCCTCGACTGACAGAAACAGCGTCTCTTTGAAAACTGTGCATCAGACTGAGCTGAGCAAAGATGAGCAGCTGTGCATTTTCTGTCTGATCATTCTGACCTATGCAGGACATTTTAGTTAACATCTGCTACCACTGCACAGAGCTGTAGCTTTGTATTTTATTGCTTTAAAAATAAAGCCCAGACAGAAATCCCTAAACAACGTGTCCAGTTGTCCTCTGACTGAAACTAGAAGTTTTACTTTTAAAACATCTCTTTCTTTGATTCAGTTAAATATACATTTAAAAACAAACAGAGTTGATGAACTGTGTAGTCCAAGTAGGAAAGTAGACCTCTGAATAATCCTTATTTCTTTACGCTAAGAGGACAGAAACTCAGGCAGATCCAGGCTGAGGGAGGAGCGCCCACCTACCAGAACAGAGAGCAAAGGAGTGAAGAAGAAGCATCGTCATCATGGGAAGCTGGAGAGGAAATGGCGTGTCACAAATTTAGAGGATCATCATTTAGCCTGGAGAAATAGTTTGTTGCTTTATAAGAAAGCCCTCCACAAAGCCAGAACAGCTTACTACTCATCACTGATTGAAGAAAATAAGAACAACCCCAGGTTTCTCTTCAGCACTGTAGCCAGGCTGACAAAAAGTCAGAGCTCTTTTGAGCCAACCATCCCTTTAACGTTAACTAGTGATGACTTCATGAACTTCTTCACAAATAAAATTTTTATCATTAGAGAAAAAATTACCAATAATCATCCCACAGATGTAATATTATCTACAGCTACTCTTAGTACCATTGATGTTAAGTTAGACTCTTTTTCTCCAATCGATCTTTCTGAGTTAACTTCAATAATTACTTCCTCCAAACCATCAACGTGTCTTTTAGACCCCATTCCTACAAAACTGCTCAAAGAAGTCCTGCCATTGATTAATTCTTCGATCTTATATATGATCAACCTATCTCTAATAATCGGCTATGTACCACAGGCCTTCAAGGTGGCTGCAGTTAAACCTTTACTCAAAAAGCATCTCTAGACCCAGCAGTCTTAGCTAATTATAGGCCAATCTCCAACCTTCCTTTCATATCAAAAATCCTTGAAAGAGTAGTTGTCAAACAGCTAAGACAGCTTAAAGACATAAAGACTTGGATGGCCGCTAACTTTCTGCTTCTTAATTCAGATAAAACTGAGGTCATTGTACTCGGCGCTGAAAAGCTTAGAAATATGGTATCTAACCAGATTCTTACTCTGGATGGCATTACCTTGGCCTCCAGTAACACTGTGAGGAACCTTGGAGTCATTTTTGACCAGGATATGTCCTTCAACGCACATATTAAACAAATATGTAAGACTGCGTTCTTCCATTTGTGCAACATCTCTAAAATTAGAAATATCCTGTCTCAGAGTGATGCTGAAAAACTAGTTCATGCATTTATTACTTCCAGGCTGGACTACTGCAATTCATTATTATCAGGATGTCCAAAAAACTCACTGAAAAGCCTTCAGTTAATCCAAAATGCTGCAGCAAGAGTACTGACAGGGACTAGAAAGAGAGAGCATATTTCTCCTGTTTTGGCTTCCCTTCATTGGCTTCCTGTTAAATCCAGAATTGAATTCAAAATCCTGCTCCTCACATACAAGGTCTTAAATAATCAGGCCCCATCTTATCTTAATGACCTTGTAGTACCATATCACCCTATTAGAGCACTTCGCTCCCGCTCTGCAGGCCTACTTGTTGTTCCTAGAGTATTTAAAAGTAGAATGGGAGGCAGAGCCTTCAGTTTTCAGGCCCCTCTTCTGTGGAACCAGCTTCCAGTTTGGATTCGGGAGACAGACACTATCTCTACTTTCAAGATTAGGCTTCAAACTTTCCTTTTTGCTAAAGCATATAGTTAGGGCTGGACCAGGTGACCCTGAATCCTCCCTTAGTTATGCTGCAATAGATGTAGGCTGCCGGGGATTCCCATGATGCATTGAGTTTTTCCTTTCCAGTCACCTTTCTCACTCACTATGTGTTAACAGACCTCTCTGCATTGAATCATATCTGTTATTAATCTCTGTCTCTCTTCCACAGCATGTCTTTATCCTGTCTTCCTTCTCTCACCCCAACCAATCACAGCAGATGGCCCCGCCCCTCCCTGAGCCTGGTTCTGCTGGAGGTTTCTTCCTGTTAAAAGGGAGTTTTTCCTTCCCACTGTCGCCAAAGTGCTGCTCATAGGGGGTCATATGATTGTTGGGTTTTTCTCTGTATCTATGAAGCGCCTTGAGGTGACGTTGTGATTTGGCGCTATATAAATAAAATTGAATTGAAATTATTGCAGCATAACTAAGGGAGGGTCACCTGATCCACGTTTGAGGCCTGATATTAAAAGCAGAGCTAGTGTCTGGTTTGTGTGTGAGAGCTGTTGTTTTTAACAACATGATCCATCTTAGGACTAACACGTGTTTTGAGCTGTGCCTTTCGCGTCCTCCTCGCTGATATCTGGCAGCGTTGGACCCCCCCTCACATACATTTGTTTTTGGAGCCGTCTTGGCTTCAGCCCGTCTTGAGGTGCTGGCCCTGCCATTCTGACCTTCTCTCATCCGCTCTGACCTCCTGACCTGTGGCCCGCCTGTCCCTGACTGTAGCTTACAGGAGCGACTGCCCTCCCAAAGTCAGCAGCAGAGCGTCTGGCAGCAGAGCAGCTGGGGATTTGGGCAGATCTGGGCTGATGTCTCCCCTCCTCGGACGTCTGATCTGAGCTGTGCAAGTGCAGCAGCAGGTGGCAGAGAGACAGCAGTGACTAAATATAGTGTTCAGGGGCAGAGACGTTCGTTTATCTGCTCATTGAATAATTTATGCAGCAGCTCCATCCAAGCTGGAATCCTTGGACCCGGGTCATCCGTCTCAGCTGATTTGTATGAGGGGAAGACATCAGCCAGACTCCAGCGTGCACTTCAGCATCGTCGTGTTGATCTTGTTCGTTTGCATTCCTGCACAAAAACCAATCGCAGTGCATTTAAATGGAAAATGGGAGCTGCTGTGTGACGGAGGCAGCGAGGTCTGTGTGGTACTTCAGCTCATATTTATAGGTTACACGGATCTTTGTAATTACCCTTTTGTAAGTCTGCAAATCAGCTCTCCTCAGCTCAGTGGCCGGCAGGCCTCCGGAGCAGGAATGCTAAATACATAGGACCAAAACAGTGCATGTGTCATTATCGGGAAAACCTCAGATTTGGCTGCATTTCCTCTGCACTCCACATTTGTGTTGTGCTCACACAAAGGCCTTTCATGGCTCCATCTCCTGCATGTTGCTGCATGAACAGGCAACTTCCTTCACATGACGCAAATATAATGACCCCTAAAAATCAACCTTTGCAACATCAGTATTTCTCCTTCGTTTATGGCACCGTCACACAACCACTGTGTTAATTAACACAACTTCTGAATTTCTGCATGCGTGTGCTCCTGTGTGGATTATCACCCCCCCCCCCCCCCCCCCCCGCGCCTGCAAACAATCCAATCAACACATCTCTTTTGTGCTTGTGTAACCCGCCCAAGAAGCACCCAGTGACTCTCAGAACACGGTGGCATCGTATCAATAGTTGTCCTAATAATGACTGTGCTGCCGCCTCACAGCGAAATCAGAAATATTCGTCTGGGCCAAATACACGAGGGGCCCATATGATGTAATTGTCCAAATAAGGGACAGTACAGAGGGTGGAGAGGGCTCTTCCTCTCTATGATGTCAGGACACTGCAGCAGTTTGCTGGAGATAAGGAGCGAGTGCAACCTCACATCCAGAAATGTGGCTTCACTCCTCTTATCGCTGCTCTGCAGCTGATTGGTGGAAGGGTGAGAATAACACAAGCGAAGGCTCGATAAGCCCACTCCTCAGTTACAGGACATATCCGCGATGTGCACGAGCCATTTCTGGGGAATAATGATATCACGTCAGCATTCTGATTGAGAGCTGCTCCCATGTATGAGCGTGCAAAACGCTCCCTGAGTAAACACCGACTGTATCCGCTCCACAACAGCCACCGGCTCCTGCGTTGATTGGCCAGTGCAATTTATTAGCCATTGTGACAGTTTCCTGTACAGCCAGGGTCGACGGGGGAAACTGAGAGGTATGCAGATAAAGTGCTTTCAAACATGCCACACAATACCCATTGTGTTTGATTACAGGTTGAACTCTAGAATGTTTTCCACATACCTCTCAGTGTGCGTCGGCTTGTTATTCAGCGTGCGCCGTCGTGCCGCCGCTCTATTCCCTCAGCAGACACGGCTGAAGTCGGAAATGTTGAAAAACAAAAGGACGGTGTCTCAGTGACACCCTGAACAATGAATCCATGTCCCTGAACTCCACCTTTCATTTCAGTTTGTAAGTTTGGTGAAAACAGTTTCATAAATCAGCCTTAAAAGAGTTCTCGTGAGCAGCAGTACTGGGATAAACCAATATGATGACAACGCAGCCCAACTACAGCGTGACCTTGTACTTGAAAGTGACGAGGCCAGTGACCTTTAACCTTCCTCCATGATTTACTCCAGTTCAAAATAACGGAGACATGCAGCAGTTAGGATTTGGCAGAGCAGACACCTCTGCAGCAGCCGTCTGAAACCGACTGACGCTGCGGCGCTGGCGTAGGTGATGAAGCCCTGTTTGTGCTGGGCTACACTGAACGTCGGCACCCATCATGCTCCGTGAACTCGACAGAGGTCAGACAGTTAGCCAGTTTAGGATTTGGCAAGTTGGGAAGCGGTGGTTAGCGCTGTGGTCTCACAGCAAGAAGGTCGCGGGTTTGAATCCACCTTTCCAAAGGCTTGCTGCCAGTGGGCCGATTCCAAATATGTGGGTGTAAGTAATGGACCTGCAACAGGCTGGTTACCTGTCCAGGGTGTACCCCGCCCCTCGCCCTATGGCAGCTGGGATAGTCCCCCCCCCCCCCCCCCCCAACACACACACACACAGTACTGGGGGAGGACTCCATGTCTGCAACAGAGCTCCTCTAACACAGAGAGAGGTGATTACAGGTCCAGCACTGGTGGACAGTACTGTGGTTGTGCTGCATTCCTCTCACCTTCACACCTCAGCACCACACCTGCCTTCACTGTATGATGTGTAACCATCCATGAAAGGAGGATGCTACAGTGTCAGTGCCCAAACCTGTGAAGCTGCATTCCTTCTTCAGTGTGTTATGTTTTCTGCACGTCTGAGTCACAGAGGCCTGCAGCCTATCCCAACTGTGACGAGGAAGCGGCACAGACGGACCATTCTCATTTTATCAGCTACATCCAGCAACTTAGCATCGCCCACTAACCAAACATGCATGTCCTGTGTGACTGTAGCCGGGGAGAATGCATGCACACATCGTGCTAACTCCACACAGGAAGGCTGCAGCACGGCGGCTTCAACTCAATTTATTTAGCATGAAATCACAGCTGTCACCTGAAGGCTCCCTATGAACAAGCATTTGGTGACAGTGGGAAGGAAAACAGGAAGAACCAGGATGAGGGAGGGGCGGGGCCATCTGCTGCGACCGGTCAGGGATGAAAAATATGTTTGTGTATGGCATGAATATATATAGATCCATAACCTGTATGTATGTCCATTAGGTGTGTGGGTTTGTATTACACTGCTGAACTGTGCAGTTGAGGCCTGACACATTAACTACGCAAACAAAACACAAAAGTGAATTAGTGAACTGTGTATTTGCACATATACACGACCAGCTGCATCATCAGAACCATTAAAACTATTGTGTAGCTCCCTCTTGTGGGAACAAACAGCAGGTGCTTGTTGAGATGGAGACATCGAAGGTGTCCTGTGGTCCCGAGCAGCAGACGTGTTTGTGTCCTGTGCATTGCTGGGTTTGACGTGCTGTGGAATCTGACCAGTTTGCTTACCTGGTCGGTGCTCAGGGCTCTTTGTTTGCTCTTAATTCACATTGTCAGTGATTAGCTGTAGCTCAGGAGGTAGAGCAGGTCACCTACTGATCGGAAGGTCGGTGGTTCGATCCCTGGCTTCTCCAGGCAGCAGGGAGCAAACAAAGAGCCCTGAGCACCGACCAGGTAAGCAAACTGGTCAGATTCCACAGCACGTCAAACCCAACAATGCACAGGACACAAACACGTCTGCTGCTCAGGACCACAGGACACCTTCTGCATGTCAAGTATCCTTGGGCAAGATACTGACCCCAAGTTGCTCTCCGATGCGTCCATTGGCGTATGAATGTGTATGAATGTCGTTAGAAAGCACTAAGTATAGGTAAAGTGCTTGTGAGAATGAGTGTGATTGGGTGAATGAGGCATGTTGTATAGAGCGCTTTGAGTACTCCGGGAGAGTAGAAAAGCGCTCTATAAGAATCAGTCTATTTACCATTATATCAGCCTTAAAGGAAACTTTGCCAGGCTGGGTGACACACCGACTTACAAATGGTTTCCCAACAACAGGCTTATTTACCCACAGTTGCATCAGTACAGTAAAACTGCTCACTGTGTGCGCTCAGACACGAACACTTCCACGCCAGGTCCACGAGGTCTCAGTGAACATCTGCTAAATCCATACTGATGGAGGAGACTCCCTCCTCCTTTAAGAATAATGCAGAGGTGCCATCTAGTGGACAAACACTGGAAAGCTTTTTGTTAAACAACCAAAGCTGTCACAGTATTTATGTTTGCGTTCAGCCTGGATGTTGTTCCTCCATCTTTAAATCCATCATGTGCTTATTTTATGGTCTCATTCCTGGTCCTCATTAGGGCCAGAGGAGCAGCTGCATGTTGGTTAATGTGACGATGCTCGCTGTGAATACTTGGGCACGTTTTTGGAGTCATATCATCATCAGTCATCAAGAACATGAAACTAGATGGATAACGGCCTAACAGAACACCGAGTTCTCTCCATACTTATTATTTCAGGCTCCTGCTTCATGTCAGACAGAAGCATTTTCTCTGAAAGGCATCCAAACATTTTTGTTTTGCTTTTTTCTTTGTTTTAAAGCAGAAAATACTTTATGACAGAGTTTTGTTTTCGGCTTCTTTCCTTCATGAAACCAATCGTCCATTTATTCCTCCACTGGACCATACTATCAACTGTATATAAATGATGGCCTGTCCTGAAGTCTTGGTTTGAGCATTGTGCCCGTCACCATGTTGCTGTTGCTTTTCTTCTTTAACCCTTTAAAACCGGTCAGAGCAGCACGCTCTGTTTTGCGTAACTACTTTTAAATCCCGGTAGCTCTGCAACCACGTGAGCTAGCGCAATAATGTTTTTTGCATATGAAACCGGAGGAGTTGTACTTACATCTTATGCCATCAGCTTGTCCTCGGTCACAGTTTCCTTCCACATATAACTTTGCAAAAACTGCATAAAAAGCACTTGCAGCAACAAAAACATAATATTCCAGAAACACGCTTTGCTGATCCGATCAGCTGTTCATAACACTTCCTACATTGGATTAGACGTCAGAGCGAACTACCGCATGTCCGCCATGACCTGCCCGAAACCGGAAGTGATGTCATTTTGCAGAAATGTAGTTTTTTTACCATCAGGGCCTCATGAGCCTATACTGGTGTTTTTAAAAGTTATCTTTGACTTTATGACTTTCTGTGTGGTTTCTGGGATGCTTAGGACTCATATTGCACTGCTGGAAATAGTTTATTTTGATGCATATGCTGCTTTTTTGCAAATTTGCATCATAATATTTATTTTCGTTTTTCCTGCAGTATATAAAAATTGGTGTATTTCAAAAATAAAACTATGAAGACACTCAAAATACATTTCCTGTGGTGGGAAACTATTTTGTGCAACTTTTTTGTATTTACAGTTTTGAGGGATAAGCCTCTTAAATTTCTCTAACTAGAAATATATGTTAAAAAAACAAAAACGATTTTCAATTTTTTTGTAGTTTATTGCACTTTTTTGCAATTTATGTAATTACTATGCACTTAATGCAGACATATTATTAAAATCTGGGCTGTAATGGTTGTATTGATGTATAGCAACTTGAAATGCTCCCAAAAATGGCTCCACAGCATGTAAACATATAATATAAGCTCTGGTGGACTTGGTTCTATGGTAGGTCTTAAAGGGTTAAACCAGATGAGGGTCGACTGACTGAGAAACAACACCAGACACTCATGGTACTTGTTAATAACACAGACAACACTCACATTTTGCTCTCTATACTTTTATATCATTTTCACTGTATATCGTGTCGCCCCCTGCTGGTCAGTAGACAGAATACAGAATTGAGCAGCTAAGCTGCACCGTACAAACCACACATACTCCTCTTTTGCATTAAAAATAAGTGAGTCACTTCAGTGATGATCCTTGGAAGTATCGTCAATGACACGTCTTCTTTAACTTTGAAATGCTGAGATTTTAGTGTCAGTTTATTATTTTAGTTCGACCGGCAGACTGAAGCACGCGCGAGTAACTCAGCAACACTCGAGAGCTGTTTTTGCTGGAAAGTTTAATAGAAATATAACCAACAACATTTACAAATACAACTGCGTTCACGTTTCAAGTCTACTGCAGAGTGCTGTGAGGTAACAATGTGACAAACTTACACTGAGGTGAAAACTGAAACAGATTCTCGTTTAAAAACAAAGACGAGTTAAAGAAATTAAACACTGCAGACTGAAAGCCGTTTGTCTTTGTAACAGGGCTCAGAACTTAACGTTACATTCATTGCATGACTCGTTGTGCAAGACGTTACACATTTCCCCTGTTGCTCAGCTCCACCGAGGGCTCAGGTGCAGGATGCTGCGGTGGTTGGGGTTCCTCTGGTGACGAAAACACACACACACACACACACACACACACGTTTGAAAAATGCTAAATTAAGCAAGCCACACTGGTTGATGAAGGATCTGAGACGTAGAACCACAGCAGAGCTACTCAGTGAGCTGACACAGTCGGCTTTGAGCCTTTAGCCGCAGAACGCAAAGAATGAGACAAACGAGGATCACAACGTGTCCTTTATCAGCTGTGGCCCAGTTCTTCCTCTGAGTGTTATTGGAGCATGTGTGCAGATGGTAAATGGTAAATGGACTGATTCTTATATAGCGCTTTTCTACTCTCTCGGAGCACTCAAAGCGCTCTATACAACATGCCACATTCACCCAATCACACACATTCTCACAAGCACTTTATCTATACTTAGTGCTATCTAATTACATTCACACACATTCATACTCCGATGGATGCATCGGAGAGCAACTTGGGGTTAGTATCTTGCCCAAGGATACTTGACATGCAGACTGGAGGAGCCAGGGATCGAACCACCAACCTTCCGATCAGTAGGTGACCTGCTCTACCTCCTGAGCTACAGCCACCCGCATGAGGGCATGTGTTCGTAACGTGAGGACAGGAGCTATCTGAAGTTAGTGATTGAACAGAGGACCACTGTGCAGACACACGGACACATGTTACAAAAGAAATGACAACTTTTTGTGCGTCTTTACACAAATTAAAACTCGGAAGCTGCTTCAACATTTAGTTTTTGGTGTTTGTGTCTTTTGTGTTACCTCCAAGCAGCTGCTGCACTGCTTTCCTGTCTTCAGCAATGTAGACGGCAGTGATGATGAAAAACACTCCCCCGACAATCCCGACCACGGGGCACAGCAGCAGGCTGTACTTCAAACTGTCAAAGTTCCTGTCGGGGCTCCCGGGGTATATAGCATCAGAGATCTACACCGGTACAGGTATGAAATCGGTGTTAGTGATCAGTGACAGAATCACAGATGATCTCCTAAAGCTTGCTTCTTTCTTACCACTCCTAACAAGTAAGGGCTCCCAGCATCACCCAGGAGATGTCCGACTGTAATCTGCAGCGCCTCCGCTGTCGCCCTCCTCGTTGGTACGACAACATACTGAAGCGAGAAGCACGAGCAACAGGGACACGTCACGTTTGAGCCGACACTTTGAGTTTTTTACTGTCAGGATTGATGCTCACCAGCAGGATGTCAGCCAAGACCGCCCAGTTCAACGAGAGCAGCAGCTCGCCCAAGAAAATGAACACCTGAAACGTTCAAGACAAACAGTCATTTTTCAGTCGTAACAGGTGATCACCATGTTTTATTTCAGCCGATGCCTTTAACTGCTCTACTCTGAATGTGAACCTTTGACATTGTGACTAGAATTTAAACGAAAGAAGAAAAAGGAGGCTTTCTTTGACGTTTGGACCTATTGCTGCATGTTGAGAAACTCCAAACCATCTGAATTTTGCCAGATGAACCATTAAAGGATGCTCTGTCCTAAATATCACAGTTTGAACTAAAGCTGTGACTAACCAACAACGTCACCACCTCGAGGTGCGCTCAGCCAGAGGATAGCTCTGTCTTACGTAAGTGGCGGGAATGCTTGCTGATGCCACAAAGATGGTGATAAAGAGGCACGGCACTGATCCAAGCATGCCCACGGCGCAGATGAGCGGATCAGCATTTGGCACCTTGTCCCTAAACCGTCTGGATAAACTAGTGCCGAGAGCCCCGCCCAGAATGCCCGTGGCCACCGTTACAGCACCAAAGATGTAACTGCACAGGAAGAAGAGAGCACACAGTACGGTCAAAACTCTGCACCGATTCAGGCTGGAGCAAGTAAGCGACGTCGGGTAGAGGTCATGCTGTACCTGTCCGAGGAGTCACCTGCTTTGTCGCTGAGTTTCTGATAGACACGAGCTCGGGACAAAAAGTTAGGCAGCCAGAAAGCCAGCGCCCCGGTGAGGAAGGCCAGGGCCGTCACTCCCAACGATGACCACACGTAACTTTTGCTGAGGTCAGAGAACCAGGAAGACGAAATTGTTTAGAAACACATTTGTTTGGGTTTTTCACTCTTGCAAGGCTAAAATATAAATCGCACTTTTTCAGAAGATATTTGACGTCCTCCAAGTAAGAGCTCTGCTCCGTCACACCCTCTCCGTGGGTTTCTGCAGCACCTCTCGGCGGGTTGGGGCATAAAACGATCATCAAAATGAGTCCCACTGCGCCCATGATGGGTGTGATCTGAGAACAGAGGCAAATAATCCAGCATCACTTTGAATCAAAGCGCACTTCTGCATCGTAAATAAGAAAAATGTCCTCACCCTCAGAGCCCAGTGCCAGTCCCCTGTGAGAGATGCAAAGCCTCGCCCTGTTATATACCCGAGACCACTGCAAACAGGCAATAGTGTGATCGTGATGCACAAACAAGCTCATATCATATGTGACATCTTAACAAGTGAGAGATTAAGACGGGGGAGGGGCCAACACCTAAATCTAGAGTCACTGCTGGGTCATCACTGAGTGCAACACCAGCTCTGCACACGAAACCACTGTGGTGAGAAGAAACCTACCAAACATTCACTGAACACTCAGCAACACTTTCAGTTGTGCAGCAGCAGCAGCAGCAGTGCATCATTTGAATGAAATATTTAAAGCGTGCAAAAAGAAAAAAACCTGTTTACTACGGGTGCAACAATACTCGTATTGATATTGAACCGTTCATACAGTGCTTTCGGTTCGGTACGCATATGTATGAACAATACAACATTTTTTATTTATTTTATCAACTTTCCTTCTGACGGTGCTGTCTGTGTTGAGCGCTCAGTGGATCTGCGCTCGACAGTGCAGCCTAGGCAGAGTAGTCGAACACAGAGTCACTGAGCACAGCACAAGCTAGCAGACAGAAGCTAAGCTCGTTGCAACATGGCAAATTGAACCTCCCCCACCCTCATTCAGATCTGGCGTTTGGAACTATTTTGGTCTTCATGTGACGTATGACCCTGAAGGTAAGCGCGTCATGGACTAAAGTAAAACAGTATGTCGGATGTGCCAGCAATGCTCAATTACATGGGTGGGAACTAGTGTGTTAGCGCAGTTAGCTCGTTAGCGCAGTTCGCTCGTTAACGTGTTGACGTCGTCCAGCCCCACGCACGGGGCGATCCGCGGTAGCTCGTTAACGGAGATTTGCCGTGTTGTGGCGTTAACGTCATTTCAGATTAACGCTGACAGCACTAGTGGGAACACAACGAATATGACTGCACATTCACTCCGACATCATCCTCGTGCAAAGACAAGTGGAAGCAGACAAAAACAACAAGCACGCATGCTACAAACTTTACCCGAGTCATTTAGACAGCCGTTAGCACATGATTCTCCTTATGGGGACCTGATATGTTTAATATGCTGCTGAGAATATAGCCCAGAAGAAGCGTATAGTAGAGCTTTTATTTTGAAAGAGACATTTCTCTGTAATAAACTCTCTTTTCCAAAGATGAGGGATTTCTCCATCAGATAGATTTATTTTTTATTACTTTGTTGTTTCAGCAACATTAAATTTAAAAACTGTACTTTTGAGTTAAAATATATATTTATAATTTTAATAAATGACAAATTAAAAAGGCATGAACATTTTTTTTTGTATCAAAAAAATATCGAACCGTGACACCAAAGTATCGAACCGAACCGTGAATTTTGTGTATCGTTGCAGCCCTACTGTTTACCTCCCGACAGGGATAAAGATGTAGAAGATGCAGATCATGATGCTCCTTTTGCCCCCAGTAAACAGATCGCTTATGATGGTCGGAGCGACGGTGGAATAGCTGGCTTCTCCGGTCCCCACCAAGCCTCGCAGCAGCGCGAGGAGCCAGAATTGCTGCAGAGACAAAAACATCAAAGATATTCAACATGTTTTCTGTCAACCGCACATGGTTACATGCACGATGAGTCATCAGCAGAAGCAGTCTGCAGATAAGGTACAACAAACCTCTGATACATTTTCAACACAAACATGGGAAATGATGTCAGACCCCACTGAGTTTCACAGCTCCCCCTCCCTGAAACTCGTAACTCTGCGCCTGTCAACACTACAGCTGAATGTGATGGAGTCTCTCCCTGTAGTTAAACCACTTCTAAGGATATCAAATATGAACACACAAACATTTACAGACCAGACTGTTTTGTAGAAAAAGCTGCACTGATGCAAACATGAATTGCTTGATAAGTTCCAGTGTGATTACAGAGTGCAGCGGCCTCCTCACCAGCATAGTTTGGTCACCTCAGACTAACTTAATAAGCTTCTTATTGTGCCGTCCTCATTTTCACTGAAACCTTTGATACCACAGACTAGAAAATGCTCCAACGCGCTGGGCTGGAATTTCCTGTGTTTAAATCAGGAACTCTGTAACCTGTGCACACCAGGTTTTTGTGACGTCTCGATCTGATGAAACCTCATCAAACAGCTTAACATTTGTCAGCGTGGTTATGCAGATGACACAGCGGTATGTTTCTATAGAGCCAGATGACAATAAAGTTTTTTTAAACCTAATGAAGACAAATTGTTCATTCTTTTAATTTAATAATTCAGATTGTCTGACGGGGTGCAGGTTAACCGTCTTGGACTTTCAGTTTCTGCCTCACCAGAGGACGACTCAGCTGATGGAGTTCAGTAAGAAATCAATCTGTGGTCTGATCAACAAACTGTTTTAATTAGGAGTTTTTCATGTTATTACCTTAAACACATCTCTTCTATTTTGTGACTTGAAGATGAAGATGAGATAATATTTTGGGTTAACGTGCTTGTTCCTGCCAAAGCAGCTGTAATATGAAGGTTTTATGGAAAACTACCCTGAACCACAAACACTGAGTCAAAAGTTGAAATTCGGCCTTTCCCACAGACGTGATGAATTAGAACAACGCAGCAATGCAAAGTTGTGTTACTTTGTTAGTCCTTGTAAAATACTCCTCACTTACCGATTCATTGACAAAAGAGCTGGCGGTTGCAGTCAAAAGCCAGACACTCAAGCCACCAATCATGATGTATTTGCGATTGTAGCGGTCGCCAAGGTAACCGAAGAGAGGGGCCAAAAGGAGAAAACTGCAGATGAAAACTGAAAATTGATGGACTCAATTATTCCTTTTCAATGACATCATTCATTCACAGCAAACACACATCAGTGAAAGCTGCCGTATCCAAACACAGCGCTGCGTAATCAGGTGCCTGATCGTACGTACAGTTGACGACACGTGGGTCTGCCACGCACTTACATTAAAAACAAAAAAAGCAAAACAAATTCATCCATCAATGCTTCATCATACCTGTCTGCAGAAGTCCAGCTGTGCTGTCCTTGATATCAAAGAACTTTTGAATATCTGTAAGGACGCCTGTAAGGCCAGAAACACCATTCAGTGCGAGCCCCGCCCAACTGGAAGCAGTAAATAGTTTGTATCGACAAAGAAATCATCCAACCTGCTATTGTGTACCGCTCCATGTAGTTGAGCAAGTTGACGTAGCAAAGCACAAACATGGTGACATAGGCGCGTTTGGGCGATATGGCAGGTTTCTCCTCAGCGTCGGGTGTGAGAGACGCCAGGCTGTTTGCAAAAGAGCCATAAGGCAGACTGCAGCTGGAGCGCAGGCTCCATCGACGTACCGGGATGTCCTTGAAGGATGTGACTGATGCCCGTGGCTCCATAGCTAGCACCTCTCCCTTCAGCTGAATTAGATGACCTAATGTTAAAACTCGTGCACAGATGTTCCACAGAGCTCAGGGACAAGAACAACAATATAGTGCAGACACACAGTCCTGCTTTCATTGAGTCGCTGCCTTCAGGTTCAAGCGATGCAGCTTTTAGCAGATTTGATTCATGCGAGCTGTAGAAAGACTTTAGAAACAGCCTTATGACAAAGTAATTACACAACCAAGAAGATATTTGTGCAAAAGTGTCAAAATAACACAGAAAGGAGAAGAAGGTTGTTCTCTAAATGCAGCTTTTTTCAGTTCTTAAAACCGCGACAGAAAGGTTAAAGCATCTTTTAATTATAGGAAGTTTATGCATGTGTAGAAAATAGACACAGCGATTCGAAGCGTATAAAAATGTAACCTTGGCGTCTGCAACAGTGCGCCTCAGATATGTCAGCCCAACTAGAGTGAGGACAACACTAAGAGCATTGTTTATGACTGCAGCACAGCTGTAATCTTACAATACAGCTGTGTTCCCATCATACGCGTATTTAAAACCATGCAGAATGTGAATTACAGGTGAACTCACCGACTTGCTGATGTTTGGTTTTACTTTAAATCCTCTTATCTCATTCCTACAGATGTGCAGCTTCGAGAGAACAATGTGACTGAGTGGCTCTGAGGCATGAAGACGCTAACAGGGACCTCAGTTTTGGGACGACTCGAGTTATATTAAGTTAGCGACAGGTCCAGCCCACTGAGGGTTGCTCATGCAGGGTTTCACACATATCTGTCTTAGTGAAGCAACGGCACAGACGAGCCAGACATCGTTGACATTTTTCACTTTTTGTTTCTCTTATAAGTACACTTAGCACAAAATAAAGCAATAAATGTACTCATTTGACTTTTTACTAGTCTGATTCACCGTCCACAGCCTTATACTCACATGACAGCAAAGCAAACGGATCAGTTAAGCTAGTAGCTGAACTATACGTGTGCAACCTGCCATCGAACTTCAGGAGAGATTAAAAGGTGGTCGTGCTCCGGAAACACCTGCCTTATCAAACCTTTACATTTCATCTGTTATCTCAGAGACTGAGAGGGTTATTTCTGACTCGCTTTAGTTTCAGTTTCCAGTGACTCAGCAAAACCACTGCTCTACAAACTACTGTTCAGTTTGACATTGGGGTCACGTACATGTAAAAATAAAGAAAGCAATAATATTATCATAATAATAAAATAATAATATGAGCCATTAAAAACCTTTAACCCTTTCATGCATGAATGATGACGACCTCAATCAGGATTTTTTCTGAAGTATTTTTATGATAAATAAATAAACATACTTTTATTTATATAGCACCTTTCTAGACAGAATCAAAGTGCTGCACATAAGATAACAAATAATAAAAAGGTAAAACAGACAATATAAAACAACTACCGAGTCCACAGTTCTTAATGTATGAGGAAGAGAGTTCATCATCTTCATCATCTTTATGCATTTAGGTGGACACTGATGTGTATGTAGAGGTTTATGTGCAAGTACACCATCAACACTGACACAAAAACACAAAAACAGCCTTTGAACAGCTGTAACTGTAGGGACCACTCTGCATGAAAGGGTTCAAGTAAAACCTTTTCTTTCTTTCATCTGAGGTTAAGACAGATAAGACGATGCGTTTGGCAGCAGGATGCCTGAAAGGCTCGAAAACAGCAGGCTTACTGACAGGAAGCTGGACCAGTTTACTGGTGCAGTCGTGCTGAATGTGAAGGTCTACATTTAACTGTTTGCTTTCAAGTCTCATTAGATCAAGTACAGCATGTGTCACATATGTGGTCCCCTCTGCTTAGAAGTGCTGACTCTTATCTAGAAATCAACTTCCTGCCTCGCTCTTCAGATAAGTGAGAAATGGCTGTAAGTCAGTCCGTGTGTCAGAGCTTTCTTCCCCTTTTAAGATCAGAAAATATGTCCACTAACAATATGCAGTAAAGCATGAGAACATGTTACTGCTTTGCTTATCTTTTTAATGTCTTAAAATAATCTATTTATTTATTCCATGTTTTAATCATTCTTATGAGCTGTCTTACAATAAAATGCCATTTAAATCTCCTGTTTCCACCTTTTATTTTAAAAGTGTTTATCAACAAGAAAATCAGAAATTGATATCGAGCTATGTTGAAGCCTGATTCCCGCAGTATTTTTATATCAATTGAAGGTTTGTCAGAAGGAACAGATTCACTGTAGTTTCAGCATTCTGTTGCCTTTGTTTCATTTCTACATACCAGACATTCATTAACCTCATTTCAAATTTTATTTTTACTGAAACATTTTTCACAGTAAAATTATGTCTCAGTAAAAAGCCCTGACTATGTCCCTCTGGCACTTTTAAAGTATCCATCTACATATATAATGTAACATAATGTATAACTAACAGGAGGTGCAAGGGTAAAAGGTAAACCCTGGAAGTAATTGAGAGAAATGTGAAAATGAAATACGATCATTTCAATAGTGCACGAAAAATAAAATCACACCAACAACAACAACAATAATAATACTAGAAAGTGAAAATTTCATAAGAAATTTTAAGTGTGCCTATGCTGCTGCTAATCAGTGTAGTTTGCCATTCATACGGCTACAGAGAGCAAAACTCAGAGCAGCCATTCTCCACCATGAACTATGGTAAAAACAAACACCGCTCGCGCCTCACAGATGACAGCTCACAATTTTGTGTAAAGATGAGGTGACTTCGTACAGCCCCGATTTGCAGACGCTGTGCACAGAGGTTCATGAGCAGAAGTCCCATTGTACCACGGCAGACCAACAATGTTTGCCCCGCCACACACATCAAACACATAAAATAAATATTTATGCACGTTCGCATTCACTTTTTGTTATTTTTACACAGTGTTCTGAATGATTAACAATGGTCTACAGCCAATCTTGTGTATTATTATACAAACTTTGGTTGTAAGATTCAGATAACTATTTAATAAAAGCTAAATATTTTATATGAGAGTAAGAAAGAAAAGTATTTCTTTGTGCCCCCCTCTCCCTGTTAATGCCCTACCTGGCCCCCCTGGCAAAAGCTTTGCTAGACCCGCCCCTGCACAGTTACCAGCTGTCAGCTACACAGAAAAAGGAGCTTGGTGTTATTTGTCTCTCAGAAACAGTTCATAACTTCAACTCATTCATGTCACCTGTTTCTCCATCACCTGTTCAGCTCTGATGATTCAGTAAGGACATCTCATGGTTTCGACCAGCAGCTTTTACAGCTGTGGCTCCAGCAAACATCAGCTGATACTAGAAATTAATATCAAATGAATTCTAACAGCAGCAGCTGTTGTTTAGCGCAACATCCGCTGGTTTCCCGTCCCGGCGCAAAGTGAGCGCTGATCAGCTGATCATTGATCAGTTTCATGATTGAAGTAGCAACAGGCGAGAGAATGACAGGGGAAGAGTCCACTGTGCAGCATAAGGACAGAATAATTCCAGTTTTGTGTCTTTTTCCATTCTAGCTGAAGTCCGGGACAAACTGTGTTCCTTTTCAGCTCAATACAAAACGCATAATATTTTCTCTGAATGCCGGACGATTCCGTTTGCACAGGACGGTTGGCAACTCTACTAACTAACCTTATGAAGACAATAAAGTTCACCATCAGTAACACAGCACCCACCCAGCTGTATAGAAACTCTGTCATGCTAGCTAGCGCAGTACACTTATTGTAACTGACTGGAAAAAGTAAGCACAACGAAAATATACATAACGTCTTACCTGAAATCCAGTTCACCGGACACTCGTACCTGCGCATGAGAGAGGGGGGGGTGAAACGAGACAGAGAACCGCTCTGGGTGTAAGCCAGGCCTGGTCGCTCTGTCATACACAGGTGGCTTGCTGCCCTCTGTTGTAGCTCCCGTTAGCCACCACCAAATAACTGTTATTTTTTCCACATGACCAGCATCTGGACAGCCCACCACCTTTCACTGTTTATACCGTTACTAAAATGAATAAATGAATAATCAGCCCATCAGCTGGACTTATTATGAAAAATAAGTCCAGCTGAGACACCGAGTCTTTGCGGGAAAGGGGGGGGGGGGGGGGGGGGGGTGAAACAAGCGTGACCCGCCATCACTGTAAGGCAGCCTGGGTCCTTTTCAGCCAAGTGCGCTAGCTAACTAGCCGGCTACATCGTCAGAGCACTGTTGCTAATATAGGATGTCTTGATAAAACGAGCAGATATTTGACGTTTACACAGCTACATTCTCACCTGAAAATATCTTAAAAGTTTATTTTGTGACCTAGAAACACTAATAAGAGCAATATAAAAACGAAGTGGGGGCCGCCATTGTTGAATTGTGGGATATGGAGTTTTCCACCAAGCATATATCCTTGCGATTACCCTAACTATTCAATGGTTCGTGCAACCTTAAGAATTTCAATGGTTCCTGAAAGCAGCAATGCTGTGGGCGCCGTTGATTTTGTCGTCATTACGGTAATGCAAATAAGGGTAGACAGGCCGTACCACTGCCGGCATACCACTAGAGAGAGCCAACACACCACAAATGAAGTTTGAAATTCGTTTCAATGGGACCAAAAGATGGAGCCAACACACCACAAATAAATCTTTCCCATTCATTTCAATGGGCAAAAACTTTCCCATTCATTTCAATGGGCAAAAACTTGCATTAAATATTAATATGTCTCAAAACTGTGGGGTGAGTTACGCTGTAAAATTTCAGGTGGAAACTGAGGAATAATAATAATAATAAGAAATCTGAGGAATCTCCAAAAGTTGATTCTGTTCATCTGGACCTAGCATATTCTGGGAGAAACGTTTCGTCACTCATCCAAGTGACTTCTTCAGTCTGAGGAATAGTAATAAGTGTGCCTCTTGGCATCAGTGTTGCCAACTCCTCAGTAAGGAAAATCGCTGTTGGCTGTCCTAAAAGTCGCTAGAAGTCGCCAAATGACGTCATCACCTAATTTGCATAATTGGTCATGCTAATGTAATTGTAACCTATACTGTTGGAGAGAGAAATAACATCGTGGAAGAGACATAAAGCGAGTAAAAAAAACGTCCTAAATGCAGTTAGAATTTATTTAGAACTACAAATTAAATTTCTTTTAGCAATTATTGTTTTTTAATGTCACAATTCCAACCCTGCTCCTTTATCCAGGCCTGGACCGGCAAAAGTAACCCGAAATCGGCACTCTGGTGGAGTTACTGTGTGTGAGAGTGTTTGTTTATAAGTAGTTTTAAACCTTGTGATCCACAAAACAGTGTAACAGTAAAAGAAGAATTGACTGTGTTACAGTCAGTGTGGGATCAGCGGCTTCGCTCATGCGCGATTCATTTGCCGTTTGGACGCACAGGTGTGAACGTCTCCTGCCCTGATAGCAGCTGGGGGAGGACTATCCTCCGCCTGTGAGCGCTTTGGCACGGGTGAGGTGCCCAAGGCAGCACCGCTGCTTGTTGAGAGTAAGAGCGATACGCGTTTTCATGTCAAAAAGTCGTCATAAATAAGTCTCCAATAATACCAGAAAAAGTCGCCAGATTTGTCGCTAGTCGCTTTTTAGAAAAAAAAGTCGCTAAGGGGGTCTGAAAACTCGCTAAATATAGCGACAAAGTCGCTAAGTTGGCAACACTGCTTGGCATAGGCACATTTAATAATATGAACACTGCAAGTAAAACCCTATCCACAAGGTGGGAGTAATGCATCACTGAGGACGCGAAGTTCCCCCAAAAAAATCAACGAAGAAGAAACGATAGCGGCAGGGGAAGGCGGCGAAGAAGAATAATGACGGGAATGCTAAACGGAAAATAGAAGGAACAGAGTCCTGTTAAGTGAACGTTAAATTAACGCTGTTACCGCGAAATATTAACATCGAACATAGCTGCATTACATTGGTTGAAGTATGACAGAGCCTCAGTCAGCGCTGTTACTCAGGAGACAGCTTGCAGGTAATTAAACCGTCATGTTAACTGATGCTGGGTGCCGAGCTAACGACAGCGGTGCCGCGGCTGTGATTGAAACCGTGGTGCTGGCGCAAACTGTTTTCTTGAACATTCTGCATTAACGTTAAGATCCGAATGACAAAAGAACTGCCTGGGGATTATAACAGTCGGAGCAAACAAACACCTCCCTCGTTTAGTAAATGAAAGTCTTCAGTGTTTCAGGAGACTAAGTGATTTGTGTGTGTGCCTTTCGACACTGCGTCCTGTTTGCAGATGAAAGCCGCTGTCAGAAGTCCCAGCGACTTTCTGCTAGCTCAAATCACTGAGCCTGTTAGCCTGTAGCTGGCTCGACTGACTTAATGTGTTTACATGTATTTTTAACCGAGAAGCCAAGTAGTGTTTCTCGTTTTTTAACATGACGTTTAGCAGTTACGTGATCAGTGTGATATTAGTGGACATTTTTACGCATAAATGTAAGTACCGTTTCATTAGTTAGAACATGTCCCTACCACTCACCGCAGAATTAACGTGTTTAACCAGCTAGCTAACTGTAGGCTAACGCTAGCCGCTGTCACTGTTGTTAGCGTCAACGCGCTAAGCTAACGTTAATCTCGCATTACCTCAATTCGCTCTTTTAGCAGGGTCAGCTGCGAATTATATTTAGCTACTCTAAAATTAGCGACCTTTCAAAAGTAGCTGAGTCGAACAGGCGCTGTATAATGTTTTAGGTTTGTAGCACTGATGACGTGTTTCAGGTTTTGTTTAAAAGTGAAAATTTCGCATGGAGACTGTAAGGGTCACTGGGTCCACCTTTGTACTTGTCCCCACGTTCTGCCCTTCACTGTGACCGGTAATTGACCTAAACCTCCATATTTTGGAGCAAGGGTTGTAGATTAATTCAGGAAATTAAAGCTCCACGAATTTCGTGTTGCAGGGCTATTGCATTGATAAAAAGGCTGCCTTTCTTTGTTGTACATTCATACGATCTGCAGTCTACAATTAAGGCTTGTGATTCTTATAAGCCTTGAAACAATGATCAGTAAGCATCAGACTTCACCGAGCCAGCTCCTTTGAAATGTTTCTGTTTGGCCTATCAAGAAAAACAAATTCTTCCATCATGTTATGTAAAAGGTTAAACTGTTTTATCAAACGGCTGCTCGATAGATAATCCCAAAGTCCACTTAATGTATTATGATGTAAAAATATCTACATTTAGTCCGACTGATGAGCACAGATTTACAGTTGTTTAAAATGTTGTTTATGGTGAGCGCTGCCATTCTTGATGCAATGTTGGGTGTTCATGGCAAATTGGTAATATAGGTGGGAACTGCAATATGCTCATTCTCACTCAAGCCCCTCTGAGTGTCATGTTGTCACCTCAGCCACCTGAAGAACAGTGTAATGCACGTAGGTTATGTAGTGGAGGTAGTGTGCTGTATGTCATCCTGAATGACTTTGATTTTTTTATATTCAGAGCTGAACAAAAACCCAGTGGAGGGATTCTCAGCAGGCCTGATCGAGGATAGTGATCTCTACAGATGGGAAGTCCTTATCATTGGGCCTCCAGACACCCTGTAGTGAGTCTCCCTGTCTTGTGTGTGGGTTGAGATGAGTTTGTGGTCTGTGTGGATTTGTTTTTAAACTTTGGTACCTATCATGCTGATTTTAATCTTTCCCCCACAGTGAAGGTGGTGTGTTTAAAGCTCATCTGACCTTTCCCAAAGACTACCCTCTCAGGCCACCTAAAATGAAATTTATCACAGATATTTGGCACCCTAACGGTAGGTACCGGTGAAATATACTATCAGTGTTATTATAAATGTTTTTAAGCTTAAGAGATGAAGGCTGTTTGATCTTTGTGTTAATGTTACATGTTATTAGTTTTATTGTGACTGTACTGTTGATTCAAATTATTTTACTACATGGTGTGTTTATCCTGATGGAGGCAAAAGCCTCTTTTTCAAAAGTGTAAACACTCGCAGAGACATAAAGGCCACTGATACACAGCACGAGCACGTAAACAGCAGCCAGTAAAATCAAGAACCAGTGGGACCTCAGCAGTAATCCCACTGACCAAGGGAACTATTTTCTCAGACCTTTAAAATAAGGTCTAAGGAAAATAAGGACTAACCAGTGGGAAAGTTTGTGGACACACACATATGACCACTTAGCAGGAGCAGGCAGTGAACAGCAATGTACACACTTTCCATTTTCTACTTCACAAAATATTAGTGATCTTTCTTTCTTCATCTCCAGTTGACAAGAACGGCGATGTATGTATTTCTATTTTACACGAGCCTGGCGAGGACAAATATGGCTACGAGAAACCAGAGGAGCGCTGGCTGCCTATCCACACTGTGGAAACCATCATGATTAGTGTTATCTCTATGCTGGCAGACCCAAACGGTGACTCGCCAGCCAATGTGGATGCTGCAGTAAGTCTGACTGTGTAAAGATCTTTTGCATGTGTCCTTTTATTCAATCCAAACATTTCTATAAAATTGAAAGTCCAGTCGTGACTGAATCATTCTGATTTTAACATTTTGTGTAAACGTCTCCCTGCAGAAAGAATGGCGGGAGGACAGACACGGCGCATTCAAAAGGAAAGTTGCCCGTTGTGTACGAAAAAGCCAAGAGACTGCGTTTGAGTGATGCTCAGCACGGATCTAGCTTCATGTTTTCAGGGTAAGGATTGTTCAGTCATCCCTGAACTTAATCTGGAGAGCACCACCACAGATTCTCCATTAAGACGATTCAGTTGGCTCAAAACAAAAACGCGATGGGTTTATATGAATATACTGGTAAACAAATTCACAACTGTAAAAGATTTAGGATAAATATTAGCAGCACTCCTGGTTTTGTCTGTTTACACTTGATGAAAGCATTAAAAAACCCAGATAAATAAATAAATGGCGTGCTGTGCCAAAGTCTTGAGGCACCAACAGTTTGCTTCCAATGAACCAGACAAATTTGAATCCAAATGATAAATTGGTGGTTCAACGTTTCTGTGTGTACAGAGGAGGTCAGGACAGACGTACGGCTCTGAATGTCTGCGCCGTGCTTGGATAAACTACTTCTGTGTTCATGCTTGCAGACTTTGCTCCACCATGCAGCACCACCAAAGTGTCTGACTGGCAACAGCTTAATGTTTTAGGATGGCAGTGACGTCTAAAACACAGACGATACAGTGTTAAGGGCTGGCTGTAGCTCAGGTGGCAGAGCAGGTCAGCCACTAATCAGAAGGTCGGTGGTTCGATCCTTCGGACAAGATACCCCATGTTTGCCTACTGGTGGTGGTCAGAGGGCCCGGTGGTGCCAGTGTCCGGCAGCCTCACCTCTGTCAGTGCGCCCCAGGGCAGCTGTGGCTACAACGTAGCTTGCCATTGCCCCAGTGTGTGAATGGGTGAATGACTGAATGTAGTGTAAAGTGCTTTGGGGTCCTTAGGGACTGAGTAAAGCGCTATACAAATGCAGGCCATTTACCATTAAGTGTATGTGGATAGAAAAACACACAGTCCAACTCATCTTGACAGAATGAAACGAAAGAAGAGCTTTGGATGTGTTTGTAGCAGCCTGGAGAACTGCTGCTGACGGCCGCTTAGACAAAGCTTCATATTTGTTGAAGAGATTTCAGGCTAAAGTGTTAAAGAGCAAAGGATGAGTTCATTAAAAGAGTCGAGTTGCCTGATGTATCCCATGTGTGTTTGCACATGGTCCAATAACTCACTACACCTGTTTGCCATTTTCCTCGCCGGATCTAAAGAAACGAAGGCGTGCTTTGAGACTGCTGCACAGTACTGAGCATGTTTTCCTCGCCTGTCGTCGACTCGTGGTCCTAACTTGTGTTTTTTCCGGCCTTTTGTTGTTTCCCGCAGGTCTCCAATTGAAAATCAACACGGCACTGTTTCCTGCACTCTTCCACCCTGTCGCCAGGCTCGTCCTCCTTTATTTTGGCAGGAACAGACTGGCTACTGTAGGCTGCAATAGAAACATAACAAGGACTACCAAGGCTGACGGAAAATCGCCAAGCAAGTGCCAACTGAAAAAAAGAAAACAAGAAAAAAACCCAGAAGATGATAAAAGATTTTTCAAGGCTATGAACTGCTTCAACATTCAGGAAGATATTGTAAAGACATGTATATAGCACAGACTAAACCGGATAATATATACGCTCCCTTTCCATCCATCCAGACATTTAGACCAAATGAAATAGCGCTGGTTCATTTCTGTTTGTCCATTTTCCTTCTCTCAGCCCGGCATGGATTAGTTCTCTTTAGATTGTTTTCATAGGAGCCGTTCACACGAATGCTTTTGGAGGAATGTCACCTGTGAAGAGCTCGTTCAGCCCAAGCAAGACGTGAATGATGTGACTGAGGAATACACAGCTGTTCTCTGGGCCCTTTATTGCTCAGCACTCAGCGTCACAGGCACCTGAATGATTTTCTTTCTATATTCAGTCTTACACCCCCTCTTTTTTTGTGCATGCTACATTTTGTTGGTCTTTTCTTTTCAAAAGTGCCTCCTAATAAAAAGCTCGGCCACTTCATCCTGCGTTGATTAAGTCTTAAAAATGTCAAAAACCAGGCAAATATAGAAACTGTACCAGCTGTAGTGTGACTTAGCCAGTATACAGGGACTGTATAATTAGGTAACAATTTGGTGTCGCAATAACCCCCCTAGTTTGGAGTGTACACATTCATTTTTGATACCCTGATAAAAACGCGTCGTCCTCCTCAGATATTTTATTTTTTAGCAGCGCCTCTCCATCATCTGTATCGTCCTCGGTAGGAATTGTTATGCATGCTTTGTTTTATGGTTTTTTGGTTTTCTGCTGAATGTTTCTGGGATTTTGTTTGTGGACGTTTGAGTGCTTGTGTATACAGCGTGTACGCCGGTTTTGTTTTGTCGCTCTTTCCTCTCAAAGATTCATCATTACTCTGCTCACTATTGCAGTTTTGCCTAATGTATAAAGACAAAATACTGATGTATATTTTTCATGTTATGAAACTTGTCACCTGTAGTGAGTTCTTCTAAAACATGACTTTTTTTCAATATTTATCTGCGTTCTTGAGGTTTGCTTGCTCCGACGTTCACCTATTTTCACAGCGGCCTGGAGTATTAAACAGTGTCCACTAACGATCGCAAACATTTGGACAGATGAGAACTAGATCTTCAGATATTTTTGTACAATATTTCTTAAATATTAGATTTGGGGGATTTGAGTTGTTTTGCAGCCAAAACTACAAAACGATTGGAGCAGTTAAACCGTACACAGATGGACCCAGTGCAACGAAGCGCAGGAGACGCTTGATCGTTTCGGCGTGCTGACGTTTGAGGCTCCACGACAATAGCGTGAGCTCCCAGTTCAGCGTACCCTGTGCTGTCCTCTTCACAGGTGAGAGCAGGTCTACTCTGAGTGACAGGTGGGGACGAGTCTGGTGACACTTTGGCGAATGTTATGCTTCCTGCATCATCATCATCATCATCATCATCCTCCGACCAGTTTGACAGTGGGTCAATAATGGCGAGCCATTTTCATGAGCAGTTCCACAAACGTGTTAAACAACAGCACGAGTGTTCAAATCTCAGTTTCCTTGTCAGATATGATGGTGCAGTGGGTTAGTGGGTCCGTCCTGGTGCAGCACAGACGGCCCACTAGCTCACTGATGCCTTGTTCCAGGTTTGGGAGTACAATCCTCAAGACGACACCCACTGTGGGATTGTCAGGAGTGTGTATTTCCATGTGGGGACTGTAGAAATGGCTGAGCCACATGAGCCTGCTTAAAGTTAAATTTTTGGTGTGATTTTCTCTGCCAACATGCTGCCTATTTTGTTCCAAATCTGATGCGTGCTGTAAGTGCTCCAGTATTTTTCTTCAGCTCTACGTTTTAGCGAAGTGTGTTTCAAACAGGACGTCTCTGAGCTGTGAAATTATCACACAATTTGAATTCTGTGATTTTCTCCCTGTCTGATACGTCTGCCAGCTACAGCTCGATGCTCGCTGTTATGTTGGCAATGCGACAGGTCAGGAAAGCTTCACTTGGAATCACCGGTGACCTGATCAGAGCTTGTTAGTCATAGATCACGATCAATGCGACCTTTGCCTGCGACTATAAAAACTCACCTGGCAATCAGGAGGAAATTTAAATCAAGAGTAACTGCATAAACATTAAGTTAAAGAAACTTGATTTCTTATTGAACCATTTGTAATTAAAAATAAGTTATATTTAGCATTTCAAAATACAACTCATGTTAGCTGAGCTGACAGCTGAGGGCTGTCAGACTAAAACCTGAGCGGAGACTGCATCACTGCTCAATAGATCAGGGTTAGCCAGCAAATTCTAGTTTGAAAAAAGAAAGAAAACTCATTTTATTCATAAAATATCTGCTTTAGTCAGCCCTGCAGATCTGTGCTAATCCTGCTGCTAGTTTGGTGATGTTTGAGATTAGATTAGAGATGAGATAAAACTTTATTAATCCCTCGGGTGGATTCCTCCTGGAAATTGGGTTTGAAATAGCACAGCACCGACAGAAGTTACAGAATAGCAGAAATATAACATACACACATATATATATATAAATACAGAGACATATAAATACAGAGTATACAAAGGGAGAAATAGAATGAATAAGAATACAAGGAAATTGCACATTTCAAGTATTGTGAGTCTGTTGCACCGTTGGATATTAACAAAAGTATTGCACAGTGAAAAGGCACCTCAGCTCAGTTGTTCCACCCCCCTCCTTTGTCCCCCTGTCTCCCCTCCAGAGAGGAGTTAAACAGTCTGATGGTGTGTGGGACAAAGGAGTTTTTAAGTCTGTTGGTTCTTGTCTTTGGGAGAAGCAACCTGTCACTGAACAGACTCCTCTGGTTGTTTATGGCCGTGTGCAGAGTTCGGCCTGTATCGGACTCACCATCAGGTCCAGTGTCCCTGCTGGCCCGTGTGTTGTCGACAGCACACAGGCCGACCTCTTTTTCTCCAAACATTTCTTGAATATTTTGGTGCTGTGCTTTGGGTCATTGTCAAGTTGTCGTAGGAACCCAGCAAACATGCTCCCTTGTCCACGTGAAGGCAGTGTTAGCAGCACCGTGGAGGGCAGACTGGCTCCAGTGCATTGCCCACAGAAGACCCACGCGGTTGTGCCCGTATGGTCTAACCCACAGGGGTGGCATTGAGGGTTTTCTGTGGGCAAACCCACTATGGCAAAACTCCTACGAGCCCCATGTGAGCTAGCCTACATGGGGTTTATGGTAGGGGGGTCCACAGATGTTCTAACTCAGTGTCCCAGTGAACACACTGGATCACTGTTGCTGTCCTATTAATATTATTTATTATTTGTGATTCCATAAATCAATTATTGTTGCTAATATATTTCTGAGTAATCTGAATTGAATTAAATACTGCTTTGGTTCCCCTCTAAGAACAAGTCTACTCATAATTGCAGTCATTTGAGTGCTAATGTATCAACACACCTTTGTTTTTGATAGTTCTAATGAAAAGAAGACAGTAGCTTTCATAAATTAAATATTAGTACAGCTTTGAATCATTCTGTTAGGTTTAGTGTTTGCAGCATATTACAAAACTTCCACGCGTGCGTCTCCCTGTCAGGTGGTAATGATCACTGCGGCTTCATTAGCTGGGAGTTGATTCCATCAAACTGTCATTAAAGTGTTAATTGAACCATACCGTGTACCATTGCAAAAGCATCTACATTAGTTGTGTTTCTGCAGTCCGTTATTCTGTTACCTTGTTACCGTCTTTCCCTATAAATGTGCTGGCGACGTAGTGTGAATGAAAAGCACTTAACGGAGTTAGCGCCGGTTTTACATGGATACTGGCCTGAGGAGGGCTAGTGACGGTCATGTGATCGAGTCTTTTCTGATAATCACTTGAACGCAGCACCACCGCCTGCTATGAGCCGCTTCATCAT
Organism: Neolamprologus brichardi; assembly: GCF_056152115.1. NCBI lineage: Eukaryota > Metazoa > Chordata > Actinopteri > Cichliformes > Cichlidae > Neolamprologus > Neolamprologus brichardi. The sequence continues at coordinate 976,943 of NC_142113.1, forward strand.
ATCGCGATAGACACCGCCAGGCCACGGCGCTACCGTTGAGCAACATGGCGGAAGGTATGTGACTGATTTTTGGGGCAGTTTGACACACGCCCTTTTATCCGCGTGCGCTTGTTTAACTATATCACCGACTCGACTAATGTCTTAGCGGTGAAGGAAACCGAGCATAGTCCGTGGGTGAAAATGCGAAGCGTCGCGACACTTATTGTCACGCTGTTCTTTCCACTGAGAAGCTCTGTCGTTAGCTCTCGCTTATGTTGCTAGCTGAACTGTATCGCTACGAGTTAGCTTAACCAGGCAAGAAATGCACGTTTCAAAGGAGCGTGCTGGTTTGCTAGGTCCCAGAAGCTGTGTATCATCTCCAGTAATGTGCAGGTGTTGCTGGTAGAGATTAGTAAGTAAGTGTTAGCTTCATGAGTCTAATCAGACTGTCCAGCGTTGCTTCATCTGACCATGGTCAGAGGTGTAACTGCTATGGTAAAGTTTTTCTTTTATTTATTAACACATCTTGTTATCAGTCGTAGTAAATGGAGAATAAATGCAGGACAGGAGACTTGACAGGACAGGTTACATGTCACTCCGTGTCAGGTGGTGTCATCTGGACCACCTGACAGGCAGGTGTTTGGCCTACACACAGGATGGTTTGCTCTGTGCTTGTCCTTAAGGGAGATCTCCTGAACCCAGGGAGCAAATACACCCGTCTGTGGTTAGTAGGAGAGAGGATATACGTGCTTATTTACTGCCCTATCTGTGGGTCGGTGATACAGTTTGAGAGCATTTTTTGTATGTACTAACATTTTAAGATTTTGGATCATTGCCACATCAGGTCTGTAAGTGATTCTGACCACAAGTCCTGACAAACAGATTTCAAGTTGCCTCAGACTTCTTTGTTTCAAAGCTTTAATAAATGATTGAAAACTGTGAGCCTGGAGAGGAAGACTTTCCTGATGCCTGCTAGACTGTTCTTATTTTGGGTCAGTGTTTTCTCACTTCTCAGTTGGTCCTCAGCAGCAGGGTTACGGTTGGCAGCATACCACCCTTCCTGTGCTGAGCTGGTCATGTGGTTTTCAGCAACTCCCCCTTTCTGTTCCTCATGACCAGTAGCCTCCCCTGCAACGGTTTACGAGGACAAAGTAACGAGCTACCTCAGCATGTTTTTCTTCACTAAAACTTTACTGACTTAAAGGAAGGAAATGGGCCTCTGTGGGTTAATATTGTAACATGATGATGTGCAGAAAGTGCGTTTGACTTCAAGAATAACCTCGAAGTTTGGCCAAACAAAATTACTGTCATTAGATTTTCCTTTAGCTGATTTATAAGACAGCATGGTCTCTGCCGTGTGAAGGGATTTTAAAATATCTGCAAATTGGCTTGTTTCTTAACACAAACACACACAGAAACCAGCGTTATGAAAGTAGTCAGTGCTCAAGCGATGTTTCTTAAGCTTTTAATACTACATGCAGTCAACACTGCTATAATAATTATCTTTAAACACTGGTGATGTTATCTGCAAAATGCCAACAAAGCTTGTAACCTTAACCCCAAATAATATCTCCTTTCTGTGTGTGCTTTGGACCACCCTGCTTGTTTGTAGGTGAAAGTTTGCTCGCATCATGGCGCTCAGTTCTAACCTGTGATTAAAGTTTTCTAGCTCACGTTCCCTCGCCCTGCCTCTTCCTTTTGCTTCATGTGCAACAGAGGAGGTGGCCAAGCTGCAGAAGCACCTGGCCCTGCTCAGGCAGGAGTATGTGAAGATGCAGCAGAAGCTGGCTGATACAGAGAGGCGCTGCGCCATGCTCGCCGCTCAGTCTTCTAGTCAGGGCTCTCCCACCCCTGCAGCCGCGGAGACCTTCATCAGCCGTCTGCTGGACATTGTGGCCGACCTCTATCAGCAGGAACAGTACAGGTGAGGGTCATTATAGGGACGCGGGTTCTGTGGGTCATCTTTTGAGTGCTGTCTGTTTAAAAATGGCTTTGAGGAAGACTAGAAAGTGTAAGTGCCAGACAATTCGTGGTTCCTCGTTAGTTTGTGTCTTATTAAAGTATTAATATGTTTAATATGGACGATCTCAGTGATGAATGTGTTGGTTTTGCAGTGATCTAAAGGTGAAAGTAGTGGGGGAGCAGATTCATGCCCATAAGTTTGTGCTGGCTGCTCGCAGCGATGTGTGGAGTCTCTCCAACCTGGCTTCAACCAACGAGCTGGACCTGTCTGGTGAGCAGCTTTTAAAGGGCAGTTTAAAGTCATTATTCCCATCTCAGCTCAGTCAGTGTGTTGATGGGTGATAGCAGAATATTTATTTTGGAGGGAACACTTTCAAAGTCCACTGTGGGGGTGGGAGGTGGGGCGGTTCGTCCCTGCTTTGTGACGAGGGGATGTTTTTTGTTCTAATTTGTCTTAAAACTTTATTGGTTCTCAGATTGCAAACCTGAGGTTGCCATGGCAATGTTACGGTGGACATATACCGACGAGTTGGAGCTGAGCGAGGATGATGCCTTTCTTATCGACTTGATGAAACTGGCCAACCGCTTCCAGCTTCAGCTGCTCAGAGAGAGGCAAGCAGAAGAACTACATGCTGAGTTTTTTGACTGCATTGTTGATGGTGTCAGTTTTGCAAAGTGTATTACGATGCCACATATGTGACACGCACACATACATGTGCTTCTTGGCTGGGCCAGGTGTGAAAAAGGCGTGATGTCCTCGGTGAATGTCAGGAACTGCATTCGCTTCTACCAAACAGCCGAGGAGCTGAATGCCAGCACCTTAATGAACTACTGTGGGGAGATCATAGCCAGTCACTGGGTGAGTAACTTGAGCCGCGTTTGTGCAGCGATGAGTGTGTTTCTGTTTGTGCATGTCCAGCGATGAGTGTGTCTCTGGATTGCACAAGCTCTTAAGATCTGAGAAGTCAAAGGGGAACTGCCCGTTTTGCTTATTTTCCAACAATTCAAATCCAGCTTTCACTGTGTTTCCCGTGGATTTGTTTGAATAGCAGGCTGTTGACTGTCAGCTTCCACCGCCCCCCTTACTGTTGTATAGACTCGAGCTTTGATCTCAGTCTTTGACAAAAGCCAGCCTTTCTTCGTCTGTGATCTTTGAGGTCTTAGACGTTCTCCATCATGAGCTCGGTCTTTTGTGTGACGCTGTTTGTGCCTTTCATTAGGATGATCTGAGGAAAGAAGATTTCAGCACCATGAGTGCCCAGCTTCTGTACAAGATGATCAAATCTAAAACAGAGTATCCTCTCCATAAAGCCATCAAAGTAGAGAGAGAGGACGTGGTGTTTCTGTATCTCATTGAGATGGACGCGCAGGTCAGTTCTCCACACAAACTTCCCATCAAATGCTTATTTAGTGACTTCGACACGGTGTAACCAGAATTGTACAAAACTACAACGTTTGGTGTTGTTACTGGTTTTTATTATTATTGATTGTTTTCAGTTACCTGGCAAGCTAAATGAACTTGACAACAATGGCGACCTAGCATTAGACCTAGCCCTCTCCCGGAAATTGGAAAGCATTGCAACCACTCTTGTGAACAACAAAGCTGATGTGGACATGGTGGACCAGAGCGGCTGGAGTCTGCTGCATAAAGCCATTCAAAGAGGTGAAGTTACTTTGTATCGCCCGCTTGTTTCCTGCAAAATGTATCAACTTTGTTACTGTGTGAAAAATGTATCAACTTTGTTACTGTGTGGAAAATGTATCAACTTTGTTACTGTGTGGAAAATGTATTTTGAGCTCCATGAACCTGAAAATTTTCCGTCTTCCTTCAGGTGATGAGTTTGCCTCCATCTTCCTGATTCGCCATTCAGCTCAGGTTAATGCAGCCACGGTGGGGGCTGTGGAAACGCCGCTTCACCTGGTCTGTTCTTTCAGCCCCAAGAAACACTCTGCCGAAGTGATGAGCGGGATGGCGCGAATAACTGAGGCTCTTCTCAAGGCTGGAGCCAACCCCAACATGCAGAACAGCAAGGGAAGGTAGGTCACATGATACTTGGTTTATGACCTTTATTGGACTGTAAAGGTAGTTAATTATGCTGTGAAGTATAATCATCATTCATTTTAGTCTTTTATTGTTTTTAGAACTCCTTTGCATGAAGCTGTGTCATCAGGGAACGAGCCGGTGTTCAACCAGCTGCTGCAGTGCAAACAGTGAGTTAAGTTCTGCCTTCAAACTGAATGTTTCTGACGTGTCACACTCGGCAGCGATTCCCACAGAGTATAAAATCAATTTGTTCCAGTAGCTGCGACACGCACGTTAAAGAAAAGATAACCCTGTATATACTTTGTGAAATTAAACAGCAGTAATCAGCTGCCTTTTCATTTACACTCCGCTGTCTTAACCCTTTAAAGCCGGTCAGAGCAGCACGCTCCGTTTTGCGTAACTATTTTTAAATCCCGGTAGCTCTGCAACCACGTGAGCTAGTGCAATAATTTCTTTTGCATATGAAACCGGAGGAGTTGTACTTGCATCTTATGCCATCAGCTTGTCCTCGGTCACAGTTTCCTTCCACATATAGTTTTGCAAAAACTGCATAAAAAGCACTTGCAGCAACAAAAACATAATATTCCAGAAACACGCTTTGCTGATCCGATCAGCTGTTTGTAACACTTCCTACATTGGATTAGACGTCAGCGCGAACTTTGGCATGTCCGCCTGAAACCTGAAGTGATGTCATTTTTGCGGAAAATGTTGTTTTTACCTTTGGGGCCTTATAAGCCTTTACTGGTGTTTTTAAGTATGTTTGACCTCGTGCTTTTCTGAAATGTTTTTTTTTTTTTTTTGCAAATTTGCATTATAATATTTATTTTCGTTTTTCCTGCAGTATATAAAAAATTAGTGTATCTCAAAAATAAAACTATGAAGACACTCAAAATAAATTTCCTGTGGTGGGAAACTAGTTTGTGCAACTGTTTTGTATTTACAGTTTTGAGGGATAAGCCTCTTAAATTTCTCTAACTAGAAATATATGTTAAAAAAACAAAAAACATTTTCAATTTATTTGTAGTTTATTGCACTTTTTTGCAATTTATGTAATTACTATGCACTTAATGCAGACATATTATTAAAATCTGGGCTATAATGGTTGTATTGATGTATATCAACTTGAAATGCTCCCAAAAATGGCTCCACAGCATGTAAAAATATAATATAAGCTCTGGCGGACTTGGTTCTATGGTAGGTCTTAAAGGGTTAAGCTGCACTAAGTCTTTGCCTCTGTAGTCCTTGCTGTGCAGCCTTGCTGAGCGTGGCATTGCGGCGCATTAACCAGTTCTACTCCTGCTGCAGGTTCTGGACAGAGTTGCCTTCAAGCTCACAGCACAGAGACTCGCTAGCTCGAGCCAGTTGTATTGGGGTTTGTTCTCTCCTGAGCAGTAGTTACACAGCACTGATGATGACTCTGGGAAATGGGAGATTAGAAGCTGGCAGGTTAGGATTAGAGCCCAAAGTAAAGCTAATATCAACCAACATTAGCTTCTTATTTATAGATGTATCTGCATTTAAAACAGCCAGTAAAGTGAGACCAGAGAAACACCCTTCAACTGTGTTATGAGCGTTGTTTCACAGTTTGTTCAGCAGAGGGCGCTCTGACCTGTCTTTGTGTTGGTACTGGTCTCAAAGACCCTGTATCAGCTGGGCTCCAGTTAGAATCAACTGGAACTTTAAAAAAACAAAGCAAGTCTCCTGCTAAAGTTACTGAGTCACATATGAAACTAAAAACTGGAATGTGCATCTGTTCACCTCAGTAAAGTCTGTGTGAAATGCAGTACACAAGGTCCCGCTGCCATAACTTGGTTATATACCAAAGTATTAATATATATATTTTTTGTATGCCATACTACCAAATGAAAAATGTTAGGTTTATACTTCATCAATCCTAATTTCCATTTCTCTTTGAACACTGCAATTTTAAGCTTGTGTAACCTGCTGCTGTGTGTGTAACCTGGCCTTCTGTCTCCATTTTGTCAGGCTTGACCTGGAGCTCAAAGATCACGAGGGCAGCACAGCGCTGTGGCTGGCACTGCAGTATATCACCGTGTCTTCGGATCCCTCTGTCAACCCGTTTGAAGATAATGCGCCGGTCGTAAACGGCACCTCGTTTGACGAGAATAGCTTTGCGGCCCAGCTCATCCAGAGAGGAAGCAACCCCGATGCACCTGACACTACCACAGGTTATTAAGCTGCTCAGTAACCTTTCTGCACATTACTGTCCAACTCCAGTGCTGCTTGTGCCTTAAACATTCTCCTTTACGTCGTTTATTGGTCACAGAGTATTGCCTCATGCAGAGAGCAGCGCTTGCAAACAATGAGGCGGCTGCTCTTTTCCTCACAACTCATGGGGCAAAGGTCAACCACATTAACAAATGGGTACGTATGAGCTGACAGTTTGCTGCAGACTTGTTCTTTTTTCTTCTGACCTTTTTCTCACGTCTATGAAGCCAATCGCTGCTCCAGAGACCCGTCGGCTCAGCGTTGTATCAAACAGAGCCACGCAGTGACTGAGAGGTCGTTGCAGGTTGTTTTAGTGATCGTTGGAGAAAAGTAAAAACACAGATTTCATGAAATAACGAATGCACTGTAACATCATAAATCACAAACTCTCTGAATGTCTCAATTTGACCTTAAATCAATGAAACTAACATAAAATCAATAATATTGATAATTGGTCATAAATACATGCTCGGTCCTTTTACTGTCTCAGGGTGAAAGCTCACTTCATACAGCATGTCGCTGTGGCCTAGCAAGCCTGACAGCTGAGCTTCTCCAGCAAGGGGCCAATCCTAACCTGCAAACCCAGAAGCCTCTACCCGATGACCCCCTCGGTGTGGCCATGCAGACCCCCCTCCACATGGCCATCGCTCACAACCACCCAGATGTGGTCTCCGTCATCCTGGAGCAGAAAGGTCCATGTATGATTTGGGACGTTGTTACATCCTGTAACTAACCTGCAAAGCAAGCATGTTTACATTTGTGTGTAACGATCATTCTGACATTGATACTTGCAGCCAACGCACTACATGCCACCAACAACTTCCAGATCATCCCAGACTTCAGCCTCAAAGACTCCATGGACCAGACAGTTCTGGGCTTGGCCCTCTGGACAGGTACACAGCAACAAAGTCACTTCTGCGTCATCAAATTGATCTGTGAAATCAATAATAGTGATTGTATTTGTCGATCTGTCTGTGTCAGGCATGCACACCATAGCGGCTCAGCTGCTGGGATCAGGAGCATCTATCAATGACACTATGTCCAGTGGACAAACTCTGCTGCACATGGCCATCCAAAGGCAGGACAGCAAGAGCGCACTCTTCCTTCTTGAACACCAGGCAGACATTAATGTTAGGTAACGATACAGAGATGTGTGTAATTTTAATGTATTTCAGCAGATTACAAAATACTTTTCATTCAGTGTTCGTTTGTTTTACTCCAACTGTTTTCTCTTTGGGAACTACCAGGACCCAGGAGGGACAAACAGCACTGCAGCTGGCCATCAGTAACCAGCTGCCTTTGGTGGTGGACGCCATTTGCACAAGAGGAGCTGACATGTCGGTGGTTGATGACAAAGGTGACCCTCCACTGTGGCTGGCTCTTGAGAACGGACTTGAAGATATCGCGTCCACACTGGTAAGAATGCACAGCAAACGGTTTAACGATGTTTGTTGGTGTTTTAGTCCCTCACTGTTACGCTGACACTAACAGTTTGTTGTCAGGCTGGGTCTGTGCTTTGGATGTGGCAATATTCTGTATTTCTCAGCATCTATGGCATGTTGAGCAAGTGTATATAAGGCAAGGACAGGAATGCTCCCAATTGAAATAAAGGTCAGCAGTGATATAAACCAGTTTGAAATAAAACTCCAAAAAGAAATTTTTAATAAGTATAAGAATGAAGAAAATGCAATTAACCCAAGACAGCAGTCAAAGTTATGTTTATTTTAGTAAATCTAAATATAGTTTCAGTTGAATATGAGAAAATATTTTTTGTGACGTTATGTTCAAAGTTGAAACCATTTGAAGTTTTTGTTGTTCAAATTTAGATGATGAGGAAATGATTAACATGTAAACGTAGGGGGGTGGGGCTAAATAAGTATATACTTCTGCCTACTCCTTGATATTGTGAAGTGTTGGTGAATGTATATGTTTGAAATAAAAATGAACTGAAGTAGTTTAGTGCATTTCCACAGTTTTCACCGATAGGAATCCATCATGTGAAAGAAATCATTCTTAATATAATAATGGATGTGAGTGTCCAAACAAAGTTGCTGTGACCCGTTTGTATCCAGCAGTAAAAGAAGCTGCAGGAGTATCCACACAACAATTAGGGCTGCCACAAACTATTATTTTGATAGTCGACTAGTCACTGATTATTTTTGCAATTAGTCGACTAATCAGTACAGCTTATTGCACCAGCAGCATCTGCTCTTATATAACTATCATTAGCTTACAGCTTTAAGTGTTTAAGGTATGTGCTAACTAAAAATAAAGACAAGATGATAGTTTATTAAATTTTAATGAAATTTGCAGATTGTTTCGGTGAAGTTTAATAAACTCCTTGCTATCTAAAATATAACAGGACACCGGAGTAAATTCTCCAGCATCTCACACTTCTGATAATCAGCTGTCTGCTTGACGTTTATTCAGCTGTGTAAAAACTATAACTTTAATCTCAGCTAAACCGATTTACTCAGGAACAAATAAAAAACTAAAAAAAAGTCAAACAATAACATTTTAAGTTATCTAAGTGACTTATATATCATGTTTAACCTGAGTAGCGAAAGACGGCGGTGGGTTTGAAAACGATTAGCGGGAGTCCGGTGTTCTCACGGCTCTAGTTAGCCTAGCCCCCGGCTAGCTATCGAGCTAGTGGGTAACAGACGTCTCCGAAAACGTCGGAGCGCTTTTGAAAATATGTGGTGTCTTGATAAACTGAGCAGATATTTGAGGTTTACACAGCTACATTTTCGCCTGAAAATATGTTAAACGTTTATTTTGTGACCCAGAAAGAATAATAAGAGTAATATTAAAACTAACTAGCTGCCGCCATTGTTGGAAACTGAGCTGGGCTGCGCTATGAATTCTGGGACACAGCTTCTTCTTCTTCGGGGTTTAACGGCAGCTGGCATCCTTGTACATGCAGTGCTGCCATCTTCTGTTTCAGTCCGTTATTACACTCTTAAATCCTACTACTTATTCCTGCGTCTTTTGGGATCTTACAAAGCTTCAAACGACGCGTCGACTATTAAATCAGTCGTCGACGATTTTGATAGTCGACGTAATCGTGACTAGTCGACTAATCGTGGCAGCCCTAGCAACAGTAAAATAAACCTCTGTCAGGTAGGATGTGGGGTGAGTCTAGACTCCTGTCTGTTCTGTGTAGGTCCGCCACGGCTGTGATGCAACTTGTTGGAGCTCTGGGCCGTCAGGCTGCCAGCAGACCCTGCTGCACAGAGCTGTTGATGAGAACAACGAGGTCTCGGCCTGCTTCCTTATCCGCAGGTCAGCTACGTCTCTGTTGTACATATTTACCAAAGCTATAAATCGTTTGCTTGTTTAAATGCAGCAAGTGTCTGATTGTCGCTTATATCTGATTGGCTTCAATTTAAAGCCAATCTTTACCAAAACATTACTGAGATGTTTTAGAAAGTTAAACAGGCGATCTGTGTGTGTGTGTGTGTAGTGGTTGTGACGTGAACAGCCCCAGGCGGCCTGGCCCTAATGGGGAGGGAGATGAAGAAGCCCGAGATGGACAAACTCCCCTCCACCTGGCAAGCAACTGGGGACTGGAGGATGTGGTGCAGTGCCTTCTTGAGTTTGGAGCCAATGTTAATGCACAGGTTGGACCTGCATGACATCTTTACCCTGGTTTAAACTGCACCACTAATCTTTGTTGGGGGGGTTTATGACGCGATCCAGATTTTTAGAAAATGTAATTGAAACACGACACAAGCAGCCAAAAAAACTGAACTGGAACTGCTGGCAGAGGATAACAAAGGCAGAACAATTCAAAGAGATGCTCAAAGTTTGCTGGCATGTTTTTGAGGGGGAACCTTAAACCTGTACCTGTGCAGTTACTGATGCATGAGATTATCTGTGGACAAAGAGAAAACTCATCAAGCCTTGGTGTGTGTAACTGTGTGCTGTCTGTTAATGCTGTGTGTGTTTTTCTGTCAGGATTCAGAGGGCAGAACTCCCATCCATGCTGCTATTAGCAACCAGCACAATGTCATTATACAGCTCCTCATTTCCCATCCAGACATTCGTCTCAACATTCGCGACCGTCAGGGAATGACCCCCTTTGCCTGCGCCATGACGCACAAGAACAATAAAGCGGCAGAGGCTATTCTCAAGAGGGAGCCAGGTGCTGCCGAACAGGTAGGCGCCAGTTTGTTGCTGTAGCGTTAATGAGTGTTGCAGTAATGACCTCAAACGTGTGCTTGTGTCCAGGTGGACAACAAAGGGCGCAACTTTCTCCACGTGGCTGTGCAGAATTCAGACATTGAAAGTGTCCTGTTCCTAATCAGCGTCCAAGCTAACGTCAACTCCAGAGTTCAGGACGCGGCCAAGCTCACCCCGCTGCACCTGGCTGTGCAGGCTGGATCTGAGATCATCGTCCGCAACCTGGTAAGAAACCAAGATTTTCTTCTGTAGGAGTTCATGCCAGTTTGAGTTGTAATGAGAAAAACACTGCGATGGATACGCTTTTTATTTTCGGGGTTTCTCCTTCCAGCTACTTGCTGGTGCTAAAGTGAACGAGCTGACTAAACACAGACAGACAGCGCTACATTTGGCTGCTCAGCAGGACCTGGCCACCATCTGCTCCGTGCTGCTGGAGAACGGAGTAGATTTCGCCGCCGAGGACGAGAATGGCAATAATGGTACTTTACAGTATTTGTCTTGTTTTCACTGAAGTGACTCTGAGATGGGCAAAGATTACATCACGACTCGACTTCTTTCTGATAAGATCAGAGCTGTCATTATAAATGCAGATATATCTGTACGTGATAAGTCCTGTTTCTGAGGTGTTGCATCGTGTTGGTAGATTTGTATTACAGTCTGCTGCAAACTGGAGTTTCCTGCTCTGTTCTCCTTTAAAACTAGACTGACTGTGGGATCTGGTGTCAGACGTTACTATTCAGGGCTCGCAAAATTTCAAAATCCCTGGTAGCCCTTCGGGCAGGGACTCTTCAGTTTTTGGTAGCCCAAAATAAATTTAAGTAGCCCGAACAAAAAAGAGAGCAATTTTTTTTGATTGATGTTAATCAAAAAATTGTTGAAACACAAATTACAACATTGTATAAAAATTACAGTCATCAACTCAAATACTTGGTTCTAATTAAACAGAAATTTCTATGAACTTGTAAGAACTGTGAACATGAATCAGTCTGTCAGATCCTCAATCTGAAATCTCCACTGAAGTCACGAGTTTTTGAAGTTTGCAAAGACTGCTACATTGTGGCAGTGGTAGTTCACTCTTTGCAACATAGTAGCTGTTCTAAACAGATTTTTCAGGTTTATTTTTAGTTTGTTATTTGCAATTGGTGTTTGTTCTGGGAAAGATATTGCAGACTGAGCAATAATGCATTTCTTGCATTTCTCATGGGTTCTAATGGGGGCCTTTCTTAAAATGACTGGTCCCAGTAACAAAGGCGCTTGTCGACTCAGAAACAGAACATTATGTTATTTACACGGCTGCACATAAGTGGTCCGCATGTGCGCATTTGCTGTCAAAATGAAAGACGCGCACCAGATAAGAAGTTGCAGCGCGCGTTTGCGTCCATATAAAAGGCTGTTTTTGTCCTAGAGTGGGATTTTCACGGCACATTCTGCACCACATCTCTGTGCGTTCATCATTTGTTTGAAGCCAGCTCACCTCCTGCAAACACTTTTCTGAGAATACGTGCTTCTTTTGTGGTTCGGACTCCTGACATTTCTTTGGAGGTGGAGGAACACCAAAGTAATTGCTTAAAGGAGCTTCTTCGACATCTTTAAGAGTTCTAAACAAATGTCTGTCCTCCTCCAGAAAATCTTATGTATGCAAACACACGTTGCAACTTCTTATCTTGTGCGCGTTTTTTTTTATTTTGACAGCGAATGCGCACCTGCGGACCACTTATGTGCAGCCCTGGTTATTTAGCTCGTCATATTGCAGCCACAGAAATTCTTTTGTCCATGAAACCATAAAGCTGCACTTTCTTTTTGCCTTATAGTCTGATTTGTCATAACTTTTCCGTTTTGTGGTAAGCTTTTCTTTGGCTGTCACTTCTTCACCCTGACCTGTCTTATTTGGCTCAGCAGAACTAAAATATATATCCTGCTGCTTTTACACACGCACTCACATAACGCTCAGCGATTCTCTGCACGATCAACCTCTCACATGTTTAAGCTGCAGGAGATTTCACTTGTCATGTTTGCATAGTAAGCTAACGATTGATAAGATGATGTCAGAGGAATTGGTGCGCAAATTATCATCACTCACCAATCAGTGCTGTCGCTCTCTATACACAGTTCGCGCGATTGCAAAGTGAAAGCAAAATACAAGCGCAAATTCAAACGCGATTTCAATATGTCACATATTGACAGTGGCCGATGCCAATGACATAATTACCCAGCTACATTTCCGAAAGAATGCAAAAGCATTGACATATATTGTTCCTTCCTACGATAGGCCGACGGGCAGGGCAGAGATAGATTTTGGTAGCCCGACTGGAAAAGTCGCTAGCCCCGGGACGTCGGGCTAGCGATTTTGCGAGCCCTGCTATTCCACCACTGCGACCTGTTTGTGAATAACTGCGTTCTTTTCTCTGTCTCGTCAGCTCTGCATCTGGCTGTGATGCAGGGTCGCCTTAACAATGTCAGAGTCCTTCTCACAGAGTCCAACATCGATGCTGAGGCTTTCAATCTCAGGTGACTTATGCAGATACACATGAACGAACTGTATTAAAACTAATGTGAGAAGAAATCTTCTGACTTTTCGTCTCATTGTGTGTTTAGGGGTCAGTCACCAATGCATGTGCTGGGCCACTATGGCAAAGAAAACGCTGCTGCCATTTTTGAGTTGTTCCTGGAGTGCATGCCTGAATATCCTCTGGACAAACCTGACAATGAAGGGAACACAGGTACCACGCTCGCTTCTGTAGCTGAAGTTATAAAACTAAAATGTGGAAATCGCCGGTGCTTTTCTGAAAGGATGACAGCGACATGTATGTTGTTGCAGTTCTGCTGCTGGCCTACATGAAAGGAAACGCAAACCTGTGCCGTGCTATCGTGAGGGCCGGCGCTCGCCTGGGAGTCACTAATAATCAGGGCATCAATATTTTCAACTACCAGGTTGCAACCAAGCAGTTGCTCTTCCGCCTTCTAGGTAGCTTTTTCATACCTAATTACCCATCAGTATTATTTCAGTATTATAAACCAACAGCCTCGCAGGGAACTGCGTGTTGTGGTGATCTTTGGGATAATTTCCGCCTCCCTTTCCTCAGATATGCTTTCCAAAGAGCCCCCATGGTGTGATGGCTCCAACTGCTATGAATGCGGTGCCAAGTTTGGAGTTACAACACGGAAACATCACTGGTTAGTGCTGCAGCTTTTCTGTGTAGGCATGCAGTCGATGCAGTATTGGTCTAACTGTACGATTATTCTCCTCTTTCCTTCTTGCCTCCAGCCGCCACTGTGGGCGTCTGCTGTGCCACAAGTGCTCTATAAAAGAGATCCCCATCATCAAGTTTGACTTGAACAAGCCGGTGAGAGTGTGCGACATCTGCTTTGATGTGCTGACTCTGGGCGGCGTGTCGTAATGCCCCGGCCTGGATGTCTTTCAACCGCTGGCTCCAACCGCGCCAGGTCCAACTTGGCACAATTATTCAGGCACACTGGGAGCAGGACATGCTAACGAGAGAATCCCAGACAGTTGTGGACCATCATCTTTATACTATTCCAGTTTATGAAAAACTATTAATCTTTTAGAGGGATGTTGCAAGTAGGAAGTGAAACATTGTTGTTTTGTTTCTGTTTCAAAGTATGTTGACGTGAATATCAGTGGCTCTTCAGCTTGGTGATGGCTGGACTGTTCAGTGATGTTTGCGCTGACGAGCTCTTTAATATCACAAACAGGTTGTACGCGGCATTTCAGTCCACCTTTAGAAGGGGTCTTCCCTTAAACATGCCGACCTGTCCAAACACAACAAAAATATCAATGCTACGAAATGAAACTCTACATTCATGATAGTTGAGGCTGCTGCCAACTGAGAACAAACGGTTAAATGCCCTTTGTTCTAAAGATCGCTGCGTTCTCTGTAATCTTTGAACATTTATTCACTATTTTGTGTTAACTGAGTAAAACGGGACGAGGAGCGGTCGAGGGGAAAGCACCTCAGCTTGACTCGGTCCAAAGTGAATCAAACCTTTTCTGTTAAACTTACTTTACTGCAGACGTGATGGTGCAACTGGAAAAATACGGTGGTGTTTTGTCCCCAGTTGAGCTTTATGAGGAGACCTCGGCCAAGTTGAATGGAGATGTGACAGGAGAAAGCCCATTAATCACGAGAGCATTAGAAACCTCTCCAAAACATGAAGTACCCCCCCCTTTTCAGTTACAGAAATGCCTAGTATGCCTATGCATGTCATTTAATTTGCAGCCTTTAAGTCCTGGTTATAATTTTAAAATCAGCCACCGGATGATTACATTCCACGTCGGGCCTACCGTGAGGTCCTCATCTTAATCCCACGACGTTGCCTCGTGTCAAGTTGTCGTCTTGACCCCATCACATGTAACGCTTCTTGATTTCTAAACCTAACAGGTGCACTTTATCAAGTTCACGTGACATTTCTGATCATGGGGGAGAATGTGGAGTAAGAGGGATGGCCACGTAGTGGGGCCTCTTCAAGTATTGTTAAATTGTACAGATAAATGTGTGATATTTTTGACCACTACAACTGTTTTGTACTTAAATGCAGTTTGTGCTTGTCATTGTGACAAACCTAAATCTTGCCTCTGTTAATCTTTTATGCACATTGTTTAATCTTTTATGCACATTGTATTGTATCTGTATGCTCAGATATCTAGCTCGTCTCTTCCTGGTGTATTCTTTTAGGGAAAAGGAGGACAACTTTACATAAAGGTCATCAAAAAATGCTTTGAGGTTTCATGATTTCGTCTCTTTGTCAAAAAGTTCAGATACTAGCCAAAGTTTTGAGTTCAGTGCTGCTAAGCAGCAGCTATGAGTGGGTCGATTCTCGGGGCTGACCGGTCTAGTGCGCTCCCACAGAGCATGACTCGGCATGTGCAGGGCAGCCGTCGTATTTCTGCAGGTTGGGGTCTTCCTCTGCCGCGATCGGGTCTTCAACACAGACGCAACGAACGCCACTGGAGCCGGGAGAGAAGAGCTTCCGTGGCACGCCTGCCCAGTGTCTCGCCACGCCACCGCTGCAGGGAATAAAGAAAAACTCACCCCTGTGTCTCCTTATGTGCACTCCTCTCGCCCACTAGTGTCAGAAATGCTGTATTACACATCAGTAGGATAATACAACATTGACTTAATACAACATACCTCTTAGTGGAGCACCAGAATCTTCCTCCACTGGCAGCGGTCCATTCTGAGTTACAAGACGGGAAGCGAATCCTCTCAGCCTCAGACTGAGCCTGGAGTTTCTTACCCTCTGCTAGTGATGCTTGTACTCTCAACAGGGCCTCTGTGGGCTCTCCAGCCTCGTTATAGAACCGACCGATTAACACACCTGTATTTAAATGTTGGATACCAAAACATTAAATGAAAACTTTAAGGTAAAAGTGTCTTCATTAAGTGTACGGTCATATCCTAGCTGCAATTTGCTCCATGAGTAAAGTAACAATATTCAAGTCAATTAAAGGAAGTGTTGTTGACATTTTAAAGTAACCTTCTGCACGAGGTCATTATAGTAGCAACTAGATGTGAAAACTAACATTGTATACTTTGCTTCTGTTATATGCACATCATATAAACACAACCAGGCACACTTGCAGTAGTAACAAGAACATTATTTACTATGAAGGCCACCTGGAGCTGGTCCACTACAATATGATGGGCATCACATACCCACATGTTGGTAGTCCCTCTGGTAGAAGGCCAGCCAGTCGTACAGTGCAACCACCTCTAGGGGGGACAGACTCGATACGTCATCTGTCAGCCCACTCTCTGTGAAGTCTCCGGTGATGAAGGCCAGGGAGGCGTCTTTGCCTGAAAGTACAAACACACGTAGAGACAAAGGCGGAATATAGAGGACTGTTAGAACCACACGTGGAATCCAGAGTCGTTAAAGCTGGGATCACCTGCCATAAAGTGATAAGCGCCACCAGGTCCATAGTGCTTTTCTCCCTTGTGTACATCAAAAACATGGCCCAGTATGGCCAGGTATAGCCCCATGCTGCCCTGCTCCCCACCGTGCAGCGCTAACTCACTCCTGCTCAGGAGTCTGACCGGTGACCCCTGTGATGACTCAGAGCCAAACATAGCTGACCAATCAGGAGGGATGAACAGCACTGCCAGCGACACGGATAAAAGCGCGACCACCACATAGCTGAGCATGCTGCTTTATTAAAGCTCCTTTTCTTTAAGCTTTACATTCAGCTCAGCACACAGCACAGGTGCTTCCGTGAACGGACACACCAGCCCACAGCGCGTGCGCGAACTACGAACGCAGAGGACGTTGCGGGCGTACAGAACGTCAATGCGGTAGTAGAGTAGAGCTCTGCTGTAGGTGAACGCTGGAGCGGTCTGTGTACAGACCGGTCCAACCGCTTCAGAACTCACGCCCAGTGGGCCGCAGGGGTTTTCAGGGGAGCCTTAGGTCGGCGAAACAAACATGGGCAACGCGGAGAGCGGCTGCGGCGGAGGCAGCGGCGACGAGGAAGACATAGAAACGGAGAGTCCCGGCTTCGCGGAAGACGGTCCGGCCTCTGCGACCGCTGGCGGCGGTGTTGGAGGCGGCGGCGGCTCTGGTAGTGGCAGGAGCGGAAGGGGATCGAATAACCTACCCGTGCCCACTGGTGGACCACCCAACCCCGGCGTCCTCTTGGAGCAAGTGAAACTGAGAGAAGCGGCGGCTCGTATTAGCGACTCTGGAGTCGCCATTCACGAGTCCGTCCTCGCCGGGAATGAGGGTGTCCTGATGCGGTGGCTGGAGGACCGGTTAAACCGAGGAGAAGAGTCCGTTAATGTTGAGCAATTTTGTGAGATGTTAGAGAGCAGAGATGCCCCGAGGGACGAGTGCGAAGAGGTATAAACTTGCTGTGGCCTTCCTCACGTTTCCAACGTCACATGTTATGATTGGACCGTCGCGTCTTCTGTTTTTGGCCCAGGTTCAGGTTGAGTTTGATAACTTGTCGCCACGCCCATTCAGCGTTTGTAATCAATACGTAAATACGTAATTAAGTCTTTGGGCTGTCACGTGCTTTTATCACTGTCGGTCAATAAATCTAAATAGCGCTGTAGTGATGAAGAGGGGGCTCTGGTATCAGGCTTTACCTGTGACAGGTGAGTTTGGCCAGTCACAGTCCTGTCGGGCGGTACCAGGTCGAGTAAAGCGCTAACGGGACGATCTATCCCAGGCACGATGCGTGAAGCAGCTCGGGAGGCTCCGATTCTGTCAAACCACAACTCGGCTATGATGATTTTAGACTGTGGCTCATGTGCAGTTGAACTTGGAGAGAAGGGGGAGTTTTCTAGCAGCCCCCCCTTTGTTTTTGCCGTTTGTAGATTTCTAGAAGTTGCAGTGGATCGAGTAAACGAGCTGACATAATGTCACCTGTTCTTGTGGGGTTGTCACTAGGTTTTCCGCTTTGGTCACTTGTAGCAGACCACATTGTGTTGTTGTCTCTTGACTGGCTGTTTTTTAACCAGTGGTTGCAGATGACTGGTTGAACTAATGCATGTCAGTCTGAGCTCTTTGTCTGAGTAAATACTGACTATCAAAGCTGTGCTTTTAGGGAGTGGGACGATGTTTCTTTCAGGAATCAAGCCACAGACTCCAGAAGTATAGCTACGTAACATCTTTTATACCATAAAACGTAGACCTGAGTGCTCTTTATGTTCACACCAGTTTGTGTTTTAAGACTAATGTTCTTATAGTTTTTTGCAACACTGTGAAAGTGAGGAAGTAAATGTTGGTGTAAAATCCAGAGTCTTTGTCCTTCTCCACTGTCTCAGGCCTTTGGTCAGTTTGATGCGGAGGGGGATGGAGTGGTGGACATAGAGAGCATGCTGATCGCTCTGAAGAACTCCAATGGAGCTAATCTACAGGGAGAGCTGAGTAATGTGATAAGACAGCTTCAGGCCTGCTCGCTTACCCCAGGTACGATTTGTTTACCCGGATAAACAAACTCGACCTTATTTGAATCGGTGCAGCCAGCGTGTGGCCAAAAAGTTAACCCGTTCGTTTTTCTTGTGTTTTCCTTTCCACAGGTTTTGTGGACATATTCTCCAAGACCAAAGACCGATTAGGAGCACACGCCTCTAAAATTCTAAAGTTCTTACACAGGAATCGTATTCCCAGCAGTGCCATCCCTTTCCCAATTTTAGAGGGCTACAACAGTATCTGCACCATGAGGTCCAGCGTGGTGCAGGACTTCTTGGAGTTCCTCTTGCAGAAGGAGAAAGGTGAGCATGAGAGTTGGCGAGTGCTTAAGGAATGTTTAGTCATTTAAGGTTAAATGCACATCCAGCAGCGCCACGCCTGCGGTGAGGCTGTCCTCATGTGAGGTTTTCCTTTCAGATTTGGATATTCAGTACAGAGCAGAGCTGGACCGTGACCCGGATGTAGACATGGTCAAGGTCGTCACTCAGTGCTACAGCACAATAGAAGCTTCGTCCAATGTTGCTGACATCTACAAGATGACAAACGGGGAAACGGCGTCTTTCTGGCAGTCTGACGGCAGCGCTCGCTCACACTGGATACGGTAAAATGCAGCTGAGTTTCTGATGTTTCTAAGCAAGTCTATTAACAGATCTAAGGTGGAAACTCGTCTCCTTTCTCCCTTCCCAGACTAAAAATGAAACCGGATGTTGTTTTGAGACGTTTGGCCATTGCCGTGGCTTCTAATGACCACAGCTATATGCCTCAGCTAGTGTCCGTCGCTGTGGGGAAGAACCGGCGTTCTTTGCAGGAGATCAGAGACATCCGCATCCCGAGCAACGTCACGGGCTACGTAGCTCTCTTGGAGAACGCCAACATCACACACCCCTGTGAGTCACCATACTTCTAGCGTCTCTCACTGATGCTTCTACACTGTCACCTGTCTGAACATAAAGCATGGTGTAAGCTTCATATGAGCTTTGTGGGGTCATACAGTTGTGCTTTCAAGTAGAGCAGGGCGATATGACCAAAAATATTTATCACGATATACATTTGAAAATTTGCGATAACGATATAACTGACGATATAATTGATGCAAGACAAAATACTTTACAACTCCACAACTTTATTAGTGCAAAAAAACCATCAATGTATTTTCACTTAAACAAGCAGCTGTTTTATGTGCATTAAAGTTATATAAATAATTAACAGTGCAAATGCAAATTCTTTGCTGACAGTTTAACCAAAAGGCATTTCCAGTGGAAACTGGCCGACATATCCTCAGCATAACCATGTATAATATCCACAAAACTTAAAAAGAGGTTATACACACACAATACGGTAACATTATGTCGAAGCACAGTACGTATCACTCCGCGAGGCTCCGCCTACGATAGCCGTAATGCTCCAACAATCCATCAAGCGGTGCGGCTTCGTAGCTTAGCAAAGTCGTACTGAAACATTTGACAGATTTTCGAGCGCCGTGCACATAAAATCGTCTCGAGGTCAGTAAACACAACCAGAGTTCATACATAAGGCACACGGGATTATAAGGGGCTCTGTCGACTTTCAGAAAAATCAAAGGATTGATTTTAAGTGCGCCGTATTTTCCAAACAACACGGTAATAACGACGGCCCGCTAGCATGCGCTACCAAAAATAGTGCTTTGTTGTGTATCTGACAGTAAAGCTAAACCAGTTCCACACCAGTGAAGCTGCAGCATTTTTACAAACCAGTTCTGGTTTCATTTAACGATCCGCTTTCGCTCTTCTCATTCTGCGTCGCCGCCATGTGCGTATGTAAACATAGGCACTGCGCATGCGCGTTTTACCCATATTCTATCGCGATATTTCATTTTCCTATCGTTGCCCAAAATTACACCGGTATTACCGTGAACGGTATGATATAGCCCAGACCTACTTTCAAGTGCCTCCTTATTGGGTCCACATGCAGGCTTCCACAAGCTGAAGATCGAGGGGATCCAGTCCAAGAGAGTCTGTTTTTCAGCTTACATGTATGCTCCACATGTGCTCCTTTTTAATAATGACCTGTTCACTACATATCCACACACACTTAAAAATCGTAGCTGTGCTTTGCATGTATTGAGGTCCCCATAGTTAAGTCATGTGTTTCACATGTGCCTCCCTAATCAATATTTATTCTACAGTATCTTCAGCTGTGCTCTTTTCTTTCCTGTGGGATGTATCTGATTTTTCCGTTAACCACACAAACTTGTCACTGAATCCCAGACATCCAAATCAACATTAAGCGGTGCCTGAGTGATGGATGCGACACACGGATTCACGGCTTGAAGACGCTGGGTTATCAGATCACCAAGAATAAAGAGATGTCTGTTTCGGATGCTTCAGCCGTCTGGTACCTGTCTCTCCTCACCTCTTTGGTCACTGCGTCCATGGAGACAAACCCTGCACTCGCCCAGACCGTCCTTCAGAGCACACAGTAAGATGCAGAGCTCACTGCGTGTGTTTATTGACATCACATTTGTAAGATTCCTACTGATGCCACTGGTTTCTTTTTTTGATTCACTTTTAGAAAAGCCTTACGTCACATGCCGCCATTGTCCCTCACACCGTCATCCACAGAGTTCCCCAGGTTCTTTTCTGCCAACATCTTGGAGGAGGTGGATGGATTTCTCCTCAGGATAGCAGAGTAAGGCATTGTGGCACCACACTGAGCTCACCGTGCTGACGTCATCTCAGTAGAAGCAGGTGGAAACAAAAATACTGGTTAACTGAGGCGGCGACACACTTTGTTCCATTTGGTGCTCTGCAAATCTAAGAGGCTTTTTCTACTCTTAGATATGTATGATGTCACTAAGATATGCCTAATCTGGTCATCCATGCACACTGCTCTGACTGTGTGCTTCAAGTCCCACAAAACAGCTTGTTTAAGGTGGAAACATCTGCTTGTGTAGAGTCACTTTAACTCTGAAAAGCCACAACCATTCATTCACTGTCAGGAAATTCACATTTTTTAACCTTCTGACAAATTTAAAACAATTTAATATCAGTTTGCATATATACAATTTTCAATGTGTCAAATTGTTGGTAGAACTACTTGATCCACTCGGGTTACAGGAAACACTTCTTAAGTTCAGCTGAGGTCAGGTGTGGCCTCGCGGTGTGTAAATAAAGCTCTGCAGTCAGTTTAAACAACAACAAAGCTGCTGGGCGTGTGAGCATGGCATTAGAGCTTATATACAAAATGAAAGTGTGCGCTGGCACGACAAGTTTGACTCATGGCAAAGTATTTGTTCTCCTGTGTGCAGCTGCTGTGTGAGTCCTGATGTAGAGCTGACCCTCCTGGCCTTCGCCCTGGCCAGAGGGAGTGTGGCAAAAGTCATCCAGGCCCTGTCCTGCATCAGTGATCATTTAGACACCAAGTACAAGGCCTCGCCACTCATCGTCTCCATGGCTTCGGTCCGGCTACGACTGCTGTATCGCAACGGTAACGTAAACGGCTCTTCTTCTCCTCTTCTTCACACGAGGACGTTGAAATCTGAGAAAGTGCCGTTTCTGAGGAGCAGCTGCATTAGTGGAAAACTGCTTCTTGTTTTACGAAGCTGTGCTGCAGTGTGCTGATCACTGCCTTCCCGTCCTCCAGTTAGTAACAAAGTTGCAACGTAATGGAACACGATCATGTGATTAAGTGTGCTGTGATTGGACGTTCTGGCTTATTACAGGGAAGCCGCTCCAGCTGCACTTACAGGCCTGTGATGTGAAGAGCAAAGATGAGAAATCAGGACCGGAGAACATGCTGACAGAGTACTCCACTGGAGATGGTACAGCTGAGATCAATAACGACTCTTCAGATTGAGTTCAACATCAACATGACGTAAAGTGTTGCTGGATACTTTGTCCTCTGCAGGTTTTCTCACAGAAGCCGGCCGTTTGAAAGCCAGCGTAATCCTCTCGACGGAGGACCAGAGCAACTTCCAGGTCACTCAGATAAAGATCAAAGTGAGACGGCCTATAATTTTACCATCACAGTGCAAAATACAACAACCTAGAGAGTAACGGAGGATTACGGTGCTGCAGGGCTAACACTGTGTTTGTGTGATAAGGTGCGGAAAGGAGCCATTGGACCGAAATGTGGTTTAGTGTTTGCGTATAAGGAGGACGACCCTTTCGATGCAGAGAAACACTTCAAAAGGTTTAAAAAGTATCACTCCTGGGACTACAAGGACTTCAAGGAGTTTGTACAAAGCAGGTAAGGAGTTGCAGCTATTTTTAACGATTTATTTGTTCCTGTATTTCAGTTTGAAATGCTCCTGTGATAAGAAGAACAGACTGACACTGTCTCACTAAAATGAACCGTCCAGTCCTAAAAGTGGGATCAACGTTAGTTATGCAGACCCTCAGCAGTCTGTGTGTGTGGGACCTCCTCAGTGGTTGATGCTGTGTATAGCTGACACAAGGCATATCTGCCATCATCGACTCTTCACTTACCACTGGAGCTGTTCCTGCTTCCCTCAAAATTGCCCCAATATTGAAAAAACTGGTCTAGATCCCAATAATTTAGAGAATTTTCGGCCTATTTCAATCTACCAGTGCTTTCAAAACTTCTTGAGAAAATAGTTGCCGCACAACTGCACTCACATTTAACTAATAATAATCTGTATGAACAGTTCCAGTCCCGCAGCACAGAAACGGCACAATAACCAATGATCTTATGGCAGCTGACTCCGGTTTACTCTCCATCCTTATTCTCCTCGATCTGAGCGCTGCTTTCAACACTATTTCTCACTCTGTACTTCTCAGTAGGCGAGCCTCCATCGGTCTCTCCCATCCTCCACTAGCCTGGTTTAAACCTGTCTGATCGCACTCAGTTCATTCAACTCAAATCCTTCACTTCTCAGCCCTCTGAGCACTGGCGTACCCCAGGGATCTGTCCTGGCCTCTTCTTTTCATTATCTACCTTCTACTGCTTGGACACATTTTCTGTAAATACAATATTCAGTTTCACTGTTATGCCGATGACACCCAGCTTTATCTGTCCACCAAACCTGACTCTGCTCTCCCCCATCCTCCCTCACCCTCTGCTGAACTAAATTCATGGTTCTCTTCTAGTTTTCTCAAACTCTACAGTAATAAATTCGAGCTCCTCTTGGTCGACTCTAAATCAACATTATCCAGAACCAACAGTTTCTCTGTTACTATCGATAACTCACCGGTCTTTGTTTCTTCCTCTGTGAGAAGTTTGGGTGTCATCCTCCACAGTACTCGATCTTTCAACTCACACATTAATAATATTACTCGGTCTGCATATTTTCAATTACGCAACATTAATCGTCTCCGTCCTTTTCTCCCCCCACATGCTGCCATTCGTGTCCACAGCCTTGTTACTTCCTGTATCGATTATTGTAACTCACTTCTTTTTGGTCTTACTCAAAAATCCACCAATAAGCTCCAACACGTCCAGAACTCTGCTGCTCGTATCATCACCAGGACCCCTTCTGTCCACCACATCACTCGTGTCCTGCAGCAGCTTCATTGGTCAAATATCACATCAATTTCAAAATACTCTTGTTCACATTTAAGGCTATTCATCATCTCCTCCATATCTCTCTGATCTGGTTCAGATCACCGCCCCATCTCAGTGTCTCAGATCTTCTTCTTCTCTCTCTGTCCCCTCTCCTCGTCTTGCCACCATGGGGAGCCGGGCTTTCAGCTGCTTCTCCTGATTTAAGAAATATCTCTTCCTTCTCTCTCTTTAAGTCCCAACTCAAAACTCACTTGTTCAAAACCGCTTATCCCACATAACCTCTTAACTCTGCTATTTTACATTTGTTTATGTCTTATGCTTTTATGTTGCTTTTATTATTCTGCTGTGTACAGCGTCCTTGAGTGTTCTGAAAGGTGCTTTCAAATAAAATGTATTATTATTATTATTATTATTATTATTGTTGTTATTATTATTATTATCATTATTACACCATGCTGTCACCTGACCTGCAGCGCCAGGACTCCAGCGCAGAGCGAAGACGAGCCGATTGGCTGGTTTGAGCTGGAGGATGACTGGAACGATGTGGAGATCAAGCTGCAGCAGTGTCGTGTTGCCAAGGTACACACTACATCAGTTACTGGTGAACGTTTAGTTAGTCTTTAATATTGTGTTGTATTGTCACGTCACACCACCTCTCATTCTTCCGGTCTTCACAGTTCCTGATGGTGAAGTTCCTGTGCACCAGGCAGGACAACGCCGAGCGCCTCGGTGTGCAGTCCCTCAGCTTCAGTGGCTACTTGTGCCCGGGGACGGAGCGGCTCGCAGACCTGGATGACCTCAGCCCGAAAGGAGAGAGCTGTGACAGTGATGCTGTTACCGGCCTTTGTCTGCTGAACAAGACGCTCTTCTTCATACAGCAGCTGACACGAGACATGGTACCTGCTTATTAGCCCCATTTTATCCCCAAAATTGGGAAATTACTGTGTGACAGCAGCCAAAACGTGAAAAATGACTTTCACTATATTAAAATGTAAGAGAAAAAAAGCATCACAAGATGAAATGGCTCCGAAGAGTTTAAAAAAGTTTTAGTTTAATAGTTTAATACAAAGAAAGAAGACTCGAGCTTAAATCTAAGATGAATGCAGGTATGAGGCGGTAAAGACTTCCTGAAACAGATTTTAAAGAGAGCGTCCTTCTGTGTGTCCTGTAAGCGGTACAGAGGGTGATCAGGATGATCAGCGCAGCCGCAGACGTGTTAGCTGATGGAGCCAAAGGTGTGCTGATTCAGCAGCAGCGATGAGTTACTGTGGCGAGGCCGCGTTCCCTCGGTGACGTTTCAGTCATAGCTAGTGCACGCCGCCATGCACCTTAAACGTCCTGAAACCAGACACGGTCACACTGTGGTTTGGAAACGTGTGAGCGTGGCAATAACTCCACTCACGATGCTCCCACTGGGCTCAATAACCTCAGTAAACTCCACTGGTGTGTTTTCCAAACACCTACATTTCCCACGAGGATCTGCTCCGTCACTAAACCTGTCACTTCCTGCTGGCTCCTCTGAGATTAGAGGCTCTGGGCAGCAGACCTGTGAGCACAGCTGGTGACGAGTCTCCGTTAGCAGGAGTTAGTAGAGCTGTAAAGACAAAGGCAGCTGCATTTGGTTGAATCATAACAGGCAAGAAAAATCAACTGAAAACTGCTGTGGGAGGCTGCCACTCAGCGTGGTGCAGGGACCGTAGGATGAACGCAGCAGTCACTGGGCCACATTAAGATATAGTTTGAATACTATTAAGACCGTTATTAATCTGGAAAGTGCTGAAGAGGAAACTCCTGCATTTAAGATGAAGAAACGCTGCAAGAAAGAGAAAAATGTAACATCCTGTATGAAGTCAGTAAACTAACCCGTCCTCACTCTGTTTACTGTCAACATGGGACAGTGCGCCCCCTTATGGTCGTTCAGAGTCATTGCAACATGTTTCCCATCTTTATGACTGATAGAGCTGCGTGTTTGTGTCTACAGGACGCCTCTCACTGCAAGCAGAAGTATCTGTTGGAGTTCGGCGGCCTCAGCCTGAGCCTCTTCTGGAACTTCTACAGCAAACTCAGGGAGATGTGAGTAAACTCTCTAGAATGATCATTACTGAGTCAGTCAGTGGGAGTCCATGCCTGCTGCAAGTTAGCATGTTTGTTTCTTCCAGTGAGGGCGAGGAGGTGACGAAGAGCAGAGTTCTCCTCCTCCAGCTGATGCAGAACTGCTTCCCCATGCTGCCCACCCCCCGGGAGTCCCGGGGCAAAGAGGAGAGCAAAGCACCAGATGAAGCTGGCGCAGCAGCTCGTCCATCCATGTGCAGCAGCAGAGATGATCTCAGTGACTCGATGAGGGCTGTGTGGGAGCTCTACACTCACCTCTGTCACAGTAAGGAGCCACAGAGAGAGGGAGCAGCTTTGTCAGCGTCAGACAAATCCAGCGTAGCAACCCTGTTTGTGGTTTCTGTTGTAGTTGTGGACAGTCCGGAGGGGGAGACGTCCGTGGAAAAGGCTTTGCACACAGAGGCGGTGAAGGCTGTTCTTCACGGAGCGGCTGTTTTCTTCCCTGATAAACACGTCAGGCGAGACAAACTCTTCCACATGATGGTGAGTTTGTGAATGTTATTAAGCAGCAGCAGCGTAACGATCCTCCTAATGTGTGTTTTTGTGTTTTTCCAGAAGAACATTACAGAGGAGGACCAGCCAGAGTCGGTGAAGGTTACCTTTGAATCCCTTTGTAATTACTTCAGGTAAGCGCTGTGCAAACACGTCATCACACGGTCCCGTCAACACGAGTCGGTGACGTCTGTGCTTTCTCTGCAGCGACCAGGATCCAAGTGGCCTCCTGCTGCTCCCTCCTAAAGGAGCTCCCGCAGACTTTGACATCAGCCCAATCCTCTCGGTCATGGAGACGCTGCTCCTGGTTGCCACCAGAGAGGTAAGCCCGCTCCTCACGGGTGGACATCGAACGTTTCTGTTGTCTTTCTAAAGTTCGTTTCTCCTCGTGTCCTCTGTCCTTCAGTGCGAGGTCATGATGGTGGATGAGAACAGCGGCGCCAGCAGATCGGTTCTGCTGTCGCTGTTCTGGGCTCTGCAGGGCAGTCTGCTCTCCTGGTGCTACCTGCAGCTCAAAGGAGGAGCGTCCACCGCCATTGCAATGGAGCTGGCCCGAGACATCCTGCTGAAATGTGAGGCGCTGATGACATGCGTGATTGTGTTCATCAGAGCGTGCAGAACAATGTGTGACTATGATGATTCCTTTTCAATAGATGTGGATCAGTTCTTGGAAAGTGTCAAGTCTATCCTTGGCTCACTGTTGGAGAGGTACACTGGAGCTCAGATCACTGAAAAGTTAGGCAGCTCTATCATAGCCACAGTCTTCAGACAACTGGTAATGCTCTCTTGTGTTGTGCACGTTAATTGGCTTCATAGACACGTCTGTAGTGTGTTGTGAATAACTGGTTTGGGTCCTGGCAGATGATCTTCCTCTTGGAGCTGTGCTCTTTGGACATCGCCCACAGCCTGCTGCTGAAAAGCTTCTCCTCGCTCGTGGAGCTGCTCAGAAGCCTGTCGAGTGACACCGGAGACATCTTCTCTAAGGTCAGTCCACTGTGACCGCTAGCATTTCTGTTGCCTCCATCGTAGCGGTGCGAATGAAGCCGATATCGTGTATTTGGGGAACGGAGGGTCCAGAAGGACCAGTCTAATTAGTGGTGAACAAGTATTTAAATGGTAAATGGTTCTTATATAGCGCATTTCTACTCTTCTGAGCGCTTTACACAACTTGTGCATTCACTAGAGGTGGGAATCTCCATACATCCCACGATACGATATTATTGCAATTTTTAAAAATATTTTGCGATATTCAGATTCTGTACATAAAGGTAAACTTTATCAATATTCATTTTCTCTAATATCAAAGTCTCACACTCAGTCTTTCTCTCATTTCAGTTTTATTGTTGACAAACTGAACGGTTTGTATTACAGTCTAGTCCAACTTAACTGAATCAACCATCTGGTACAATTATAGCTATTCTGAACTATGCAGTTTATGAAAACTATGCAGCCCCTTCAGCAACTGAAGAATCTGAAAGTAAATTAAAACAAAATATAATTTTACATTAGGCACGGTGGTTAGCACTGTCGCCGCACAGCAAGAAGGTCCTGAGTTCAATTCCACCATCAGGTCTTTCTGTGTGGAGTTTGCATGTTCTCCACATGTTTGCGTGGGTTCCCTCCGGGTACTCCGGCTTCCTCCCACCATCCAAAGACATGCAGCTTGTGGGGATAGGTTAATTGGATAATCCAAATTGTCACTAGGAATGAATGTGAGTGTGAATGGTTGTCTGTCCCTGTGTGTTGGCCCTGCGACAGACTGGCGACCTGTCAAGGGTGTACCCCGCCTCTCGCCCTATGACAGCTGGGATAGGCTCCAGCGCCCCCCACGACCCTGAAAAGGAGAAGCGGAAGCGAATGGATGGATGGATAATTTTACATTAAATAAAAAAGTTTTAAACTTAATTAAAATAAAACATGTCTTAAATTAAAATAAGTAAACTGTCATGTTTATTGCTGCCATAAACAAGTTAAACACATTTGGACAGTGAAGGAATGTCAGGATTCTTGCTCAGAAAAAGGATCAACATGCTCTGAAGTCAGAGCACAAAAACCTTTTTGTAACAAAGTATCGATTTCTGCTGTCCCTGTATCCATACATTATTAGCAAACAAAATATCACCATGCTACACAGTATCCATTTTTTCCCCACCCCTAGCATTCACCCATTCACACAAGCACATTTTTCCCAGGTGCTTTCTAACTGACATTCATACACATTCATACTCCGATGGATGCATCGGAGAGCAATTTAGGGTTAGTATCTATCCAAGGATATTTGGCATGCAGACTAGGGGAAGTCAGGAATCGAACCACCAACCTTCCGATCAGTAGATGACCTGCTGCACCGCCTGAGCTACAGCCACCCTCAAACCTCTTATTTAAAACCATAAGAAAGGCAAATCACGTGTTTTTGTGGGAAGAAAGCCAGTGTTTCTTTCTGGTACTTGACAAACATTCATCAAACTGCTTATCAGTCCAGTTACTTTTGACCTTCAGATAACGGAGGCTGTATAAACGTACTATGTCTAAAAACGTCTGTATTTCCTGTGACCAGTGATGAAAGTCTGCATTCAGCCTCATTTGGATGTGTCTGTGGTGTTCAGAGCTACACAAACAGTGCAGCAGTCCTCACACGTGTTGTAACCTGTCACTCTAAGGTGGATCAAGAGAACTGGCACCAACCCCAGCAGCCAGTGGTGCTGAGGACCTGGAACATGGAGTCCCCGCACAACTACGAGAACAGCCGCCACGAGACGAGCATCTTCGCCTGCCCCGGCACGACGTCGTTCGAGGTGGAGTTTGATGAACGCTGTGAAACGGAGAAGAGGTGACGTGTTTTTAAATGTTTATTTGTTTGTTTTTTAAACCCTTTGTGGGGGTTTTGTCCTGTTAACTGTGCTCACAACATCTGCAGATACGACTACTTAGAATTCACCGATTCCAGAGGGGGGAAGGTGCGCTACGACATGAAGGTCGGCACTGAGAAGTGGCCAAAGGTAGGCGAAGGAAGATCACAGGCCGGTCTTCAGATACGTCGCTGATATTTACGAATGTGTCCTTGTGCGTTTGCTCCTTTAGAAAGTGACCTTTGACACCGGTCCCCAGCTGCAGTTCCTCTTCCACTCTGACAGCAGCAACAACGAGTGGGGCTATAAGTTCACCGTGACAGCGCTGGGTTTACCCGACATCACCATTTCCTGGATGTCAGATCTGCAGCTGCTGGTGGCTCGTCTGATGGGTCGCCTCGCGTCCAGAACGCTGGCGTTGAAATCTCCGCACGGTGAGACTGTTTTCACGAGGCCTCAGTTTATCAGAGCAGGAAAGAAACCAGTTTGAGGCACTAGCGTTACTGTGGGTTTCTGTCTCCAGAGGTTCGCAGCGTAAAGGAGCTTCCATCAGGGAAAATGTCCCATGTTCAGTCTTCACCTTTATGGAAACCCATCCTGAGACATGGGCTGTGTGAAAAAAGGGAGGCGAGCCGAACAAGAACAGTCACAGAGCAGGTAAAAAACGCTCTGCTGCCTCGGTTACGTACAAGCACCGGATGTTGCTGCTGCATTAGTCGGTGACCTCGACTGGAAAACGCTCTGACGGTGTTTTTCTGTGTGGTAGGCGAGCGCGTGGACTCTGGATGAGCCGATGGGCTTCCTGGAGGACTTTGCTCGCTGGAACCCTTCACAGGAGCTAACGGACGCTAGAACAGAGCTGATGAGGACCCTCATGCAGGCCTGCAGGAAACAGACGATGAGGAACGAGATCGCCGCTGGGTCAAAGATAGACCAAGCTGTGAATGCCATTTGGGCAGCCATGGTGTACCACACGCCGGCCCTCAACCTCGCACTTCTCAGCTACGGTAACCAGCGCTCATACAGCTGTTTGTGTTTTTAATGAATCTCCTGATGATTTCCTCCCGTCTGTGTTTTTGTGCTAGTCGTTAGTCCGGACTGTAAATCCAGTCTGAGCGAGGAGTTTGTGCAGGTGTATGCGCTCGCAGACGGCATCAGGACGTGGATGGTGAGTGTGACACACACACACCTCGGCTGGCTTCGTGCTTTTCCTGTTTCTCACCTGTTGCTCTGCTCTGTTTCCTGTTAGCTGGAGATGAAGCAGAGATATCTGGTCGGCAAGATGAACAATCACGACGAGCGGGAAGGTGGTCCTGATGAGGTTACCATGGAGACGCTGGGTGAGTGCTTCTTCCTTTTTAATGCCACGTCTTTTTCCTGACGTTTGAACTCTTTCTTCTTGTTCTCCAGCTGAGATGTGCATCGAGAAGAGCCTCTTGCTGTTCCGATTCGCTCCTTGCGGAGTTCCATGCCACGGCAGCGACGCTTCCAGAGCCACCGAGAGCAGCGGTGCTCCGCTGCTCCGATCAAGTTCGATTTCAGAAGGAGACTTCCAAGCCAGCTCCTCTCTGGCTCCTCAGGCTGCAGCGTCCGAGGAAAGCTGCGAGTCCAGGTCTGGACAGAGCCAGTCGTCCAGTACTCACATTCCCAACTCGTCCTCATGCGGCCACAGCAGGCGAACCCATCGAGACTCCACAGAGAGTCTCTCCCCCCAGCCTGGGGAGCCAGCCTCCCCCTCTGCTTACAACCGCAAAGCTCCGTTCAGTCGGGCACGCCTTCGTCTCCTGTCCTGCCGCTCTATAGAAGAGCCTCGCATGACTCCCTCAGTCAAAGATCGCTACCCCATGCTCAAACACATCCTAAACTTCATAAAGGACCAGGCTCTCACAACAGCGAGGTGAGGAACTGCTACTCTCCTGTTTGGTAACGCATAATGAGACTCGCATCCAGGGTTAAGTGCTCGCTCTTCTTCCTGCAGCATCCTGCAGACGCTGTCTCTGAACAAAGCGCAGGCCCTGAGCGTGTGCAAGGTGCTGGAGATGGTTCAGCAGTGCTTCCACTCCATGGGACAGCCGCACCTCTTCCAAGCCCCCTGCATCCTGTTCCTGCAGGAGCTGCTGGCATGCCAAAAAGACTTCACCTGGTAAATCTCAGTTTTCAGTTTTAATTCATTTACGAATGAACCTCCATGACACAGGCTTACTTAGACTTAGATCCTCCCGCGCCGAGAACAAGAGAACGCCATCGAACTCGGGCTATCGCGGCAGTTGTTGCTTCATCCCATGACAGTTCGACTGAACCTAAATCTTCAAGGAAAGTCCTCCTCCATGTTATATTAGGTCTTCCTCGCCGTCTCTTTCCCTTCTTCGGGTTCCACAGAACCGCGACACGGGCAGGTCTCGGGTCCGTTAGCCGAAGGATGTGACCGGCAAATCTGACGCTTGGTGACTTGGACGTGGAGCGGCTCTACTCCCGCACGGCGATATACTTCTTCATTGGTAACGCGATCCCGATATGTGATGTTGAGCAGCCGTCGAAGACAACGTTGTTGGAAGACGTCAAGATGGCGGTTGATCTTTGCCGTTGATTTCCAAGTCTCCGCTGCACACAGTGCCGTCGGTATAACGATGGTCTTCAGGAGCCACAACGTGGTTGATAAAGGCAGTGCGGTGGTCATCCATATAGGTCGTAATCGTTGAAAGGCTGCCCATGCTTTCCCAATTCTGGGGAAAGCATGGGCAGCCTTTCAACGCCCAACCTTCCTCCTTTCTCATCCGGGCTTGGGACCGGCCATGGCGGAGACACAGGAGCAATCAGAACATGATGCTGCACGCATACTGGTCCTAGTGGGATAGTAGGTCTTAGATTTCCATAATGAAAATAAATGAATGGATTCATTTAAACACTAACCTAATTGACCTTTTAAAGCAGGGGTGTCCAACTCCAGGCCTCAGGGCCGCTGTCCTGCAGGTTTTAGACGCATCCTTGATCCAACACAGCTGATTTAAACGGTTAAACGACCTCCTCAAGTTCTCCAGAGGCCTAAATGAACTAAAAGTGGAACCTGCAGGACTCTGGCCCTCGAGGTCTGCAGTTGGACCCCCCTGCTTTAAACACTAACGCAGTTAAAGGGTTAAACTCTGCAGATTGCAGCAAAGCAAGCAGAGTCTCTCCAGACCCCAGAAGACTTTTTACAGCAAGAGGTTTTTAACAGTTGATGGCATGAAACAGCAGTTTAGTTTGGTTCTGTTTGGAGATGATTCAGCGCTGTCAGTTTGGTGTTTTGCTGACTGACTCTTTGTGTTTTCCAGTTATTTCTCTCAGCTGTCAGACAGTGGTCAAAAGCTGGGCGAGGAAGTGAGGCGCTCCTACCACCAGCTGGTGCTCATGCTCGTGGAGGCGGTACAGGGCTTCAGCAGCATCAGTGAGAAGTGAGCGCTTTCCTCTAACCCGTCGTGATTTTGTGGATTTAGATTTGTTGCAAGTGCAGGAAGTGTTGTTGTGAAAGTGCGTGCGCGGTGACCTGATCGCGCTCGCTGCCCCACAGAGCGTTTCTGCCGGCCCTGTCGTGTGTGCAGACCTGCTTGTTGCACCTCCTGGACATGAACTGGGAGGCGCACGATCTTCCTTTCTTCCTGAGCATCAATCTTCCCGACCTCCTCCTCAGCATGTCTCAGGAGAACATCAGCGTCCACGACACCGCCATCAGGTAACCTCAGTGCTCGTCTAAATGTACGAAAAGCTGCTAAAGAAGCCAAAAGACGCCTCAGTTTCCACAAACTGCTTTTTGCTTTTTAACTCTGCTTCATTCTGTGGTTTAACTTCGTCTGCAGTCAGTGGACAGAGGAGGACGAGATTGCAGACTACAAGAAGAACCAGGAGTGGATGGATGAGTGCATGGACGGGATGTTTGAGAAGTGGTATGACAAAATTGATGAAGAGGAAACGATGGAGGACAGGAGGAAGGTACACTGCAGTCCATGAACGTAGGGCTGCTCGATATAACGATATAAAAACGTCTGTTGTTTCATTTTACGCTATCGTTTGTTTTGTGGTGCTGTAAAATAAACTGTTTACAGCAATATTTTTTCATGTTTTGATGTCACTGTAGTTGTGTGGATGCCCTCAAAGGCATCCACTATTGAGTTCCTGTTTCTCTTTAAACTTTATTCTTATAGTTGCTCCACGTTTTTCGGCACTTAACTACTCCCTCAGTTTTCAGCCGATTTTCTCCGTTCAAACTCTAAACTGTTCTGCTCTTTCTGCTAATTCCAGCTATATCTTTTGGTGTTTATTACTATTATACTTTAATAGGCTTTAAGACAGTGTCACTATAATTATCGTGCGAGTTACGGTTTTTTCACAATTTGCCTCGAAGTGACACAAGGTCTAAAAACTCCCCATTCAAAGTCTATGGGGAGGTTGTGAAACTCACAGCTGAAATACTGAAACTGAAGGTATTTTCAAATCGTCATATCTCCTTAACGAAGCGAAGTTAAGACATGAGGCTTGTCCCCGTATATCTTCAGACACTCCTGACGCTCACAATTCAAGAATTATTTTCTCACCTATTACCGTTCTGAGATGAGTTAGACTTGTTTGAGGGTAGGAAATCTGTCCTCCTCTCAGTTTTCAAACTCCGAAAATGAAGCCGTTTCTTCTCTCGTCATACCTCCGTGACAGAGTTACAAAGAGCTATGAAAATCGCAGTCAAAGTTCACCAAAGTCCGCTGATTAACCCAGTACAAGAATTTTGCTTCTATCCCACCTAGTTTTTGAGTTACACGACGTTTTGCAACTCCAAAAAACTGCGTTTTTCGCCTCTTACCGCGATCTAATTCTGACTGCTCATCACCCTGTTTTCCAAGCGCCCGCTCTCTTTCCCAGTGGCGCAGTTGGTAATGACACGGTTCTGAAGCCCAAAGGTCGTGGGTTCAATTCCACCTTGTCCACATGTTTTTTTTCACTACAAATTGATACACTATCACAGACCAGTAATTCATATTGATAATTTATTACAATTCTGCAAAGTTTTATGATTTTAGCAGCTTTTCTAATATGGACCTCAGATTCTTGTTAGCAGTCCATGGCAGAAATACACAGCCTGATGAAGCAGACAGAAGCACTACCTCTTTTTGGTTGACTGAAATTGAGCAGAACCAGGTTGTTGTGCCTCTTTTCACCAGAAAGTTCAGTGTTTTCTCAGCCTCTTCTGCTGTTTTTAATAAGAATTTTCAGCTTTTTCACCTTTTTTCAGTTATATGAGAACCAGTTTGGCTCAGTGAGATGAGTATGAGATGAAATTCTGCTGATTTACCTCTTTTCTGCCAAATCTTCAAACATTTCACTTCTTATCAGCATAATTCTCAGCAGCTCCTGCTCATTTCAGCAGAATTGTCAGTCTCTCCACCTCTTCTTTTTGAGAATGAGATGAGTAGCTGCCTTGAGACCAGAAGGGCCAGGTTCAAATCCTGCTCAGGGCAATCTTTTGTTTCAACTTTTTCAGCTTTTTTCACCAGACATCTTCAGCATTAAGGCATCCAGACAGCATTTTCGCAGGAAATGCAAATTTTTCTAGTTATTATTAATTTCTTAAAGTTCTCTTTCTCTTATATTTAATATAACCACACTACGGACGGACAAGCGCCTGTTTTTATGCGTTGTCATTAGCAACAACGACGGTAATACCATCGCGTGTCCGCTTGTTTATGTTCCACATAAACCTTTCACAATAAAGCTCAAGATCCTGTTGAGACTTTTCAAAATAAACTGAATCATGTGAAAGAGCAGATTATTTACGGATGAGAAGTAAAAAAGACGTCAGGTGCTAAAAAATAAAGCTTAGACTCAAACGTTAGAACAGGCTTTTCCCCGCAGCACGCCGTGTAAGAAATACTCACAAAGAAAACGGCGCCGTTACAACTTATGTCTAAAAATGTATCGTTTCATGCATCGGTTAAAACACTCGACTCCAGCTACATGACGCACAGCTGGAAACACTTCACGCAAGTCGAACTGCCCGAGATTCACAGAAGTTACAGAAAATGTTACATTTTTGTGATTTATATCGTTATCGGACGATAGATGTTTTATATCAGGATATGAGGTTTTGGTCATATCTCACAGCCCTACATGAACGTTTCCTTGTTCACAGCCGGAGTCGCCTCAAAGCTGGCTGCGTTTTCTCTTCTCCACATTCTTTGCATTTACAAAAACCTGCAGATTCGTGCTGCAGCTCACACACATGCACACGCATGCTCCGTCATTTTAAAAACTCTAATCATTCACGCGCTCCGTCCACAGATGCACATGTTCATCGCCCGCTATTGTGACCTGCTCAACGTCGTGATCTCGTGCGATGGCTGTGAGAGGATGGCACCTTGGCACCGCTACCGATGTCTGCAGTGCATGGACATGGACCTCTGCAAGACCTGCTTCCTCAGTAAGTGCATGACAGCGATGATCACCTTCCCGTAGTCGTGGTTACTCACTCTGGACGCGTGTACATGTTAACCAGGTGGTGCGAAGCCTGAAGGCCACGAGGACGATCATGAGATGGTAAACATGGAGTACGCCTGCGATCATTGCCAGGGGCTTATTGTCGGCAGCAGGATCAACTGCAACGTGTGTGAAGACTTTGACCTGTGCTTCGGTTGTTACCACGCAAAGAAGTATCCTGACAGGTGACGTGCGCCAAGTCACATTTCATGTTGAGCTTCGCCTCTTTAGTTCTCCGTTTATTCAATGGTTATCGTCCCATCGCCAGCCACCTGCCCACCCATCGGATCACCGTGTACCCCATGGTGACCATACGCATCAGCGATCGCCACCGCCTCATCCAGCCCTACATCCACAACTACTCTTGGCTGCTGTTTGCTGCTTTGGCCCTGTACACGTCCGAGCTGAGCAGCGAGAAGCAAACGGGTGGAGACGCGTTGGACAGCGACGCTCTGAACGTGGCCAAAGCCCTGCAGACCCACTGCTCCCAGCTCATCACGGACTGCCTGCTCAAAGGACAGACTGGCAAAGGTAAGTCACAGCAGTGTAGCATTTGCATCGTTTTACATGCACAGACTGGTTATTAACATGTAATACTCCCTTTTTCTTCTGTGCTCTGCGTAGGTTTCCGTTCCTCTGCTTTGCTCGCTCTGCTGTCCACCAATGACTCTGCTTCTGACAGCGAGCTGTGTCCAGTCTCTCCCGAGTCCTCTCAAGAGCTCAGCACAGCCACGGACACCTCCTCGCTCCCTGGAAGCACAGCAGCGATCTGCTCTCCTTCATCTCCTAAGCACAAGGTGGGGAATGCAGCTCGTGTTCAAAGATAATGTGACGTCCTCGTCCTCATATTTGGGTCTCGCCGATTTACAGAAAAAGATGCAGAAATGTGTAAAAGTCGCACGATCTGATATCCTCGTGTTGGTGTTGTTCCCAGATCATCATACTAAAGGTTGTTCCAGGATCAACATTGCAAGTGACCAATCAGAAGGTTGTGATGTCATACTTTTGCGACTTCGGGAAAAACCGGCGTAAAACAAAAACTGTACTTAAGCTGCGAGAAACCGCCTCTGTCCGCCGATCAACGGACCCTGACCCTGACCCTGACCCTTTAATAAACGCTAAGCAGAATTGATATTGTCCTTGCAACATTGGAATTTCATAAATGCACGAATGGGTTGGTGCGCAAAAGAATAACGTCACAACAATGTGATTGGTCACTTGCAATGTTGAACCTGGAACAACATTTTGATGATGATCTGGGAACAACACCAACACGACGATATCAGATCATCCGTAAAAGTCGGCCTGTCGTCTCTCAAACAGGACAAACCGTCAGATGAGAAGAAGGCAGAGGAGGTGAGCGGTCCTCCTCCTGCTCATCCAGAGCTGTCGCTCCCTCCGAGCAGCGGGCCGGGCGACAAAAAGAAGCTGGTCACTCAAGACACCCTAGACTCCGCCCGGCTCAGCCAGACGCCGTCTGTGTCCAGCGAGGACGCCCTCTCTCCTGTGGTCCGACGTGAGTGCTTTCACCCAGACGCCTGGCCTGATTCAACTCTGTATTCATTTATTTATTTACTCTTCTTTGCTCCAGGAGCAGGCAACTCGCCAACATCTGATGTTGTCAAGGAAACTGACGATAGGCTGCCCCCGGTTCCCCTTCAGGGCCACGTGTTCTCCGAGTGCTCAAGAGAGAGGATCCTGGGACTGCTGGCAGCCATGCTACCTCCAGCCAAACCAGTAAGAGACCCAAATCATTTTGTGGGGTTAAAACATTCAGATACAGCTCTGTCTGTGCAGTAAATATGGAGTTACAGCTGTGAGGCTAATCCACTGTTAGCCGTTTAGCTGGGCTCAGGTCAGGGCTTGATGACGCTGTGCAGCAGACTCTCAGGGAAACTCGTTTCTGTCAGTATGAACAATGAGAAGTGGACAAACAGCCTTGATGGCACCTCGTTGCAGCATAAACGCTGGACTGTTGGATATAAATGATTTTTACATGTTTCTAAAGGTTCGCGCTGACATGTTCTCCTCTTATCCTAACATGTGTGTTCTCCCTGTCAGGGCTGCTCCCTGTGTCTGCCCAGTCTGAGCTCCATGCTGCCACAGCTTTTTAAAGCAGTCATCTCCAACGCCGGCTCTCTGAATGAGACCTACCACCTCACCTTAGGCCTCCTGGGTCAGCTGCTGCTCCGGATCCCTCCGACGGAGGCCGACGCTGCTGTGACAGAAGCTCTGGCTGACAAGTACGAGTTGCTGATACAAGGAGAGATGTCCTGTTCAGACATCCAGGGCTGGAAGACCATACAGCTGCTTTTCAGCCTGGGCGCCGTCTGTTTAGACAGGTAAGAGACGTCCAACCAGCGCCGGTCCTCATTATGTTGTTATCCACCTGCTGCAGGACGATGCTGTAAATAATCACAGACACAAGACAAAGTTGCCTCTGTGTGAAAGATTTAAATGAAACAATCATGTGATTGAAGTGCAGATCAGTTTAATTCAGCTTTAACAAAATACTGCATAAACTGTTTTTATACGTTGGTCCTTTTTCAGAGGCTCGATGGTAGTTGAGCAAAATAACATTTCAAACAGAAGGACTGTTTTTAATCCTTTTTCTGAATGCGTGGACATCAGCGCTCTGACAGACCTGCAGCTGCCCTCAGATGCTTTTAGTTTCTGCCTTCAGCTTCCTCTCCAGTAACTGAAAAGCTTCTGGGTTCAGTTTGAGCGTCTGACAAAAGCTCCAATCTTTGCAGAAGCTCTCGGCTTTGAGTCATCGAGTGTTGAGCGAACAGCGTTTGGCTGAATCTGAGTATTGGTCCACAAATGCATCCTGCTGCTTTCTATCAGCCGCTACATCTTGAGCAGGGTCGGCGTGATGACGTCTAACATGTCCTCATGTGCATTAACATTAAATGTAATCATGCTCTATAGCAACAGTTACTATAATGAACAACTTTATCAAACTGTATTTGTTCACAGATGTTGGCAAAGTGCATTTAACGGTCTCTTTATATTTATGGTCTCCTCACAACAATGATGCGAAACACTGGGCCAATACGACGTGTTTGTTAATGCAGGGACACACGTGTTGATGTGATCCTGGTCTCCCACTCAGAGTCTCCGAGTGTCCACATTCAGACCTGAGGACACTTAGTGTGACAGGAGATCAGCTCACACAGACATGTAGAGCCCTGTGCAGTGTTTTTAAGCCAATTAAACCTGTCAGGTTGTGACGTCCAGCAGGTGAACATGCAGCTGCATGAACACGCACAGCTGTGGATTCCAGCTGCGCTCGTAGTTCTCAAACTTTGACCCCACAGAGTCGAGCTTTCAGTTCAATCAGCTGCATTTCGATGTCCTCTGTGTCTGAGAGACAAATCCAGCTGCTTATTGAAGCTTTCTGGTTTGATTAGAAAAGAAAACATTGGTCCAAACACCTCAAAGTCCTGAAAGCGTCTCGAGTCTTCGGATGTATCCGTGTATTTCTGTGGTGCTGATGCTGGCGTTTGAAGTAGCGTTTGCTGTTAGCTCAGATACTGTCGTTGAGAAGCTGTGTCTGTGCACCGCTGTGTCTGTGCACCGCTGTGTCTGTGCACCGCTGTGTCTGTGCACCGCTGTGTCTGTGCACCGCTGTGTCTGTGCACCGCTGTGTCTGTGCACCGCTGTGTCTGTGCACCGCTGTGTCTGTGCACCGCTGTGTCTGTGCACCGCTGTGTCTGTGCACCGCGGCCCGG
Source organism: Neolamprologus brichardi (assembly GCF_056152115.1). Taxonomy (NCBI): domain Eukaryota; kingdom Metazoa; phylum Chordata; class Actinopteri; order Cichliformes; family Cichlidae; genus Neolamprologus; species Neolamprologus brichardi. Next base: position 1,016,461 of record NC_142113.1, read on the forward strand.
CCGTAGATATTTATTCCTTCATGCACTTTCTCAGGTTAATGCGTGTCGAGCCACATCTGGGCGTGCCAGCTGTGGCTCGAGTGCCCAGAGTTGATGATGCTCTTTGTCCAATTACTTTTGAGCCTCTGAAAACGTCTGAACGATAAAACATGTATAAAACTGTTTGTACATCCTACACAGTTGATGCAGAATCCCCTGAACGTCGATCGCAGATCGATTGATTTGAAATCCACTGCGGGGCTTTATAGAGGGAAGCTACAAAATGATGGGCCTAACTGCAGAGGTGGCAGCTGCTCATAGAAACCAGCTTGTTTGTGTTTCCTTGTTGTTGTTTTTTGTGGATGTGTAAACAGCTGTTTGGATGTTTGGTTGCAGTCGCATCGGCTTGGACTGGGCATGCACGGTGGCAGACATTTTGCACAGTCTCAACGCTTGCCCCGAGTGGTGCACAATCATCGCCGCCTTCACTGACCACTGCATTCAGCAGCTGCCGCAGACTCTGAAGCGCACCAACCTTTTCACACTGCTGGTGCTCGTGGGCTTCGCCGAGGTGGGTAGAAGACCATTGATGCTGTGGAGTCTGAAACCTTCCTGTGACTCTGTGAAGCCTGTTGTGACGTGTGTGTGTGTGTGTGTGTGTGTGCCAGGTGCTGTGCGTGGGCACCCAGACGGTGTTTATCGACAACGCCAATGAAAAGCACAACATGATCTTGCTGAAACACTTCACAGAGAAGAACCACGCTGCAGTGGTGGACGTTAGAACACGCAAGAGGAAAACAGGTTAGCGCCGTAGCTTCTGGACTGCGTGTGATGAGGAATCATCTTTGGATTAACCTTCTGTGTGTTCGCTTTCGTAGTGAAGGACTACCAACTCATCCAGTCTCAGGATTCTTGCACAGTCGGTCTACCGGGGCTGCCAGAGGGCCACGGCTGCCCAAAGACGCTGCTCAGTCGCTACCTGGGCAATTTCACCTCCATTATTAGCCACCTGTTGCAGACGAGCCAGGACAACGGCTCTCCTGATGCCGTGGAGGCTTCCTGGGTCCTGTCTTTGGCTCTTAAAGGCCTCTATAACATACTCAAGGTACTCCAACCATATCCCGCCCTCAACGTTGGACAGCTTTTTATCAACAAGCTATCCCCGACCTGTTTAACATGATCCGTATGTTAACCTCTGACCTCTGATCAGATAAACTTGGCACGATTCCTTTTCATGTCATGTTGTGTTTTTTGTTAAGAAGCATGGAGTGGAGCACGCACATGAAGCCATCCAGGAGTCAGGCCTGACCCAGCTGCTGGTGAGGAAGTGCAGTAAGGGGACCGGCTTCAGCAAGCTGTGGCTGCTGCGCGACCTGGAGATTCTCTCCATCATGCTGTACTCCTCAAAGAGGGAGATCCATTCCATGGCCCAGGACCCGGAGCGAGAGCAACGAGAGCAGGACAAGGAGCACGACTCGGACCACTCCAGCTGCTGTGCTGACGACACGGATGTCAATAAGCCCGACCCGCTGGAGGGTCTCGATGAGGAGACAAAGATTTGCTTCCAAGTGAGTTGTGCTGCAAATAGGGCTGCCACAATTACTCGACTAGTCACGATTACGTCGACTATCAAAATCGTCGACGACTGATTTAATAGTCGACGCATCGTTTGAAGCTTTGTAAGATCACAAAAGACGCAGGAATAAGTAGTAGGATTTAAGAGTGTAATAACGGACTGAAACAGAAGATGGCAGCACTGCATGTACAAGGATGCCAGCTGCCGTTAAACCCCGAAGAAGAAGAAGAAGCTGTGTCCCAGAATTCATAGCGCAGCCCAGCTCAGTTTCCAACAATGGCGGCAGCTAGTTAGTTTTAATATTACTCTTATTATTCTTTCTGGGTCACAAAATAAACGTTTAACATATTTTCAGGCGAGAATGTAGCTGTGTAAACCTCAAATATCTGCTCAGTTTATCAAGACACCACATATTTTCAAAAGCGCTCCGACGTTTTCGGAGACGTCTGTTAGCCACTAGCTCGATAGCTAGCCGGGGGCTAGGCTAACTAGAGCCGTGAGAACACCGGACTCCCGGCTAATCGTTTTCAAACCCACCGCTGTCTTTCACTACTCAGGTTAAACATGATATATAAGTCACTTAGATAACTTAAAAATGTTATTGTTTGGCTTTTTTCAGTATTTTATTTGTTCCTGAGTAAATCGGTTTGGCTGAGATTAAAGTTATAGTTTTTACACAGCTGAATAAACGTCAAGCAGACAGCTGATTATCAGAAGTGTGAGATGCTGAGAATTTACTCCGGTGTCCTGTTATATTTTAGATAGCAAGGAGTTTATTAAACTTCACTGAAACAATCTGCAAATTTCATTAAAATTTAATAAACTATCATCTTGTCTTTATTTTTAGTTAGCACATACCTTAAACACTTAAAGCTGTAAGCTAATGATAGTTATATAAGAGCAGATGCTGCTGGTGCAATAAGCTGTAGTTTTACGTTCAATGGATGATGATCTGATTAGTCGACTAATCGCAAAAATAATCGGTGACTAGTCGACTATCAAAATAATCGTTTGTGGCAGCCCTAGCTGCAAACACGCGCAGCCAAACCTGGGGTGAAAGAAAACTCTGAAGACTTTTTTCCTTCCAAATGCAGATCACCCACGATGCCTTAAACGCCCCTTTGCCCATTCTGCGAGCTATGTATGAGCTGCAGATGAAGAGGACCGACTCGTTCTTCCTGGAGGTCCAGAAGAGGTGAGGATGAAGATTTACTTTGTCTTTGTGATTCGTGGATTCATTCAAATCTAAAACTTGCCGTGATGTTGTGCTTTTCAGATTTGATGGAGAAGAGATAAAAACGGATGAGACGATCCGTACGCTGGCCCAGAAGTGGCAATACAGCAGGCGGCCTCGGTCTGAGGAGCGGAACACCAAGGCTGTGGACACTGACATGATTGTGGTGTCTTGTATGGTGGGTTGTTCCTAAAATGCTCTAAAGCAGCCAGTTTCTGTCAACAATGTTAGAAGTCGTTGTTTTAAATGATAATGTTCTTGATTGGCCTGGCAGTCTAAACCGAGTCACTGTGAAAAGGCCACCGAGGAGATAAACGTCGTAGCCCAGAAGCTCATCACCAACTCAGAGAGCGACCTCCAGCTCAGCTACGCCAAACAGAGACGCACCAAAAGCTCCGCTCTGCTGCACAAAGAGCTGGACGTGCGCAGCAACCGAGCCGTTCGTCAGTACCTGGTGAAGGTCAACCAGGCCATCGCCACGCTGTACGCTCGCCACGTGCTGGCGTCGTTGCTGGCCGACTGGCCCGCGGACGCGCCGATGAGCGAGGAGGCCCTGGAGCTGAGCGGGGCCTCGCACATGGCTTACATCTTGGACATGCTGATGCAGCTGGAGGAGCGGCCGTCGTGGGAGAAGGTGAGACGGGAGGCAGAAGTGAACAAAAGTAGCGTGCGAGTACACGATGGGCTGAAGCCGCTTTGTTTGCTTTTACTATCAGATTCTTCAGAGGGTGCTGAAGGGTTGCAGCCACAGCATGCTCTGCAGTCTTTCTCTCACTGCTTGCCAGTTCATGGAGGAGCCTGGCATGGCAGTGCAGGTCAGAGAGTCCAAACACCCGTACGATAACAACACCAACTTTGAGGTGAGTCGTTGTTGTTGCTTCAAACGTGTCCTCTACTGAGCATCTGATGCTGAACTTCACAAACACCTGCGCAGTTACTGTGTTGGGATCAATGACACGCCGACTCTGTCATGCACATGTGTTCTGCCCTCAGGACAAGGTGCACATCCCTGGCGCCATCTACCTGTCCGTAAAATTCGATTCGCGCTGCTACACAGAGGAAGGCTGTGACGAGCTCATCATGTCCAGCAGCAGCGATTTTGTCCAAGATGTTCACAACTTCAGTGGGTCTCCGCAGAAGTGGTCCGACTTTGAAATCCCCGGTGAGGACCGTTCATGTGTTTGCATTTGAGGTCATGTGACTGTTCACTTCATATTTGCATCTCTGGCTTTCTCAGGTGATACCCTGTACTACAGATTCATGTCAGACATGAGCAACACAGAGTGGGGCTACAAGTTCACCGTGACGGGGGGGCACAGGGGCCGTTTTCAGACAGGTGCCTTCCTCCTTCTGTTCAGATTCGCTTTGCGGCCTTTTTATTGAACGTCACATTAACATCAGCTTCACTCTTCTTTGCTCGCTCATCAGGTTTTGAGATACTGAAGCAAATGTTAGCTGATGACCAGGTGCTCAGCCAACTGCCACTAGCCGACATCTGGGAGTGGCAAGTGGGCGTGGCCTGTCGACAGACTGGAAACCAGCGACTGAGAGCCATTCACCTGCTGCTGCGTCTGCTGCAGTGTCAGTCCCAGACGTAGGTCGAGCCTCCTTCTTTTTCTCTGTAAATGCGTCCATGACTGTCACTCCCACCTGGATGCAGCAGCGCCGACTGCTCCTCTCATCTTTAGCTCAGCATTATGTCCTGGTGCAGGAGTGCACCTCCACGCAGCATTTGCATAGAAGCCTTCATACATGCTCTTGTAATCATGATGGAAATTAGGTAAAGTATGCGTTTAGAAATTTTCATATGTGCAAACTGACCCAGCAACCATCAGGTCACGATGAGGGAATTCATAGAAGTTGGTGTGTAGACGAGCAGCAACTCCGTCTTTAAGAGTGAAATCATCCGTTTAGTGTCCGAGAAAATCTCTTTAAAGGGTTTCTGCGTTTGAGTTGAGCTGTATCAGCGTCCCCAACCATCGGGCCATGGACTGGTACCAGTCTGTGAGGCATTTGGTACCAGGTCGCGATAGTTGAGGCTCGAGTGTGAAATTTATGGTTTTCATTAGGGCTGCACGATTTTTTGGCTTAGAATTGAGATCACGATTCTCTCACGATTTTCTTTTCCAGTATAAATATTTATTGCACTTATTAACTGCACATCAACTTCGTAACAGTTGAGACTGAACATAAAAACAATAAATGTCTCGACACTGCGTGTATAGAGCAGGTAGTGCAACAACAGAAAAATAGTTGCGGGACGGCACTGTGTAGCGTTTGTCTGGGGTATTGATCATTTTCCTAAATCCCTCGTTTTGCACAGTGTTGATGGAGCCATATCTTTGCTCAGGTGATAAGTGATAGCCTCCGTAATTTCTTTGTGCCTGCGGGAGTTCGACGGGTATAGGGAAGCGCTGTATAAGGTTCCCGTTATTGATGTTTGGGTGGTTGACCGGGACGGATTTTCTCCTGTCACTTTCTCGTCATCCCTGACGTGCTCTCCGTTTTTCCTGCTAATTTTAGCAGCCAGCTTCTGTATCACGTGGTATAAGCTCCGCCCTCGTCACTTGTTGAGCAGGAAGAGTGAGCGCTTGTTTTCATGCAGATTACGTCCCGGATCAAAATGCGGTACAATCGTCGTCTTTTTTTTTTTCTTTTTTTTTAAATCGTTGTCATTTGGAAATGAGATCGCACATAAGTATGAATTGAGATCGCGATTTTCTAACGATTAATCGTGCAGCCCTAGTTTTCAGGCTTTTTATCATTATTTTTTACCGTGGGTCGTTTCCTGTGTGTTATGAATAAATCTTCTTTTTTTGGTACTGGTTTTATTTTGTTGTATTTATCCGCGATGCCTTAAAGGCCGGTCCGTGGTGCAAAAAAGGTTGGGGGCAGCTGAACTAGATGACCTCATGACGACAGAGACTTCATGATGTGATATTAGCATTTTGCGCCGGCCTACACGCAGCTTTTCATCCTGCTGTTGTTGTTGCTGCAGAGCCTGCACGCTGACGCTGCTGCGGCCTCTGTGGCAGCTCTTCATGTCCATGGAGAACAGCCTGAGCCAGGATCCCACCAGCATCACGGTGCTGCTGCCTCTTCACAGAGCCCTCACTGAACTCTTCTTTATCGCAGAGGCCCGTGCAATCGTGAGTAATGCATCAACACACACGTCTGGTTTGCCGTCCTCGTGGGGACATCCCATGGACATAATGCTAACCGCTAACCTCACCATCTATAATGAATGCCGAACCCTGACCATGACACTAAAAGCACAGTTTGAGTGTGAAAATGCCTTCAGCCCTGTGGCCACAGCTGATCATCTAAAAAACCTTTTTATTCATGTTTTTGTCACTTTTGAAACCTTCCAACAATAAAGCTCTCATATAAAGAGCATTCACTCAGAGCTCTTCTGTGTCTCTGTGAGACGAGCATGTTTACCGTGCACCTGTTCTACGCTCGGCTCGTGGCCAAAGCCGTGCCATCTGTCGGACAGCGCCGTGCTGCGACTCGCTGCAGACTTGCTGGGAGAGGAAGAGACGCTGCTCACTGCGATGCTCATGGATGCTCGCTCTCTTTCTCCGTCTCAGTTGTTTTGAATTATTAATGAAGAGAAGTCTCGAGATTATGAGCACACATCAGCCGGGAGTTTCCCATCTGGCGATGCAGTGGAAGCAGGCCGGGCCAGAAAAGCAGGACCTCTCCTGCAGCCTCCCAGTGAGGCCCGAGGCCTCTATCTGATAATAACATGACATCACTTCAATCGTCTTACAGGACGGCGTCTCTGCTGCGCCCGCTGGACGCTGTCACGTGTAAGAGAGGGACTGGCGAGCTGAGGTTCTGCAGTATTTCTGAACAAGCACCAGGGGGCGGTAGTGGCACTCAGTACATTTTCCTGGGATGCCCCTCATGAATACTGCAGTTAGCATAACAACACATGATGGTGTGTAACGCAGCACTGCAGACTTCAGTTATACAAACACGTGTGATGCAGATTTTCTTTCTCAGGAGTGAAGTGCGAGCTGTGTGACGTCAGCAGGAGTTCACGCCGCGCCGAGTTCTCCAGTGGATGTGACGTAGCTTTGATTTTCCTGATGGCTCTGTGGTTTTAACACCACACATGAACACGTCGCGTTGCAGCTGTCGAGGGTGGGCTGGGATGAGCTTGGTCCGGGATTATTGGAAGTGTGGATGTAAACTGGATTAGACGGGTGACAAATGTCTACAAAGCATTTAGATTACATCCAGCCCAAACTGGGAATGCTGGTGTCCAGTGTGGCTAACATACAGGGGACAGTCGCTTCCTAAAACTCTACAGTGAAACATGAATATTGGAAAATCATCAGCTGTGATCTTCTTTAGAAAGATGTGACTAAAGTCGGCTGTCAGATCTGACTGCAGTGATGATGCACGGCCATATTGACCAGCGCCATGGAGACTAAATGTTCAAGTCATACGACGCTAACGAGCAGCATCGAGTCCTCTGTGGCTGCATTAGCTTTGAGCGTCTACGCAGCTTATTAGAGAGCTTTAGCGGCCATCGGGCTTCATGTTCTCTGAATGCACGTGAAGTTCATGGTCAGCTCCTCTGAGATTCAATTAAGTCGCTGCCTAAGAAGGAAAGTTAGGAATCCAAACTGTGAGTCGCGCACCGCTGCCTGTACAAATCGTCCTGGGTTGCTGCTACAGCGTAAACACTTGGATGAATGGTGGAGCAGAGCTCTGGACTGTGTTTCCAGTCTCAGTCCATTTAGCCTCTGTGTAGTCTTATCTGTGTTTCCCTGTGCTTATGTAAGCCCGAGCTACATCTCTCTCACAGGGCCAAGTGGAAGCTTAGTTTAGTTTGTTTATCATTTTCAACGACTTTTCCAACATTTCACGCTTCAGTGTGATGCTGAGATGAAGAGGTCAGGGAACCAGGCCTCATTTATAACCGAGCGCCTCTTTTATGTAACCTGCTGCTGTTTCAGGAAGTTCCTTCTTTATCTGGTTTTATTCGTGCGTCTTGCATGCATGCATCAAACTAAATGGTGCAAACGATGCATTACTAATTTACCTGCGTTGGACGTGTCTTCCAGGCTCAGGGCGTCCTCCAGGAGTACCTGTTAGCCATGACCACTGATGAGCAGCTCCTCAACCACACCGCCATGGTAAGGCTTCCTCCCTCTTTTTGTCTTTAACATATTCCTAAATTCAAAGCTCTGCACTGAGCGGACGCTAGCAGCTCAGAGAAGTTGCTGGTGCACCTTAAAGTGTTATGCAACTCTTTCTTAACCACGCAGTCCCACTGACTGAACGCTCTGGAGTTGCTGTGAGTCAGCTCGCGCCTGGAGTCTCTTTTGCTAGTGAATCACAGAGCTGTTGACACCTAGCAGATCCCTCTGCACCCCCTCCCCTTGTGTTGAACGTGTGTGGGCTGTGCTCAGGACTAATGTATTTGGTAATTACAGCCCATTAGCATGTGTGGCAGAGCGAGCCACAGTGTCCTCTGCACTCAGGACCACGCAGTATAGCAGAGGAGCCCACAGGCAGCTAGGAGGAGCAGAGGATGCAGCATGAAAAGCACACTGTGGGTGGTTCTGCTGAGTGGTTACCTAATACCTGTCAGGGTGAAAACAAACCCAAAGGTGACACAATAGTCCGAACTGTTACGATAACAATGGATGTTTAGGGCAAATCAGCTGATGTCCCAAACGCTCTGACGCCACCGAGGACGGCTTCGCTCGCAGCTTAAAGGAATGCACAGGGCTGCCCGTCACTTACTGATCACTGATCACCCACCAGAGCCCGTGAGCACGGTGACCGCCGGATCAGCGAGCGCTCTGAGACGGAGCGTTCCCGGGAGCTGAGCTGCAGGCTGAGAGGAGGAAGCAATTAAATGAAACATTGTTAAAAAATTATTGTAGAGACGCAAGATGGAAAGAGCCGAACGGAGCTTCATCATTAATCCTCCAGTGCACATGTCTGCTCTCCTCTGTGAGGAGATAAAAGACACCAGTGTTTGATTAAATTAAGGCTGCATCCGCCGTGGTTGCATGCTTCATATTAACCATTAATGAAATGAGCAGGTATCATGTGAAGAAGGGACTGAAGTGATGAATCCAACGGCCACCCTCAGCTCACTAGTTAGCTTTCTGCTAACAGTTCACTTCATCCACCTGCTTACATGAAGCTGCGCTTAGAGAACTGAAAATGTGCAATTTATAGCTTAAAAGAAACGATGGTGTGGTTCGCACTGGGACAACTGGGTGTGGGACATGTTTTAGTGATATGGAATGTGTCAAATGAACTGGGAAGCAAACCAGCACAAGTCGGCCATACTGGTGTAATGTGTCCTTTCATGCATGTCTGCAGCCTGGCTGCTGCACTCGAGCTGCAGACTCTTAAATGTCAAAATGGGAAGCTGAACTGGGAGAAAACACATGTAAATGGTCTAAATGGTTTCTAGGCAATACTAAATATTTCTGTACTGCACAGCAGAGCTCTGAACATGTTTGTCAGTGTCACAGCCTAAACATTCAAGATCTCCAGTTTGAGACCAGGAGAAGACGCAGGTCCCCGCGAGGGCTGCAGAGATCAAGAGTGCAGCAACATGAAAATCTCTTTTAGATCAAAAATGTGAATCAATCTGCTGTAACAGTGCTGTTTGAAGCTGCATCAGCCTACAACAGTGCATGTTTGCATGTTTACTGATATTCTGACAGATCTCATGTGCACAGATGCAAAAGTGCAGAAAGCAGAGTGATGCACTGACAGACTGAATGTGACGTCGTTATTATTTATCGTGGAGGTGTTTGTTTTTTTGTCCCACTGCCATTAGTGGACTCGACAAAGGAAAACTAGACCCCGCTCTGAGCAGGTGTCATAAACTTTTTATAAACTTGTCATAAACACAAACTTTCATAAAGCATAAATAGCACTGTCTGTTAAACGGGCACAGCACAGACGTAGAGACGTTGTTGCATCGTTGGTTTCAGGAAGTCATCCTTTAACATCCGCACTATTTGTTCCGCCTCCTCCAGCCTGATTCTGTCGGTTCTTCCTCTTCATGGGAGGTTTTCCTCCCTGCTGTCGCCAAGCGCCTGTTCACACTCGTCTGAGTGTCGCACCTTTGCTGTAATGTGATGTTGAGTATTTCTTTGTACCTGCAGCTTTTTCCTGACGTACTTTTGCTTCCTGTGTAGGCGCTGAAGAACATTGCTGCCATCAGCCTGGCCATCAATTACCCCAATAAATCTACGAAGCTACTCAGCATGTCCCCGTGAGAGGACCCGAGGGAAGGAGGAGAATGACTGAAGGGGATCCTGACTCTGCTTGTTTAACAGGCAGACATCCAGAGGAGAACTTGGTTTACCATCTACTGCTTCTCCTCTACCAGGACCCCCTCTCACTCTGCAGACGTAGCTCGCAGCGCAGCACTGTGGACGTGAGTGTGGAGGGGACTCGAACAGCTTTCCACACTCACAATCCTTTTTGCCTTAGGGGACTCGGTTATATCAGCATGTGCATTCACTGAAACCGGAACAAATGTAGGGTGTAACTGTTATTATTTTGACTTGAAGAATCTGTGCTAAATGACATCAAGTGTGCCAAATTTGCAGCCTTCCAGGGGAAGTGTTATTCCTGATTTTCCTGCCTTGCCCTCCCTTCTGAACAGCGGCCCCTCTGGGTTGCGTAAGCACTTTTCAGACACGGGATCGCTGACATTGCTGGCTTCATCCGTCACTCCCATAGGTGGTTTCTACATTAATGTTCCTCACGCTTGCGTTTGGACACGCCCACGACAGCGACAGCGTTGCGTCATAATTCCACATGTGCAAAACACCCGTAGACCTGTTGTTAGTGTCACACAGGGAAACGTAACCACACCTTAGTGCTGTCATTGTCACCGAGCAGGATGTCTCTTTCTCTCAGAGCGCTGCAGGGCGTGACGGAGAGACTCCGCCCCTCACATGGAAGCAGTGAGACACAGTTGGGTCCCCCCCCCTCTCTGTCGTCTGCTTTAAACATACAGGAAGGTTTTACTAATGTTACAATCAAGCAAAAGAGGTCGTTCTGCACACGTTATTGTCGTTAAGTTCATCCTGTAAACACACACAAAGTCCTGGTGTCGTGAAGCCACGCCCACGTTTAGACTCGACGACGAGCCGTTCAGATACAGCCTTCAGTTCGTGGTGAAAACAGGTCACCTTGGCGACTTGCGTCTCCGTGGACACGAGGAGCATCCTAAAAATACTGTCCGGGACATTCGAGTCTCATTAGTCACCACAGAGAGGAAGCAATGACCTACTAGCTGATCCCTCTCCATCCTTCCTTGCCTCCTCCTTTACTTTCTACCCTCTGTACCTTTCTTCTTCTCATTGGACGGTGAAATCGACGCGTCACAATAAACATGCTGAACATGGATCTGACCTCTGTATAAGGGAACGAAGACGACAGCAGAGGAGAAATCTGACTGTTTCACTATGATGTCAAATGATAATCTTGGACGTGAAGAAGCGCCCGATCCCTCAAAGGCCTCGACGTTCATCGCTGACCCTGTGACACGTTATTATGAAGTGAATCTGCCTGTAAAATAGATCTGCTGTTCAACATCAGCGTTCCTCACGTTCAGTCGCTTCCTAAACGTGCCGTCTAACCCTCTCGTCTCATCGTGGCCACGTCACGCTTCGAGTCTCGCATGTCTGATTCCCGATCATTCTTGAATAAATGCAGTTTTCTGTTTCGAGTTGTAGGAAGGCAGAAGGTAGTTTTATACCAAAGAAACTGTCGTTGTGAACGTCTGAGAGAGATCCTGGTAGAGTCCGTTGTGTTTCTCACATATCGCACCTGCGAGGAGAGGAAACCTTTAGACGTCTTTTTTGTTCGTGTCTTTTCTTTTTTCATCTTTTAACTCTGCAGTGGCCCCACACGGACCGCTCGGTGGTTTTGTTCACTCAAACATCAACCGCCGTTAGCAAAGACGTGCCCTCTGCTGGGCTTCTACGACGCCTCACCGATCTACTATGTGCCTACGGTTAAACTGAAGCAATCATAATTTAACTCGTGTTACCGGAGTTCTTATTAATTATATTTTAAAAGAGAAATATATTGTTTAATTTGAGGGTTTTTTGTAACTTTTTACTTTTAACGTTGCTTTTCTTTTCACGCTGATATTTGAGGCTAATCTGAATGTACATATCTGTGAATATTAATTGCACAGGAGAAAAAAAAGACTTTGATATCAACCCCGTACAGATAAACATTACCGGCACTGACACTCTGGTTTTGTATGCATGGCTCACCGAAGGTAAAACTGAAGCTTGGGTTGAAATGTCATCCATTTCTAATAAAAGATAGAAATGACTTAAATTTGGCGCCTGCTGTCATCTTTCTGTAGGATCAGTGGCGAGCGTGTGTGCCGTAAATAAAGTTTGACTTCTTAAAAACAAATGCATCTTCTCTGCACTATAAAACAAAAAGCGCTCGCTCTGTTTGTCTTTGAGCAGCCCCGTCGTACGACTTTGATCTATTCAGCGTTATCAGTTCCTGGTCAGCCTGCCCGTCTCCTGCTAGCTCCCCCGCCTGTAGAGCGGAGTCTCGGGGACGATGATCGCTGGGGCGATAATGACATCAAATGGAGGAAATATTCAATAAGGCTCCAGATGATTCAGTGCCCCGCTGCGCCACAAAAGCCCCCACGCTGGAGTGAGTCAGCTCTTCTGCTTCCCCCCCCCTCCGCTCCGCGTCCTGCTTCCTTCTGATCGTTCATGCAGCTTCCTGCTGCGCTGATTCACCTGAGGAGGAGAAAAAGAAAAGGCACGAGCTGCAATCTGTGGGGAAACCTCCCAAAATGTGGCACTTGCTGAATGCATGTTGCTGTTTTCAAGCTGTGCTGATATTCTGTGGAGCTCCACGTGTTCAACGTAGAGTTGAAGGAAATGTTCACTGGATGAGGGTTAAGAGCTATAAATGACATTTTTACAGCCCCTTTAAGGGTCACAATAGATCATCTGACTCCAGCCCTCTCCATGTCCCCATCAATAAATCTCTGCTCCACCTTTAACATCCTTTGTCCAGGATATCCACGGATCCTCTGCTCTGAATCCTGGTCACTCACAGTGGAGATCACTAAACCTTTACTTAGCACTTTTAGAGCCACTGTCTCCAAACCACACATCACAGCGAGTCTCAGCACCTTTCACTCCTGCTGTGCTCATCTCCACCCTCGATGCTCTCCTGTTCACTGTGAATGGTTGACCACAGCTATTTAAACTCGTCTCCTTCATATTCGCTCTCCCCTGCACTGACTGTAATTCCCTTTTTTTTTTAAATAAATTTTATTTTCAGTCACAGCAGCATGTTAATAACAAAACATTGAACATAAAGTAGTTTGCTGTTCAGTATTTACAATACCCCAAAAGATAACAGAAATAGAAAAGGAAAACAAACAAACAAACCAAAGAAACCCCTACAAAACAACAAAAAACAAACAAACAACAACAAACAAATATAAAAATAAAATGTATAAGGGACATTCAGTGTACAGTTAACTATGATAGTGATATAGAGATATGGCATCTGGTCATGATAAGGTGGTCATTTTAAACGTTTCCATGTACATCAGGAATGGCTGCCATGCCTTAAGAAATTTGGTGGTTGAACCTGCCAGTGTATATCTCATCTTTTCTAAATGTAAAAACCTCATGAGCTCTGCAAGCCACTGTTCATGTGTGGGAGGAGCTTCCTGCTTCCATCTTAAAAGTATAAGGCGCCTTGCGATAAGTGAAGCAAAGGCAATAGAATTCGAATAGTATTTTGGCAAAGTGATGTCTTGAGGTATCAACCCAAAGATAGCCGTTAGAACAGAGGGATCATATTTAACGTTACACATCTCTGACAGAGTGTTAAATATAGACACCCAATAGTTATGAAGATTGGGGCATGTCCAAAAGGTATGAAGGAGCGAACCTGTTTCTGCTTTACATCTGTTACACAGAGGGTCGGCTCCTGGATAGAACTTGGCTAACTTTTCCTTGGAGATATGTAATCGGTGTAGGACCTTGAATTGAAGGAGCCCATGCCTGGCACATATCAAAGAAGAGTGTACCCTCCGGAGAAAGGATTGCCAGAGTTCATCTGTTATAGTCATCCCAAGGTCTTTCTCCCACTGTGCTTTAAGGATGGAGAGAGAAGGAGATTGAAGACCTAATAATATAACATAGATTTCTTTAATCGCCCCTCTCTTATGAACGTTTATATTAATAATTTTATCCAAAGAAGTTTCCTCAGGTAGTTCCGGAAACGAAGGAAATCGACTCTTTACAAAGTGGCGAATTTGTAGATGGCGGAAAAAATGTTGCAGAGGAACATTAAACTGCTTCAGGAGCTGCGTGAATGAGGCAAAAATCCCATCTACAAAAAGGTCTTTGATATTTCTAAGGCCATTACTTTCCCATATTTTAAAGGCAGAATCCATCATGGAGGGTGGGAACATATGATTTGAGCAGATAGGTGCTTTAATTGACATTAAGTGTAACCCCAACCTTTTCCTACATTGCACCCAGATTCTGAGCGAGTCATACAACAAAGGGTTGCGTTTATGGGTGTATAGTTCTAATGGGAGAGCTGAACTCAACAACCCTGATTGGCAAATTTTGCCACAATTGGATGACTCAATTTGGAGCCAAGCTGGAGTCTCTGTTGTAATTCCCTTTTTGCAGCACGTAGCTCCACTTCTCTGCCCTTACCATCACACTCTTCGTCTGTGAATGTGAAGCACGATCTGATATCTGCAGACGCAACGTTGATCCTGGACAAACGATGATAATGAGGAATAACACCAACATGGGAAATCACCACCAACACACTAAATCTGTATGAATAAATAACTATGTCAAATACTTAAATACAGTCACATGGAAGCAACTCAACACATTCAGCCACAGACAGGATGACCTGCTGAAGGTCAAACTGAGCATCACAAAGGGAAAGAAAGGTGATTAAGTGGCTTTGAATGGTTGCTGGTGTGAATGGTCTCCACTTTCCCAGATCTTATTCCAACTGAGCACTTCTGGGATGTGTGGATCTGTCACGTCAGTGTGGACCAAAACCTCTGAGGAATGTTTCCAACACCTTTCTGAAGGCAAATGCAGCTTTAATGCTCTTGTGACTGTATCTAGCATTTATAAATGTTACTGTATCGTCTGCAGACTTTTCAAAAATGCACATTTTGATGTCGAATTGTTAACACGCGGCAGCCGTTTTCAAACATAACTGGTTTTTTTCCAATAATTAACAAAAAGATCTAAACTGAATTTCAGCAAAATAACTGTCATCAGCAGACGCTTCTGTTTCTCCTCGTATTCAGCGGCGCTCTGTTTTGGCCTGGTCATGGCGCTCCACCTGCAGCGGCTCCATCACAGCACTGACATGAAGTCAGCCCAGCAATGAAGCGCTGAGGGTCACACAAAGGTCAACTTTAGGTACTCAAGCTTCACGCAGAAATGCCCCGGCCTTATGTTGCTGTCAGGTAACAGTGCTGACCACGAGCCCTGTGCAGACACAGATTTCAGCACCGTCAGGTCTGAGTCTCCTGCCGTGAGTCTACAAAGACACCAACATAAGCACAGCCACCAAACGTTTGGTTTCATGGAGAAAAAAAAAGTTTTTCTAACACAAACAAAAACAAGAAAGAAAAACTGTAAATATGAATAACCATGTTTCTATAATAACCATGTTTCTATAATAACCATGTTTCTATAATAACCATGTTTCTATAATAACCATGGAAGACTGTGGATTATTAAAGGAAATGTATGTGAGGACACTGCACAGCTTCATCTATGCGCAGAGAAAATGGTTTGAGGACAGAGATGTGATATTGATATCCCCACAAATATGTCAGAAATGACTCAGCTCCATCTTCTAAGTGTTGGAAGGAATGTAGAGACTTCTAATTAAACATTACCCGCATAATGTGGTCGTGCGATATGGGAAAAATCACAGTGGAGTGAAAAAATAGAAAGAGAGCGTTCCCGGCTTCTGCAGATACAAGAGGACAAATATTTAGAAGGCTGCGAGAGGAAGAAAGAGTTTAGACAGGCAGAGAGAGCTGTGCTAACACAATGTTCATGACTAAAGTGAGAGAAGCAAACAAAGAGACACAATACGCCGAGCTTGTTTCACGGGGCCATATGCACGACAGCAGCATCGCGCCTCAGACCTCGTTTGCGTTTCACGATCGTCTCCTTCAGCTGTTTACACTTCTGAATCACGAAGCACCAAATGAATCAGGCTGCCAGTGCTTTACAAACGTGTAGCTTTTAGCAGTAACACATTTTACGAAGCCTCCCTGAATCCCAGCATCCCCATTTGTCTCACATCATTTTCCTTTTAGATCATTCAGGTGAATTAAGCGGCCACACTGCGGCTCGGGCAGTTGAGGTCAGCCTGCTGTGGCTCCTTCTCCCCTCTTCACTGTCACCACACATATGCTAAGTGTGTCATTTGCGTCATATTCAGATGCCTCCTCGCACGTTCTTGATTGCAACTCATGCCTGTCATGATGATGATGCCACCAGCGTGAAGCTCCTCAAAGTGTGGAGGCGGTGTGGCCAGAGTCAGGGCTGCACCTGTAACCGCCTCCAACAGTGATGTCACAGGCTGTGTCCCTATCCGGTCGTTAAGTGATGACGTGACGAATCCTACTTCCGGGCCTAAAGTAGTCTGCGTTTAATATGCTTTTGTGTTGTTAACATGTTTAATGTTTTGTATTTTCTTCTATTTAATCTCAAAAAGCTCCTAAAACAGTCAGTGATCACTGTTGACTTCCCTCGGCTTTTATTACCGCTAATCATTTATTTAAGCTCAGTTTTTAAAACCTTAGCTACAGCCCAGCCCATGCAGCAGTATATGAATGACTAACCTCGTATTGTGGATGGATTATCTCAGTTGTTCTCCTGGCTGAAGTTTGGTCCTTTTACAGCATCCTGCCATGCGATTACATTTGTTCCTGACCACCGAGAACACTCACGTTAACTTTTATCCAGTGGAAAAAAAGTTAGCTTGTTTATATTATGCTAACATAGCTGTGTCGCTAGCAGTCACGTAGCACATCATTATATAGCAGCTAGCCAAACTTCAGTAACCCTACAAACGTCACTGCTGTTTAGTTTTCTGTCTTCATTTATGTTGGAAGTGATAGCAGAGCTGTACGTTTGAATTTGTTTCCAAAACCCCGCAGTCAGAACATGCTATATTGTATTTAGATAGAAGCTAGCGAGCTAACTTCCTGCTAACTTCTAACGCCGTTAAATGTCATAAATTCCGTTTTCATGGATGCCTGGATGCTAAACTCAATTGTTACAGCTGGTAGAGCAGAACGCTGATCATTTTATTAAAGATGAAAGACTTTAGACAGTTTTTCAACTCTCAGTAATGCCATAGTGATCGTTTGATATATGGACCTGCAGCGGAGTTTAGGCCCAGACACGGCTAGTGACGTCAGACTTAACGACCGGATTAAGAGACCGCACGCTTGAAGTACGTGCACTACACGCACTATGCACGGTGCGTACTATAAGTACGAGAAGTGCGGAAGTGAGAGGCTTGTGTAATGTGACGGTCTAGCCTTCGTCGCGCTGTTCAGGTTGCCTAGCAACCATGATACTAACCGCGAGAAACATTACATACAGCTTTGTGTGACAGAAATGAAGGAGAAAAATGTTTTGTTGGTCATTCATTTTTGTCATGACATGAAGTGTAGTCAGATGGTAACAAAGAGAGGGAAGGTAGTCAGAACTGAGGGGATCGAGCTACCAGAAGGCAACATTGCAGACATAGAGGACAGTTACAAGTACCTGGGGATCCCGCAGGCGGATGGAAACCATGAAGAGGCCTCTAGGAAAGCTGCAACCACCAAGTACCTGTGTCACCACCAGACCATGTCATAACTGCTTTAAGTCACACAGAATAGATATCAGAGCCTTAAACAGGCTGACTTCTGCTAAATGGGTCAAACTGGGCAGAAAGTCTACAAACACATAACATCCTTATAGAATATGATGTAACACTATAGATCAACTTACCTCAGAATATATAAAGCATATAAACAATTACAGCAATATGATGCAACAAACACAGCAGTGCTACTGATCCAAAATACTCAAAGCTTCATAGAACTGAAACAAACATTTATTTTAGCTCCATTCAGCTGCTGATATACTTTAGGTTTCTGAACATTAAACTTGTTGCTGCCTTTCATAGTGTGTAACTTGAAGGCCCTGAGTACTTTCTCCCACACTGAAAACACTGGATGATCACATTATTTGAACATTACCTAATAAGACTGATTCAGGACAGGCAGTTAGTGATGTTAAACTTTCCTAGCAGTCCTTCACAAACAGGGAACAGTCTGTCTATTCTCTCCATCTGTCAGCTGCTGCTGGCTCTTCCTCCTCCTCTTCCTCACACACTGCTGAGTCCTGGTGGATCATCAGGGCTGCAAAGCCTCACAGATGATGTGCAGCAGTGGGTCCCTCAGTCTGTCCTCACTCTGGACACTTGCAGTCGTCACACATGGAAATCAAATGTGTGATAAGCTGCAGGATTCAAACACAAGTGTAACTTATAAACACATGTTCATACTTTTATTCCACAATCAGAGAGAAAGAAACAGAGAGAGAGTGCAGGACAGACAGGTGACAGTCTCAGGTGTACACACTGCTACAAACAGGAGGATTTAGTGTTTGTGTTATTACGAGTGCTGAACAAGAAGAGTTCCCAGATGGTACAGTGGACACATGTGTGACTGCTGAGATTAAAGCATCTTTCAGCTTAACGAGTGAACCGTCAGCTCGTTCAAACACACGTTAAAGTCCGTTTGGCTCGACACCACCGAACAGAGGCAGCAATATAACATAGCTAACATTAACAGTGCAGTGAATCCTGCTTGTGCCGTGATATTCAGGACTGCAAACAGAGCAGCATCACTGACTTTCAGCCTGTTGTGTTTGTGGATATATGACTGACTTTAATTATCCATCAAATCATCACATTCTCTGTAAGATTAAGGTCGACTATCGAACGGCGTATATTTTGAAGTAAAGGCTTTAAAACAAAGTAAACGCTGAAAGTACAAACATCGCTAATGTCACATAACTTTGCCGGCATGTGGCCAACAGCAATGTTTTAATGTTCTTCATTATTAAACATTTGCACATATATAAGTGACGTCATATTCAGAACTTACTTTTGAAAGTTTACTCTTTGGCCGCTCCGCTTCCACTTCGTTGAACTGTCTCCCAGTCCCAGTGCACTTGTTTTGGTTCGTGCAACTGGCCCGTCCGGTTATTGTCTCCCCAGAAACATTTCCGTTGTGTTGTGTGTGCTTTTGCAGCATTTTTCTTTTTGCAGCATTTTTCTTTTTGCAAGTGTTTTCTGAAGTTGCAGTCCGTTTGGCCTCTCAGGGCCACCGTATATATGACTGACTTTAATTATCCATAAAATCATCAGATTCTCTGTAAGATTAAGGTCGACTATATAAATATTTTGAAGTAAAGGCTTTAAAACCAAGTTAACGCTGAACGTACAAACATCACTAATGTCACACAACTTTGTCGACATGTGGCCAACAGCAATGTTTTAATGTTCTTCGTTATTAAACATTAATAATATAAATAACATAAATAAGTGACGTCATATTCAGTATTTCCTTTTGACAGTTCACTCTTCGGCCGCTCCCTTCTGCCGTATTTTGCAGCAAAATTATCCACACCCACCGCCGCGCTATGAATTGTGGGATATATGGTATTTGATATTTGGGGAAATCGACGGTGCATTTGTAGTACACTTCGAATTGGGACAGCCGCCGTCGCGTGGCGGTGACGTAATCGCACTGGAAATGCGTACTTCAAGCGTGCGGTCTCTGAATTGGGACACAGCCAGAGTGTTTAGTAAAGCGATTGTTATCAGTGTTATCGTGTAGACGGCACCGAGCATTTTTCCATCCACTCGTGTCACACAGACATACTGCTCGTCCTGATGAACAGATGGTGCCACAAAACAGATAAGATGGCTACGTAGGAATGTAGGAAAGATCGTGGAAATATGATATGAAATACGTTTCCTGCATAACTTTGAGAAGAGACAGAGCTTCCTGATTGCTCCAGTGTTTGTCGTCTTTCCAGCTTCACTGGACGTCGAGTCTCACGTACGTCATCATTGTTCATGTCTGCTTTTGTACTTTGGTGCAGATGACTTAAGTGTTTTCCACTCAGGCTTCCTACAGTGGATGGAACCGCTATAATATCACCAATGATAACACAGAATTTCACTGTGGAGCCTGTTAAAAGGGGGCGAATGGTCGTGTAGTCTGCTCACATCTCTGGACATTTTCCACAACCCCGCTGATGAAACTGCTCCCACGATGAAGGAAATTCTACCTTCACCTTATCATAATGAGACCCACTTCCACTCAGCCTCCTGGGACACGATGGGTCACCTCTCAAGAGGATCGGGGATAATTGGGTAGTTGGAGGAATCCAGTGAGAATAGGACGCTGTGAAGGACTACACCCAGATTTAGCAGCTAGGCGCACGCTATTGTGTGATCGCACTGGGAGAGAGAAGCTCGCTGTTTTTGATCTCATTTCTCGCTGCGCTCCTATCTGGGTTAGAGGAGGGCTGTTATTGGAACAGCCACCCGGGGCACAAGGGGAGGTGGACTATAATGGATAGCTGGGGCTTCCAATATGACAGCCGTGGTGCCAAGCGCGTTCGCTAATCTGGATCATTAGGACGAGGCTGTGTATGACTAAAAGGAGATAATGGCTCTAATGCGATGGAGACGAGAGGAACTGACTGGCCTGTTGTGGCCTGAACCTGAAATGAAAGGGCGTTTATTGATCGCTTCACCTGGACGAGAAACTGGTCACAAACACCCAAATTAGTTTGTCTGTATGAGATTCTTCAGAACTGAAGAAGCTTCTCAGATGAAGGTGAAACGTCTTCAAGCAACTTAAAGAAGTCCAGACACTTTTCTTTGCAAGCTCCTTTGAGTATGAGATAATGTTCTAACCAGCAGTTCAGACAAACACCTCACATACACAGCATGGTGGGTGGTGTGTAAATGGATGGATAAGACACAACAGGTCATTTCAGTTTAGTCATTTGTTATTATTAACCTCCAGTAAGTCTTTGGTCCCTTCTTTCTCCCCCCACCCCAACCACCTGTGGCACATGGCCGCCCCTCCCTGAGCCTGGTTCTACCGGAGGTTTCTTCCTGTTAAAAGGGAGATTTTCCTTCCCACTGTCGCCAAGTGCTTGCTCAAAGGCGGTCGTTCGATTGTTGGGTTTCTCTCTGTTACTGTAGGCAACAGTTGTTGGAGATGTGGTGCTAAATAAATAAAATTGGATTGAATTAAACACATTTTTTAAATTCAAGATTAGAAAATGTGTAAAAGTGACAGCTTGGATAAAATGTAAGGGTCACATCCCCGTGTGGGATCGGTGGCTGTCAAAGTTTTCTTTCAACTATATTTTCATACCAAGCTCTTCCTCTAAATCTGATTCCTTCTGTACGAAAATAAGTTTGGCTACTTTTCTATTTAATGGATTTTACATGAATGAACAAACTCATAGTCACCATGAACTTTTTAATAATTTAACTGATCACAGTATATTTTAAATGTACGTAGTTGAATGTTAGTCACTACAGGAGCATCATTTTATTAGGAAGATTCACTTACCAAACACCTAACACCTACAGGGGTTCTGTACCTCCAGTAGGATCGTCGTTGCTTCTGCAGAGAGCTCAGTGTGACGGTCTTATCAGAGATTACTTTCACATACATTCATGTCATAGAGCCTCACCATAACCACAACGATGAACATAACCGCTGGCCTTTGCCTAACCACGGCCTAAATCTAAAACCAAGATTTTCTAAAAATGTTATTACACTTTGACTGCATAAACAGATTTATACTCCCAAAATAAACCAAAGTAAATAATTTGCATAAATGTGGTGAGTTTACTGTTTGAAATATGTGCTTTCACGGGTTTTGTTTAAAAAAATGTGCCTGTTCATCCTGCCTCATAAAAAGCAAGGGGAATGTAATTTGAACCCAATACCACACTAGACAGACTGCAAAACAGAGTTCAAGCTTTTCTGAGAGTGCAGTCAGTTGAAGTGATGTCAGTTTGTAGAACCAACCATGTTTCCCCACCATCTTGAATACAGTTGCCAATCGTATATAATGTGTTCAGCTAGGAGTCGGGGATACATGGCACACCAAAGGTGATGGAGAAGACACGGAGGTCAATTTTAATTCATGCCTGCACCTTCAGCCTCAAGACATCAAGGATGCTTATGTTTTATCACCAAAGAAGTAAAAATACAAAGAAAGAGACAACATGACCAACATCTGGACAGCACGTCATCTTCTACCTCCTCACCTCAGGCCTCATCTCCTGGTCTGAAGTCATGGCTCTAACATGTGAATAAACATGCTTTCTTATTCCCAATATTGTCACAATTACTTGTTGTTAGCACATTAGACATGCTGTCTCATTTCCTTCCTAGCTAACAACAGGCCAGCTAAACAACAACAACTGGTTATAAGCTAACGTTATGCCAGCTAATGGTAGCCGTGGGTTTCCCTCAAGAACAGTTACATTTTCACATCATATGAGAGTTTATTCACAAAGTGTCCAAATCTAGGCCTAATAGCTAACAGCAGCTAACAGCAGCTAACAGCAGCTAACAGCAGCTAACAGTGGCAAAAACAGCAGTGCTTGCTAAAAAGTAAAAGATATCCTCAATAACTCCATTCGGTATCATTGTCAGTAAGTCAGAAGTAAGCTTTGCTGTTTTTACACTAGCTTCTTACACTTACACTGAACTCCTTTCATAACGTTTTACAGCCTCCTCCAGAGTCAATGGAAGTGGACACGTATTGGCAGCTGAGGTAAACAGCAGACGCATAGCCTAGCACGATCTGGAACAACATTTATTATGATGATGTGGGAACAACACTGACACGAGGATATCAGATCATCCCATAGGCTACCCTCTACCCTACAGCAGCCTCCACTGATAAGATTATGCACTTAAATTGTGACGGCAAGAAACCAAATTGACTCCAATCTGCAACCTACTGACATCTAGTGGTGAGATTTTACACACTGTAATTTTAACATTTGATATTTTGGAAGATACACTTATTTGTTTTCTTGTTAATGCTTAGCATAAATAGCAAGTGGTGGCTGCCGTCCACAGTTGCACATTCCACCAACCACTCTTTAACTGACTGATTCACATTTATAGAGTATTTTATTTCTTAAATCTTTGCATGAACAGAACCATGGCAACTACAGGTTACTATAGGTTCTGGTCAGGAGTAGTGGCCCAGTGTCTGTCTGGGAAACCAGAAAAGAGTCCAATGGATGTATTAAGAGACATTCTGTTCAGCACATCATTAAACTCAAACTTTAGCTTCTTTCAAGCTGCCTCCTGTTTCCAGCGTCTATGCTAAGCTAGCTTACTGCTCTGAGATAAAGATGGCACGAGTCTTGTCATGCAGGCTAAGTCTTAGGAAAACAGCTTACTGTATTTCCCAAAATGTCAGACTTAGGCGTATGAGAGACCAGCCATGCCTTACATATCTTTAGAGCCAAGGAAGTGTTGCTTGGCCAGCTTTAAACTCCTACAGTGTGTTCTGCAGCTACAGGCATAAACACGCTTTCAGGAGAAATCGGTAACTCTCAAAGCTCCAGTGGGCCGTCGTCGACTTTGCTGTTTGTTTTCCAAACAAATGCAAGTCAGATTTGAGTTTGTGTCTCACTCGTCATATTTTCTGGTGGGAAACATTTCAAGGCTTGTAACAGGTGCTGCAAAGATCATAGATATAGAGATATAGTGCTGTCAGCTCTTCTTCACTGCTCATCTGTGACACAAGACGCCTCTAGTTGTAACACTATTTTCTTGTAGGAGGCTTTTCAGCTACTAAGAGATGACTGGGAGCTTGTAGAGAATCATAAAGCCTGCATTAGTCCCCAATGTTTCCAGCAGAGCTGGTTGCCCACGCCAGGTGAATCTACCAACATGACGGCATGCCTGGAGGACAGCAGCTGCTCTTCCTCCTCTCTGCTGCTTTTTTCTTTAGTCTTTTATACCAGATCTCCGTATCGTCTCTTTCCTTTCTCTTCTCATCCTTTCATCCTCTCCTCTTTCAAGTTTGGCTAGTTACATCAGAAAGTCAAGCTAAAATGTTCATCTTATGATTATGCTGTAGCTTTGTTGTTGGAGCAAGTACAGTAAGCGTCCACATCTCGAGTTATTCACAGACCAAAGCATCTTATTAAATAGAGAAAAAAGTCGAGTTTATGTGAAAGAGATGCTGTGAATCATATCAAACATACAATCATGTGAAATAATGTTTTCCCTCTGCAGTCCTGCATGCAAATCGTTTTCTGTATGACTCTGTCGGTCTCTCACGCCATTGTGGAGGAATTTTGGCCCACTCGTCTTTACAATATTCAAATACAACTATCGCAGTACACGAGGTTGAGGCAAAATATGTTTATAAGATTACTGCGTTGATCAAATGAAGTGTGTCTATTGGTCAGCTACTTCGTTTATTGTAACAAACTATTTACTATTTACAGAGGATAATAAAAATGTATCCAGTCCTCGACAGATTTCAAATCATGTAAGTACAAACTCAGATGGATACATCGTGACGTTCTCATTATTTATTTAACAAAAACGAAGCTAAAATGCAGAATCGCTGTGTGAAAACTGAAATGCAGCTCATGATTCAGTAGCTAGTAGAACCACCCACATTTAAACCTTTATCACACATCATCACCTTCTGTAATTGTACTGTTGTGAACTTTAACATTGAACATGCTAACTGAGGCCTGTAGATTCGTAGATGTACAGTAACGCTCGGATTCTTTGGATTACTTCCTCGGACATCAAACGTTAACACACAGCTGACAGCAAACTGAAGACGCCTGCTTTTACAGAGGTGTTCACGCTTACTGATAATCAGTTAATCAGTGCGTTTGATTAGCAGGACCTGGCTGCTACTTACCCTCTGAACTCCGACAGAATCAGTAAGCGGATGGCACAGAGTCCTGTAGGAACCCTTTCTATTGACCATATCATGTGAATGAGCTTTGTGATCATATTTACTGTATATGTAAGTCGATGTTATTTGTTTATGGTGTGATTTTTGTTAAAAAGGGCTTGAAACGGTCAAGCTAGCAGTTATACTACTTAGTGTGATGAATAGTAATAATAATATTAGCAGGTACATATGGGGAACCTTACAAATGCCTCTTCCAGTCCACACCGGACTGTCCCGGGTCGGTGCCCAGTGTTTTGTACTGTTATTGATCCTTGGGTTTCATCGTTCGTGACTGCCAGGCTTTCGGTTTGTGTTTTGTGTTTCTAGATCTCTGGTTCGTCTGGTTTGTGATTTCTAGTTCTTAGGTTCAGTTCTGGGTTTATTCTCTCGTTCCTCAGTCACTCCGTGTTCCCTCTGTTCGTGTCTGAATCCATGTCGGTGCGTGTCGTATTTCCTGTTTTATTTTGATAGTCTGCGTCCTACGTCAGCGTATCTAGTTTTGCCTCCCTCGTCTCCTTATGTCTGATTTGCCCCAGCTGTGTTTCTTCCTGTTCCCCATCCTGTGTATTTTAGTCCTCAGTCTTCCCTGGCGTGTTGTTTAACCTGCGCTCTCTTCGTGCTGCGTTCCTGACGCTCGCTCTCAGTCCTGGTTTGTTTCCACGAGGTTCTTTGGCTACGTTCACTCTGCAGGTCTTGATGCTCAATTCCGATTTTTTGATCAAATCCGATTTTTTTGTCTGCTCGTTCACACTACAAATAAAATGTGACAGCAAACGCGCTCTAGTGTGAACGCTCAAAGCGGCCGCATGCGCAAAAGAAGACGTCACACACAACGCGCTCTGTTTAGACCCAGAGCAACAGTATTGTTTGACTGATGGCCTTAATATAAAGACTTCAGACTTTATGTTTCCCAATTTTTGCTTTAAGTTATTTTGTTATTTACATAATAATGTAAATAACCTAATAATGATCCTTATTGCTGTTTTAGAGGAGCGCTGCTTCAAAGGATAGTTGCAGATTTCTGTCTGAATCTGCAGATTATACAGAACAAATAAAATGTTCACGTTTCTCCAACGTTGTCTTCCCAACAGTTTCACTGGATGGCCAGGAAGTGTTCACGATGTCTTATTGGGCGCTGATAATTGGCGTCTGTCTTGTGTCAGTGACGTAAAAGACGGATTTAACGTGACCATCAAACAGCAGCTTTCTAAAACATCAGATATGTATCAGATTCAGAACCACATACGAAAGTGACCCAGGTTGGATTTGAAAATATCGGATTTGTGCCGTTCACACTGTCACACCATGATCAGATATGGGTCACACAGGGTCAGAAAAGTTGGATTTGATGCGCTTTCGCCTGCAGTGTGAACGTAGCCTTAGTTTCAGGCTCCAGTGTTCAGTCTCGTGTTTTAGTTTCACGTTTAGGATTCTGGTTCATTTTGTGATGTTTATTTCTTATGTAGACTTTTCCAGCAATAAAGCTGCACCTTAACTTAACTTCCTGTTTCTGAATCCTGCGTTTGGGTTCTTCCACGACACATACATAACAACTTTTACTACGTATGCACAGATGTACTCTGTGTACTTTGATAAATCCAGAACAGATGTTTTTGAGTAAATATTCTGTTAGAGGTCTGCCTCCTGCAGAGGCAAAGCTTGTCCAGGCTCAGGGGAGCGTCCACCGTGTCCACAAGCCCACACTCTGAAGTAACAGATATGATGAAGAGAGGAAGGGATGGTGGGTAACTAACCACATGTACTGCAATGTGCTCCACTGCCTGATTCTTTACTCCTTATTTTTTTAGCAGGGGGCAGGCCTGCACGACGGCCTGTGCCATACTGAGAGCTGGGAAGTGGACGAAGATGGATGGACTGGGGAAGACGCGTGTCATGCATTGTTGTAGATTCCTGTCACTGTGGTAGGAAGACCAGGTTTATGGTCCATCCCATGTGTCTTTGTTTCCAGTGGAATTACAATCCGCTGATCTAATTAGGCTCATTTTCTTCAGGGACATTGCATCAGTCTCTTAAGAGTGTTATTTTATAGATGAAATGCAGCACGTGTGAGTGACAAACGTGTCTCCATCTGCTTGCATCAAATAATTTTAGCTCTGAGGCCTTTAGTTTAAACTGTCGGACGTGTGCAGGAACATGCACACATACAAAGATCCAGTTTGTACATGTTTTTGCTGTTCTCTTCGATGTGGAGCTTTGCTAACTGCGAGCTCCAGCTTGTGCCTCACTTGTTCCACATCCACTTGCCCCAGATTCAGGTCACACTCTGATGCACAACAATGTGCTGCAGTGGTCTACTTGCAACGCCATCATTAACTTGCGGCACAATGTGATGTTCTTAAAGGTGCACTGTACTAGAACTCATTCTGGCTCAGGGTGGATGGTCCAGTGGAGTCGCAGCCATGAAAGATGATATTTTAATTCCGTCATTTTTATTAAGCCCTCCTGGCCCAGGATCATTTCTCAGCAAATGACCTTGACAGACAATGAAGCCTCAGCATAAACGAGTGGGAGCTGGTTAATAGTTAATGGCCATTATTACTTGAAACGGCAGCAGAGCCCGTGTGCGTACATGACCTGCCAGCTTTTGTGTTTGCTTATAAATACAAAGATGAGTTCTTATTGGAAATAAGGCCAAAGGAAAAGTATTAAAATATTACTGTTGTCACAGTATTGTTGGAAATTTCATTGTCAGCAGGAATGACTGGAAAACAAATCCCTGAAAAACTGAAAGGAAAACAGCGCTGCACTGTTGTTTCTTTGGGATTTCCCTTTTCCTAATTGTCACTTTTCCCAAAGTGTGCATGTCTGTGTGACAGCGGAGTGATGGAGCACTCATGCTGTAGAAAAGAGGCTTTCTGGCTGTGCGTCAGATGCAGCTGCCTTTCACTGCATTGAAGATTCAGGTGTCTCAACCACCTGTATGAGGGCTCATACATAAACTTAAAAACAGATTTCTGTTACACAATGAGCCCAGACAGGGAACGTCCTTTTAACACATCTCTGAAATGAACTTGCTTCTAACATATCTTCCAAGTTATCTGTTCCTGTTAGGCATACAGCATCGCTACTGCCTCAAACAGGCTTCCATCGCTTTTTACTGAACGCTAATCTGAGGAGTTTATGTCTGATTGTAAAGGTGGCCTAATGCCAAGAAAGCTGGCTTCTAAGACAACTTCATATCAATAGCTTTGCCTCATCTGACGACTAATCATGCAACAAAACCACTGTTCTTGCTCATTACCATCTAAATTAAAGTTTAAAATGGAGCCATACTTTTCTGTATAAGACCCACAGAAGATAAACACAGTAGTGTCACAGAGTGGACGGTTATTTTGTAACCTTGGTTCTCTGAATGAGAGAACCAAGGTTACCCCTCTTGGTCCTGACACGTGGATACATCTTTAAGACAGTCCAGCTAGTCCAGCCCACAGTTTCCGTGCAGGTGTGACACCGGTTTGATTGAAATGTGTCTCCAAGCAGGCTGAGGCTGGAGAGATGGTCTCTCATGCAAAGAACCAAGGTTGATGGCAGAGGAGACTCTTGCAACATTCACACAACTGAGCCAGGCAGCAGGCAGCTTCTCCCTCATAGGGGCCAGGCCATCAGGCCGGAAACCTGTGGGGAGAAGTTGGACCAGAGACCTGCTTGCCTGGAATAGGAGGTCCCTCTGAAACAGGAGTTCCTAGCCCCCCATCCTGTTGACATAGGCTGCCGCGACCGTGCTGTCTGTCCTGATGATGACATGATACCCATGCCATCAAGGCAGAAACTGCCAGAGTGCCAGGACGACAGCTCGCAGCTCCAGTATGTGCCGGGATGCCCAGAGGCCAGTCCAATGGCCACTGACCCTACAGCTCTCATTGAATGCACCCCGACTGGAGAGCCGCCTGTGAAGACTAACTGATGGTGGGTCACCACACCCACCACTTGGCCCTGCTCCAGGTTGGATGAGTCCCTCCACCAACAGAGAGCTTGGTGGAGCGACTGCCACTGTCGACTGGTGGTACCAGTGCGGGACAGACGCAGGCTCAGCAGGCATCGTTGGATTGGTCTCATGTGCAGGAGCGCCAATGGGACCACCTCCACAGAGTTCTCAGACAGAGCAATATCCAGAACCCTGGATAACCTGCCTAACACACTGGAAATTGATTCTGGTCCGACTCTGTCCCTAGGGAACTATCGGGAGGCTGGCCACGGGTCCCTCAGAGGAGAGGACAGAAAAAGCGTCTGCAAACCACACAGTTATGATACATTGGGGCTGCCATACTCACACTCATTTATGGTGTGAATGGGATGCTTGATGTTATGTGTTGTGAACTGGGAATTCTGAGAGTGCTAGGCTCGCTAAGCGCAGAGAAGCTAACATGTTAGCTTCAGCCAGCGGGACCTGGCTGAAGCTAACATGTTAGTTGAAGCTAACATGTTAGTTGAAGCTAACATGTTAGTTGAAGCTAACATGTTAGCTTCAGCCAGGTCCCGCTGGCTGCGTAAACCCACGAGACCTTGGGCAGTATGCCGTATGGCAAGCCAGGTCTGCAAGCTGGAGAACTTTCACTTGCTAGCCAACACGTCAAACACAGCGAGGTCTAACTTTCACATAAACCCACTGCAAGCAATACGCTAGGGCCTGTTGTCGGACCCTGGGCGAGTGCCAAGTGTGCAGCCTGCAAGACAAGGTACCAGGAACTAGCGTCACTGCAGCTGCTTTTTTTGGATTGGGGATAACAGGGACAGGCTACCTACCACACCACAAAGGTAAACGGACACATAATAAACCACACACTGTACCACACGGGGTACACACACAAAACCAAGTGATGATCAAACAATCACCGGTTTCACGTCTCAACAGCTGTTTTGCTAGCTCTGGCTAGCCAGAGTTTCTTAAAGAAGTATCCACACACCGTGATCAAGAGCGGTCGTTCCCCACACATGTGGAATATGTCATGTTGATATTCTTGATATGGTAGAGAACAACAGAGATGGGCTTTTATTTGTTTGACTATGAAGAATACAGAGCACAGCTCTCACTGGTGTCCCAAATAGGAAATTAGCTCCTGGATTTGCGACATGCTAAGTACTGCACTCTAAATGAAAGCATGCCATTTGTTTTACCTTCTTAGGTAACAGCCATAATGCACACAGTGTGTGTGCAGCACAGAAACCAGCCTCGGTTTATTATCTCAGCCTGGTTTGCATCCAGTGTCCGTCCTTGCTTGCCAGCATTTGTTAGGCAAATTCTGTGCATGCTTCAGGTTGACCAGCCTTTAGCTAACATCCTACAGACTGCAGTCTGTGACACGGGCCACAGCTGTAAATAGCTATATCCCTTTTTCCAATGAGGTCATAAAAAGGTATTTTTATCCTCATTTAAAAGATGGGCTGTAAAGTGGTAGCATCACCCACCAAAACAACGCTTCTTTCAAGGAACATGTTGAGTAAGACTGTAAGAATAAATGCTACTCAAATGAAACAAACAGTTTTTGTTGATGGAACTTAACTTTAGATTCAATTTTTCTTTCACTTCACAGAGTTTGTGTCGCAATGTTGTCGGTTAAAGCACCAGAAAATGGGAAGAGGCAGTAAAAGTATAATAGTGATGTACTGTTGTAAAATCGACCCATAAAAGAGGATTTTCTGAGAATTAAGGGACCTTAAACAGGATAAGCAGCGTTTCTCAAAGTGAGTGACCTCATCATGTGTAACATCAGCCTTCAGAAGCTTTGTGTCCCTGACATCAGGACAGAGAAAACTTCCAGTGAGTCGTTTTGCCTAAGTCTATTCAGCTTTGCTGCTGCTTTACCTAAAACAAATAAAGAGGAAGAACTTGACGCTTGTCTCCTTTCTTACTGTGGAGAAAAAGGTGTTTGACGTCTTTGTCAGTAGAATAATCTGAGTTTTTGTGATCTAGTGCATCTGCCTGTTTGTCCTGTGTGGCGTTGTACTGCACTTTACTGCACGGCTTTGCATATAGGCCATGCAGACAAGTCGCCTTGTGCTGCATGTTTCTGGGAGGAGAGCTGTATAATCAGGACAGTGTTTTATTTAAAGGCTGTAACGTGGGCAGCAGCAATTCTCCGGGGCTTCGATGCTTCATCGCACAGCTCTCTTAGAGGTGATCAGACCTCCTACTAACTTTTAACACCTCAGCCCTTTTCTACCCCAACTTTGAATCTGACGCAGTCTGGAAGATGGACATCGCTGCCTTTTAGAGAGCGTCCTGATTTCTTTGAAGTGACGAGATGGAGCCTGGCAGGGAGAAGCATAATGTAAGCAAAAGAAGAGGCCAGGCATCAGTTTGCATACCAGTCCATTTGTCACGTGTTAATAATGTGCGAGCTTTTTTCCCCTGTGCGTGAGCGTGACCCTTTCAGCGGGTTAGGGTAGAAACAACAACAGAAAGCATTTTAACGCTGGGATCAAAAGTCAGACAAATGACGAACGCATCAGGGTGTTTTTCCAAATGAGCACAAATTGCAGCGAGCGAATCCGACGCGTGGTGTAAGCAAATGTGCTTTCAGATTGGAAAACAAAAATCACATTTCGAGGTGTTTAAGTGTCCCAGTAAAGACAGAGCGCACGTGCAGCTCCTCGGCCCGTGAGCCAGATTTGTTAAGGTGTTTGCAGCATCACGCGTCCACAGAGTGGGAAATGTGGGAGGTTTAAACTGTGTGAGGAAGGACAAGTTGGCTCTGCAGAAGTGCTTATAGGGCTGATCTTGAATCAGAGCGCTTTTCTCTGACCTGATTACACAAAGTTTGCTGCCAGACAGTTAAACTTGTCAGGTAGTGATGTCCAGCAGGTGAACGCAGCTCCATGAACAGCTGTGGATTCCAGCTGCGTCTGTAGTTCTGCAAACTTTAACATCACAGCACCCACCCAGCCGTATAGAAACTCCGTCATGCTAGCTAGCGCAGTACGAGTTATTGTAACTGACTGTAAAAAGTCAGCACAAGGAAAATAAACTAAACTTGGTTTATATCTGACCAGATAGACTGCAGGTCATAACTTCTTACCTGAAGTTCACCTGACACTCGGACCGGCGGCCGCCTCAGGTCTCTGCTCCTGCCTCCCGTTTCTCTCATCCACCTGTTGCCTTTGTGGAAGCTCCACCACAGCCACCACCAAACAACGGAGTTATTGTTACACATCTGCCAGCATCTGGACAATCCACCACCTTTCACTGTTTATACCGTTACAAAAATACCACCATCGGCCCGCTGGGCATTTGGTTGTGCCATCAGTTAACCCTTTGCGTGGCACGGGTGCCGACCCCTGATTTATACACGAGCACAGAGGAAGCTCAGCAAGAAATGATGTGAAAGTACTCGTGATATTTTATGTTTGTAGTAGTTGTGGTGTATGTGCAGGATGAAGCTGTTCACTCAGGACTCATTTCTCCTCTAATCAGATCCCTTACATCCTCCCATCACAAGGAGAACATTTGCTGGTCTGCTTGTTAATGCTGCCATCAGTGAATGTACAGATCATGTGATGCTGAGGGTCCGGAGGTGATTTTATACCCAGATGAAGAACATATCTCCCTGTTGGGAACACTGCCTGCTGTTTGAAGTCTGGGGATCGCGCTGATGATGATGCTGAGAAAGATCAGGAATCCACAACAATAAAAACAACTGCAGTTACCAAAGGTGCGTTTGTTTAGTGAAATTAAGTTCGGGAAGCTCCTCTGATGAGTTTCATTGAGCTCTTCATCTCCAGCATAAACAGTTTGTGTTGCAGCGCAGCATGCATCCTGTTTTTATTACAGGATTACAGGAGGTGTAGGTGCTACCTCACCGGGTACAGAATTAAATCCATTGATGTCGAGGCTAATGCAGATTTCCTGTGCATGTGGGTAAACCAGTTCCAACCAGTCCGTCTTTTCATTGTTCATCAATAAACCAGATCAGGATTCTCACACGAGTGGCTTTTCTTCTAACTACATACATTTGTCTGCACCAAGTGTCACTTTACTTTTTCTCAGCATCCTCAGAAACGTTGGTTCCCTCAGCAAACGCTGACGCTGTCAGAGTGTGACGTGCTCGGACGGCGTGGCCGCCCAGAGTGATGTGCAGTTTGACACCAGCGAGCTTCTGTCGCTGCTAAAGGTGGAAAGTTTCTCTGTGCTTACACGTCTAACACAGTCATGGTTAAGGGTTCAATTTGAAACCCTCCGTTCCTGTAAGTGGTTCATCTGTAATTTTAGGGAATAAAAAACACAAATATATGTTGTGTGTATTCACACTGTTTATGTATTCCAAACAAGCTTTGAGTACGCGACGTGTTCAAGCTACAGAACTGCAAACATCATCTAGAAGAAGAACGACAGCTGGAGCACATCTGCCTGGCCTTTGTCACACAGACTGAGTCTGTGAGGCTCAGCAGACCAAACACCAACAATGCTGTTACAGAGCGATCGCTGTCACAGGTTTTACAACAGACACACTAAAGTTGACACAATTGAATGCTCAGGCTTAATAACTGCAGTTTGTACGGTTACATAAATCACACATTTGTTCCCTCAGTTATATAAACCATAGTGGACTGCAGAACTATCATCTGTGTCTAAGGTGAGTTATGATGTCTTCAGTATCTCACTGACAGCGTGTTCACAGGGAGGCGGCGGGACGTCTACTGTTGGGTGCTTTGACCTCCTGCATGAGTATCGTTGGGGAAGATGCTGAAGCTCATCACGGTGTGAATGTTAGACACTTTTTCCTTCAATGGAAGGAAAAAGTGTTTCTTTCCTTTTACTTTGCTGCTTATGCCAAGTGGATATTTCTGATGAGGACTCAGGAGCAGCTTACTTTGACTTGTACCAGTGCAGGTTTTTGTATTGACTTACTTATATTTTGTGTATAAAACCTTAAATCACATGTGTCCAACTCCAGGCCTCGAGTGCCAGTGTCCTGCAGGCTTTAGACGTGTCCTTGGTCCAACACAGCTGACGGCTAAACGACCTCCTCAACATGTCCTGAAGTTCTCCAGAGGCCTGGAAATGAACTAATCATGTGATTCAGGTGTGTTGACCCAGAGTGGGATCTAAAACCTGCAGGACACCGGCCCTCGAGGCCTGCAGTTCGCCTTAAATTGTCTCGAAACTATGGCTGCTATAGAAATACAGAAGAGCTACAAATGCTGTTTGGTAACTGAGCTTTTAGAGGAGACGCCTTCAGAGTTGAGTCAGTAAATATGAGCTCGGGGAGCTTATGAAGCAAGATGCAAAAGTACCTGAAGAAGAAGAACTCATCATCTGCAGAACGAGGTCACTACAATGTCAGACTAATAACTCGAGTGTCTTCAGATTCGATGGAAACCTACTGAGTTTACATCTGTGTGTGTGACAGAACGGGAGAGGAGCTGTAAAACGCCTCCCCCTCCTCTGAGTCGCAGCTTAGGCAGCTCCAACAGCTCACAGCTTGTTAAGCTGGACCGTCGGCTCATCTTTTCCCACCCACAGACAAGATGTAGCCTCTCTCTGTTCCCGTAGTTGTGTGTGCATGCGTGCAGTGCGAGTATCCTCACGCCGCCCGCCTGGCTGCTTCTGGGCATGCCTCGTTCCTGTTCTCACATTGCATTTGTGAGTTTCTTTACATAACCAGCAACTGCAAAGTCCTCCTCTTCCAGATTTTCTCTGAAGTATTCTTAAATCTCCAGCGTTGCGTCACGAATGCTATTTATGTCTGACAACAGTAAAATAAATAAACTCTCCCAGACTGCCTCCTCCAGGGAGAGCAACGGCGAGTGAGCGTGCTCAGTGCGCGTGCTCAGTGCGCGCGTGCTGTTTATTTAAACCGTCTTCCTGTAGAAGGAAAAGTCACGGGAAGAGCTCAGCACTTTAAATACAAACATTAGCATTATGCTGGCTTTCCAACAGGGGGGGGTGATGGATGGAGAGAGGAATGAAGTGAGGTGTCAGGCAGGTTGCGTGGACCGACCACTGAGGCTATAAAAAGAATGAAATTTGCCAGAGGACCAGCTCTCCCTGAGGTATCAACATCCGCCTCCATCACCATCACTCCGGTCTTCCCTCTCCTTCGTCTGCCCGTACCTGCAGGCAGGGATGTCACTCGGACGTCAGCTCGAGTCCTCAGCGTAGACAAACCTCCAACGATATTGTGACGTGACAAATTATCAAGGTTAATTATCTCAGAGTCTGACAGCCTGACACCTCATTAAGGCGCTACAAGGCTCCATAATTTCCCCCATCCTCTTTTTCTCCGGTGCTTTCAGCTGGCGGTGTGAGGCCTCTGATGGGGGGGGGCATTCTTGAGATGACGAGCTGAGCGTGAGCAGACAGGCAAGGTCACGAAGCGAAGCTGGTGCAAACTCGCATTCATGACTGAGCATGCACCAACGTCTCAGTAGCCAAAAACAAGGCGAGGGCGAAAGGAAGCCCGTCAGCGCAAAGCGAGGTGAGAACATGACAGTAAAAGCAGCTGAAACGGCGCCTCAGCGGATAGTAGTGCCATAAAATAACCACTCCCTGATCTAAAATATTCTGGCAAAGTGAAGTTAATGTCCTCGTCGTTTTGAATGCGTCAGTGTGTTTCAAAGATGTGCGTCAGACAGCACAAAGGGATGAAAAGTGTCTTTGCACAGAAGCTCAGAGAAGTGATGCGAGGAGACGCTTAATATGAAAGAAAAACATCGAGTATCATCTTTAATAACATCGGTTTGGCCTTTTTATCTTCTTCATTATGAACATTCACACTGAGCTGCACATTTCTCCCAGATTTATAATGTCCAGAAACGCCGTTTCTGTCTTCCCCCTGACGCCTCTTCTTATGAAGAACTGCTCGGTCCACGGCAGTTTTTCCCTGATGCTGTGAAGAGTGCGTTCGACTTTCCACAGCGGAGCTATTTTCATCTGTGAGCGCTGAACCCCAGCAGCAGCTTTCTGACAGCAGCTTGGACGCACCTGAGTCTCACACTTCCTGTTATTCTTTCCTTTGCTGCACAGCTCTGTAGGTACGAGTAGCACTGTGAGGGATGATGAAAAGACATCTGCTGCATGGTGTGAGCACTTTTGTAGTCGAGCATTTTGAGGCTGAAGCTTAAAAATGAATATATGCCTATTTCTGTTAAATAAAAACTCGAGCCGTCACTGGTGCTGATAAATCCACAGATGTCTTTTGTTTCTTTTCCAAAGTTCCTCCAATCTCGACTGAACTGTCTGAGCCTCGGTTTGTTCTCTTTTTACTGCGTCGGTGCTTCTTCTTCTCTGTCAGCACTTCAGGAAGATGAAGATGTGACCAGCAGGTGAAGATGTGCAACACTTTAGCTGATAGAGAAGGTCCAGTTATTACTGCAGGAGAGCTTAAAGTAAATAATGGGTTTAAATTCACAAGATGGTCAGAAACACATTGTTGAAGCAAACATTTAACTTATATCTTCTAACACCATCTTACAGTACACCAGATGACCTGCAGTTAATGATTATTTTTGTAATGGTGTCATATCTGCATCTCTGCCCAAAAAGCGGGATGTGTCTGTTTTTGCCACCTAACTTGTGTCTCTGCTCAGAACAATGACAAAGAAATACATTAAAAGACTAAATTCAGGGTAAATGTGAAAATACTTGCGTCATAACTACATGCATGTAAGAGATGTGAAAGGATTTTGTGACATTACAACGAAAGCATAAAGGGACAACAGACAGTCGGTGTTCTTGTTTAAAAGAGACAATAACTCCACAGCCATAACTAACATTACTGGTTCCACTGGAGACCAGCATGATGACTGAAGGTCTAAATGGTTTACTGTGTGCCTTTTTAATGATGTGCCTTCCTCTTGTTTGGTATTCATTTCTCTTGTCTTATTATTTTTATTTCCTGCACAGTCGATGTGGAGCACTCACAATTTCTTTGTACATATACAGTAACAATAAAGTGCTATTCTATTCTATAAAAGTCAACTCAGTTTAATTTATATGGTGACCCCCACGAGCAAGCATTTGGTGACAGTGGGAAGGAAAAAGTCCATTTTCACAGGAAGAAACCGCCGACAGAACCAGGTTTGGGGGGGGTTGACCACGACTGATGAGTGTGATGGGAGAGAGACTGGACAGAAGAGTTGGAAGAGTTTAACTAATGATTAAATGCAAAGTGGTGTATAAACACAGCATGAGTGAAGTAGAAACTCCCAGTGCATCATGGGAATCCCCCGGCAGCCTACATCTATTGCAGCATAACTAAGGGAGGATTCAGGGTCACCTGGTCCAGCCCTAACTATATGCTTTAGCAAAAAGGAAAGTTTGAAGCCTAATCTTGAAAGTAGAGATAGTGTCTGTCTCCTGAATCCAAACTGGAAGCTGGTTCCACAGAAGAGGGGCCTGAAAACTGAAGGCTCTCCCTCCCATTCTACTTTTAAATACTCTAGGAACAACAAGTAGGCCTGCAGTGTGAGAGCGAAGTGCTCTAATAGGGTGATATGGTACTACAAGGTCATTAAGATAAGATGGGGCCTGATTATTTAAGACCTTGTATGTGAATATGGATTCAATAAAGAGAAGCTAATATCAGACAAACCTGCTCTCTCGTCCCCGTCGATGCTCTCGCTGCAGGCAGTTTGTAGAAGAACCTGATAGTAAATTACACAACTGCATGAACACGTTTCTCAGCGTCACTCTGAGACAGGATGTTTTTAGAGATGTTGCACAGATTAAAGAAAGCAGTCTTACATATTTGTTTAATATGCAGACTGAAGAACATAGAAGTTGAAAACACCTCCAACAGTGTTATTAGAAGCCAAGGTAATGCCAGCATCTAGTTAGACACCATATTTCTAAGACTGGCTTCATGCATAGATAAAGCTGGGTGTCATCTGCATAGCAGTGAAAATTTAAGCTATTTATTTGAATGATGCTGCCTAAGGGAAGCATGTGTAATGTAAACAGACGTGGTTCAAGCACCTTTATGTGTGAAGAGGACTCTCCATTGAACACCAAACCTTTACATTACGACTGGATCATTTATGGCAAATGGTCTGTATTTGTAAAGCGCTTTTCTAGTCCCTAGAAGTCATCCACCCATCCACACACAGCTACATTGTAGCCACAGCCACCCTGGGGCGCACTGACAGAGGCGAGGCTGCCGGACACTGGCGCCACCGGGCCCTCTGACCACCACCAGTAGGCAGTAGGTCATTGTGTCTTGCCCAAGGACACAACGACTGAGACTGTCCAAGCCGAGGCTCAAACCAGCAACCTTCCGATTACAAGACGAACTCCCAACTCTTGAGCCACGATCGCCCCTTAGGGCTTTGAATGCTTTGAAAGTAACAAAAGGTCAGTGAACAGAAGCTAATGTGAAGGAATATGAGTGAGCGTTGAACTTTTACAGTTACGCTGTTTTAAATAATAAAAAAAATCATTATTATGCAACTTTTTTTTTTACATGTCTTCACTTCTTTCGGTCAACGTAAACAAATGAGCTGCTGCAATTCTGAAGTTTCCAGGAAATAATTAAATGTTCCATCGTCTAAAGGTGCACAGTACATTTTCAGATGATCAGTGGGTTAAACTGACAGGAGAAACTCTTCTTACAACACTGCACAGATAGTAATCTGACCCGGGGGAACTCAGTCATGAAATGTTTTTGGTAAGAAACCTTTCCCACAGTGGCGCTGCGCTCTCTGCTCTGACAGGCAGTCGGGACTCAAAGAGAGGAAGTGTGTAGCTCTCTCAGTTCGTTTGAATAAGGTCACACATTTATTCTAAAAGAGGAAGTGTTGATATTCAAACTGAAGAGTTACTATCCTCGCCGTCTGTTCCCTCTGACAGTGTTTGTCATGTTAGTCCCAAAAGCCTGAGTCATCTTTAGTTTAAACTAAACAACACCTCTGTACTTTAACCAGGGAGGGAACTTCATGAAGGGCCGTGCACTCTGCTGGCAGAGCTTCTGTTATTAAGCTGCCATGGCTCTGATTGGCTTTGTTATACTCCAGACTGACAGAGATGATGAACACAAGGCTGCCAGAGAGCAGCCATCAGTCGCCCATTAAAGACCTGCAGGAGGAGAGAGACAGGTCTCACACACACACACACACACACACACACACACACACACACACACACACACACACACATACACACACACACACACACACACACACACACACAGTGAAAGAAAAATCTCCTTTGGGATTCTGGATCTGCCAGAGATCAGAGTTGCATCCTTGTTAGGAAGCTTAAACCGTGCACGTGAAGACGTGTGTCCACAGACCCGTACAGGACCAAGTTCACACAGTTTATCTGCTCCTTTAAAAACCTATAATTGTAATTTTGCAGCATTCGTGCAAACCTGACGCTGTGCGCACTGCTCAGATCAAAGGAACACTTTTTATTCACATTAAACTTCTGGGTTATTGATCTGATCAGATAAGTATCAGAGGGCGTTGTTGATCAGTTTGATAACAGTTTCAGCAGAGGGGCAACAATGAGACGACCTGTAAACAGGAATGATGTTACAGGTGGAGACATGCTTCTCTGTCCTCGTCTTTTGGCTCGAGTCGGTGTTCAATTTTATTTATTTATATAGCGCCAAATCACAACAAAAGTCGCCTCAAGGCGCTTCATAGATACAGAGAATAACAATCATATGACCCCCTATGAGCAGCACTTTGGCGACAGTGGGAAGGAAAAACTCCCTTTTAACAGGAAGAAACCTCCAGCAGAACCAGGCTCAGGGAGGGGCGGGGCCATCTGCTGTGATTGGTTGGGGTGAGAGAAGGAAGACAGGATAAAGACATGCTGTGGAAGAGAGACAGAGATTAATAACAGATATGATTCAATGCAGAGAGGTCTGTTAACACATAGTGAGTGAGAAAGGTGACTGGAAAGGAAAAACTCAATGCATCATGGGAATCCCCCGGCAGCCTACATCTACTGCAGCATAACTAAGGGAGGATTCAGGGTCACCTGGTCCAGCCCTAACTATATGCTTTAGCAAAAAGGAAAGTGCTGTCGCTGCTGCTAGCATGAGCTGAAGGCTGCACAGGTCGTCCAACCCCTCCAGTGCCTCGTGTGGGGAGAGTATGCAGGCAGGTCCTGGAGGATGAATGAACTGATGCAACTGAACACCAACAGATGGCCTCTGGGCCACTATGATGCCTCCAGGTTGGGGCTGTCCAGAAGCCCTGCTGTCCATCCAAGCTCGTATAATCGTCTGACCGCTCACTGTTGCTGTGTTTGGAGCTATATAAATAAAAGTGAACTGAACGTGTGAGAGAGTTTCCTGTAGCTAGATTGTCAGTAGGATTTGTTTTCTTTTCTTTTCTAACCAGTGCAGCAGCGAGAGGTGTGTGAGGGACACGCTCCATCACATTAGCTGTCCGTGCACCACGACAGAGACCGAGTGCGTGGTGCCGTCTCTGATGGTAACATAGTAACCGACAGCGAGGAAGCATCACTCTGCATCGGTCATGTCCTCTTTCACGTTGAAGCTGGTTTTCCCTTCTGTCTTGTTTGGGCAGTACCTCCTGCTTTACTTCCTTCTTTGTAAGCTATTTTTTCCTGCCTGCCTCTACATCCTACATGTGGTGTCCACCCCACACAAGCATTAACTGCAATTGTTTCCCTGCCTGAAAGCCAAACTGTGACTGACAGTTTCTGTTCTCAGAATAAAACTCAAAGGACACGTTTACAGAGAGCGGCAGCGAGAAACAAACCAGCCTAAATTCTGTGTAACCACCGTGTGAAAATGTTGTCACCGCCGTCAGTGCGCTCCTTGGCTGAGATCTGACTGCTTTCTTCATCACCTGCTCCTTCCCTCCCACCATCTATAACCAGGTCATGATGGGTAATTGGAGATTTCTGACAGGAAGTGACACTCTGTTGTTTCTCGTCATGTTGTGAAGAAGCGCGTTCGTTTATAATTTGCATAAAAGCCCTTAGAGGAACCTGGCGCCCGATGCTGCTGCTGGTGGGCAGTGCCAGAGTGCGGCTGACCTTCGAGAAGCTCATATACTGGCAGTGGGTGGGGTCTAGGTGGGGGTGCGGGGTGTAAGTGGGAGTTTTCACAACAACGATGGCGACACCTCTGAAGCAGCGTGTGCCGCTGCTCTGCCGGGATATTTATACCAGAGCTCCTGTCAACCCCCCAGTTTTCAAACCGCTGCACTTGTTGACGGCGTCTCGAGTTCATTTGTGTAGATGACCTGTCAAACGAGCAGCCTCTGGCTAACGCTGACGAGCTCAAGCAGGTTTGTCATCACTGCTGTTAATAGCTTCATCACTTCTGGGACAACGAGAGGATCCAGAAATTCAGTCTGTCCTCTTGATAGAAGAGTAGCTCCATTTATTGTGAAGCCACGTCCTTCCTGCGGCCTGAGACAGCGTGTTGTCTCTTGTCGTCCCTGCTGATGACTTACAGCTCTGTAGTTTGGACCCTGCTGGTTCACTGCTGTCACATGAATTGTTCTCACTATAAAAATCAAGTGCATTTCAATGTTAATGCACCTCGCACAGACAAAGTCGTCCAGAGCTGTACGTCTTTGTGACATCAGGAAATTAGATTAAAGACTGTAAAGCTGCAAAGATTCATAGTCAGCGAGTGAGCTGCTCGGTTAATCACTCGTGCTCAGGGGGACGGAGGTGAGAGGAGCACTTTTCTCTTTTCTTTTTTTCAGGGGACAAAAACATGAAAGTTTTCCATGAACATGTTCAGAAAGACGAACATCTACATCGCTGACATCTTTGAGCCACGTGCAGCTGTTTCCATGCCAAGCTGTGGCACATATATGTAACGTTGATGACTTTTGCTCTGATGATGCCAAAGCACTGCAGGAAAATATTTTAAGGATTGCAGCAGCAACACTTACTCAAAGGACAAACTTGTTTTGAGCAATAATATCGATTGTGGAATAAACTCTTCATCCTGTGATAAATGACTTCATTAGAGCAAACATGAATCCTGTCACAAGTTGAACTGTTGGCTGGTGAATGATCAACAGTGTCTTTTAGCAACAGATGGGAGACACAAATGATGCTGACAGTCAGGAGCATCTCCTGCTGTCGGCCCAGCTCTGTGTTCGTGTGGCACAAAGCAGAGAGCAGCACTGCTGCCTTTTAAACGCCCGTCGTCAGCGAGTCGGGTAATTGCTTCATATGCTGCACTTGAGTCCATTACAGAGAGGCTGAGTGACAGGATGAGCCCGTCATCACACTGTGACTCATCCGGTCCAAAAGCGATCGAGCCCACAGACAGCCTGGATGTGCTGCTGGTGATGATGATGATGATGATGACGTGTATGTGCCAGTTGCCAATTAAAATGTTGACTTTGGGGAGAAGGAAAATGAATAGTGACAAGTGTAGAAAGTGTGCTGTCAGAGAGTTCACTGACATCAAACACAGACGCCAGAACAACAGGTGTCAGTGACAGACGCACTAACTACAGTCGCAAAACAGCTGTGTTGAAATCACCAGTGTTGGTCAAGTTACTTGAAAAAAGTAATCAGTTACTAATTACCAATTACTTCCCCCAAAAAGTAATCCCGTTACTTTACTGATTTCTTATTTTCAAAAGTAATTAATTACTTAGTTACTTAGTTACTTTTTAAAAACACGATTTACAACCTGAATAGGTGATAAAGCGATAGATCTTTCAGCCCAATTCTACTTTTTCTGCATAATCATACAAAATGTAATCAAATGGAAAAGTCTCTTTTTAAAACTTGTTTTATTAGTTTTAATCTTTTAACTTTATGCATCAAGCAAACATTTAATTATCTGCAACATTCTCTGACTGGAAGAAATTAGTTTAACATTTAAACCTATTTTCTGCACATTCCAGCACATAAAATAAAATATTTTGTGTGTTTACACTCAGTCTTTCAAATAGATGCAAGTAAAACACAGCAGAAAATAAATAAAGTCAAAGACTAGCGGTCCTGTTGCTCTATTTTCACCTGTAAAGCAGGAGTGGGGTAGGCGGAGGGTTACCCTGGTGCAGGTGTGCAGCGGTCAGTGGAAGAATCCGCGAGTTTCTCTGTGAGTTTCCCATTACGTCGTAGCTACTCGGTGCTTGTTTGGAAGTTTAGGGGTTTTTTTCGCTGTAAAAAGAAGTTTTCTTCCCACGCACAACGGACACTAATGTTTTTGTCACTTTTTATGGAACCAAACTCAAAGTAAGGTCAGTACTTCCACGCTTTAAACGCTGCACGCTCATACTCTCTCTGCACTCGATATATGATCCATTGTTGATCTGCACACAGCTGTTGTCACGAACGTCGCACTCGCTTACGTCACTGTCATGAGACATTCTCGCAAAAAGTCACGGTTTTAGTAACGCAGTAACGCAGCGTTCCTACGGGAAAGTAACGGTAATCTAATTACTGTTTTTGCAATAGTAATCCCTTACTTTACTCGTTACTTGTAACACGTTACTGCCCATCTCTGGAAATCACTCCTGTTAATTTCTACTTTTACAAAGGAGGTGAAATCACAGATTTTTTAAATACACAAACATAAAGACAACTATACTTTGAATCATCAGTGTAACTGGCCACGTGATTGGGTAACGAGAGTCGCTGTTGTGTCTCTGTGTTCTCGCGCTGCTGTAAGGTTTGTTTGTTATGGGACGGGTTCAAATCCTCTCTCTGCGTGGTCTTCCTGTGCCTGCAGAGATTTTCTGCCCCGATACAAAGATGTGCATCCGATGCTAACTGATGATTCAACATTGTCCTTCAGTGTGATGTGGATGCTTCTGCCTTTATGTGTTACACCAGGTATCCCTGGAACACTAGTTGGATGGGGGGGCATTAAACCTGGAGTGGGTAACACGGTTTTAGTGTCATGTGAATAAACATAGACAAACATTGTGGGAGGGAACCGGTCTCCTACAGCTCTGACTGGAGACTTTGGCCAATCACAGGCTTTGTTTTCCACTCCAGCTCAGGTGAGTGACAGTTCACCGTGAAAGGTGAGAGTCAAGTTATGCAAAAATGAAGCTCAGAAATCTTTTTTAGCTTATGACACGTGGACCACCGAGGGAAGAGCTGCGGCTATTTTCTATTTTACATTTCCTTTTGCA
This sequence comes from Neolamprologus brichardi, assembly GCF_056152115.1. Taxonomy (NCBI): domain Eukaryota; kingdom Metazoa; phylum Chordata; class Actinopteri; order Cichliformes; family Cichlidae; genus Neolamprologus; species Neolamprologus brichardi. Next base: position 1,060,415 of record NC_142113.1, read on the forward strand.
CATTCTTGCCTTCTGCTCATTAAACTAATCACATTTGGTTTACAGGGCCTGGAAAGTACTGTTGCACATGTGAACAGGTGTGGTGTGTCTCAACAAAAGGCTGTGCAACCTTTAAAGTACCCACACACGACGTAACTTGAATCACTGGTGATCAGGGCTGAAGACTACAAGTTAAATGAGGGAGTTAAAAAGACGTTACCTCCTCGTTTTTGCTTGAGCCCAGGCTGAACAACGACTGCAATCCTACCAGTCAAGTGCTTGTTTGTCACAAAGGCGGAGCATGGACCGTGGTGTAATCACTCTGCTCCATCTGTGGAGCTGCGTGCAAGCAGGCAGCATCTCTGATGGGAAAGTAACCTCAAAGTGCAACTTGACTCTTATCGACGAGCTCTCACAGACGTGGAAAAGTAACACCGGCAGGAGAAAATGGAAACATAGCTCTGTGTTTTTTATAGAACAGATTGAACTCTACATCTGCCTTTCATGACAGATTTTAGAGCAAATACTGAGCCGACTCGTCTAAATGAAGCTTTTAAAATGTGGAAATGGTGCTGAGGGAGAGGTTTGAGGACTTGGAATAATATAGGAAATGTGTGCAACTCCTGCAGGTCCCTGCAACAGTAGATGTGCGAGCACTTTGAATAGGATGATTAGCAGGATTTGGAGCATGTTGGTTCTGATGATCTGAAAAGTGAACAGCTGCCTAATAGAGGCGGCTTCTTAAATCAAGAAGTGAATGTAAAGTGTTGAGCTGGTATTAAAGCAGCCAGTTCTCCCCTGACATTAAACCATTGCTCTTATTTTCTCGGGCTGACGGGCGGCGCAGCATCCTGCCGCGGCAGACGGTGAAATGATGGATCTCTCACAGATGTGCAGACTCTGAATGGGAAAGAGAGGTTTGTTAATGGCACAGTGGCTGGGCGGGAATGACTTCCCACTTGGGCTGCGTGTCGGGTACACCTGCTCCAAAATGCGGTCACCTCGCGACAGCGTCATCACCTCCTTGAGTCAGCGTCAGCAGCAGCTGCCTGGCCCTCAGCTTTGGGGGCGGAGCTCTACGGCGAACATTGAGGGTGGCTGTTTGTCACAGTTACATTTAAATGAGTCTGGAGTTCACATCGATTTCTAAACCACAGGTGCGCAGAGAGTGGCGTGTGTCATCTTCGATGGGCACTCGCTGGTTCTGTGGAGATGGAGGAGAACGTCTTTTTTTATGCTTGGAAGGGCGGGGCTCATTTCCCTCATGCAAATGAGCCTGCAGGCGAAAGGGGAAGGCAACTGCTATTGGAAGGCTGACAGTGGTGTGTGGAAAATGTTGTGTGACTGGCACTGAGACGAGTACAGTCCCCCAGTGTGTGCCACAGGAGGGAGAGAGGGAGCCAGCCAGAAAAGGGGTGTGTGGAGGTGGGGGGAGGGGGGATTTCCTTTTCATAAGAGCTGTGGTGTTGGAGGGGTTCGCTTGAAATTGATGTCACCGTGAGCCCTGACGCAAAACTTCTAGCTCACACAGCAGGATGGACACACACACGAGCACAAGTTTACAAAGACTTTGATGCTGTAAGTCAGTAATAATCCCACTGTGAGTGTGAGTGGGCAGCGAGCAGCCCGAGTGTGTGGTCATGTTGTCTGCTGGGACGTGTGGATGACTGAGGTCTGGCTTTTAAAACAGAAATGAACACGGAGGCAAAGACAGGCCCTCCAAATCAGGTGCGAGGACACTACCAGCCACTTAGCATCCCAGAGCTTCCTGTAGCGCTACCATCCTCCATCCTCCAGCTCTGCAAGTTACGTAAGTTTCAGATATAAATACACTTTTTCTTCTGCTGTGACAGAAGAGGCCAGCTGTGAGCAGGGACAGAATTGGAGCACCCTGTTCCTTTTATAGTTTGTGCCCAACGAGGTCCCAGTCCAGTGCCTGTGATCTCCAGCAGCAGACCCACTTCAGAGTCCACATACTGCGGGGAGGTCGTGCTGCAACCTCACAAGGAAGCGATGGACGTCAAATCTGGAACGCCGTTTCCTTGCTAGCAATCATTTGGCTGATTCTTCCCCAGATGACGATGAATTTTTGAAACTTCTTGGAAAACGTCTTCTGTTCCCATAAGCATCAACTCCAAACCGGCTGTAAAGCCCTGTAAACAGTAATGTTTCTCAGGCAGGCCGATGATGACGTGTCAACCATTAAGATATCAGTTAGAGGGTGAAAGAGAGTTTAATTGGCCAACAGGCGGGGATGCTCGCCACGTTATGTAAGAGCATCATTGCTGTTTTGGGGCAAAAGACAATTTTCCAGGAAGTCCAAGTGTTAATGGGGCTGTTAAATGATTTGCAAAATAATGTTTTAGTGCACTAAGGATCGCCGCCACTCTTATCTGAAGGGAGTGAATGTGAGTGTTTTGCTTTGTCACAAGAAAAGGTGCATTAATGTGTTGCTGCTGCAGGTTTATGTGTGTTAACCTTAAATAGTTTTGCATCAGCTGCAAAATCAGATGCTTTATACCACAAAGATGCTACATTTATTATTTATTCTTGTGTTCTCCCTTTAAATGTGCTTTCTCCTCCTGTGTGAGTTCAAGCCTGCATCTGAAACCTTCCTTTCAAGCATTCAGCCTCATCCTGAGGACTCAAGGTTGTTTCTCAGTAGCAGCGCAGCGACGTCAGAAGGACGCTCCAGCCAAGTCTCCTCTAGAGACTCTGGCACATCGAGGACGAAGAAGCCAGCTGTCACGTTTGTTCTGCTCAGCTGTTATTGTGAAAAGACGCCGCAGCCATCGAGCTTCGCTGTGGTCAAATGATTTCTTTCACTGTTTCATTTGCATTTTTATCTTGCAAATAAAGTGAATAAAACCACAGCTGTGTTTCAGAGCGGTTTCTGTGTCATTTAGTCCGCTTAGCTGCAGCATGTAGAAAATGTTGCTCATTCATAACTTTGTCTCACAGTTAAGTGAGAAAATGAAACCGCAGCACATTCAGGTTATCTCCTGTCTCATCATTCTCGCAGTAACTAATATCCATATAAACACACTTTAATTTGTTACTCCTGCTTCTATTTCTGTTAATTATTTCCAAACTTTGCTGACAAAGCTGTTAGTTGGAGCTGCAGGCAATTCCAAAAAAGGAGACAAAAGAAAAGAAAAATAATTTAAAGGCGTGAAACAGAAACTTTGGAGATTAACCTGCACATGTTTCACTCCTCATGAGCCCGGAGCGCAGCGCAGACATGTCTTTAAGCTTCAGTCTTTCTGAGAAGCTAATGACTGCATCTACGTGCTCACTGCGCAGCGGGCTCAGAGCTGCATCCGGGCTGAGCTCCCTTCACCTCAAGTCTTCGGCTCTATGTGCACTTGTCTCTCTCACGCAGCAGTTTTGTGCTGTGCTTTCAAACCTGCGCTTTGAACAAGTTCAACTCCACATGATGAGCAGCTGAAGTTTAGGCAAAACAATAAAACAATAATAAAAAAGACAAACCCCTACAAGGAGCAGCAACCATGACAGAGTATGTACAAGTTATTAACCCGCATTACACCACACGGAGCACGGCTCCTATTTCAAGGGGATATGTCTGAGGTGGCTGCGGGCGGGCGGAGGGAGGGAGGGAGGGGGGGTCTGCGCTCAGGTACACGCAGCCAATGAGGGCAGGAGGGAGTGCCCACAACAACCGAGAGGCGGTCCGCGTCGGCACAGACACAGCACACCTTCAGATGGGGATGAAGTAGCAGCGGCAGCCGAGCGACACAGAAAGAGCAGCGTCTGAACCGCGGAGGTTTTCTTCACTAGGGGGGGGGACAGGTGACCGCTCCCGCGTCCTTCGGTGGAAATACAGCTGGTACACCTCCCAGGCACGCGCACCCTCCGATTCCCACATTAGATGTGACTGAGCTCCGTTTCTGTCTGATCGTCTGAGCCCGGCACCAACATGGAAAATGCGCACACTAAATCTGCGACTGAAGTTTTAGACAACTTCGGTGTGAACGAGAACACCGGGCTGACTCTGGAACAGGTCAAAGCCCACCTGGAGAAATATGGACCGAACGGTGAGTAGCTCAATCAATCATTTCCCTCTTAAATGTGCGGCTCGTGGCTGCTGCGTGTTGTGATGTACATCGATTCATTTCCCAGGAAATCCCTGAGCAGCCGTTATGTTTCAAGCTGAGGCGGATCGTGCGCGTAAAAAACAGCCCGGTCCCCTCAGGCGCGCAGTCAGTGGAAATGTCAGAGGCACGTTCACTGATGCACATGTGTGGAAACACCTCGCAGCACATAGAAGGAAAGGTGCAAGTCTGACCGATCCAGCTGTGTTTGAGTGAGTCCCCCTCCCCGAGGTCGCCTCGCGTCGGGTCTGAAGTCATGTCAAGCTCAGTGAGCAGACGGACAGCGCGCTCGTATCTCAGCAAAGACAAAAAAGGTCCACTGACCAAATACCGACACAGTGCGCAGCTGTGAGGACGGACATCCTCGGCTGTCCTGCAGAGCTCGGCTCTGGGGCTGTGCTGTGAACAATCACACTGGAAATCTTGAACAACCTGTTTTCACTTTCAACAGTTGTTCTTACAGCGCCTCTACTTTGCAGTTCAAATTACAGATAACAGAGTAGCTGGGTCACGTCATGTAACAGAGTGACATGCTGGACCGGGCCCGGGTTGCCAGGTCTGCTGATCATGAGGCAAGCCCGTCCAGGTCGACCTGATCGCGTACACGCACCGACACATACTGGTGTTTGCGTGGTTGTGTGTGGAGTTTGGGCCTGACACCGACGCACCTATCGCTCCTGTCATTTGCATGTGCTGCCAAGCTGTCGAGCAGAGCGCGCATTGTGCCCGGCGAACAGAAGCCCTTTTGTTGCAGCCAGCCGACTCTACCCAGGGGCTGTGATGACTTCATGGAAAAAAGCAACGTCTTGCTACAGATAACATCTCTTTCGCTTTGAGCTGTGAACTTCCTGCCCTGTGTGAGCGCGCTGCAGAGAAACACTGGAGGGAGGGAATACCCCCCCTTTTTTTTTTCCAGTTTTGGGGGCTACCTGCAAAAGGGTTGTCACGTGCTTTTTCCCAAGTCCAAACTGTTGAAAAGCAGGAGAGTTGACGGGTCTGTTGACTACTTCAGTGCGAGTCCCTGCACAGTGATGTACGGCTGCTGAACTGTTGCTTCCCCTCTGCTCACAAACCACAGACTTTGTAGATGAAGCAAGGGCCTCATGTGCGCCTTGGTGTTTGTTCCAGGCTATGCTCGCGGCTGGTATGATTACCGTGCCTCCACTGACATGTGTGCACTGTCTGGTTAGCAGGGGACCCCAAACATGCTCCAGTATGCGTCTGAGCTCAGCGTTTGCCTCGGTTTGGAGGCAGATAGGACGCAAGCTGCTGTCCAAGTGTCGCTCCAGCTGTCTGTAAGGAGGCGCGACACGCTGGGAAGATTACAGGATCTGTTTGACTCAGAGATGACACCGTCGTGGGCCTGGTGGGGCTTCTTCTCGCACTGCCTCTGCTGATTGAGCTGAGACTGTGTCCTGCACTATTATGTCATAATTTGGAGGTCACAAATAAAGGGAAACCACCATGAGGTTAAATATCGGCCTAGTATGAGATTTTTCCCCTGATTGTGGTGTCGATGGCAACAAGTTCAAACCTTACTGATATTTACATCATCTTTTTTGTAACTTGTTGCTGAAACGTAAATACAGGTGAGCTTCCTATCAGCACTCGCGCTCTGTTGGAACATTAGCTCCGCTCCCACATATGGAGACAGCCTTTACACAGCAGTCTGCTGCAGAAAGGAGGCAGCTGGCCTTTTATTCACACCTCCCGTTTACGGTCTAGCAGCAGCTCGGTTATTTGCAACTCCATTCACAGAGACGCACACTACAGGCATCCAGCTAAATGACTGTTGAGAGCTACAAGCACCTCAATTTATGAGACAGTTTATCACTTTCATCATTGTGAAGCAGTTGGTTGTGATGCAGCAGGAGAGGAAGTCTGTCTGTGTGTGGGTGCACACTCGTGGTGCTCAGTGAGTGTGTGCTGCACTCGTTGTTAGGAAGAGTCAGAAAAACGACACGTTTGCTCTCTAAACTTTCTTTGTTTAAAAAAACGACATTTTAAAGACACTGGAATGAATGAACTCACATCATCTTCTTCTTAGGAAGTGAACATATTAAATGATGTTTAAATTGAGAAGGACTCTCACTCGGAGCATGTTAAATAATGAGATTTCATTCACATCCTCCTGTTTTGGAACAAAGGCCCCTTCTGTGACTAATTTACAGTGTGAGGCTTTTCTGTTTCCTTTCTTTATGGCTTCTGTTTTCTCAATTACGTTGCACAAGTGCAGAGCCTTCAGAGTAGCCTGCATGTGTTAAGATGTCACTCGACACTCCCTGGAGATAGTTGTGCAACATTTACAGGTTAAACAACTTGGCGTGACGTGTCATTGCGCCACCATTGCTTCGTGTCCAAAATGACATGCGTTTTCTGACTCGCAGATGGAAATGCTTCGAGTGGAGTCAAAGTGCCGGTGGCAGCAAAGCAAAAGTGTTCGATTGATAAACTGTCATGAATCCCACTGAACTTCTTCTCTTCTTTGAGTTGTTTGAATTAAAGCGTTTGAATCCTTTCACTGATGGAAGCTGCCTGTTGTTGTTATCTGAGCTGTTTCTTCAGTCTGCTTTCTGCCACACATAATAACTACAGCTTCCTCTGGTAGGATCTCGCTCTCACACAGGGCTGTTTCTCTTCCTGTTCTGCAGATCAACATAAAAGCTGCCTGACTTAATCTCTCCTCCATTTGAAATGTGAGAGACGCGCTGCTTCCTGCTCCTCCTCTCTACCGGCACACTCGCCATGGCGCTCTGCAGTGCGCGGCTCGATCACTGAAAAGTGTCCAGTTGAGACTTAAACTGCGGTAACAGTGTTGGTGTTGTGTGGGCTGAGAGAAGTTGTAGAGAAGTAATTTGAAGTCTTCGGGGTGTTGAGTCACTTCCCTGTTGTAGCGTCTCTGTGCGTGCCTGCCCAGCTGCCTTCACAGCGACTGTGATCCTGTTCTAGCTTGTCACTTGTCTCGGCTTCTTCCCTCCCACCTCTGCGTGTGTCACTCATCATCAAGCCCTTATGTTAACATGATATTGAGTCATGAGGCTCAGCACGGTCCGATCTACAGAGGAGATGCACGGAGTTTGTTCCAAAGTGTGGGCAGTGTGCAGAGCGTGTGCTGTAGCTGCCTTCAAATATACCACAAAGAGGTAAAGACAGTCGTTAAATAGCATTCAGAGACGTCCAAGAGCAGCGTGGGTTACGGATAATCAGCTGCATGTCAATTACTGATCATTAGTGGCTGGAACACGAGAACCTAACGGTTGGATCAATGGTTAAATAACAGACTGAATCTAAAAGATGGCAGCAGTCTGAAAGGTGAAGCCAATGGCCAGCAGGGGGCGCCTCCTCTGGTTTGGATGCTGAATCTTGTGATCTGAGTAAACACTTTCCTGATGAGTTTGTGATTCTAATCGTTAGTTTCAAGTTTAGTGCCGCAGAACGTTCATTTAGAAAATCATTCGTGTTCTAAGTAAAACGTGATGAAGCTGAGTGTGCACATGCAACGAGCGTCCTTGCTTTTTGTGTTCATTCCACCCACTGACTGTAGTAGCAGTTACAGTCACTGATTCTGCCCTTTACTAGCAACACTTTATGCACCCGTCCATCGAGCCAGCGTCTCAATCACTTATCTGTCCACATATTGTATATAATAAAGAAGAAAATGTCACCATAACCATGCTCAGCTTGCATGTGTGGAACTATCTGTGACAGGCCCACAATCCAAACACAAGGAGCTGTACGAAGGAAAGGGAAAAAGTGTTGTCTTCAGACAGACCTGCTTGTAGGAGCTGATTTTGGCCCTTTTTGAATACGATGGTTAAAACTACAGATCACTGGTTCTTAACCTGGGTTCGATTGAACCCTAGGGGTTCGGTGAGTTGGTCTCAGGGGTTCGGCAGAGCCTCCACCGTGACATGCACGGCTCATTTTGTGCACCAATAAAAAACATATCTATGTCTTGAATTTGAAAAAAATCATATTTTATTTTTCACTAAAGAGGGGTTCAGTGAATGCGCATATGAAACTGGTGGGGTTCGGTACCTCCAACAAGGTTAAGAACCACTGCTACAGATAATTTTAATAACCACACATTGTTGGAAGAGAATCGTGCATTTATAGCAGTTGTTTGGGGATCGTTTCAGCCGTCGAGAACAATCGTGGCCCTGTGATTATGAACTGTTAGCAGGTGGGTGTGATGGCAGCATCACAGACATGGCTGAGAAGGGGCTTTTACAACGTTAAGCATATATTTAAGCATTCACACAGCCTAGAGAAGTCGCTCAACTAGTTTCGGTGGCCTCCATTGCTTCAGGGTTCACATCAGTGAAGTTGTAATCTATCAGGCACATGATTGGACAGAAGTGGCGCTCTGGTTTCCAAACCTAGAAGAAACTCTATAAATACACAGATATTTCAGTCTGTCCGTTTGGGGATTGCTGACTATTTTCCACAGCGTCTTCGTTTGGCTGCCAGATGCCTGTTGAGATGTTCGAAAAATGGTTCTTTGCACAGCTGTGACCTTAAAGAGGAAACTCTGAGCCCTGACGAGATACGGGCTCTTTGCTAATCACCTCAAGCATGTCCTGCTCTGTTGACAGGCCCTCTTCCTTTTCCTCTATAAGTTGACAGCAGAGCTGATGATATTGAGTGGCAATATGTGGGGAAAAGCACTTTATTGGATGCTTGTTTAAACTTGTATCTGATGTAGAAAGAGCAGTATTCAGTGTACGTGGGGTGAACAGTTAGAGAGCAGCGTTCTTTACATTAAGGCCTAAATATAGATGTCGTATCTCTGGTCTTCATCAGCACTTTCACTCTTTCGTGGCTCAGTCGAGCATGGCGTGCAAATGATCGATGCAGTAAAATAAGCACTTGCATGCGTGCATTTAGAACGTGAGAATGATGCTACAGTTTGATTTCAGCATGCTCTATCTTGTGCAACAACCAAAGGGAAAAAACTCGCTCTCTTTTTCCCTGACCACAGCTTTGATGACATCACATACAGTGCAGCCAATGGACAGCTGCAGCGGCCGTTACCCTCAATCTCATGTCGTAACTGGCTCGAAAAGAGGAAAATCTCCACTTTGAAACTAAATTCAGTCTCTCGAACGACGCAGACTTTCAGAGAGAAGCTGCACAAAAGAGCCAATCTCCTTTCAGCTTTGACAGCTGATGGTATTTCTCCTCTGCGGGCTCAGCAGGGGAAGAATCACGACTATCAGTTAATCGATATCATCGCAGCTAATGCCAAATTGTATTGAGCAGATCATCTTACGTCCTTTTTGTCCCCACTGTGCATGTTAATATCATTTTCCTTCCACCAAAATGAAACCATTGTTCCAACTTATTTTGACAAAGTTTGTATAATGTGAACTGGGAAAACGTTAATGCTGTTCTTATTCTGCTGTTAGGGAATCTGGTCCTTTGTTGCTCAAGAAATCTTCACTTTTATAACTTTATATTTCAGGATTTTTCCTGAAATATTTCAGAGAACAGCAGAATTTAACTTTACAGAAACTGAGCTGTGCTTCCACTGATGTTTGAATGACTGCAGGCTAAAGGATTCAATACTTCAGAAATTGGTCCAATACTGTTTCAAATAACTGAATCAAATATGTGACACTGAGCCAATTTGGGTTGGCTCAAAATTTGACCAGATGTTGCCAGTTCCAGCAGCAGGAACCCCTCTCCTCTAGCTTTTTCTTTGTGTGTAATTTGCACTTCGGGGAAAAAGCCACATTTTGGGGTCACCAGTGAACATTTCTATGCTTCTCTCAAACTGAGTTGTTGTCACTTCAGAAGTCATCAGACTTTCCTCTAACTACACCGTCACCATTTCTGCAGGTCCAACACTCTACGACTACTTTCGCTGTTTGTGACTAAACAGCTGCTCCCCTCAGCTTTGTTGTGTGCTGCTAAATAGCATTAGCATGCTACACTAGAATCCTCGCGTTCTCGTTGGCGTTTAGCTCAAAGCACCACAGTTAGCTCAAAGCACCACAGTTAGCTCAAAGCACCACAGCTAGCTTAAAGCACCACAGCTAGCTTAAAGCACCACAGCTAGCTTAAAGCACCACAGTTAGCTTGGCTGTGTTGACTTAATCTTCTTTTGTTTGAGCAGCTTTAATCCACTATGAACGATTTCTGGGGCTTAAATGACTGAACATCGGCCGTATGTGAGGACTCGATGTTCTTGTAGTAACTTTAGCATCACTGCTCTTGTTCCTGTGGTAGCAGATCTTTAGGGTTGCCTGGCAGAGGTCAGTGGGATGCCTACAGATGGTCGCTGATACTCACCCATGAGACGTAGTTCGATATGAGCTCCTGAAGCCCTCTGTCGATATTTCTGTAAAGGAGAGAAACTTTGACACACTGCGGATGTTCTGCAGTCACTTGCAGTGCTCTCTGTGCAGATAATGATGTTCGGGTGGAGACTGAAGTACACTTATCATTCACATTTGATACGGTTAATGCATTCAGACCTTTTCCAGTGGGACAACACATTTAGTGGATGTAGGAAGCTATCATTAGGGGTTACCATCATGCTATTTATAGACCTGTTTTGCATTCAGGGTTAGTGGATGGAGCCGAATCCCTCAGCTAGTGCCCGAGCAGTACACGCCTCACCACACTGCCTCCTTCCTCCTTCACCCCCGTGCTCCTCCTCAATCGATGGGTGACTGTAAGCCGTGTGCTCGGAGGTGTGTCTGCTTGTCTGCATGCTAATGGTGTTTCAGTAGCAGGCCAGCAGTGAGCTGGGGGCCTGCAGTCAATAGCATGCTACATCAAGGTCCCACTGATTGCATAATAGTTATTCTTGGTCAATTTTGACAGACACTTGCACATTACCTTGTAGCGCACTTGTTTTCAAGGAGTCTTCATGAGCCAAGTCGCCATGGTAACTGCTGAAAACTTTGTGTTTGTAGTTTTCATAAGTCAGCCTGGATTCTGGCTTGTTAACACTGCTTAACACACTCAGATGTGATGTTTACTGGGGGCTTTAATGATCTGGCCTGTAATTTGTTAATGGGAGGGGAGGGGGGGGGGGGGGCAGCTCGGACTGTGAGATCCTTTATCGGCAGATTGTTCGCAGCGCAGAAAGAAAGATGGACTGTTTCCTGCTTTGCTTCCTGATGCTCTGAACACAGAGAGCATCTCACTGTTGCTGTTGTTGGCAACTGTCTCCAGGAAGTGTCTCCCCTCTTCTAGGCACTGCTCAGTTTTTCTGTTCTGCGTAAACAGCCTCTTTTATTCATTGTCTGGGCTGGGAGGAGGGAGGAGGAGGTGGGGAGGTGCTGTGGGGACATGAGGCGAGAGGGAGGTGAAGTCAGTGTTCAGGAATGTGCCTGGGCAAGCCTCGCGTTGACAGAGCCCGGATGACTGGGAGGGAATCCTTGGCAGAGGGAAGCCGGGGAACCCCGTTCAACACCTCCATCTCTTTTCCTCGCTCTACCCCCCACCCTCGCGTCTGTCTCGTCCTTTCAGTCAGCCCGTCTTTGTCTCACGCAGTCGGGTCACAGCCAGCCTGTCTGCCATAAAAACATTATACAACGGGGAGGCACGGTTATGGGGAAAGAGGCTTATGTCACACTGGTGGAGCATGGAAAACAGCAGAACCCACTTCTCCACATTTCTGCTGCTGGCAGAGTGCACTCAGAAAACCCTTCAGATGGCAGGTTAGAAAAGCTATTCAGTGACTCATCAGCTATTAATACACAGTCTGAGGAGGCTGTTTGTGGAGCAGAGAGCTGACCACAGTGTGAGGGTCTACCCCCGCAAGATGGTTGTTTTCTAATACAGAAATGCTACAGATCAGCTGCAGGTTTGACCTTATCAAACCTTATCAAGTGCACACTGAAGAGGTGGCCTGTGTGTAGTTTTATTAAAGGAAATAAATCATCTCATTTGGCACGCTCCTCGGTTGCTTTTAGCATCTCTTCTCCACCTAAAACAGTTTTTCTCTCAGCGCCTGCGAGTGGAAGGAGTGCCGAGGCCTCGTGTCACGGCCTCTTTCCAGTTCCTCTCTACACATTAGACACACGTGTTGCACAGTGTGGTCAGAGCATGCAGAGAAACACGGGGTTTCCACTGCTTAAAGGAGAATGCTGCTATTATTGAGCGCTGCAGCCCACTGCCTTCTAAGTATAGCTGCTTTTCCACAGTCGTTCTGTAATGAGGGCTGTAATTCAAGCTTTTACTTTATATGCAGAAAAAGCTTCACTTAAAAGGAGTGGATTAAAGAATAATATTTTTTTGATCCTCTCAGTAAGAAAACGCACACTTTCCTGGAAAGAATTCATGACTAATCCCGCCGAAGCAAACGCGTCCAGCGATCCATCCTCGGCTCGTTTGTTACGTCCGACCTGTTCAGTCGTGACTTTGCACTGGACCCGATATGGGCCCGACAAACACGGCGACTGTGCTTTTGTCTCATTGTGGTGACGCTGATCAACATGCTTGTCAATTGGAGCATTTTTAGAACATGACTGATGTGTTTTCTAGTCTTGCCGCTGACTCATGTACGTAGGGGGATGTCGGCATGCCAAAAAACAAACAATTTCTCCTTTGAAATGTCGATTAAGCCTGAAAATGACGAGAAAATGTTACAGAACGGAGCAGCATGCTGAAACTTTGGTGATTGTTTCTGTGGGATTTTAGCTTGTGGATGAACAAAAGGGTTTGGTGCAGCAAACAGAATGTGCGCCAGTGCTGAGAGCAACCTGTTGATAAACTAACACAGATTAGCTTTATAAAAAGCTAATCTTATTTCTGAACTGAAGTGGCTCATTGCAATCATAACTAATCTATCCAATCACTCTAATCTAACGTACACGAGCATCGGGAGCTTTGCTGGAAGCTGCAGGGATTCATGAGGTTGGACGTTTGATTTAGAACAAAGTTAGTCTAGTTTTGAGCAAAAAAAGCGTCTCCCATATACGACTGTCAGCTTACTGAATCACCTGTTTGCAATCAGCAGTGACTTCATAATGAGGTCAGAGGTCGTCCGGGCCTTTAGAAATATCTGATTAATGCAACAGGCGGTGGGTACGGGTTTCCAAAAAACTTGGCTTTTCAGTCTTAGTGAAGAAACGCTCGTCATGAAACATCTGTGAGGTGGCGAGACGGAGCCGTTACATCACCACGAGCAGTCAAAGGTGATTGGTGGTCTGTGGGTCGCCGTGCAAAACATCCCGAGCTGCACTTCCACGAGTGGCTGATCCTAGAATTGGACTTGCTGGTCATCACGACAGTAGACGTGTGATTGCATCCTGTAGTCCTCGTTGCTGTCCTGCCTCAGTGCGCGGAGCGTTTAATCATCGTAACCAAGCGGAACAATTCAACAGAGCGATTTGTGTCCGTGCATCTTAAAGTCACGCTGAGGTAATCAAATGTATTAACTGCTCTCTTCCTGTTTTCCTCCTCCGCCTCGGCCCTGCGGGTTCGACTCTTCTACCACCTGCACCGCCCGACATCCACAGAGCTCCCAGCTGAAGAAGGTAAATATTGATTTTTGCAGAGCTCCTCTCTTTGTGCTCAATGACGTATCCTGAGCCGGGATCTTCTCTTTCTGTCTTGTTGTTGACTGAGGGGTAATCTTGGCAGTGTCCACTATAGCAGCTCCCCACCCATGGACACACAGCAGTGTAGATACAGCGTTGGTCTTGTTTTATCAGTATTAGAGAGCTAATGTCAACACGTCTTTCCAGGACACACTTCTTTACAGCGTTAAATCAAGTGTGATGCATCGAGGTGTGTAATGTGTATTTAAACATTTCAGGCAAGTCGCTGTGGGAGTTGGTGGTGGAGCAGTTTGAAGACCTCTTGGTGAGGATCCTGCTGCTGGCTGCCTGCGTCTCCTTCGTAAGTACGACCCTGCTAATTAAAACGTGTCAGTCTCCCCTTTCAGATGTGCCGCTCTGGGATTTGAGACCCTAACTGTCCAGGAAGTCGCCACCTGATAGACGGCTCTGTTATTCCCCTGTTAGGATTCTGTTACCCAGTTTGTGTGGAAACGTGTCTGTCGCAGGCTTTTCCACACAGTGCTGATATGCGTTCAGTGCAGCCTCCTTGCTTGTGCCAAACTGGAAACAAACTCTCAATCAAAGCTCCCGTTCCCTCAGACTGTGACCCCGGTTGCAGTTTGAGGGAGGTGGAGGTCAGAGAGGGGTGGAGTGGTGCAATCCTCACTGCATAATAACTTTTTCCATCTGTTACAGCACAGCACTGGTGACTTGGGATGGAATCGCTCTAGCTGTTTCTGAAAGTAGGAAAACGGCACAAACCCGACCCGATCTATCTTTACTGTTTCTTCTGTTAGTGACAAACCCGGAGCGCAGGCGTGGGCGCCATGACTTTGACGCGTGGCTTAAATTTCCTCATGCAAATCAGGCTTTCCTTACTTTTAGCAGATTGTTTATAGTGGAACCTGTTCCACTGCTACACTATCCCAACACTTTACAGTGTCATCGTTGCCTGGAGTGGTGTCAGCTCAGAAACTCAAGTTTCCTCGTGACCTGATTCAACTTGAAATCCAAAGTCATCCAGCCCAGAGAGTCGACTTCATTAGAACTCATATCTCACAGCTGTTTTGCTGTTTTGTTGCTGTTTTGAATGTTTCCACTACAACCAGGGTGTGGCTGCTTCTCCGTGGACTGAACTTGAGCCCTAATCTGGGACTTATTTGTCTGCTAATTTCAATATATTCAAATTGACAGTATTCGATTCCCTGGTTCCTTTCAATGACGCACCAGTGGGAAACTGGGCAAGTTGGGACATTTTATAAAATATGCTCTTAATGTAGAGCAAATAAATGAGGAACTGAATTCACAAACAGTTAGTTATGCACCAGCTTACAGTTGCAGACTGTGCAGAAGCCTCATGTCTTTAGACTGTGCTTGGAGAATGGGTGCAGCAGTTTATTGAACTGTGCAAACAGGCACGGGACAGCTGGAAAGTCAATATTTGGCGTCTTTATTCTTGAAAACAGCCTGAACTCTCTTGAAGTGCTCAGGAACCGTTCTCTGGGTCTCTTGAAGGCTCTTCTTTGGATCTCGGCTGCTTTTTCTTCTTTTCTCTGTCAAGATGAAAAATGAAAACTGCATCTGGATCCAACACCACTGCTGCCCCAAATCCTGACGCAGCCTCCACCATGTAGATATCGACTCACTGTCGGACGATTGACGTTGACGATGATTTCAGCCAAAAAAAAGTAAACTTGGATCCGTGGCTCCGTCAGACGTTGCCACTGATTCTCAGCTCGGTTCCTGTGTAACGTGGCAAACCCACTGATGCCGTTCCCGACGAGGCTTCAGTGAACAGTAGGTGGATCAGCTGAAGGGCCAGATGCATTTTTCCTGTTTATCCTCGAGGACGTGACTTTCACATGCTGTTCATCTGATGGATGTTAGGCAGAGAGATGCAGCCTGATATTAGGATACATCAAATGTGCGATAACGATGTTTCTGTGGAAGTTAAGAGAGTATTGTTTGATGCTTGCAGACATCAGCATTTGTAAGTGGAAGTGAGCGAAGGTCATTTCCATCTTTCTTTTCCAGTGAGCTTCATTGTGTCAGTGATGACACACTTCCTGTTTTGCAGTGTGTGTTTGAAACGAGGTGCCAGCAGCAGTGTAACAGTAGTGACTCAGCATTATGTCACAGTGCCCGTCAGCACAAAGGCAGGTGGGGGCAGATATCTGCTGAAGGAACTGAACCCTGCGACTCCTCAGAGCTGCGCAGTACCGTCACACAACAAAGCTGCAAATGTTTTCTCCGTCTGGGCTTTTTAACCAGCTGCTGAAGCCCTGCTTTTCCACTATGCAACCACTTCAGTGCTTTCCATCCACCGTTTGCTCTTCCTGTCATGTGGAGAGCAGCTAGCGGCGTGTGGGTCACGCATCACCAGGTTCCACACGCCGCCTCCTCTCAGACACGCCCGGGCTCGTCTTGGAACATAAACGCATCCTGTTGATATCGCAATAATATAGTGATATGACATTTTTCTATGGTGGACGGTACGACGCGGCACAGCCCTCCCTGCCACCTCTTCTTTTGTCTTGCACTCACCCGGCACACAGCATGCCGAGGAAACGACTTTATTCCTGACTGGACTGAAAATGAGCAGAAAGGCAGACAAAGGAAACTATGAACGACCCTCAGACAGTCTGAAGAAATGCTGCTCGAACAAAGTCTGGCTCACTGGAAGCACAATATAAAGAAAGGAGGTGACACACAGAAGGCCACGCTCCACGACGCTCCACGAGTTCTCCTTTCTGATCAATACGATTCATGAATACGGCTTTTCTCTGGCTGGCTGTGGCATGTCGCTGTGTGTGTGGGATCTGAGCTGTATGTTGATGTTGGTGATGGAGCATACATTTCCAAACCCATCAGTGAAACTGAGCTTAATCTTGTCTCAGATGCCAAATGCATGCAGTGAAATTTCCACCAGAATCCCTCAATAAGTTCAAAAAGCCAAAGAAATCTCCAGCTTTTCAACTCCTGCTCGCCGTGAAGGCGGGCGTTGGTACTCGGTCCGCTCTCTGAACGCATCCTGGTTTTTTCAGCCATCCATACTCGGAGGACTGACATCGTTGCCCCCCCCTCTCCGCTCAGACAGGAGGGAGATTTACCGTCCCACACGATGGGGAATGATGAGCTATCGACCGAGCTCAGGCTGCCGTGACGTATACTCTGGCTCTTAATACTCTGCAGAGAAAATTGTCCTCTGTCTTTGAGAAGTCCCATCAGATAATCGAAAAATAGATCCACTTTACCCACTGCTCTGTCTGTGCTGCTCTCTGCTGCAGTCGTTTTAGTTTCTACTCTCACCAGAGATAAAATAATGTGAACACCGTTCTCTGTTCCACTGGGGTGTCTTATTGTGTTATTATTTTATAATGAACCATAAAGGCACGATGCAGTACTGTCTAGAAACAAACTGGACATACAGTGCATGTGTAAAGACAGATTAAGGCAAAAACCTACGGCTCAGCTGTTGGGTGACTGAGCTTTTGCCACAATAAACTATATCTGGTAAAAGACGATCATAAATATCAGAGTGCAGGGATGTTTTCATGCTTCAGCTGCCTGAAGCACACAGACTGAGTGGTACTAAATGATGAGTTTTGTTTTTTCTACAAAGTTAAATATGTTTATTAGTGGATAATTGTTTCCCGTGACCACTGATGTGAAGGCAGCCTGTTTAAGAGTCTTCATCATTTTATAGTTTCAGTTGTTTGAATAATAATAAAGAAAATTTCACAGTTTGAGACAAAGATATAAACCATGTTCTGAGTCTGCATTTATCAGGGAGCTGTGGACGGGACGTGTGATGTTGGCTTTTGTAAAATGTCACACAGCAAACTGTATGTTTTCATAAACACAGTTCAGTCGCAGATGCTGTGAATACAACACTAGGTTAAAAACACAGCTTTGACTTCATCCAGTTTGTTCTTTGTAATCATTGAAATGACTCAGTGATCTCATACTTTATTTACTGAGTTTTTATCACCCTTGCTTGTCATACTATCATAATTATGCTCTGGGCAAGGCAGCTACATGTTTTTGCCATTACTCGGTGTGCACAGCTTACCTTTCATTAGATTTAATCTTGGACTTGCAAAACCTGCAGAGTGAAGTGAAGACCACAGTCTTCTGAGAAATGCATGTGAGAGTAATTACAATCATGAATCCACACAGATATTGTTTAAAAAAGTAAAGACAGCTTTTTCTGCCGGGTGTGAGAAATATTAGCTTTTCCCATGATTTCATTGCACTGTGCTGTACCTCGCTGTTGCAGTCATTTGCAGCTTCTAACTGCAGAGAAACCGGCTTGAACCCTCGGGCCATTTCCCAGCCTCTCTGCTTTCAGTGCCTCGGTTGTTAATAGTACAGGCGGTGAGCAGTCCTCTCCTTTCCTGACTTCAGATACACTGGAGGTCAGAATATTACTGCAGTCACATAAAATAAAAATACAGAGGAAATATCCTTACTTTTAGTATCATTAACTTTCATAAAAGGTTTTATGGCAGTGAGTTTGATGTGGCTTTGATGGGCATGTTTATTGAGTCTACAAGATTTTCAACTGCTTTCAAAAAAGTATCGTAGTCATGCCTGCAATGATTTTCCTAAATGCTGCCTCTGACATCTGCCCTTCATACATCATAGTAATGAAAAAGACTCAAACACTGAAACAAGAAAATCCACTCTGGAAACTAACGGATGCTAAGTCCATATGAAATGACATAAAAATACCAGTGGCTGAGTTACCACAAACTTAAGTGTCCACGTCGCAGACCTGCCTGCCCGGCGAGGTCCTTTATTGGCTGAGGGGTCAAAACTCATCATTTACATGTCAGACTGGCTCTGTAGCTGTGTACGTATTAGCCAAAATGAATGTTCAAGCTGTTAATAAAAAGGATTGCCATGGCACAAAGTAAGTGAATGATTGAAACAATTTGTAGCTCAAATAACTGGATAAAGTGAGCTAGTTGATAGCTGGTTAAAGTAATAAGCCAGTAGAAGATGATTAATTAGCTAAACTTTTAAGCTAAATGTGAAACTCAAAGTAGCGGATAAATATTTTGAGCGGGGGTTTGGTCTATTTCAAAGTTAGGAATCTCGTGTGAATGTAAACTTGCAGTGAGCGTGAGTTTATCTTGTTGGACTGTCTAAGGAACCTGAAACCAAAAGATGCTAAAGGCTACACAAGCTAACCTTTAAGTGATGACGTGATGAATCCTGCTTCCGGGCCCAAACTACTCTGTTTACTCTGAAGTCTGTTGTGTTTTTGACATATATTAATGTTTTGTATCTTGTTCTATTTAATCTCAACAAGCCGCTCAAAACAGTCAGTGATCACTGTCGGCCTCTCTCGGTTTTTATTACTGCTAATCATTTTACAGCTCAGTTTTTAAACTTTACGATGTAACTCCAGCCCCTGCAGCAGTATATTAATGACTAACCTCGTATTGTGGATGGATTATCTCAGTTGTTCTCCTGACTGAAGTTTGGTCCGTTTACAGCATCCTGCCATGCGATTGCATTTGTCCCTAACCATCAGGAACCCTCACGTTAACTTTTATCGAGGGGAAAAGAGTTAGCGTTCATCCTCCAGCTTCACTGTGTTTTTGCTAACATAGCTGTGTAGCTAGCGATCACGTAGCACATCATTATATAGCAGCTAGCCCAACTTCAGTAACCCTACAAACGTCACTGCTGTTTAGTTTTCTGTCTTCATTTATGTTGGAAGTGACAGCAGAGCTGTAGGTTTGAATTTCTTCATTAATCTCTCAGTCAGAACATGCAATATCATGTTTAGCTAACTAGCGAGCTAACTTCCTGCTAACTTCTAACTCTGTTAAATGTAATAAATTCTGTTTTCATGGATGCCTGGATGTTAAACTTCATAGTTACATCTGGTAAAGCAGCAACACTGATCGTTTTATTAAAGATGAAAGAATTTAGACAGTTTTTAACTCTCAGTGCCGCAGTGTTCGTTTGACTTTGGAACCTGAAGCGGAGTTTGGATCTGGAAGCAGCTAATGACGTCAGACTTAAAGACGGGATAACACAGGCCCACTCAAACAGCGACAGCTGCTTTGTTCAAATACTGCTTCGTTTTATTTGTCCTGATTTTATGATTTCGTTGCACCGAGCTTCTTCTTCTTTGTTTTATAGAGTGCTAGTTTATTATGTTAGCTAAGCTCATTTGTACTGTATGTTATAGGTGTTGGCTCTGTTTGAAGAAGGGGAGGAGACAACCACCGCCTTCGTAGAGCCGATTGTTATTCTTCTTATCCTCATCGCCAATGCTGTTATTGGGGTCTGGCAGGTGAGATGTGCTCTTCGTCCTGTGTCTCTTTTCAGAGTGTTGATTCGATTTGGTCTTCACACACACAGGCTAACAAAGGCTAGTAGTAGTTGATAAACATGCAGCTGTTGCAGAATTCACTTACATATATATATATATATATATATATATATATATATATATAGCTTGGCTTGTCTCATATAAAAATCTGTATGTGTGCTCTAATCAAACTGACACCATAGTGACACGTGTTAGCATCCAGATAGCACACTGCAGAGGGATCAGGCTGTTCATCAACATAAACAAACCACAGAGCCCATGCAAAACACCAACACATTAGGAGATATCATCTTTGCAATGAGCAGAGTTTGCTCACTGAACATCACGTCAAATCAAAAGGACATCAAATTGTTCTTGCTTATTAACTTTTTTCTTTTCTTTTCCGTATCTCACAGGAACGAAACGCCGAGAATGCCATTGAGGCTCTGAAGGAGTACGAACCTGAGATGGGAAAGGTGTATCGCATGAACCGCAAAGCGGTCCAGAGGATCAAAGCCAGAGACATCGTCCCAGGAGATATAGTGGAGGTGGCAGGTCAGCGCGGCTGCACCCGGCCGAACTCTTACTGTCACTCTCTCGGGCTAATTTATGCTCGGCTTGTCTCACCTAGCTGCTTTTATGCTCTCCTTAACACATTCGCACACACAGACGCACACTCACACAACCTTTGTGAGCGTGGAAACACTCAGTGCAGATTACATAAGAGTCTTTTCTCTGGATGTGGAGGTGCCAGGGCTGCTGTCCAGTGTCTGTTTGTGTGTGCATGTGTTTGGTTCTTTGCAAGTGGCTGTGGTCACTCCTTATATTTAAGGCCCAGTTGAATTTTCCACAGCTTTCCGCTTCCCCTTTGCTTTCCATGCTCTCAGTCTCACCACCTGGAGGCTGCTGATGTTTGTCAGCTCCTCGCTTACACACAATATTCCCCTGCTGTAAACTCGCCCATGTGTGGGCAGCCTCTGATTAAAAATAGCCGCATTGTCGCTCTGGCTCCCAAACATCTGTGTATGCCAGAGCTGAACTGCAAACGCAGGATGGAGGAGACCGCTTGGCCACCGACGTGGCCGTTTTGGGTCGGAGGGGGGTGGCGGTGGTAATCCTGAGCTTTGCGTGACTGGCGATTTGTCTCAGGCGGCTCGGAGCAATGTGTGGGAAAGGAGGGAGCTGGCAGCCTTCATTCAGAAGCGCAGAGAGCTTATACGTGCTGCGCTGGTGGCAGCGAAGCCTCGATTTCAACACCAGGTTGTAAAACTGAGACGAAATCAATCAAACGTTTGCTGAACTGTCACCCACAGCCATGCTACAGTTCACATTCTCTTTAAATGTTCTCTTTCTTTGCTGCGTCTTATTTACTGGTTGCACTTATTTAGCGTGCTGTTTTTGTAACTCGCAGCAGTTGCTTGGAATTCGGGCTTGTTGCAGCCAGCGTCCTCGCAGCCAGACGCAGGCAAGCCCGCACAGGTAGCAAGGACCGAAATGACTCCGCTTAGCTCCCGCCTACCGCCACTACCATCACCGTCACTGTCAACACCAACAGTGTCGCCATGACAACCCCCCCGCTTAGTTCCACTCATCTCCACGGCGCTCAAGTTCACAAGAGCTCGAGGTTTTAACGACACCTGTTGATGACAGCGTGAAGCAGGGAGAGATGTGACTCCCATCTGCTGTTTGAATAAAGCCTCTGATGTTATTGCTGAGTGTCAGCAGCTCCCATAAAGGAGGGGGGGGGGGCATGCAGCGACTCAGGGGGGCTTGTTGTTGTTGTTTGTTTTAATCTTCTGTGTTATCTGTACTATTTTTAGGCTGATTGTTTAGTAACTGCAAACAAACACGGGGGACAAAAACGTTTAAATAAAATCAAATGTGCTCTGACGAACTCTGACGTTCTGGTGAGCGAAGGCGCCTACAGTAAGGGCGGCGCCTGCGAGTGTTTCGTTACAGATGTGCCCCGAAGCACGTCAGCTGATTGGATAAACACGCGTACATAAAGTGTCTGATCTAAACACATAGAAGTTTATCGGGGAAATTCAAATATATGTTTAAGAACCACATAAGGTTTAGAATGTTCACTGGTTACAGTAACTTGTCTCAAGTATCAAATACATGTCACTGGTTAACTGGGTGTAACTAGTGGTTTGTTAAACATACACATTCATACATTCAGTGCTTTGTTTTCTTTGACATAATGTTGTTGCTAGGCAGCTGAGGTAGGCAGGGCAGCACGCTCTCTTTAGAAAGGATGCTTGTTGGGGATCGCTCCAAAGGAAGCACGTCGGGATATTTCATCCCGCTCTCCGGTGATTTTTCTCAGGCTTTCCTGGACTTTGTATCAGCCAGCGGTTGTTCCATGCTAACTTAATGCGAGGGGCTGAAGTAAACTGTATGAAGGTATTGGAAAAAGACGCTGTAGACCACAAGTGCCTTTGAGGAGAGAAAAGAGCATAAATATATTTACTCAGGTTTCCACCGCCGGTGCCCGCCTGCCCTCCTGCCCTGCTGCCAGTGCCAGCCACGGTTACAGCACATTTGTGATTTGCGCCTCCACTGGAACTTTCCTCTTTCTTTGACTTAGCTGCTGCGGTCAGGTTGTCAGGAACTCCAGGATTTACAGACACCCGAAGAAAGGGAAACCTGCAACGAGCCATTCCCAGTAACAAGTCACGGTTATCCTGCATGTCACCAGGATGTTATGCAAGAACACCTCAGAGCTGCATGTGTTGGATTCAGATTTATTAAGACGGCTAACGATAAAAGCCAGACAAATATCAGGTTTTTATAACATATAAAAGCCGTATTAGGATTTACATTTCCCTTCCTGCACATGGAAAGTGTCTGTGGGAGGCTGTGAGGGGAGCAGGAGTCTGTGGGTGGGCGTTTGAAAAGTCTCTCTTTCCCTGCCCTCGGCCACCTGTAGCCCCCAGCCATCTCCCACACAAACACAACAACACACACGCTCTCCCACGCGTGTTCTCTCTGAGCCGTGTCGGAGGTGGAGGAAGGCATCTCCGTCCCATCGAGACAAAGGCCATCACCTCAGGTGTCAGAGCGCTGAACAAACGTCATGAAGAGATGATGGGAAAAAGCTCCAGAACTGCGAGACCACTCTCACGTGTAAGCGTGCTCGCACAGCAGCCGAGCCGCTGCCTGGCGAGGAAAAGCAGGAGTCCTCTGTTTTGGTGCCGTTACCGTTGAGAAGTGGTGATAGCTGAGCACTCTGAGCTGGCATTAATGAGTCACTTATTACACAAAGTAATGAGCAGCTCCTTCTCTTCTTCTCTCCTGGAAGGAAACAACTGAAGAATATTACATCTGTCCTGAGTATTTGGAGCAGCTTCCCACTCCTGTGCTCTGACATCATTGTCACTGACTGCATCAGACGATCCATTAATCACGAGTCTGCTCTGTTATTATGAAAATATTTCCATTAAATGTTCATTGTCAGGCTCTGACACAGAGGAAGTAATAACCATTTTGTTTTGGGGCCTTAGATACTTCTAATGCCCCGGCTATGAATTATGAGTTTAATATGCAGCCTTAATAAGCAGAGCGTTGGAGATGGAATTAATTCGAGCCTTTAACGCAGAGTTCATGTGTGGTTTGTTAGAGGAACAGAGAGGACACAGAAGGAGATAATCAATCATTTTAAAACGGCAACGCAACTCCATCAAGGTTGTATCGAGCTGTTGTTTACCTGCGGCTGCAGCCGAGCCTGCACTGAACCCACCGATGCTTCAGGATTTATTGTTTCAGCACGGACGTTAAACAGGGACGTAACCGAGTGTCCATCTGCAAAACACCGAAATGAGCAGAACTTGTTACCTGTTGTTTCTTTAACTGGTAAATGAATGTGGTGCTTTTGCACTCTGAGCACTCAGTGCTTTATGCAACCTGCTCATTCAGCACTTTTTTTCTACATAAGTGCTTCCTGTCTAACATTCACACTAGGGCTGGGCGATATGGCCTAAAATTCATATAGCGATATAATTTCAAGCATGTGCAGTAACGATATATTCTTTTCTTCTGTATAACGTATTTTCCACACTTAAAATCCTTTAATTTTCTCAAAAATCGAGAGTGTGCCTTATGTATGAATTCTGGTTGTGCTTACTGACCTCGAACCGATTTTGGCTGCAGAAATCTGTTAAAAAATGTTTTAGTACAACTTTGGTAAGCAGCACTGCTTGATGGATTGTCAGAGCATTACGGCTGCCGTAGTGAGGAGCTTCACGGAGTAATCTGGGTCCAAAACTCTGTCTATTCAGGTCCCAAAGTCAAACGAACACAGAGTTAAAAACTGTCTAAATTCTTTCATCTTTAATAAAATGATCAGCGTTGTTGCTTTATCGGGTGTAACAATTAAGTTTAACATTCAGGCATCCATGAAAACAGAGGTATTTCAATTTAATGGAGTTAGAAGTTAACAGGAAGTTAGCTCGCTAGCTTCCACCTAAACATGACATGCCATGTTCTGACTGAGAGATTTTTGAAACTAATTCAAACGTACAGCTCTGCTATCACTTCCAACATAAATGAAGACAGAAAACTAAACAGCAGTGGCGTTTGCAGGGTTACTGAAGTTGGGCTAGCTGCTATATAATGTTGTGCTACATGATCGCTAGCGACACAGCTATGTTAGCATAAACACAGTGAAGCTGGAGGATGAACGCCAACTTTTTTCCACTCGATAAAAGTCATTAATGAATCAATGTTACGGAAGTGGAGGAAGCGCAGTTTTTGGCTTTCCCCATATTTCAAAAGTGCTTCATCTCTTTGCTATGACTGTCGGCATATTTTGCAGATGATAATGGTTTTAGCCGCTGCGATGCTTTCGACCAAAACAGGCGCAGCTTGAAGACATCGTCAACATGCGCTATCGCGATAGAGCGGTATAGTCAAAATCTCTATCGTTGGCCAAATGTGTATCGTTTCTATCGTATATCGTCCACCCCTAATTCACACACATCCCAGCTCCTCGGGAGCATCTTTGCCATCTTTCCACTAAGATGCTAATATTTGTCCTGCAGACCGGATCGAATCACCAACCTTCTGATTAGCAGATGACGCGCTCTACCTCCTGAGCTGCAGCTGCCCCAACACCCTTTACTGACGTGTGTATTTGTACAGTACTAATACTGCATCGATCATAGTCGTCTGAGGATTAAGGCTCCCTTGAACTGTCTTTCTGTGATGGGAGCAGAATGTGAATCGTTTTCAGGAGAGCACGAGCAGATCAAGGTTTTCAAATAGAGAAATGATCATTGAGCTGTCTGCAGGTGCTCTTCCACACGCTGTCATACAGGCACGTTTTTAACCCCTAACTGCTTTTTATAAAGCGGTCACACACATTAACAGTGACTCGGTCGTGGTCTGATGGTGACCCGCTCTGAGCTGCAGCCACCCCTAACTTCAGTTATCTGTAACTCCTGATGGAGTGATGTAAAAGTGCTAACACAGGAAGTCGCTGTCTAGCCCAACAGAGCTGCTTGCTTTTTTACATTTGATTTTAAATCTCTTAATATTTTCCTTTTAGTTGGTGACAAGGTGCCTGCTGACATCAGAGTGACCTCGATAAAGTCCACCACCCTGCGCGTGGACCAGTCCATTCTCACAGGTATTTGTTACATCTCAGCAGAAGCTCCTCTGATGTTTTTCTCCTCACTGTGTTTGCTTTGAAACACGGTCTGATAATCACCTGCTACACCTCCAACCGTCTCGATTTGTTTTCTGCAGGAGAGTCTGTGTCTGTCATCAAACACACCGACCCTGTTCCTGACCCTCGAGCCGTCAACCAGGACAAAAAGAACATGTTGTTTTCTGTAAGAACCCCGACTCATCTTATCTTCAGCTTTCAAATCAAAAACTCACGTTGTCACAGACAAAGCTTATATTTGGTCACGTAGTCAAATGCAGTAATGGCAGCTATCACTTGTCTCGTGGCTAAACTCGTAGTAATCGGCCATGTTGCTGTTTGTGAGCTGGTATCGGAGTTTGTCTGTTTTCTCCCGACGGCGGGTTTGTGCTGACTTCCTGTGCGTATGTCTCCTTCTCTCAGGGCACAAACATTGCTGCCGGTCGTGCCATAGGTGTCGTCGTTGCTACGGGTGTCTCGACAGAGATCGGGAAGATCCGTAATCAGATGGCGTCGACGGAGCAAGAGAAGACACCGCTGCAGCAGAAGCTGGACGAGTTCGGCCAGCAGCTCTCAAAGGTCATCTCCCTGATCTGCGTGGCTGTGTGGGTCATCAACATCGGCCACTTCGGAGACCCAGTCCACGGGGGCTCCTGGGTTCGAGGGGCCATCTATTACTTTAAAATTGCAGTGGCCCTGGCAGTGGCCGCCATCCCCGAGGGCCTGCCGGCCGTCATCACCACCTGCCTGGCCCTCGGCACGCGTCGCATGGCCAAGAAGAACGCCATCGTCCGGAGCCTGCCGTCTGTGGAGACCCTGGGCTGTACCTCCGTTATCTGCTCTGACAAGACGGGCACCCTCACCACCAACCAGATGTCTGTGTGCAGAGTAAGTGACAAACAGTCCTCAATGCTTCAGGCTTCCCAGGTGCACGCCGAGCACTGAGGCATGCTGTCGAATACTGCAGAAGGAAATGAAAATCTTCTGTGACGATATTGCTTCTGACTGAGATTTCTTAAACTCAGCCAAAGTAGAGTAATTAACTTCCACCTTCTATCATCGTGCCGGCACTTCTGTTTTCCAGGTGAATACTTTGGGATTGTTGCTGCCAGTCTGTGCAATCCTGATCTTTTTGTCTCTTTCCCCCCTCTGAGGTTTTCTTTTCATGCACGTGGAACTTAAAGAATGCTGAAATCCCTGTGGTGCCGTAATGTTTGCCTCCGTTTGGCAGGTTCGAGATAGCAGCTGGCAGGAGCAGCACAGGCTGGCATGACCTAGCAGCACCAGCGCGGTCTGTTAGCGCTCGCATGAGCAGCGACGGGCTCCAGAACGTCACCTGAACAAACACAAGGCCCTGAACCTTTCTCTAGCTTTCAGCTACGTGATAAACACTGAAAGATTTTATCCACTGTTCACAATTCACAAGTACCCGTATGGTGCACAGCCTCACCCTTCCCTTTGTCTGTTATCGTGTGCGTGTCGCTTGCTAACCGACAGAGTAAATACCAGCACTGCTGTTTGACTTGGCTCCTGGTTCGAGCTCTGCACACATGCACACCCTAATCTCAGTTAACACCTCTTGTCCTCACGATCTCACCACAATGATGACCTTGTTAGTCGAGCAGGGCGGCATCTCAACCCTGTTTAGACGAGATATTGTTGGCCGCTTACTGGTTTCCCAAAGAATCGATTGCTCTGCATTAATTCAAAGTATTGATCAAAAATTATGCTCGAATTAACCAGTTACTTTTATATTAATCTTGGGAAAAAAGCTTAATGGTGTCCTAAGAATAAAGCAACAGGCAAATAAGAACAATTAAGGGAACCCACAGATGCTGGTGGATAGTCAGCTTGGACCCGTGGAGGTCCACGTCGGGACAAGAGCTTGGCTCTTTATGCTAGCTGGAGATGCTATCGATCAATAAGATGCACTCCTGAAATGCTGCTCTATAAATATCCCAACATGACTTCCTGTAGGCAGGAAATGGAAAAGCAGCAGCAGCTGCTGTATAATCGGTGTCTCTGTCCTTTCGACTTCAAAATGGCCTCAGAGCTGACTCTCTGTTCTTGTCGTACGAACGCTCGCCCCTCCTTTCTCCACGAGTCGACGTGGAGCGTCTGAGTGATTAATGCGTAGCTGCAGGGAGTTCCCTCTGGCAGCAGGGACGTGGAGGAGTGATCTCACCACAAGCCTGAAATGCTCTCAGGCAGGCAGACGTTGGTAAATATTGACCTTCTGCTTCCACCTATGAGGCTCGCTGCTCTCAGCTCTCTGCCGTGAGATAAGGAGCATACACATCTGCGTTGTTGCAAAGATGAATCAAGCTTCCGCTTTGCAGCGTTTTTTTTTCTTGCACCACTTGTTTCCTGGTGATAGGTCCGCTTCATATTTAGCTTCACTTTCCCCCCTCCGTGGTGCTTGCATGCTGAACTGCCTCAGTCTGTTTTTAATGCTTTCTGTGCGTCACCATTTATACTCTGTTTGCTCAGGCGTATCCATCTGTGCTTATTCCTTACTGCTCTCCAGCCAGTGGCCCTGATAATGCCGTGTCTCCCTGGCCTCGGGGGTATCCCCATATCAGCAGGATTTCCAGGGATTCCCCTCTGCATCCTGACGTTACACCTCTGTTTTCCCTCCTCTCTCGCTCTGACCGGCACGCTCTCAAAAGCCTTTCACAAATGCACCACGCACATCAGCAGCTGCTCACCATTCATCCCCATGCAAGCTCAGAGGAAATGAGTATGGAAAAAACTTTTGATAGTGGTGGATCTCACTGTGCCGTGTTTCCTTGGAGACCACAGCGGATCAGATCGTGAGTGAAAACTGACCACGGACGAAAGAGCAACCTCATCTTATTCCTTCGCCTCTGCTTTGTGAAAGTTGTGAAAGTCGCTCTGTGCTCATTGTTGATTTATTACAGAAGAAAGGAACAACGTCTGACGGCTGACCTTTGTGAAATAAAGGAGTGAACAGAAGGTCGGCGCTGTTTAAAGGGCATTACCTCCCAAAATGAAATGGAAAATCTTGGAATAACAAGTTTAAAAAAAGTCCCACTTTTTAAACAACAGTGTTGTATAAACCCGGATAAAGGTTTGAGCCGCTGTAACAGGACAGCTCTGTTATTTGTAATACAACTGTTGGCTCAGGTTACAGTGCGGCCAGATGAATAGGTCCTTCAGTCACTGCAAACATGCAGCAAAGCAAAAAGGTTCCTTTTACCAACTGTAGCTGGAAGTTTGCAGCCTGCAGCTCTTAAACCCTGCAGCCCTCGTCCTGGTTCCCCCTGATGAGCTGTGTTGGATTCATTTGTGATTGAAACTGTCATAAAAAGGGTCAGGCATTCATTTTTAATGGTTAGGGGAACCAATATGTCAATGAAGGTCCTCACTAAGATAGCTGAACGGGCGTGTGTGTGTGTGTGTGTGTGTGTGTGTGTTGCTTAAACATCACGGCTCATTTACATAAATGAAGAAAATTTCAAGAGTGTCGACTGGATACAAGAAAATAAATGATAAAATATATAAAAGGACAGTTTTGCTCACGGGTTCGAGCTGATTTGACTGAGAAACCGACGCTGCATGCTCCATCACGTGATGAAGGTAAAGGCCTGCACACAGTCACAGTCACTGAGTGGAGACAAAAAGGAAGCTTTTAATGCTGATATCTGAATCCAAAGTGACAAAGTCCAAAAGTAAACAGGAGTCCAGGACTGGCTTCTAAAGAGGAGCTGCCCCCTGCTGGCCAGGAGTTTAAAAGAAGGTTAAAGGCAGCTTTGACCAGCCAAAGAGCTGCATGTAAAGTCTGTGGGCCACTGAGTAAATGTACCACTCTGCTGTCACAGAGAGTTTTTAAGTGAATAATAGCTTAAAAACGGCATTTTCTGCAAACAACGGCGGTCTCCTCTCAGGTGAAGTCTGCCGCTGATCCTTTGACACTAATCGGTGGGTTTAAGTCAGCGACTCGTCCACGCTCGCAGTTACAGGAGAATCAATCGAAGTCGAGCTGGGCATGTTGTCCATGCACGTCTTTATCTTTAGAAGTTTTCACAGAATATTGTTAAACGACTTGAGGTCAATGAAAGTCTGTTTGTCATGTCTGTGTCCCATTGACATGAGGGGCGTGGACACAGTCACTGGAATATGGGCGATGGCGTATCCTGGCCCCTGTTTTCCCTTCTGTCTTTACTGATGCATTAGCAGTACATCGTGAACTGCACCTCCTGGGGGAAGTCTTGCCAACAAAGCAGTCAACAAGTCCTTGAAGTGCTCTGGGAACGCAGCTCTGTCTCCTACTGTCACTTGACTTCTTTCCCATCAGTTCACTACAGCGTGTTTCGTCACCGTGACCGATGAAGCCAACTGCAACTCCCATGTTGCTTACATGTGTAGAGAAACAAAAAAATGGAGGAGTGCCCGTACGGTGCAGACGGCGGTGTGCAGCAGAGGCTGATGTTTCTGGATCAGCAACACTTGATAAACAGAACTCCTCGTTTGTGTTTTAGCCTTAAAGACTTCCTGTTTACAGCCAGTATTTACTTTTTACTGCTTTAATATGATGGTGGCTAATTTTAGCCTAATGTACTTTGTAAATGCCATTACTAAGTTCACCAGCACACTTCTCTGTTCTGGCTGCTTTCACACTATAGTCTAATATTTACAGTTATATCCCGGTCGTTAGCAGCCAGCTGCTAATCAAGTGCACGAGATCAGTTGATCAGCAGCTGTGCATCTATAAAAGAAGAAGCTCTGGCAGTTTACTGGCATGAAGCATTTAGGTGCGTGCAACGAACTTCCCAGGAGTTGACGTCCCAGCAAATTCACCTGAAGCTCAGACCACGCAGTTCTCACTGAAAAAAAGCCCGAGAGCTGCAGACTCTGCAGGCCTCAGCACGTTAAAGGTTACAGCAGTGCAGTCAGAAAAAAGCCTGAACAAGTACGGCTTGTTTGGAAGGGTTTGGAAGCCGACTCGCTGTAGAACACGACGTCTGATCGAAGCGCGAGGCTCCTGGAACAATGTCTGCACATATGAGACCAAAGAACAAGCAAACACAGCGTATCAGCACAAACGGCTCAGCGACTGTGCACGAGACAAGAAACAAATCAAAGCGTTGCAATGGTGCACGTCAGGTCCGTGTACGTAATTGTTCCCAGGTTGCCTCCAGTGCATTCATCTCAAACTTCAGTAAGAGTCAGGGATCACCTGAGCCACAGCCGACCAATTACAGTTCAGCTACGTTTCTTGATTGTGATGCAACTGAAAGTTTCCTTAAAAAGGAGCAAAAAGCAGGAGTGTGACTGCTTTGTGCTTTCAGTGTTTGTTTGTTATTCACATTAAGTCACGTGTTCGTTATTTTAGCTGTTTGACTTAGTTCACTCAGTTCTTACAGTAATCGCCAGCTGGTTTCTCTTGGTCACAGGACCTCGTCATGGATCCAATCAGCTACTGAAAATATGAAATAATATTTTTTTACTGCTCCAAAGTCGGGCCGACTCACACAATTTGAGTCGTCATTATATTTACAGCAGCGTACAGCTGCAAAACGAGCCACAGTTGTAACTGGCTAAAGGTCCCACCTCTGTTTGCTTTGGTCTTTTTCTCTCCAGATGTTCATCCTAGACAAGGTGGAGGACTCCAGCTGCAGCCTGCACGAGTTCTCCATAACTGGTTCTACGTATGCCCCTGAGGGACAAATGTGAGTACCACCATTCTGGATTTATTACTTGTTTTGCCCGCGTGCTTCAATAACTCATTACATAGAAAATGTTTGCTGTTAAGCAGATTTTTCCTTTTTTACCAGCAGATTCTACAGTGAATGAAAAACAAGTTAAAGTCGCTCTCTCTCCTCTCCCAGCTCCTCCTTTCTAAATGCAATAAATCTGCTCTGAGATTTGATGCACCGTCAGTTTGCAGGAATAGTTTGAGTAGCTTTGCTTCAGTTGGTGCAGCATAAAAACAGCAGCAGTCCCAGTTGGTTGTGTTACAGCACATGTGGCTTTAATTATATATGACCCATACGTCTCAGTTGTACTTTACTCCCATTAAGCGCCTTAATGATTTCTATTGTTAATGCAAACTTGGACAAACTGAATTTTTGACCTGTGACACTTTTGAATCTCAGAGATGTAAACTGTGCAGCGGTGAAGGCAGGTGGTCTCTGAGCACGAGCGTTCAGCAGACAGGGTGTTGCGCTTCATTGTGTGTATACATGCTGTTTGTTTTGTTTGCTGACTGCATCGCTCTGACTGTGGATGAACCCACGGTTTCATAACAGCAGAGTGTGGGTTACTGTGTGGGAGCTTCGCTAGCAACGGTTGCAGTCTCCACTGGGAAGAGATCCATGGTTGTCATGCAATGAGCACACATACTCAGATACACTCCTTACTGCCGTCCGAGCACTTTTCTCCATCAGCTGTGGGACGTAAACCCCATTCATGATTGCCGTGTGTGCGGTGAAGTGTGACGTTTCATGTGTGTGTTGTTCTTTCAGACTCAAAGACAACAAGCCGGTCCAGTGTGGAGACTATGATGGACTTGTGGAGTTGGCCACCGTGTGCTCGATGTGCAATGATTCTTCACTGGACTATAACGAGGTCATTAGCACACACTTTGAACACTTTTAAGCTGCACACAGATCCATCGCTCTAACGTTCTACGTAGAATCACACGAATGATATTTCCCATAATTATTAGCCCTTAAATACACTCACTGCTTTTCTTCTTTTTGTCCAACTGAGCTAATTTTACTCTGGTGTGATCTCTTTTCTCTGGTTTGGATTGCTTTTCTCACCTATTTGTCATCACCATGGTATCATGGTAACCATGCGGATAGAGGCCGGGCATGCAGCACTTCTAAACTCCATCGTGTCCCTCACAGACAGTCGTCTGTTCTCATAAATGGCTGTTTCTCTGCTAATTTTGTGCACTTTGGATAAAGAGTCTGATTGAGCCAAACCAGGAGAGAGACAGCAGAGTTGCAGAGGAGCCAACGCTGGAGGGGAGCGAGGTGTTTAATTCCCGTCTACGGCCAGTCGCACAAGCAAATGATGTGCGATGTGCCGTTACTGCTTCATCTCGCCGGCTCACTGCTGGCGAGGACAAGCCACTTTGCATGCATGACTCAAACGCAATGGTGGAGGTCGAGGCGAATGACTTGCAGACATCCTTTCAGCATGTTTGTCAGTCAGTCTTGAGCTGCTTTGACTCCATGGAAACGAACATGAAGCCAAACAAGTGTCTGCTTCTAAAATAGTTACAAATATTTAACATTTAATGCTTGTAATAAACTTTTTCAGTTTCATTCAATGCTCTTTATACATATCCTAACAACAGCAGTCACCATGAGGTAAAGGCCTGACAGTAATACAGAGAAAACCCAACAATCATATGACCCCCTATGAGCAAGTTCTTGGTGACAGTGGGAAGGAAAAACTCCCTTTAAACAGGAAGAAACCTCCAACCAGGCTCAGGGAGGGGCGGGGCCATCTCCCGTGACCAGTCAGGGGTTAGGAGACAGAGACGGGACAAAACCAGTCCAAGGAACAGCTGATCAATGTGTTTTGATGAATTTCTTCTCTCTCGCAGGCCAAAGGCGTTTATGAGAAGGTGGGCGAGGCCACAGAAACAGCTCTCACCACCTTGGTCGAGAAGATGAACGTCTTCAAGACGGATCTGTCTGGACTCACCAAGGTGGAGCGTGCCGGTGCCTGCAACTCGGTAAGCTGCCACTGCTGCATGATCCTAGTGTGCATTTAAAGTACTGCTGCATACATGAAGCTAACACGGTGGTTTAACAGTCAGCTGTGTGAGAAGTAAAAAGAGGTGAGCTAACCAGACCTCAGGTTTCTCTTCATGTCTGCTTAAAGCTGTTTAAGCTCGACTCAAACTGTAGACCTGATATCTCACAAGCAGCGCGGCTCCTTCCTGCCTCTGTGCAACTGTTGGCGTGCTCTTATGATCATGTCTGACACGATGCAAACTTCATAGGCTTCTTACGGCTCAGTGCATATGCAGCAGGTGATCCAATTAGATCCTGGAGCAGACGTTTGCATCAATTTCCATATTGATGAGGGGACGGGGGTTTCCCAAAACCTCACACTTTAAGTTAGTCTTTAGGCTGACTCCAGATGTGCAGCATCCAACACTCGGAAAATGTAATCTGATTAGTTTTTAGGGACCGTTTTGTTTTATAGTCATAAAGAAGAACTAATATTAAGTAGTGTTGACACCACTTTACTGTTTTCAAGGCAGTCAACCCAAATGTTTTCAATGAATCATGTGTTCATGTATTGGAGTGCCCAGTGTGAGTCAGACAGGTGAGCAAACAGTGGACTGGTCTTTAAGACCTGAACTCTTCACAGCATTTTTCATTTCTCTTTGATATTTGGGCTGATTGATGAATCTAAAAACAAACAATTACAGGATTTTTTTTTTTTTTTTTTTTTGCCCAATTTTTGTTTCTAAGAAAAATGAGAGCCACAAATGAGGATATCCGTTTAAAATTTCAGTAGAACAGTAGCAGGATAACGTCCTCGTAAGTGGGTATCAGGCCCTTGTCGAGCAAAATTGAGTATTTGGGTCTAAATAACCAAGAATGTGACGTCCACATACGCAGGTCCTGTAGGAGGTTAAATGTCCATCAAAGATTTGTACAGACTTGTGTGATCACACTGCTGCCTATGAGGAGCCTGCTTATAAACGTGTGCCTCGTCATATATATGATGAACGATGCAGGTTAGTGTCCCACACAAGGACGACACATTTATTTAAGAAAAAAAGGAGGTAGTTGATGATCAACAAATGTTTGACTTCAGGGTGTGAGTGTTTGCTTGTGAGTCTAAAAGCCACACACACAGAGACGAATATTTAACAGCTTTGCACAAAGCTAATCTAAACGTAACAGCAAACAGCAGAGCTCATTACAGTTTATTTTCCTTTTACCTGTAACTCTGTAACGAGCTGCTGCACTGTCCTGGTTAATAGATGGATAAATGTGAACCATTACTTTATAATAGCAGGAATCTGCAGAACGTTTTAGATGATCTGAACTTTTTCACATGTAGAACTAGAGAGACGGAGAAAGAGGCAGAGAGAAGATGTTTGTCACACTCACGGATTTCAACATCGGTCAGCTGTTAGAAGCTGTGTGTGTGTGTGTGTGTGTGTCTGTGTGTGTCTGTGTGTGTGTCTGTGTGTGTGTGTCTGTGTGTCTGTGTGTGTGTGTCTGTGTGTGTGTGTGTCTGTGTGTGTCTGTGTGTGTGTCTGTGTGTGTGTGTCTGTGTGTCTGTGTGTGTGTGTCTGTGTGTGTGTGTGTGTGTGTGTGTGTGTGTGTGTGTGTCTGTGTGTGTGTGTGTGTGTGTGTGTCTGTGTGTCTGTGTGTGTGTGTGCCACAGTCATCTGGCTGAATCAGTACAGACTCTAGAGCGACACCTGCTGGTAGAACAAGACTTGACAGGGTTGGTTTCAGATGGCTTCTTCTGTTCCTGAGTAACTCTGCTCTTCTCTGCTCTTCGTTAGCTCGTCTACAATCACAGTTTGATGATTTTTGCACAGCTGTTCTTGCCAGCCACCCTCACACACGTCCATTGTCATCAAACACCAGCGGCAGAAGCCAGACATCCAGCCGAGGTGGTTGATTATCATCCTTCATGTGTCAGCAGCTCAGCCAAACCTCTCAGTCAGTCACCAGCTGCCAGTCTGAACACAGCTCGTTAGCTCAGCCTCTGGCTCGTTGGCACTTTGGCACTTTGTCACGCTCTCCTTATTTTCCTGCAGTTTCTTCTGTCATGTCAGCATTTGCCCTCTTTTTCATCTGTCAGGTTATCAAACAGTTGATGAAGAAGGAGTTCACGCTGGAGTTCTCTCGTGACCGCAAGTCCATGTCTGTCTACTGCACCCCTGTCAAGCCCGGCTCCCAGAGCAAGATGTTCATCAAGGCACGGCTGAATAACACCAACTCAAACAATCACAAATGTCATTTCATTTCAACCATTTTTTAATAATTGCACTGTGTCCCCTCAGGGTGCGCCCGAGAGTGTGATCGAGCGGTGCGAGTACGTACGGGTGGGAAACAGAAAGGTGACGCTGACGCCGGCCGTGCGCGACCAGCTCCTGTCTAAGATCAGAGACTGGGGGACGGGCAAGGACACGCTGCGCTGCCTGGCGCTGGCTACGCACGATACTCCACCACGCAAGGAAAACATGGAGCTGGAGAATTCCAGCAAGTTTGCAGAATATGAGGTTCGCCACAAGATTCCTCTGTCCAAGCATCACAGCTTAGACGTCCTTTTGTTCCCACATTGGATTGAAATAGGCTTTGTTAAGTTTAATGAGACGATTGGGTAGTTGTAGTACTTTCTACACTTTGGTCTTCGCTCCGATAGTTTCTTTGTTCTTTAGGATTTGGCCCTGATGTTTTGTGGCAGCAGTAACAGGTGAAAGCTGTTCCTGGTGTGGTCCTGCGTAACCTAACCACCCTGATGCCGTTTGTTTCCGTGTAGCTGGGGCTCACGTTTGTTGGCTGTGTGGGCATGCTCGACCCGCCCAGGAAGGAAGTGATCGGTTCAGTGAAACTGTGCAACGAGGCCGGTATCCGTGTGATCATGATCACAGGGGACAACAAGGGCACGGCCGTGGCCATCTGCAGACGGATCGGCATCTTTGGAGAGGACGAGGACGTGACGGGAAAGGCCTATACGGGCCGCGAGTTCGACGATCTACCGCAGGAGGTGCAGAGAGAAGCCGTCAAACGGGCGCGGTGCTTTGCCCGCGTGGAGCCGGCTCACAAGTCCAAGATCGTCGGATACCTGCAGTCGTTTGACGAGATTACAGCCATGGTAAGGAAAACTAACCCCGTACAAGTAACACGCCTGCGTGCTCCAGCATCTTTTTGTGCACAGCACTGCTGCCTTTCTCCTTCCTGTAGCCATTCGCTGTTTGAATGACTTGTCAAAGATGCATGAGGAGAAGCCAGTGAGGCGTGACATGTTCCAGGTCTCTGTGAGGGTGCTCTCAGACGCCGCTATCACAAGCTGTCATCTCTGGTCTGCTCGGCTGCTTCCTATCTGACACGCGTCTCAGAAGAGAAGCTGATCCGCGGGAGGGAAACGACAATATCACCATTTGCCCGTCAGTCTGAAGCTGCTTTCAGGCCCTGCCTTGACAGATAAATATCGCTTCTGCACAGCTTTAGTTTAATCCCGTCATGGTGTGAAAAGATAATGAGCCTTTGCACAGTGAGTTGAGTCGTTGCTTGTTAAACTCGGGGCTCCCGAGCGAGTCATCCTTCATGAAAAATGAGAGTGGGCTCGGTATTTGAGAGTGGACTTGTTCTTTTCTGACACGCATGAACTGTCACAGTGTTGGACTCTGAGTTTCAATGCTCAGCTTATATCTAAGGACCATTTAAGGATAAGCAAGTCTCATTGAGAGACGCTTTTTAATAAACAATACTGTTCACGTTTCCTTTGACACGTAATAATCCAGGTATTTCCTCCTGGCTGCAGACAGGTGATGGCGTGAACGATGCCCCGGCCTTGAAGAAGGCAGAGATCGGCATCGCCATGGGATCCGGTACAGCTGTGGCAAAGTCGGCGTCTGAGATGGTGCTGTCTGACGACAACTTCTCCACCATCGTAGCTGCTGTGGAGGAGGGCAGAGCCATCTACAACAACATGAAGCAGTTCATCAGATACCTCATCTCCTCAAACGTGGGAGAAGTCGTGTGGTGAGACGAGAGCGCAGTGAGACGCAGCTGCCGGGCGGGGGCTGTCTTCGTGTGCGGCTGACGTTTGTGGGTCTCTCCTGTGTGTGTCTGCAGCATCTTCCTGACAGCCATCCTGGGTCTGCCTGAGGCTTTGATCCCAGTCCAGCTGCTGTGGGTTAACCTGGTGACCGATGGCCTGCCTGCCACCGCCCTGGGCTTCAACCCCCCAGATTTGGACATCATGGATAAACCACCCCGCAACCCTAAGGAGCCACTCATCTCTGGCTGGCTCTTCTTTAGATACCTGGCCATTGGAGGTATTTTTCACTCAGACGTGAATAAATTATTGTGCAGTTGTCACTGTGTGGGGTGGTGCGGTGGTTAGCACGTCGCCTCACAGCAAGAAGGTCTTGGGTTTGAATCCAGTCAGGGTTCTTTTAGTCTCTCGCTGCATGGGTACTCCAGCTTCCCTCCACGGTCCAAAGACATGCATGAGTTAACATTAACTGGTGATTCTAAATTGTGACTGGTTGACTGTGTCTGTGTGTTAGCCCTGCTGATTGGCTACCTGTCCAGGGTGTCCCGCTCCTCTCGCCCAATAACAGCTGAGACAGACTCCAGGCTTCTCCTTCTCCAGTGGAAGAAAACAGATGTGTGGCTGAACGGCCTAATGATGACCAGAATTTGATTATGTTGGATGACAGTTCATAGATAAAGCGAAAATAGCTTTAAATGCAAATTTACTGCAAGAAGAGAGTAAAAAAGACACTTCATATTTAAATGATGTGTCGGCATTTAACTTCAGCTCATCTGGATATGATGCTGCGGTGCTGTTACTGTGCTGATCACCTTCGCTGTCTAATCAGTAAAGGGTAAGAAAACAGTGCCACGCCCATATTTTTCTTGTTGGAAACACTTTTAGGAAATGTCACTTTGATCGAATTGCAGGTGCTACATGTGAATGTTATGGATGTGGAACTACAACAAATGAAGTGTGACATGAATGCAGAATTATGTATATGATATCAGTACCGGATACTACGTACAGTATAGTTTATATAGTACATGCCAGATTACTTTTCCCACTGTCGCCAAAGTGCTGCTCATAGGGGGTCATATGATTGTTGGGCTTTTCTCTCTGTATCTATGAAGCGCCTTGAGGTGACATTTGTTGTGATTTGGCGCTATATAAATGAAATTGAATTGAATTGAATTTTATTATTTGCTTCGAGCCCTGTGTACAGGAGCTGCATGCTAAAAGATCTTTTGTTAAAAGGGTTGGCGTAATAAGCAAATGCTTCAGCCAATACCTTTTGATTAGCCTTGTCTCATGCTTTCTTGCTTTGTGGTAAATCTTTGTTCTGTCTTCACTGAGATATTTGAATGCTAATCAATCAATAAACAATAAACAATAAACTTTTACTAATTAATCTGCCAAACAGGGCTGTCTAAAGAGCTTCTGTGCACCTGCGCCCATTTTTTAAAATCTAATAGCAGAACAACTTGATGCATTTTCTAACACTTTATCGATGGTACATTAGTTAATGTTGATTTTTCGCACTATAAGGCGCACTTAAAATCCTTTATTTTTCTCAAAAATCGTCAGTGCAATTTATGTATGAATTCTGGTTGTGCTCACTGACCTCGAACTGATTTTATGTGCTACACGGCGCTCAAAGATCTGACAAAAATGTTTTAGTACGACTTTGCTAAGCTAAGAAGTCGCACCGCTTGATGGAGCATTTCGGCTGCTGTAGTCAGGAGAGGAAGGAATTCCGCAGAGGAATCTGGGTCCTAAACTCAGTCTGATTCAGGTCCCAAAGTCAAACAACACTGCGGCATCACTGAGAGTAAAAAACTGTCTAAATTCTTTCATCTTTAATAAAATGATCAGCGTTGCTGCTTTACCAGGTGTAACAATTGAGTTTAACATCCAGGCATCCATGAAAACAGGATTTATTACATATAACAGAGTTAGAAGTTAGCAGGAAGTTAGCTCGCTAGCTTCCACCTAAACATGATGTAGCATGTTCTGACTGAGAGATTTCAGAAAGAATTCAAACGTACAGCTCTGCTGTCACTTCCAACATAAATGAAGACAGAAAACTAAACAGCAGTGACGTTTGTAGGGTTACTGAAGTTGGACTAGCTGGTAGATAATGATGTGCTACGTGATCGCTAGCGACACAGCTATGTTAGCATAAACACAGTGAAGCTGGAGGATGAACGCTAACTTTTTTCCACTTGATAAAAGTTAACGTGAGGGTTCCTGATGGTTAAGGACAAATGCAATCACATGGCAGGATGCTGTAAACGGACCAAACTTCAGTCAGGAGAACAACTGAGATAATCCATTCACAATAGAGGTTAGTCATTAATATACTGCAACAACATGGGAACAGAGCCGCTGCAGAGGATTCAGCATTAATGAATCAATGGTACAGAAGTGGAGGAAGCAAGAAGAATGAGTTGAGGAAAGTTTGACTTATCTGACTGTTTGGTTTCGCTTAATGCGCCTTCTGGTCCGAAAAATACAGTAACAAGATTTGAGATATATTTAGTAAAACAGCGACTGTCAGTAGGCCTAGCATCTTTTTTTTTCTAATCAATCCCTCATGTCAGCATGTTTATTTTCCTGAACAGCTTCTCCTTTGTAAGGTTACATTTTATTCTTCACACACTGAATAACTGTAACCTTACACTTTGTCTGTATAATATTAAATTTGTGACTGTGCGTCTATCAATATCTGGTTTTGTCTCACAGGTAAGAAACGGCATCTCTTGTTTGTGTGTATAAATATAAATGTCTGTGTTGTCTTGCAGGATATGTGGGTCTGGGAACAGTGAGTGCAGCCACATGGTGGTACCTGTTTGATGAGGAGGGCCCACAAGTGTCTTTCTATCAGCTGGTGAGTTGTAAAACAGTTTCTCCTGCTCTAGGAGAACATGAGCTGTATGTTTCCTGTTATACTGTTTACCGCGCCTCTGTGCATCCTTTTCATTCGCTGCTATTTGATGCAGTAACGTTTGATGATCCCAGCAGCAGACAGGCATAGAAAGGGAATTAAGATTTCTGTGGATTGATTGCATGCAGATCTGAAATGAAGCCAGGGTTTGCAGCTGCCCCCCACCCCCACCCAATCTGAGCAGAGTCCCATCAAACCAGGTCGCAGCACACACACATGCACGAGCGCACGCTAACTCCGCCTGTCTCTCTCTTCACAGCGACATTTCATGCAGTGCACTGAGGACAACCCCATGTTCAAAGAAATAGACTGCGAGGTGTTTGAATCTCGCTACCCCACCACCATGGCGCTGTCTGTGCTGGTCACCATCGAAATGTTCAACGCGCTCAACAGGTGAGTCGGCTCCAGAGCTGGTGTCAGAGTAAACGAGCCTTAAATGTCGCAAACGTCAGAGATTTACTCAAAGAAAGCGACGCTGTCATTCGACGAGACAGAGCTCCTTTTAAGGAAGAACGATCCGAGCCAGAGAGGCCACGGCCGTCGCAAACATCAGCTGTTCACTGTTTGAAGGACTGATTTTTGTTTTTATGTTCTCCACCTGAAGAATGTGCTTAAGTGCACATCTTAAGAAGAGAAATGACGCTTTGTTGAACGGAGCTATGAAGCGTCATTAGCTCTGTTTTGAAAGAAATGTCCACCTTGACGAGGTCTGATCACCACTTCAGATGGAGTCCAAAGATAATCCAGCCTAACGCCGGCACATCTGTTCATTTTCATGCAGCTTGCTGGAATATTTTCACCAGTTGTTGTTTTGCAACATGATCCTGAAATGTTAGCATGTTTTCATCTATTTAAACTTCTCCTTACAGTTTGTCTGAGAACCAGTCCCTGCTCAGGATGCCTCCCTGGGTCAATATTTGGTTGCTGGGAGCAATCATCCTCTCCCTCTCCCTCCACTTCTTAATCCTCTACGTCGAGCCTCTGCCAGTGAGTACACAACCCAAACACTGCATGCTAATAATCCTCAGCGCTGTATCGTGGCCCAGATTCACGAGCCGTGTTTTATGAGTCCGATTCTTTTGCCAGTGATGACACAACTTGTCTGTCGTCTGCAAAAAACTAGGATGGCCCTGTAGGAGTGATGCAACAGCCAAATGAAACTATAAGTAGCTAAGTTCATAGCTAGCGTCGTGCAAACAGCAAATGCAGAAATGCTGTGAGTCAGACAGAAGGCGTTTCCATGGATTATGTTTTCTTGCAGGCTGATGTCTTTGCATTTTTCAAAATAGTTAAATATGAAGCTTGCATGTTAGAAAAGGCTTCTGCTGCAGCTTCCTCAACATCATCGTCTGATTTCTCCTTCAGCTCATCTTC
This sequence comes from Neolamprologus brichardi, assembly GCF_056152115.1. Taxonomy (NCBI): domain Eukaryota; kingdom Metazoa; phylum Chordata; class Actinopteri; order Cichliformes; family Cichlidae; genus Neolamprologus; species Neolamprologus brichardi. The sequence continues at coordinate 1,102,044 of NC_142113.1, forward strand.
CAGGTGACCCCTCTGCGTTGGTCCCAGTGGACTATGGTCCTGAAGATTTCCTTCCCAGTCATCCTACTGGACGAGGCTTTGAAATATTTATCCAGGAACCATCTGGAAGGTAAGTTAAGTCTGACCTGCTTTTAATTTAATAAGCAATTTCTTTCAAATCAATAAACGAATCTAACGACGCTTGTTCTGCTCTGTTTCCTTCTCCTCTGCATTTCTAAATCAGCCTAAACTCTTTTAATCTCACCTTCTGCACAAAGGTACCTGACTTTCTTTGTGCTGCTTTCTTCCGTCTGCATTCGAACCTGCCTGCTGTCCGATGGTTACCTGTTCTAAGCCTGTGGGTTTCTGTTTTGGCAGGTGATGAGGAGAAGAAGTATCGGAGGAGATGGCAGCTGAACTAAGACCTCTCCCTCAACACACTCACACAGTTAGACACACAGCTACCCTCTTCCCATTTTTGAGCTAGGAAACGTTTCTCTCCCTGCCCTCGTTCCCCACTTCTGCATGTCCAACAAACCACCGCTGAGGGGTGGCTCGCATGAGAATGAGTGTGTGAGAAAGCGAGAGCGCTTGTGCTCCTGCAAGCATGGCTTTGTGCGAGTGCTGCGTGTGTGTGTGTGTGTGTGTGTGTGTGTGTGTGAGGACACAGACGGATGCAGACCTGTCTTTATAGTTGCAAGAGCAAGAAACAACTGCAGAAAAGAAAAATACAACCGGGCTCTGCTTTTTAAAGGTTTCTGCTCATTTTGTTGTCTGTACAGTACAAACATAGTGGTGGACTTCTGGGGGGAGAGGGGAGGATGGGGGGACAGACATTGATAATACTGGGTGGGGTGAGGGTGGGGGTTGGGGTTTTAAAATCAACACAGAGACCGAAAGAGAGACTGAGCGGAGAAGAATCAGACGGACACACTGACAAAAAAGCATCAAGGAAAGGATGAGGAAGGCGAGAACAGCCTGGAGGCGCCGTGAGGAGAGCGCCACGGTACCCACGCGTGTCCACAGAAGCATCATCATCAGGAGGTGCTGCCCAGGCTTCTGCCATCACAGTACTGGCAGTGAATCCCAGCTCTGGCCTTATCAGCACAACACACTGTATCTCTGGCCAGTTTGTCACAGCGCTGCTCCTTCATCACTCTTCTGTCTTTTATGCTCAGTTCCTCCTTCGGCCTGTCTCTGCTCTCTGTCTCTTTCTCGCTCTCTGTGAGGAGGCAGCTGTGGGCCCGGGGTCATGTCGGGCTCTTTGGTGGGGTTGGGGTGCGGCGGTGTTGCTCCGCCTAAAGGTGTGAATAGCTTTACGCTGCTTGGCTGCTTCCTTTGGCTCTAAATTGGAGGGGCTGAGGTCGGCTCACACACTGGGCAAAGAAATTTTAAAAAGTCCAACAGCAACCAAACCAGCACGTCAGTAGAGTCGTCGTGATCAGCCCGCTCAGCTGGCCCTCTTTAGCTCCACTATAATGTCCTTCTGCTTCTTTGCTGCCACTGCAAAACCTCTGCGACTCATTTCATGTAAAAGTTAAAGGTGGACGGGAAACTCCTGCGTCACGATTCCTGCGTCACGCCTTTAATCCGCCGCGTCACACCCTGAACCAGCGCTGAGGTGTGCGTTATAGCCTTACTTGAATAAAGTTGTCTAGTTTGATGTGATAGGCTTTGTTTCCCGTCTGAATCGCACAAATGATGTAGTTTAAAGTAAGTTAGAGGAGTAAGTGTCTCGGCGCCACGTGTAGATATTAAGCACATTGAACATCCATGCCTTACACAGCCCACTGCACCGCCACATTGAATGTTTCTGCTGACCTTTAACGAGCTCGTTACCCATCACTACCACTCTGCACTCGCGTGGCCGGACCGTGATGCTGATCATGTGACGTCTTAAAGACTCTGAATGTGGCGTGTTTTTGCTTCTCGTTCTGCTTCGCTGCTCCCTCAGCTCCTCCTGCTTTCAGTGCTATCGCATTTCATTTGGGTGTTTTATAATTATTAATAATAATGATGTGTTTGACTGAATGAACCCGCAGGGTTTGGATTGTGTCTTTTAAGTCTTAATTCTGGGTTTTGTGTCGGGCCCTGGTGCTCTGTGGACGGGTCGGCTGTGTTTCTGGACTCTTGCTGCAGAGACGAGAGTGTACACGTTTTTAAAGTCTTTGAACAGGTGGAATAAAAATGGGAATCTGCACACTGTGTCCCTCATACTTATTAAAGCAATGCTATGTTGTGGCTGTTGTGTGTTTAAAGGTAGAGCTGCAGTGGTTAAAAACACTGAAGCACTACAGCCATTAAAAAACAAACACTTTGAAGTTTAGCTGAGCTCCCCTTCAAGGTCATCTTCTCGCGTACCTCAGTCCCTGCAGGTGCTCTTCTGACCATATATGTGGTGATGAGAGGTAATGCTGATCATCTGAAGGAGGACGGTAAACAGCGTGAGCTGAGGCTCGAGCCGCCGCTCACCATAAAACGTTTTGGCCGTGCAGACTTTGTTAGCGCCGTCTAAAAACTTCATCCTGGAGCAGGAGCTCTGCAACACAGTCATCATCTTCTTTCTGTTCTGACCAAACGATTACTATATTCAGCTGGAATATTAAAAATGGCTTTTACTTGCAGGACATAAGGAGGTTTGTTTTATCTTTTTAAATTGAACGGGGAGTTATCAACACAGTGTGCAGATCTTTTCCCCCTTTCTCCTTTTCAGACAGCAGGAAATTTACCCGTCAACACAATCACATCCCGTCTGCAGCTGCTGACTGGATGCAGCTGTGCTACACACTCGTTTCGTTGCTTGGTGATGGGGTTGTTTTTTCCTCGCTCCAGGGAATAGCTCGCCAAAGTCTAGATGTTTCCAGTGTCGCATGCTCTCTGGGGTCATTCTGGGAACGCACAGTAGGAAACTGACTTAAGTAGACGACGCAAATTAAAACAAAATACACTATAAAGTTTAAAACACCTCACCAGTTTTAATATCTATCTCTATATATTAAAAAATAGGTTTTAAGAGCGGACTAGTCCTTTAACTATAGACCACACGCTGGATTGTGACATGAAGCAGCCTTTATGGTTGAGCTTCTCATGATTTGCCGTCACCACCGTGTGAACGTGGCACCTCTGACCAGCAGACTCCACGTCCCCGTCCCAGATCTCCACGGCTCTGTAACATGCTGGCACGATAGGTCTGCGTCGCCTTGTTATTTACTACTGAATCCTCACCTCTGTACAGACGCTGAGCTCGCATGGAACCTTGTTACTGTAATAATAACCTATACAGTATATGATATTTAATTTTTTTGATAACTTGCATCAATGAAAACCTACTTACAACAAGAGACGGACTTAAAGACTTCATGTTTTTCTGTGGAGCACATATCTAAGGACCTTTGTTTTTGTCTGTTTTGGTTTTTGTTTTCTTGTAGAATAGAAAAGTTTTCTTCATGTTTCCATTTGGTTTTTACACTTGTGGGGTTTTGTGTCTTTTACTGTAGGGAGACGAATATGATGATATCGTGTTTAGGTAGACGAGATTAACGCTTACGCTAATAAGTGGCAATGACATGGAACATTTCAGTGAAAGCTAGCTGGTGTGAGGAGACTCGAGGAGTTGTGAACGAACAGTGTCTGGTTTACACTGAGCGATCAGCAGTGATGAATCCTGGGATATGAAGTTTCATGAGTGTACATTGAAGGGCTTGGTGGTGATGCAGGCTCTAGAGACCCCTCTCAGATCTGACGTTCGGGACGCTGCAAAGCTCTTCCAGCAAAGGCTGACCTCCTTTACTGACAGTGAAGGAGCACGATGATAACAGCTGACTAGTGCACGCGCCTCTAGAGCCTGACCTCCACCTCTGAGAAATTAAAAGGATTCTCTGTGTTGCCTTGTTAATATTAATTGTGGACACATAATTTTATAAATGACAAAGACGTGGAAATAAAGATTATTTATCTTGTTATTTATTCAGAGGCTGTGGGTTTTTTGTTTAAATGCATGATTGTCAGTGCAACCCCCCCCCCCCCCCCCCCCCCCAAACACTTGGGACAGTCTTCGATATGTAAATAAAAGAATAGAATAGAATAGAATTCAACTTTATTGTCATTGCACAGGTACAGGGCAACGAAATGCAGTTTGCATCCATCCAGAAGTGCTTTAGCCATCATATAGATATATTACAATATACAGGGTGGACCATTTCTATGGATACACCGTAATAACATGGGAATGGTTGGTGATATTAAAGTCCTGTTTGTGGCACATTAGTATATGTGAGGGGGCAAACTCCTCGAGATGGGCGGTGACCATGGTGGCCATTTAGAAGTCGGCCATCTTGGATACAACTTTTGTTTTTTCAATAGGAAGAGGGTCATGTGACACATTAAACTTATTGGTAATGTCACAAGAAAAACAATGGTGTGCTTGGTTTCAACGTAACTTTATTCTTTCATGAGTTATTTATCTTTATTAGTCACAGTTTTCTTGGGTCCACATTTTGGCAAATCGAACACTGAACCAGTTTCACAAAACTTAGCAAGCAGGTTGCTAACTGTAGCATGGGAGATGGGTGGTCTCGTAGGGTGTCTTGCATTGAAATCTGCTGCAGTGACCTGGTTACTGCGTTCAGCAGATATCAACACAATTTCGATCCACTCCTCACGTGTTAACCTCTTCGACATGTCAATGGCTGTGAACAAAGAGAAACTTGTAAATAACTCATGAAAGAATAAAGTTACGTTGAAACCAAGCACACCATTGTTTTTCTTGTGACATTACCAATAAGTTTGATGTGTCACATGGCCCTCTTCCTATTGAAAAAACAAAAGTTGTATCCAAGATGGCCGACTTCTAAATGGCCACCATGGTCACCGCCCATCTTGAGGAGTTTGCCCCCTCACATATACTAATGTGCCACAAACAGGACTTTAATATCACCAACCATCCCCATTTTATTACGCTGTATCCATAGAAATGGCCCACCCTGTATATTAGCAATAATATAGATATGTAAGTATATTACAAAAAGCACGAGGCAGTAATGAGCAGATGATTTGAATACTATAGCCGTGTCTCACTTCAGGGGCTGCATCCTTCGGTGGATCCGGCCCACGTAGACCGTGAAGGCCGGAAGTGCGAGGTTGTGACGGTCTAACCTTCAGGTTTGTGTCAGCGCTGTCTCAGTGGAGTTTAATAAATTCACCGTCTGCTCCTTGCTGTCTGAAATGTAACAGGACACTGGAGTAAACTCTTGACCATCTCACACTTCTGATAATCAGTTTTCTGTTTGGCGTTTATTCAGCTGTGTGAAAACTTTAATCTCAGCAAAACCGATTTACTCAGGAACAAAAAACACTGACAAATATCAAGTTTGTGTCGGGAGGTCGCTGCTCTTGCCGGCTCCAGTGAGCCGTGAACCCCAGTCAGCTGTCGAGCTGGTGGGTAACAGACGTCTCCGAACACGTCGGAGCGCTTTTGAAAATATGTGGTGTCTTGATAAACTGAGCAGATATTTGAGGTTTACACAGCTACATTCTCACCTGAAATGGTAAATGGACTGGTTCTTATATAGCGCTTTTCTACTCATCTGAGCACTCAAAGCGCTTTACACAACTTGTGCATTCACCCATTCACACCCATTCGCACCAGCACATCTCTCTAAGTGCTTTATAGCTAACATTCACACACATTCATACTCCGATGGATGCATCGGAGAGCAATTTGGGGTTAGTACCTTGCCCAAGGATATTTGGCATGCAGACTAGGCGAAGCCAGGAATCGAACCACCAACCTTCCGATCAGTAGATGACCTGCTCTACCACCTGAGCTACAGTCACCCCAGATGAAAACATCTTAAAAGTTTATTTTGTGACCCAGAAAGAATAATATTTCAAACTTTTTAGCCACGCTCCTCAGCCATTGCCACGTTTGAAAAGTATTTTTATATTATTATAAAAATACTATAGTAATTAAATTAATATTCAAAGTATTGAAAAGAGTAATATTACAACTTAGTAGCGGCCGCCATTGTTGGAAACTGGAGCTGGTTGGGCCGCGCTATGAATTCTGGGATATGGTGGTCCAGGAAGGACACACCGACCCATCCTTCAAATCTGGGGAAAAGGAGGAGCATTTGGAGCAGTCTGTGAATTGGGACAGGCTTCGGCGCATCGCTGTGACGTAATCGGCCTTCAAATGCGGCCCTGAATTGAGACACAGCCTGTTTATTTTCAAAATAGTAAAAACAACATAGTTTGATGCCAACAGGTGCATTTCAGACAAATTAACCACTCGGGCGTGCGGCGAATATCCCAACCACGAGACGACCTATCAGCAAGCACTTGGTGACTGTGGGAGGGGAAAACTCTTTTAACAGGAAGAACCCTGCACCAGGATCAGGGAGGGGCAGCCATTGGCTGAGGGACGTGGGACAAAAGACACTGTGAAAGAGATTAATAACAACTAATGATTAAATGCAGTGTGAAGAATCCTTAATCAGCCACATTATAACAGGATGGGTCAACAACGAGTTTAAATACTTGGGACTCAGAAACGAAGAAGCCTCTTGGACGAGGGGAGAAACGTCTTCACAAACCTAAAACAAATCCTTCATTCCAAGAACGTCAAGAGCGCCGTGACCTGGATGGACCTGTACGGTCAAGTCCTCTGAGTTTACGAGCAGCTCTTTACAAGAGTCGTGATTCGTTACAGTTTACTTAACTAGAATTAAACGTGTCACAAAATTAAAAGAAAAGGAAACAAAAAGTATTTATTTCTGAGGTCATTTCTTATCATAATCTAGGAACATAACAGAATGCTGTTTCAATGACACTGAAAACACAGACGCTGTCCGATGACCTGCTCTGATAAACCGTGTGTGCCTCTACATGCTTCACACAGTGAACGAGCTCTGCCAGCAGTCGTGAACAGAAAGCTCTTGTTCAATTCAACTCTGCAAAGATACAGATGTAGATGATCTCAAATGCAGTCAAATCCACTGATTTTATTATTATTGAATTTAAATCAGTGGAATAAAACTGAAGGACAGCTATGAGACCAGCAGGGGGAGATGTTGCGTCGCATTCCTGCATCTGTGCTGTTTACTAAGTGGGTCTGTCAAGATGCTATATGTAGCTTTTATTCTGCAGCAGCTGCACTGATTGTGTCCTGAAACACCAAGAGAGAAAAAGACCCAACAGGATGAAATTAAGTTTCTCCATCACACACAGCCTAGCAGCACTTCCCACTTCTCTAGGAAACCTAATTACCTGCACACACACCTGCACACACACCTGCACACACACACCTGCACACACACACCTGCACACACACCTGCACACACACCTGCACACACACACCTGCACACACACCTGCACACACACCTGCACACACACACCTGCACACACACACCTGCACACACACCTGCACACACATGCCACATATGCTTTCTCAGACCTCCCATGTGAGAATGGCACACATGCATGCACATCGTCTCCAGAGGGGGAAGTTCCTCTCGAGGGCCGCAGAGGAGGATCTCATTAGTATTAGGTTGTTTTTTCCAGCAGGACAGATGCAAGACTGTCCCAGTGAAAGGCAAGTAAACACACAGGCCAAAGATAGGAGTTGGGAAAACTAAACACTGCAGATTTTTAGAGCAAAAGGTGTTTGAGGAGAATTGTTGCGTTTGCTTAGAGTGAATCCTGCAGGATCCTGTTGATTTCATATCAGCAGGAAGAGAATGTCCGAGCTGCCGGGTTTAAGACGTCCTGTGAGACGAGAGCACAGCGTTATTACTCTGAAAACACTCCTCTGCTTTCATTCATCATGTCAGCATGAAAACTGAATAAAATGAATGTCTATGGAAGAAAAAGCCCGGCCTCTGTGCAGGTGAAGTAACAGCACCCCTGAGGCTAATTTGTAAAGCATCAGCAGAATGATGAAATTAAACATTATTCTACTGGGATTTAGTTATTTTTAACGTTCAGTGTCCGACTGACTCACACTTTTCTTTTAATGTGAAGCTGTTTCTACTGATTATGTCTTTGTGACCGTATTTGTTAAAATGCAACCATGCAAGACAAGGAAAAATAAATAAATCGATAACGTCGCGATGGCTAAACAAGCTCCGACTCCGATCCCTGACCTCTGATGATGATCTGGTCATGCCACATTTCTTCTCTGAACTCGTTTCATGCGCTCAGTCCTGTTATGCACATACAAGGCTGTGCTGCGGCCGATTCACACCATGACTCATTTGAAAACAAGCAGATGCTGCTCACAGTCCAGCAGGCTCTGAAAAAACAGGAACGGCTGGGAAAGACTTGAAATTTGAGGAGTGATTGCGCTGCGAGGACATTGTGCCCCTTATCCCACGGTGTCAGCCGTGTTGTGAGGCTGGAGCTGTTGCCAAGAAACCAAATTAACTTGCTATGAACTTCCACCGCGACAGAGAAGTGAAGAGCTCGGAGGCCGTGGCACATGTTCACCACTTACTGCAGCTTCATAACTCAGAAGGCTCCGATGTGCTGCAGCCGGCTGTGGTTTAGAGATCCTTTAAGATTCTGCACCGAAACAAAGTTGATCCAAGTAACTAGAGACTGGAAAATGAACTGACAATTAATATGTTTAGTTTTAATAGTTCCAGCTTCTCAGGTGTAGGTGTGGCTTTTAATTGAAACTATTTTAAAATAATAATAATAATAATGTAATCATTTATTAACTAACGAATTAATAATTAATAATAATTATTATTTTTATTTGGCTTTTATTTATATCTTATGTGATAGTATTGTTTATGTACAGTACTGTGTGTCAGCTGTTTGTTTTTAAAGTGCTTTATAAATAAAGATGATGATGAAAAACATATGGTGTTAATTTTACTTTACTCCTCTAACACGGTCTGACTCCATGCATTTATATCACCTGCAGTAAATCAATCACTGAACCAATTCATGCATAAAGTTTTGATTTATTCTCATCATGCAAAAATGAATTCTTAACTACACGTTAAGCTCATGTGCTAGTGTGACTTTCATATTTATAGTGTGGATATTTAGATTTAGCATTTACTATTTTTTACATGTAAGTAACATTTGTTTTTATAGCAATTTTCTAGATGAGGCTCACAAAGTGCTTCACAACCACAACCGACCAATAAAAACACAAATATTAAAAGGAAACAGTTTCCGCTGGTCGAAAGTGAGCCTGTGCGAATAAAGCTTGAGCTGCTCACAGGTCTCAAGCATAGTGCGGACACCATCATCACACACTTTCTCCTTTAGTTTTCAGGGCCGGCGTCCTACAGGTTTTACATCCTTGATCCATCACAGCTGATTTAAACGGCTAAACGACTCCTCAACATGTCCTGAAGTTCTCCAGAGGTCTGGTAATAAACTAATCATGTGATTCAGGTGTGTTGACCCAGGGTGAGATCTGAAACCTGCAGGACACCGGCCCTCGGGGCCTGGAGTTGGACACCCCTGGTCTAAGAGTTTGTTATACTGTAAGCAGGTGTTTGACCGATCAGAGCCCTGAAAGTGACCAAGATGTTAAACTGAAGTCTGAACAGATGTGCAAAGATGATAAAAAAGGTGTCAGATGAGAACACAGCTGTGATTTGGACCAAAGACGCCGTACAGTGACTTCCAGTAGTCTGACTGTGTGGAAACAAGGCCAACATTCGACTGAGGCGGGTAATATTTGCTAAATGAAACAAAGCAGGCTATTAAAATATCAAAACTAAGAGTCTGGTCAAATGTCTGTGCCCACTGCAAATACAGATTTTGCAAATTCAGGACATGTGACTCTGCTACACGTGCGCTCAGTTAACCCTGGGATTATTGACACTGACACTGGAGAGAGATGGGACAGTCCATCATGAGGATTGCAATCCCAAAGAATGACTCGCATCCACCCGGGCCTGCATGTCGTTAATCTGCTGTAATCCATCGTCATGCTTGCTGCAGATGTTTAAATCACAATCATTAATTGTGCCGCGCAGATCTCGTGAGCCTGTAGTCAGCCATGACGGCGTGCAGCGTCTTCTGTCACACAACTCGGACACATCTGGTGATGTGTGAAGACAAACACAGAGGTGATGTTTGTACTGTGTGTTCATCTATCAGGAGGTAATTAGCAGAAATAGCTGACTTTAAGCTGCCTGATGGAGGGTCTTCATGGAGAATTTTATTGATGATAATGAAAGTGTGAAGTTGGCGCCATGTTTGAAATCGCACCTCCTGAAGCCAAACTACGTCACACAGATTCCTGCTGCAGTGAACTAAACATGCATTCATCAGACTGACACGTCTCAGCCTGAGCGAGGTGCCTCGACTGAGATCATAAATATTTAAAGTCAAACGTGTGTTTGACTTTGTGTTGCACCACTTTGATGTCTCGCTGGAATGACGGATGTGCAAAAGTTTCACTTTGTCTTTTAAATACGTGACATCAGCAGTGTTGGGAAGGTTACTTTTAAAATGTATTCCACTACAGATTACAGATTACATGCCCTAAAATGTATTCTGTAACGTATTCCGTTACATTACTGGGCGATCGTGGCTCAAGAGTTGGGAGTTCGCCTTGTAATCGGAAGGTTGCCGGTTCGAGCCCCGGCTTGGACAGTCTTGGTCGTTGTGTCCTTGGGCAAGACACTTCACCCGTTGCCTACTGGTGGTGGTCAGAGGGCCCGGTGGCGCCAGTGTCCGGCAGCCTCGCCTCTGTCAGGGTGGCTGTGGCTACAATGTAGCTTGCCATCACCAGTGTGTGAATGGGTGGATGACTGGATATGTAAAGCGCTTTGGGGTCCTTAGGGACTAGTAAAGCACTAAATAAATACAGGCCATTTACCATTTACCATTTTACTCAATTCAATTCAATTCAATTTTATTTATATAGCGCCAAATCACAACAAATGTCGCCTCAAGGCGCTTCATACATACAGAGAAAAACCCAACAATCATATGACCCCCTATGAGCAGCACTTTGGCGACAGTGGGAAGGAAAAACTCCCTTTTAACAGGAAGAAACCTCCGGCAGAACCAGGCTCAGGGAGGGGCGGCCATCTGCTGTGATTGGTTGGGGTGAGAGAAGGAAGACAGGATAAAGACATGCTGTGGAAGAGAGACAGAGATTAATAACAGATATGATTCAATGCAGAGAGGTCTGTTAACACATAGTGAGTGAGAAAGGTGACTGGAAAGGAAAAACTCAATGCATCATGGGAATCCCCCGGCAGCCTACATCTATTGCAGCATAACTAAGGGAGGATTCAGGGTCACCTGGTCCAGCCCTAACTATATGCTTTAGCAAAAAGGAAAGTTTGAAGCCTAATCTTAAAAGTAGAGATAGTGTCTGTCTCCTGAATCCAAACTGGAAGCTGGTTCCACAGAAGAGGGGCCTGAAAACTGAAGGCTCTGCCTCCCATTCTACTTTTAAATACTCTAGGAACAACAAGTAGGCCTGCAGAGCGAGAGCGAAGTGCTCTAATAGGGTGATATGGTACTACAAGGTCATTAAGATAAGATGGGGCCTGATTATTTAAGACCTTGTATGTGAGGAGCAGGATTTTGAATTCAATTCTGGATTTAACAGGAAGCCAATGAAGGGAAGCCAAAACAGGAGAAATATGCTCTCTCTTTCTAGTCCCTGTCAGCACTCTTGCTGCAGCATTTTGGATTAACTGAAGGCTTTTCAGTGAGTTTTTTGGACATCCTGATAATAATGAATTGCAGTAGTCCAGCCTGGAAGTAATAAATGCATGAACTAGTTTTTCAGCGTCACTCTGAGACAGGATATTTCTAATTTTAGAGATGTTGCACAAATGGAAGAACGCAGTCTTACATATTTGTTTAATATGTGCGTTGAAGGACATATCCTGGTCAAAAATGACTCCAAGGTTCCTCACAGTGTTACTGGAGGCCAAGGTAATGCCATCCAGAGTAAGAATCTGGTTAGATACCATATTTCTAAGCTTTTCAGCGCCGAGTACAATGACCTCAGTTTTATCTGAGTTAAGAAGCAGAAAGTTAGTGGCCATCCAGGTCTTTATGTCTTTAAGACATTCCTGCAGTTTAACTAATTGGTGTGTGTTATCTGGCTTTATGGACAGATAGAGCTGGGTGTCATCTGCATAGCAGTGAACATGTATGCTATGTCTTCTAATGATGCTGCCTAGGGGAAGCATGTATAATGTAAACAGAATTGGTCCTAGCACTGAACCCTGTGGAACTCCATAATTAACCTCAGTGTGTGAAGAGGACTCTCCATTTACATGCACAAATTGGAGTCTATTAGATAGATATGATACAAACCACTGCAGTGCAGTACCTGTAATACCTACAGCATGTTCTAATCGCTCTAACAGGATATTATGGTCAACAGTATCGAATGCTGCACTAAGGTCAAGAAGGACAAGCACAGAGATGAGTCCACTGTCAGAGGCCATAAGAAGATCATTTGTAACCTTCACTAAAGCTGTTTCTGTGCTGTGATGAACTCTGAAACCTGACTGAAACTCTTCAAATAAACCATTCCTCTGCAGATGATCTGTTAGCTGTTTGACAACTACTCTTTCAAGGATTTTTGATATGAAAGGAAGGTTGGAGATTGGCCTATAATTAGCTAAGACTGCTGGGTCTAGAGATGGCTTTTTGAGTAAAGGTTTAACTGCAGCCACCTTGAAGGCCTGTGGTACATAGCCGATTATTAGAGATAGGTTGATCATATATAAGATCGAAGAATTAATCAATGGCAGGACTTCTTTGAGCAGTTTTGTAGGAATGGGGTCTAAAAGACACGTTGATGGTTTGGAGGAAGTAATTATTGAAGTTAACTCAGAAAGATCGATTGGAGAAAAAGAGTCTAACTTAACATTAATGGAACTACAAGTAGCTGTAGATAATATTACATCTGTGGGATGATTATTGGTAATTTTTTCTCTAATGATAAAAATTTTATTTGTGAAGAAGTTCATGAAGTCATCACTAGTTAACGTTAAAGGGATGGTTGGTTCAACAGAGCTCTGACTTTTTGTCAGCCTGGCTACAGTGCTGAAGAGAAACCTGGGGTTGTTCTTATTTTCTTCAATCAGTGATGAGTAGTAAGCTGTTCTGGCTTTGCGGAGGGCTTTCTTATAAAGCAACAAACTATTTCTCCAGGCTAAATGATGATCCTCTAAATTTGTGACACGCCATTTCCTCTCCAGATTACGAGTCATCTGCTTTAGGCTACGTGTTTGAGAATTATACCACGGGGTCAGGTACTTCTGATTAGAGACCTTAGTTTTCACTGGAGCTACAGTATCCAGAGTCGTACGTAGTGAGGAGGTGAAATTATTAACAAGATAATCGACCTCTGTTGGGGTAGCGTTCAGATAGCTGCTCTGCTCTGTGTTGGTACAGGGCATTGACGATGATAACAGTGGCTGGATTATATTCTTAAACTTAGTTACAGCGCTTTCAGAAAGACATCTACTTTGATAAAGTCCACTCTCCACTGCTGCGTAATCAATTATTGTAAATGTAAATGTTATCAAGAAATGATCAGACAGGAGAGGGTTTTCAGGAAACACTGTTAAATGTTCAGTTTCTATGCCATATGTTAAAACAAGATCTAGAGTGTGATTAAAGTGGTGGGTGGGTTCTTTTACATTTTGATGTACAGAATACGTTACTCAATGAGAGTAACGTATTCTGAATACTTTGGATTACTTAATATATTATCATGCTGTTTACAACTACATGAATGTACTATTGCTGTGATTTATTACTGTTACTGAAGGTCCGCGGCTCCGAACCGTAGTAAAGGGACCTCTGACTAATACGGTGGGTTCTGTGTCGGCTCGTAGCTGAAAACTAGCTTTACTTTGTTGTCTGGGTCAACTTTGCTAGCAGAGACAGAGAGAGGCGTTGAAAGGCTGCTCCAACAGAACTTATTGTTTCAGAGGAAAACACGAACACGGTGTACAGTCGAGTCTTAATAGCTTACTTACAACTGGGCTCGTCAGGCTCTCTTCTTGGCTGCAGTGGTTATTATTATATTTACATGCTTCCAGCTCCCGTTTCTGCTCGATGACAGCTCGTACTTTTCCTTTTTCTCCCTCCCTCGCTCACAGACACATAACGTGTATGGCAGTCCATTCTCCCTGCAGCACGGACTACACTGCCCATGATGCTACATTCTTTAGAGCTATACCTGTAGCATTCTGCCTGTTAGCTTAGCACAACAACAACAACAAAAAGGCCTCTCTCACCCAGGAAACACGCAGAGAGAGAGCGTCACCCTGTAACCATGGCAACCGTAACGCTGCCTGGAACAACAGAACGTAGCTGTCAAACAAAACCCAAACAGTCCTGACCCGCCACAATATGAAACAGGGAAGTACCGCCGTGTAATCCATTTATTTCAACAAAGTAACTGTATTCTAAATACCACCTTTTTAAACGGTAACTGTAACGGAATACAGTTACTCATATTTTGTATTTTAAATACGTAACGGCGGTACATGTACTCCGTTACTCCCCAACACGTGACATCACTCTGGGCTTTTTAAGAAGGAGAAAGGTGTAAATTATTTATTCCATGCTCTCATATGGAAACGTGTCCAATCAGCTCAGTGAGCTCGCTGAGACTCAGCACAGCTCCTTTATGATCATGTAATCAAAGCTTCTTCAAAAACAGATGTTCTTACATTCAGACTCTTTGACTGTAATAAGGGTGTACAGCACGCATACGGCATACAGTATGTGCAGTATTTGGCATTAGACTTAAAAATATTACACATGCAAGTTTAATTCATAAGCCATCCAAAGATGTTCCTCTTTGCTGGAGCGTCCTCGTTTGATATGACCAACAGCAGATGTGTGACAGGTTTACGATAAAGTCCTGCTGGTTCAAGTTCACACAGCACTGTAGCCACGTGCACAGTCTGCATCGCTGTAGCCACGTGCACGTCTGCATCGCTGTAGCCACGTGCGCAGTCTGCATCGCTGTAGCCACGTGCACGTCTGCATCGCTGTAGCCACGTGCGCGGTCTGCATCGCTGTAGCCACGTGCGCGGTCTGCATCGCTGTAGCCACGTGCGCGGTCTGCATCGCTGCAGCCACGTGCACGTCTGCATCGCTGTAGCCACGTGCACGTCTGCATCGCTGTAGCCACGTGCGCGGTCTGCATCGCTGCAGCCACGTGCACGTCTGCATCGCTGTAGCCACGTGCACGTCTGCATCGCTGTAGCCACGTGCGCAGTCTGCATCGCTGTAGCCACGTGCACGTCTGCATCGCTGTAGCCACGTGCGCGGTCTGCATCGCTGTAGCCACGTGCGCAGTCTGCATCGCTGCAGCCACGTGCACAGTCTGCGTCGCTGTAGCCACGTGCACAGTCTGCATCACAACTGCAAAGACAGGACTAAATAAAGATTATTTGTTAACGTCATGTATTTTTTACTTGTGTTTTCTGCAGTCTGTGTCGGGGATCCTGGGTTTTTGCTTGAGTTTTGCATTTTTCTAAGTGTTTCGTGTGTATTCTCTTTGTGTAGCAGAGATTTCTCGACTGGTTTCTTTATGGTTACTTTGTCAGTGTAGTTTTGCTGCGTATTACAGTCTAGTTTCTGTTTTAACTCCGTGAGTTTCACTTTGTCCTGCTTCCCCGTGTGTCTTCTTGTTAAGTCCCCGTCTCTATGTTAGTTTTCTTTTGTTGTGTTACTTCCTGTTTTATTTTGTTAGCAGTCGTCGCCTGTGTCTTGTTCCTTGTTTTACTTCCTCTTTTCTTGCTATCCTTGATTCGTTTCAGCTGTGTTTAGTTCCTTGTCGGCCATTTAAACTCTCCGTTTGCTTCTGTTCTTCGTCATGTTGTACTATCTAATCTGTTCATTTGTTTCCTGCTTGTTCCTGTAGTCCTTGTAACTTGTTTAGTTATTTGGTTCTCTTAAAAGTTAATTAGCTTTAATAAATGACTTAATTTGTCTGCATGTTGGGTCCACACTCTTTCACTTTTCACACACCTGACCTGGTTTGTAAATGCTCTAAAAAAAAAAAAAGCTGCGTGTTAGTGTTTCCTTTGGAGGTACAACGACAAAAAGATAAACGCGAGCAAACACAAAAATAATGTTTCCTGCTGAGTTGAACCCTCTTGTGCATTTCCCCACCAGCACTGCTATTAAATGAAGACTTACGTCAGCTTAAATGTGTCTTAGAGGACGTGATGGATCCACTGCAGCAAAAGGCCTGATAGCAAATCGATGGGAGGCTCAGCTCTGCCCTGTCAGCAGTGCACATAATTAGATATATTGATTATGGCGTTATCTGTGACTGGGGGGATCACTGGATGCACACAGGAAGCAACTGCAAAGTGTTTCATTTAATAAACCTTTTCAGAGTCTGTATTACACAGTGATGCTAAGCTTTCTAAACACCTCGAGTCTCAACGGGAAGGTCAGATGCTCTGAGTGCTTCTGCCAGATGCACATTTCATGCCTCATTTCATGCTCCATATTTTACCAAAATATTAGGAATGATTTTATTACTGCACTAATACTTCACCCCTACTATTTTTGACATTACATAACAATTATATGGAGAATCTTATGGGACATAAAACGCACATATGGCATAAGGACTCATAGATTTTACTATTTCTTTCTCATATTTTCCCTGCTGGTAGCTGCATGGTACTACATCACACACCATCTCTCTCTTCTTCCTCAGGCCACCTGACCTCCTTGAGACCATTCAATGCTATTGCGGTACAGTACTGTTCAAACGTCCTGAGCCAACTCATTTTTTAACATTTTGCTTCCAAGGAGTCAGACTTGTAAGTTCTTTAATGCTGAGCTGAAGCTCTTCAGTTGTTGTTGTTTGTTAATCCACTTAACACGGACTTCAGAATTGTACAAAAGGCGTAAGACTCGATGGATGAACCAGTGATAATGCCAACCATCACAGTTGGGAGTTCGTCTTGTAATTGGAAGGTTGCCGGTTCGAGCCCCGGCTCGGACAGTCTCGGTCGTTGTGTCTTTGGGCAAGACACTTCACCTACCGCCTACTGGTGTTGGCCAGAGGGGCCGATGGTGCGATATGGCAGCCTCGCTTCTGTCAGTCTGCCCCAGGGCAGCTGTGGCTACAACTGTAGCTGCCTCCACCAGTGTGTGAATGCGAGAGTGAGTGTGTGTGTGAATGGGTGGATGACTGGGTGTGTAAAGCGCTTTGGGGTCCCTAGGGGGGACTAGTGAAAGCGCTATACAAATACAGGCCATTTACCATTTAACAGGCACGAATAGTATGTTTGCATAAACAAGATCATTTCTAACAGCTATTAACTTGGTGGCCATATTTTGATTTCCAAAAAAGAGAAAACTTGGCTCAGGCATGAAGAACTTTCTTAATGAAACATAAAATCGTTCCGGACATTTTGACTAGAGACCGGCCCCCCAGGGATTAAAGCCATAAAGCCTTTGAATGAAAACGCTGTGGTGACAGTGATGTACAGTCTTGTTGGTATATGTATGATTTCTATATATTTGACATCAAATAAAAACTTTGGTTGTAAGATTCAGATAATTATTTATCAAAAGTGAAACATTTTAAATGAGAATAAGAAAGAAAAGTATTTCTTTGTGCCCCCCTCTCCCTGTTAATGCCCTACCTGCCCCCCTGGCAACACTTTGCTAGACCCGCCCCTGCACAGTTACCAGCTGTCAGCTACTTAGAAAAGGATCCTGGTGTTATTTGTCTCTCAGAAACAGTTCATAACTTCAACTCATTCATGTCACCTAAAAGGTAAACCTGTTTCTCCATCACCTGTTCAGCTCTGATGATTCAGTAAGGACATCTCCTGGTTTCATCTTCATGTTTCCCTCTCACCACATATCCAAACCATCATGACCAGCAGCTTTACAGCTGTGGCTCCAGCAAACATCAGCTGATACTAGAAATTAATATTAAATAAATTCTAACAACAGCTGATCAAGCTTAAACGCTTAAACCCCCCCCCCCATAAATGTCATGTATGTAATGCCATGTCCAGCTATGAGAGAGGGAGGTTTCTTTTGCAGTGAAAGAAGGAGTTGCGCTTTGGGGTCGTTTAAACGCGTTCCTGTGCGCTGCCCGTCGTGTCCGTGAGCGCAGAGCACGCGCCCACAAAGCAAGTTTGGGGATGACGTCACACACGGGTCCTCTGGACATTTTTATCAGTCTCGAAAACCCCCCCGGACAGAACGTGAACATCGGACATGTCCGGGGGAAAGAGGGCGGTTGGTCACCCTATTAACTGAAAACTGGACATAGTTCACTGTGTACAGCGCGTCTTTTTTTAAATGAGGAAACTGGACAAGTAGAGGAAAGAAAGAAGAAGTGGCAAACCTTAAGAAACCCTCTTTAACAGATGAACAGTCTGCAAGCCACGTCCTTAAGAAATGGGGAAACATCCGGTAAAAAGCCGGACACAGAGCCTGAAAGCATCCGGTCCTTCAGCTGATCACCTGGTCACTGAAGTGCTCTCAGTGACAGGGAGGCGTTTATTTCATAGATTCAAAGAAATGAGAACAGCTGGATGTTTGACCAGCATCCGGTGGTAAGTGTGGGCCAGCAATTAGCCTGTTTCACCGAGTGCTTCTCTGATCTCCACTAATTAGTCAGACCTTCCCTGGAATTTTGTTTCTGGGGGAACTGAGCAGGATGGCCAGCAGAGGCGCTAATTACACTGTAGACGCCTCCAGGATCAGATGGATGGATGATTGTGGCAGATCCACATCTGTGCTGATAAACCCGCTGATCTAATCCGGGACACGCATGACGCTTTATTCTATAACACCGGGAGTTTGGCTGCTTTGTGTGAAGTGAGTAGTGACCAGTAGCGCCAGTGTCGGAGTTTTCCACGGCCGTGGCACCGACTGGCCATGCTGCGGGAACAGGGCGGATCTTAGGACCCGAGCTTTCATTCCTCGTCGAATAACAAAAAGTTACGGCGTGCTGTCGACGTGTGTGCCAAAGTGTTTGTGGTCAGCCCTTCGCTGCTGCTGCTGCGCTCCCGTTGCAGTGGTGCAGCAGCAGTCAGCTGCAGGGCTGCGTGTGTGTTCGTGTGCGCGATCTGCCGCTGGGTGTCTGCACTACTCTGTGGCTGCACTGTAAACAAAACGAGGCGAGCGCAGGCTGATCCGCCCGTGCTTTCCGGAAACGATGGCGCAAAACACGGGACACACCTCGGGTCAGCAGCCACACGCCTAGCAGCCCGACGAGGAGCCCGTGTGTGAACAAAAGGCAGCGGAGAGCGACTCAAGCGGGCACCGCGCGTCCGAGCGGGACGACCCTCTGAATCCGGGGCTCGAGCACGCACCAGCGCTCTTTCTTTTTTGTGGGTAAGTGAAACTTTTCCTCTAAATCCTCGCGTGGTGTGTTCCCGTGTGGTTTCAGGGCAGTCGCCGTAGCGGAACACAGGGGGGAGTGCGCTGGTGTTGTTGTGCAATGCAGATGGAGCTCCCCGCACGTGTTTCAGTGATGCTCCGTGGATCAGAGAGGCTGGGTCACTGCAGTTTGTTCACTGAATTTTAAGCGCTTTTGCCCCCTCGAGCTGGAAGCTGCACCGAAACGCAGCGTTGCGTGATGTGGCGCTTATTTGTGCCACGCACCTGGCAGAACATGATGTGGCCTTACACCAGACACACCAGACACGACGTTTGTCAAGAATTTAACTGTGCAAACCACGTCGTTGCACCTCTTCCAGGGTTGCTGTGGAGGGCCCAGTTTTAGGTCCACACTGGTGTGTCTCCTGTGATCACAGGTTTCTCTCTGTGAGCCACGAGCTGTGATTATTTATTGATCAGAGAGCCAGCAGAAGATGAATCCTCGAAATGAACACGTGTGAGTTTGAAGTCATCATCTGTGGAATTTAAGGACTAAATTTCACGGCTTGTAGCCGCTCAAACACCAGGATCATGTGTTAGAATTCAATTTGCTTAAGAAAACGTCATTGAAAGGATGAGCTGACTAAATATGAACTTTGTCCTGCTGTTGATTATATAGTTGAAACAAACGGCTCAGCAGGGGTCTGCCTGCAGCGTGGAGGAGACGGGACCCACTCTGTTCGTTCTCTGTGCTCGATGAGCAGAAGATCTCATTTTAAGATCATTAAAAGATTTCAGTTATTTACACATTTTATAATCATATCGATAGGCTCATTATCATCTTACCTTTCTTTTGGGGGGGGGGGGGGGGGGGTAAAGGTGAAGAGAGCACAGAAGTGGATGAAATGAGGCCACCTGTAGTTCAGAGTTAAACTTCTCCCAGTTTTGTTGAGTGTGGTTGAAGGAGCTTCCAGCTGAAGAACACTTTGCATTGACAAATGGTGAGGTGTGAGATCATCTCCTCAACCAGAGCTGAGAGACTTTGAGCTAACAGCTTTAATTTAAAGACCGGGCTTTCTAGACACAGTCATTTTGACCTGCCTGCACTCGGTGCGACGGTCGTACCAGCTCATAAGGCTTGTTCTGAGATCTTCTCCCTGACAGCAGGGAGCCGCTCGGCTTGCCTGGAGAAGTTTGCTCTCACGCTTCATGAGGCACGCGCCTGAATTTTTAAGATAAGATGACCTTTATTAGTCCCACAGGTGGGAAATTTGTTTTGTTACAGCAAAAGTGCAAAGTTATGTAGCAGAAATTAGAAAAACACTGGAATGCAATAAAATACAATAGAATAAAATAGAAATACAAATACTATATAAAACTGAGTAGGAAAATACAAAAGTACAACTTCGTCAGAAGAAGAATTGCACATACAGCAGTCTTATTGCACATGTGTGGATGTGTTTGATCAGTTAAAGTCTTAGTTGTGGAGTCTGACAGCAGTGGGGAGGAAAGACCTGTGAAATCTCTCCGTCCCACACCGTGGGTGCCGCAGTCTCCCACTGAAGGAGCTGCTCAGTGCTGTCAGAGTCTCCTGCATGGGCTGGGAGATGTTGTCCAACAGGGACGACAGCTTAGCCACCATTCTCCTGTCACCACCTCCACTGGGTCCAGAGGGCAGAACAGAGCTGGCCCTGTGGATCAGCTCTGTTCAGTCTCTTCCTGTCCCCAGCAGAGATGCTGCTGCCCCAGCAGACCACACCATAGAAGATGGCAGAGGCCACCACAGAGTCATAGAAGGTCTTCAGGAGTGGGCCCTCCACTCCAAAAGACCGGAGTCTCTGCAGCAGGTACAGCCTGCTCTGCCCTTTCCTGTAGAGGGCGTCTGAGTTATGAGTCCAGTCTGTTGTTCAGATGAAGACCAAGCTACCTGTAGCTGTCCACAGCCTCCATGTCCATACCCTGGATGTTCAGTGGTTGCAGTGGAGGATGCTTGTGCCTGTGGAAGTCTACCACCAGCTCCTTGGTTTTACTGGCGTTGATCTGGAGGTAGTTCAGCTGCACCAGTCCACAAAGTCTTGAGTCAGTCCTCTGTACTCCTTGTCGTCCCCATCAGTGATGAGGCCGACTATGAAGTCGCTTGAAGGATAGCTATAAATGAGCAGACTCATTCGGTGGTACACCTTGGAAAAACAATCAGCGAGTGGCTGAATGACACACAAATAGTTGCAGAGTCGTCTCTGACTTCTTCCTAACCCCAGCCTAAACAATTAGTCAGGCCTGGTGTTTACTCAGCGCAGAGAAAACCAGTTTCTGTTTGGCTCGGTCGACACTGTGATGACTTGAATCCCCGCAGGCAGAGTAACTAAAGTGACTTGAGCTGAACAGGCCGGAGGCTCTGTTGCAGCGGTGCTGATGTATTGTTTGGTTCCTGAGCAGCTCAGCTTCCCTCTTTTGGGCTTATTTACTGTTTGTTTTTCAGCACTATTAGCTTAGATTCCAGGAGTGGAAGCTGGAAACAGCACGACAGGCTTTTTAACTGCTTCTCCAGTTTGAACAAAACATGTGCACAGGTGACGGCTGCATTTTGGTCTTTGTCAAGTGATGTGTCCAAAAATGAGGCATGCATTGCCAAGAGTTGTTTGTTTAGAAGCATATTGCAGATATACTTTGATTAGATTTTATTTCATTATTTGCTTTTGCATGGATTGCTTCGGTTTTCCTTGCACGCTTCTTTTTCCCCACTGAAGGTGCCGATGGCTTAAACTGGAACCATAGCAGAGACGCAGCTCAGTGACTGAAAAGGAGGACATGTCAACAGCTCCCAGCTCCATCAGCCCCTCTGGGAAATGACTTGCATGAGGCTGGGAGGAGAAAGAAATATGTATTGTGTGTGTGTGTGTGTGTGTGTTAGCATTAGTGTTTTAAATAAATCTTAAAGGCCTGAACATCGTTGTGCGTCGCTCTGTGACTGCTCGCAGCGGGTTGGAGATGACGACCTCTTGACCCTGCAGCTTGTCATTTTGGATCATTCGTGGTCATTAAGTGTCTGTAGAGCTTCAAGTACCATCGTTTGATCAAATCAAGGCCTTTCTGTTTGTTTGCACGGTGGTGTGTCCGCTGCTCACTGTGAGAGAGCCCGGTGATCATCATCAGCTACACCTCTACATGTTTGTGTGTGTCAGCCATGAAGATTCACAGATTTGGATCCAAATGGAAATCTGTGCCTGACCTTTGACCTGAACTGGTGAGACATTATTCTTGGGATGCTTTGATATTCAAATCAAGCCTGTATTTAATACACGAAGAAGTTCAGTTACAGCCTTTTGTTCTTGGGTTGTTGGGTTTTTAGGAGACATCAGCCATAATGAGTCATTTAGCAGATGTAGCTGTATAAACACTGTCTCAGATAGTGACAGTAGTCTTCCTCACCAGAGATGTAAGACGACTCATTACGTGCATCTCAAGTGTTTTCCAGTCTGGAGAGTGACGCTCAGGCCTGTTTGTATCCGCCAACGAGCGCTTTATTTGATGTCTCGCAGGCTTTCATGTTACAGCTGTGAGGAGCGAGCAGCAGCTGTAGTGATTCTGCCTCCTTTGTAGAAGCTCGCGGTGTACTGTTGCACTCTGTCAGAACGACTCTGGCGCTGTAGGATGAATAGACGCATCAAGTAATTGTAACAGGTGAGCTCTCCAACAGCGCTGAGATGACCGAGCTAAAGCAGGTTAAGACGCGTCTGTGTCCCGCTCTGTTCTATGTATTGTTTCCTGTTCCTGTTGATGGCGCTTTCTGGATATTGGTCACTTATCAGCGCGGCACAGCGCAGGGCGTGGTCTATATCCTGCTCATTCATATATTGAAGATTCAACTTACAAGTGTGAACAATGAAGCCAACATGGAAACACTAATAACTGCAGTTCCTCCACAAAAGTAAGTCAGTACTCTCAGACTCTTGTTTAGGCTAAACTAGCAATGAAAAACATCTTTACTTTTACTCTCTATACCGAACTAGTGCATGCTGCAGTATTGTTTGGTTTGGTCAAATTGAAATATTCAATCATATTGAGAAACAAATCTTTCCATATGCATCTTTATATGCTAAAAAAGAAAGAGTAGCTCCAGCCCACAGCTGGGTTTGTAGTTTGTCACACAAATTAATAGAGGTGGGAATCACCATACATCCCACGATACGATATTATCACAATACTTAACGCACGATACGATATTATTGCAATTTTTTAAAATATTTTGCGATATTCAGATTCTGTACATAAAGGTAAACTTTATCAATATTCATTTTCTCTAATATCAAAGTCTCACACTCAGTCTTTCTCTCATTTCAGTTTGATTGTTGACAAACTGAACGGTTTGTATTACAGTCTAGTCCAACTTAACTGAACAACCATCTGGTACAATTATAGCTATTCTGAACTATGCAGTTTATGAAAACTATGCAGCCCCTTCAGCAACTGAAGAATTTGAAAGTAAATTAAAACAAAATATAATTTTACATTAAATAAAAAAGTTTTAAACTTAATTAAAATAAAACATGTCTTAAATTAAAATAAGTAAACTGTCATGTTTATTGCTGCCAAAAACAAGTTAAACACATTTGGACAGTGAAGGAATGTCAGGATTCTTGCTCAGAAAAAGGATCAACATGCTCTGAAGTCAGAGCACAAAAACCTTTTTGTAACAAAGTATCGATTTCTGCTGTCCCTGTATCCATACATTATTAGCAAACAAAATATCACCATGCTACACAGTATCCATTCTTTCCCACCCCTACAAACTAATTAGATGTTGTTGTCCTGAAATTATAAATGAGGAATCTCCATGTTTAGGATAAGTGCTCAAAATCAGTGATGATGACATCAAGTACAAACTTTGAGGCAGCCTGAGCTACATTCTGAGCTGGGCTGTTCAGATCATGATGGTCTGCACAGAGTCAGTCAGCTAACACTGAATAAAAGGGTTGGTGAGGTAAAGAGACCCCCCCCCCCCCCTCCCCCTTGCTTTATCTTCCAGATGACATTTTAAATGTCAGCCAACCTAACAGATAATTGTGAAACTTTAGGTGCAGGTAACAAGTTGTGTTATTTTACTTTTTAGAGGTGAGAGGTGTAGAAATTGAATCCATTTAGGTCCTCATTAGTTCATTCTGCAGCTGGCACGCAGCTTTATCTGCATATTGGCCTTTATCATTCAAAGCACGACCAGTAAGGACTCTGGGGATCCTCAGATCTCTCAGTTAACCTCATCCAAGTGCTAGCCTGTACTCCACCCACTTGCACTTCTCGCTCGTTCTCATTAGTCTGTATGAGAGACACCGGCACGTCTTAGAAGGGCAACATTAAAGTATTGATTAGTATGTTTCTGTGGCTTTCCTGAAGCTTTGGCTTCGTAACCACATTATGATTTTACAAAAATCCATACGGTTCGATATAGTAGTACTCTTAGAAAGACACATTGTTGTCAGACTGACAGTATGACAGCAATGCAAGAAAAATAACACAAGTAGCTCTTAAATCCCTGTAAGTTGTGTCTGTATTCATGTCTTAACGTCGTTGTCTCGCACGGTCCCAGGGCCGGGGAGCTAACTGAAATAAATGTGTGGTTGAGTGTGTGCCTGCCCTCTGGAGACGCTGATCTATGCTGCAAACTCCCCTGCAAACCCCGACATCGGCTTTCCCTCGGCAGCACTTGTCACAGCGAACACCTTTGGGTTTAGCCTTACCTGCTCTGAGCACTCGACACCTGTTCCATATTTTTAGCTCACTTCATTTCCTTAAAGAGGGCCTGACGGTACACAGGGAGATACTCGTTTAAAGTGAAATGGTACAAAGATAAAAATAGTTAATGCATATCTCAAGTTATTTCAAGTGAATGCCCACACACTGGCAGAAGGTTCTGTCACCCAACCTACATGTGGCAGCTATGTGAAACATGTAGTAGTAATGAGACGGGCTTAAACAGATGGTATTGTCTTTGTTTACATCGACTTTTAAGTAATACATGGGTGGACTTGGGACCAGGTATGTTGTGCACTAAACAGGGGGTGTTCGGCATGCTTCAGCTCCTAAATAAATGGATTGGTTCCATGTCGATATAGATGGAAGAGCCTGCTTTGCAGTCCCTGATCATTAGCGATAGCACAGTACATTAAGATACAGGGTCCCAACGTGTAGTAACTGTAATCTGATTTTCAATCTTTCAGATTAAGTCGTAGTGTAATTTGCACATGCTTCTGGTCATGCTATCACTGTGGCTCGTGGGATAGCAATGTCAGTCAGTCCGTCCACCACACCGGTGAAGACTGGGCTGTATTCATTCCTTTAATTATTCCTGCCTTGCTGAGGATTCGAGTGTTTGCTAATCGACAGTTGCACTGAAGTTTGGTTCAGACATTCATATCCACCGTGAGATAAATTGTATACTGTAATTCTCACTTCCACCAAGATGCAGTACTTGGTTTACAGTTACCGTATTTTTTGGACCATAAGGCGCATTAAGCGAAACCAAACAGTCAGATAAGTCAAACTTTCCTCAACTCATTCTTCTTGCTTCCTCCACTTCTGTACCATTGATTCATTAATGCTGAATCCTCTGCAGCTGCTCTATTCTCATGTTGTTGCAGTATATTAATGACTAACCTGGTATTGTGGATGGATTATCTCAGTTGTTCTCCTGACTGAAGTTTGGTCCGTTTACAGCATCCTGTCATGCGATTGCATTTGTCTCTAACCATCAGGAACCCTCACGTTAACTTTTATCGAGTGGAAAAAAAGTTAGCGTTCATCCTCCAGCTTCACTGTGTTTATGCTAACATATCTGTGTAGCTAGCGATCACGTAGCACATCATTATCTACCAGCTAGTCCAACTTCAGTAACCCTGCAAACGTCACTGCTGTTTAGTTTTTGTCTTCATTTATGTTGGAAGTGACAGCAGAGCTGTACGTTTTAATTCTTTCAGAAATCTCTGTCAGAACATGCTATATCATGTTTAGCTAACTAGCGAGCTAACTTCCTGCTAACTTCTAACTCTGTTAAATGTAATAAATCCTGTTTTCATGGATGTTAAACTTAATTGTTACACCTGGTAAAGCAGCTACGCTGATCATTTTAATAAAGATGAAAGACTTTAGACAGTTTTTAACTCTCAGTGATGCTGCAGTGTTGTTTGACTTTGGGACCTGAATTATACGGAGTTTAGGACCCAGATTCCTCCGCGAGGCTCCTGACTACGGTAGCCGTAATGCTCCAACAATCCATCAAGCGGTGCGGCTTCGTAGCTTAGCAAAGTCGTACTAAAACATTTTTGTCAGATCTTTGAGCGCCGTGTAGCACATAAAACCGGTCCGAGGTCAGTGAGCACAACTAGAATTCATACATAAGTTGCACTGACGATTTTTGAGAAAAATAAAGGATTTTAAGTGCACCTTATAGTGTGAAAAATATGGTAATGTATCTCACAGCATGACAACATCAAAATCACAAATTAACACATTACAGAAGAAGTATACACCTTTCCTGCTGCTGTAAATTATCTGTGCAGACAGCAGTGGAGGTGGAGGAATCGACTCCCGTGGCCATCACAGTTGTATTTTCAGCCGAGTTCTAACAAAAGGCAGCTTAAGATCTCCTCTGACAGTACGCTGCTCTTCAGCTTCTCTATATGATGCTCTCTACTTTTCCTGCTCTGGGGCTTTTGCTGTACTGCTGTATAAATATAATTCTGCAGGAACGATGGACCTGCATGAAAGAGCTGGTAATCTTTTGATGAAAACCTGGAGGAGGAGCAGCATGTAACCCTGGGCCAGCTCACACCGGCACTCTTTTCTTTTTTGAGGAGAGGGAAGCCTATTTTTGTGAGAGTTGCAGAGAATTGACCAACCTCAGCTCCTCTCTCCAGGCTTCTGCATCAAAATTTCTCTTTGTAGCTGCCATAAGGGTGGAGAATAGCAGACGCTTCAATGCTGCTGCTAATGTTACTTACAAAGGAAAGAAAGGCTTACAGCCCATAGGGTTTGTTACATTTCTCGAGAATAAACTGGCTCTGATATCAGTGGGATGAAGGATGTGGCTGGCACGATGGAGTCATCACTGATCGCCATCAGCAGATGTAAAAAAGAAAAAGTCATTTTATGTATATTGCAAGTTCCTTTTTCCCACTGCGAGGTTTCCTAGTTACAGTGTGTGTTTTAGATTCAGTTTATAAAGATATGAAGCTGAAACACTTCAGGTATGTTTGCCCAAAACTGCCACTTAAAGGATTCATTGTTGGAATAGTTGCAGATGGTTCTTCTAGGTTTCGAGTTCATACCACACGACTGTCTCTTTGGTGACTTTTGACTTTGATTTGTCATTTCTTGTCTTTTAAATAATGTGTGTTATCTGCCAGTGTTCCACAAAGACTGAAAAATGTAAAGAACCTCTCTGGGCGCCATGATTAAGCCATCGAGGGCTAAACATTTGCTTCCTGTCTGATATCAGCAGCTTGCTCGTCGCGGCCTCTGCCTGTGACCTTTCCCCACACAAACAACATAACCACTTGTTCCTGTAAGGATCTTCAGGCAGCTGGGGTCGTCTTTTTTTTCTTCACACATCAAATGCACATTAAGAAATCTGTTCCAAAGAGATAACAGCTTAACAGTTGCCTTTGTTCTGATGTTTATAATCCTGTGGAGGCCATATAAGCTTGGAAAAATGTCTTTTTCCCCCAGCGAGAATTCTCTGAAATGCTTTTCACAAAGGAGCTTATTGGCAGAGAAGCCGAACCTGGTCACAGGATGGAGCGACCGTTACTCTCCGTTACATGTCAGGTGTAATGTGCAGCTAATTGCATTTATTAGATCATTATCCACGGTTGGAGGCCATGAACGTTAAGTCATGTTGTCACTGAGACGCCTGTAATCTCCGCCCGTTCACACTGTCATGCTCATTAGACCGTAAAGACACACGTGTGCGTGAAACCGCATCGATGCGACCGTGTAAGGAGAACGCTGTCTTCACTTAATGCGCCGCCGTCTCATCTCAGAACATCGAGCCTGCACAAGACCTCTTACTGGCTGCCGCACATGAAATTTACACACCTGACAACCGTTCACAGCACAAGCACGATAACCTTTCTGCCAAACGGAAATGTCAGCGTCTGGATCTACGCTTTGCTCTGAGTGAACAGGAGTCTGTAGTTGTGGGTGAATCAGATTACTGTCATCATTTTAATGCACATTTTCGGCCTTGCTAGCAGCGTAGCCACACACGGCCAGACTGACATCATGTGAGTCTACGAAAACATACAGCAAAGTTTTATTAGCCGAGAATCAAGTAGCATTTTTTTGTTTGTGATTTTTGTGTTTCTAATCTCAGCTTTTGTGTTGTTTTGGTAGCCTGTCCAACCAAGTGTGCGTGTCGGTGCATGCGTCGGTGCGTGCGTCGGTGCGTGCGAGTCTCCCTTCCCTGACTCTGGTTAAACATGTGGACTAACAGCTTCCTTTTCTTTTCACCAGCTTGTGTGTGTGTGTGTGTGTCATTCTGTCTGCAAACACGAAAGCTTAATGTTGAATGATTCCCGTTAAATGTTGCAGAGGTGCAGAGTGGCTCGTGTTAAGAATCCGTTCAGATTTGTTCTTCGAGGTCGACTCGATGATTTATTTTATTAAAAGCTTTGTGACCCAGAAACTACGATTGTTGTGAGTTTGCATCCACCTAATAGACGTATTTACACGTTGCATAATTCATTTACAAGCTTCCTGAATTTTTTGGGAAAAGAAAAGAAACTTGTGAACAGAAACCTTTACTTTCAGACATACTGCTGCTGGTCTTGCTGTTGGGCAGTCTAACATTGTGTTACAGAGTGCATAACCTGATAAAAGTAAGTGAATAACGTTGCTGTATATTGCTGCTGATTAGCTCATAGTGATACAGGTCAGATGATCACTGCTGTAACAGCCGACCTGCTGTCAGTATTTGTAGGGAGGGTGTTCCTGTGATAGTCCTGGCACTGGGAATTTGGGTTCGGCTGCTTCCAGGCTGTAGCAGTCCATGACTCGAATGGTTTGAAGCTGTTTTAGCAGCAGGTGAAGGAGTAAAAGCATATCAGGCAGAGGAGGCAATATACACTTCTGAATTTAGGTTATCTTGCTCATGTCTTATGCATTATTGTTAGAGATGAGGGTAAGCTGCAGCCTCACCAGCAGCTGTGCATCAGAGCTGACACAGCAGCGTCCCTTCCACCTGACCACAGGGTTCAATGAGAAGGGATAGAGATCACCGGGATTGTGGCTCTTTGGGGGATTTAGTGTATCACTCTCAATGGGAAGGATGGATGGCTTCTCATTCTGCAGCAGCACGTTAATCCTCTGCGGGTTCAAATCATCACAGATTACCAGGATCCTCTTGAGAGCCGTAAGTGGGAATTTTAAGAGTCGGCAAGAGACGGATAACACTCAGTTTGTCTTCAGTATTAACCTGCCATCTCCGCTGGACTCAAGCCTGTGCTGACGCTTTCTAAAAGTAGGTCACCAGCTTGTAGGTTGTGCTGGTCAGCCTGAGCAGTGTCACGAGGACAGAGGGTGGAGCCGGCCTCACCTGAAAAGTCCTCTACAACACAACTACAACACACCTCTGCAGATCAGTTTTCCTCTCTGGAGGTGGGAGGGCGGGGTGGTCATTCCAGTCTGTCCTTATCAGAGAGAGTCAGGCTTGCTGCAGCGTGCCGACTCATGAGTGTGAGCACAGGAGCAATAATTGGCTCATCCAACTTCCCTGAGTTTCATATCCTGTGTAATCCTGGGCTTATAACGCCCAAGGTAACCAACCCTGGAGAGGGTGTCCTGGATTTGTGTGGGATTGTCCCCCGGTGTATTTCTGTCCACTCACATTGATCGTCGCCGTGGATCCCAGGGGCGGAGCTTCCTGCCCGTTGCATCGCTCTGCATGGGTGGACGAGAACGTGTTTAACAGGTTTATGGTTCCAGCTAATTGTGTCGTACAGGTGCCAGATAATCCTGTGGATTGAATTAAAGAGTTCCGGGGATTAGTCTGTGCCGGCAAACACACTGCAAAGTGTGCAGCAAGTGTCAGCAACACAGTGTCAGCACCTGTGTGCAGCTCGAGTGTGTGACTTCACACACCTGAACCTCCTGTGCTGAACTGGATATCAGACATGAACCTGTGAGTCTGTTTGGGAGGACGTGGTCTCAGCGGTCTTTGTTTTGTGTAATAAGTTACATCCTATAGATGATGTTTGTTTATTGTCATTTCCCATCATGTGTTTTCATCTACATACTGAACAATTTCCCTCCCCACACACAAACCTCACAGCTCTTTGTACACTTTATTATTTATTATTTACAAACTGTAATCATTGAAGTTGTCATCAGGTCACAGTGGGGGGGAGGGGACGTGGGGTGGCTCACTGCAGCATTTGGTGCTGTGGTTTGCAGACTGCTGACTCTGAGACGTGTAGGAAACTGTCATCATTCGCTGTTGTTCCCCAAGAATAAGTCGTGTTTGACATCAAATACATTCATCAGTTGATGAGAATATCCCTTAAATGTGCCCACAGCTGTTGGCTGATTACAAAGTACTCTTGCTGTTTCCAGAGGCCCTTCAGCTGCTGCAGGGTCAGTTCTGATGATTAGACTGTCAAAAAAAGTGGAACATGGGAAAAGCCAAAAAAGCCAAATTCTTTTTGTTTAGGGAGCGACCAAAGTATCCCCCAATGCTTTTTCAAAGAACAAAGTGTGTGTGTGTGTGTGTGTGTGTGTGTGTGTGTGTGTGTGTGTGTGTGTGTGTGTGTGTGTGTGTGTGTGTGGGTGTGTGTGGGTGTGTGTGTGGGTGGACACACAAACTATGTAAAATCCACACTGTACCATAGGCTTGCTCAAAGATTCATCAGTAGCAGCCAGTTCTTGTGTTCAATTCAGTTTTATTTACACAGCACCAAATCACAACAGTCACCTCAAGGTGCTTTATATTGTAAGGTACAATAATACATACATATTACATACACATACCCCTATGAGCAGCACTTTGGCGACAGTGGGAAGGAAAAACTCCCTTTTAACAGGAAGAAACCTCCAGCAGAACCAGGCTCAGGGAGGGGCGGGGCCATCTGCTGTGATTGGTTGGGGTGAGAGAAGGAAGACAGGATAAAGACATGCTGTGGAAGAGAGACAGAGGTTAATAACAGATACGATTCAATGCAGAGAGGTCTGTTAATACATAGTGAGTGAAGAAGAAACACCCAGTGCATCATGGGAATCCCCCAGCAGCCTTTAGCAAAAAGGAAAGTTTGAAGCCTAATCTTGAAAGTAGAGATAGTGTCTGTCTCCTGAATCCAAACTGGAAGCTGGCCATTCTACTTTTAAATACTCTAGGAACAACAAGTAGGCCTGCAGAGCGGGAGCGAAGTGCTCTAATAGGCTGATATGTTGATGTTGTTGTTGTCCACCCGTCCTTGATTTGAGGGAGATGAAATGTGATCAGCCTGTAGGCTGATGGATAGTAGAGCAGCAAGGGAAGAACCTCTTCAGTGTAATATGAGTTGTACTCATTTGGTGTTAAGTAGATAAATGTATTGATTTGTACTTATTGTGGCTTCTAGTAAACATGGGATAAGGCCTCGTGGCAGTTAACACATTTTTACTCCAGGGGTTTTTCTTGTAACAAGATTCTCACTGAGTAAAATAATCGTACTAATAGAGATTTTCTTTATGACTGAAACACATAAAGTCAGTTTCTTCCCGCTCACTGTTCCCAATCCTGGATGAGGAGCACAACGTTGTTGTTTGAAACTGACTCGACACTAAAATGGTCACAAATGAAGACAAAATCTCGCCACAGGCGAGATTTTGTCTTCATTTGACATAAACATCACCATCATGATGTTTATGTCAGCAGCTCGGCACTGACGGCTAACTGTGACACTAATGTGCTCAAATTGTCCGTTTAGTAGATTTTGTTTTACAAATGAAGTTAATTTGATTCCAGTGCCCTTTAATTAGACACCCAGTTATTACTGACATTTGTCTTTTAATCAGCTTTGAACGCTTTTTAATGGTGTGAACGATGAGCTCAGTCTAGTGTAACGCTCCTCCTAGCACTGATCTCAACTTTGATTAGGACCCAGATGCTAACAGCATGTAGCAGCAAATACAAAGATGCAGCAGTCTGATGTGCTCGCAGCTCTGTGAGCGCAGGAGGGACCAAAGTTCAAAGAGTCAACGTGTAATTCACAGGCTGAGATAAGCCAAAGCCCGTTTCAGTTGTTCTAATCAGAGAACCGACTTTGTTGTTAGTTTGGTTACAGCCAGTCCCGAGGCCACAGCAGGAGCAGCAAAGAGAAAGTGTTTGCTGCGCTGCAACAACAAGAACTGTGTTGACCAAAGATAAATAATATCTTAGTCAGCCCACAAGTCACGGCCACAGTCGTGCTTAGTCATGCTAAAGCTTGCTAAATGAGCTTTGTGCTACAAGCCTGCTGCAGACTGTTACTCAGTCTCAGTGCACCAACTTACACAGATGCTCGGGACAAATTTCTTTTTTCCTTATAAGGTCGTGAATTTTGATTCTAAATGAGATAAATGAAAATTGTCTCAATTGCAGAAAACTTTTGTCCTGTAAGACGTCTGACTTTTAATAGCAAGGCCTGCAATAAAAAGCCTCAAACACTGATGTGATAGAGAGGAAAGTTACAGAGGTGCAATAAAACACAGCTCGTGGGTTTCCTGTCAAGGTTGTCATGAATTTAATGCAAACAGTGTCACACAGTTCAAGTGGAGCTCTTCAGAAGCACACGTGCTGTCTGTAATTTATAAAATATGTCAGATGACTTCAGTGTTTAGATTGTGTACACACACGGGGAGGAAAATGTAATTGCTTATATATATTTATATATATACACCATGCTACGTTCCACAGAGACCTCAGAGGAGGTAAAGAGGGGAAACAGCAGCACATGGAAAACAACATGTGAGCAGTTCTTTGGACGCCTTCGCTCCACACGCCGTCTTCTCTTTCTTTGAATGCAGGACTTTCTTTAGACTTCGGCCTTGATGTCTGTGTTTGCCGTCTGCACGAATGACACAGGAGACAAATTGAAGGCAGGTTAAGGGTGAAAGTGGTTTGTTAATGGAAGCCAAATGGATTCATTTGTTCAGCCGTCTCCTTCCTGCTGTAACTGGCTCTGCTGAAGCTGCTTCAGTCTAAACTGAAATGAAAGAAGGTTTTTAAAGCTTTCAGAGGATCTCAAGCTTTTTCTGGTTTGTCTGTTTTTCCTATAATTGTTTACCTGATGACAGATATTGGGTGAGATTTAAATATTAACATTTGCATCTGCAGCAGAACCTTTAATGAAAGCATTGATCTCTGCAGAACATGGTGCACATGTTATTTCATGTTGCTGTATATATGAAATTATTCTCAACTATAATTAAACTGTTATGATTAGGAAACTCATTTCAATGTAGTTTTTCTTCATTTTTCTGATGAAGAATTTCATTTTAAAACATGTTCGACATTGTGAAATTTAAATATAGTAATATAATAATAGTAAACTCTGGATGCTGACAGAGTATTTGACATTATATATGTCCGAACACTGGACGTAACATTTTTATGTAAACTGAAGAAAACAAGTGATTTGAGATGGAACGACCCCGTAACTAGAGGTGGGAATCACCATACATCCCACGATACGATATTATTGCAATTTTTAAAATATTTTGCGATATTCAGATTCTGTACATAAAGGTAAACTTTATCAATATTCATTTTCTCTAATATCAAAGTCTCACACTCAGTCTTTCTCTCATTTCAGTTTGATTGTTGACAAACTGAACGGTTTGTATTACAGTCTAGTCCAACTTAACTGAATCAACCATCTGGTACAATTATAGCTATTCTGAACTATGCAGTTTATGAAAACTATGCAGCCCCTTCAGCAACTGAAGAATTTGAAAGTAAATTAAAACAAAATATAATTTTACATTAAATAAAAAAGTTTTAAACTTAATTAAAATAAAACATGTCTTAAATTAAAATAAGTAAACTGTCATGTTTATTGCTGCCAAAAACAAGTTAAACACATTTGGACAGTGAAGGAATGTCAGGATTCTTGCTCAGAAAAAGGATCAACATGCTCTGAAGTCAGAGCACAAAAACCTTTTTGTAACAAAGTATCGATTTCTGCTGTCCCTGTATCCATACATTATTAGCAAACAAAATATCACCATGCTACACAGTATCCATTTTCCCCACCCCTACCTGTAACCGTTTAACAAGCTGCCATGTTTCAGTGCACAAACGTTACACTGGAAACAATCCTCCGTCCAGCCTCAGTGAAAGAAACCAACCACCTCTCTGTGGCTGACAGACCTCAGCTGTGCCAAACACAAACCAAAGGCTCCATCTCTAAATCTTTTCCCACCCTTGAAATCAAACATGCTGAAGTTTCACTAACGTGAGTTTTTTATTACAACAACCTGAAACCTGACTCCAGCAAACAGGTTTGTATCGGCTGTGCTGCGTGCACGCTCCTACATGTGCACGCTCCTACATGTTCACGCTGTGAGCTCTGCGATGTCAGCAGAGTCCGCTTTCTTTACTGAAGGATTTACAAACTGCACGCTTTGCACAGTTTTCACAATAATAGCTGGTTTAGCGTTAATCAGTACTTCATTTCATGGTGCATTCCTATTGGTTGGGAGATGCTGATCCAGAATCTGGTCAGGATCTGGTCCCGGGCTGTCTTTGAGCACAGCTCAGCTGAGGTTTTGAAGCCATGACCAAAGAGATCGGCCTGAACTTCTTTATTTGGACTGGACAGCGTCCTCGCCGCTTTGTGACATCACGCTTTGAAGGAGAATTTTCAGCACGTCCTTCCTACATTGTTGCTCTCAGTATTAAAACAATAAAAACTGATGCAGCAGAACCAGATCTGTCATCTTCTTCCCCTCATCTCACAGTAACTCTACACCTGCAGTATACAGACATGTCTGCTTTGCTTCCTGGGGTTTTTTTAGCTGCGTCCGTCTTTGTGGCTCGATCATGCAGCAGAGATGTCACATCTGATTTTCTCGTACCAGAGAGAAAGAATTTGCAATATTCAGAAAGATGAAATTGAAAAAATGAAATAATATGTAGGAACCTCGACCTGTCGGTGTGGCGGTCACAGCTGTGCTGTGAAGAGGAGGAGAAACTGTCCTCTTAAGCATTTATCTGTTGAGATGACTGGATGCACCAAAGTAAAAAGGTTAGATGTGAGAGGAAATATTAAACCTGATAGCATATTGTCCTGCGTTACGTAAATGTGCGGTTACCTGCCTCTGAACAAATAAGTCGCAGTGCAGCTAAACGAATAACCAGACCACTGCTTCTCTGCCTCCCACTTCCCAGGATGCTGCTCACACATGCAGCGTGTTGAAGGCTGCAGTGCAAAGAACCCGTTTCAACAGACACATAATCACTGGCTGCGATAAGAAATAAGCAAAATATGACAGATCCTTTGTTTTTCTCAAATGAGTCAGGAGGACACAATGCGTCTCCGATCTCTGCTGCCAGTGTAAAGGTTGTTTTTCTTACCCAGTACTTGCAATTTACACACACGAATAATCAGGAAATATGCAAATAGAAGAGGGTAAATTCTGGTCCTGACACATGCTGAATCGATGTAGACGTCATTGACATTCATACTTCTGCATGAATAGTGACTGTTACAGAGGAGACCACGTAGGGGATCCAGTGTATTGTCCTGGTGCTGCAGGGAAAAATCACTTTCCCAAACACGACTCCCAAAATGTTCCGGTCGGGTTGTTTTCTTTGGAGACGGCTGCGGTCGTCTCACCTTCCCTGAATTGTGATGAATTAGCAGGTTAGTTAAGGATGCTTTCCAATCAAAACAAATCACATTACTGTGAGTGATGTTAGTGTGGTCACGCCGTGCTGACGTGTCATCAAGCCCTCAGGTCGCTGCAGTAGCTAAAACTGTTTTAGGACGCTTGTCGCAAACCCTGACAAACAGGAAACGAACTAGTGTAACATCTCTGAAATGTAAACAACTCTTGTATGTGCACAATCTCTGTCTCTCTTCCACAGCATGTCTTTATCCTGTCTTCCTTCTCTCACCCCAACCAATCACAGCAGATGGCCCCGCCCCTCCCTGAGCCTGGTTCTGCTGGAGGTTTCTTCCTGTTAAAAGGGAGTTTTTCCTTCCCACTGTCGCCAAAGTGCTGCTCATAGGGGGTCATATGATTGTTGGGTACCTTACAATATGAAGCACCTGGCGCTGTGTAAATAAAGCTGCATTGAACAGACGTTAGCACTGTCAGCTTGGTAGCTAACAGCTTCTATTTGATGCAAAAGCGCCGCATCAGTCCCGTGGTAAAAAAGACCGCAGCGTCTGAACCAAAGTGATGAACCAACAAACTGATGCTGCCATCCCGCTGAAACTGAGGCCTGGCAGTGGGATGACAGGAACCAGTAAGACACACCTGGACAAACTGGGACACGGTGTTATTTTTGACTATGAAGCTTCTACCTTCCTGACACACTTCAGGAACAGCATTACTCAGCCCATTTACTCAACACCTCAGATGTGACTTCCTCACACTGAGGCACATATACAGACCCAGGTGGTGCGTTTAGGTGAAAACACTCTTGATTCCTGCTGCTCATAGATGGTGTTTGACGGTTATGGAGTAAGAGGCCTTTAGCTTCGATGGCCGTGCGAGGTGCAGAACAAAACCCGAGCCGGACGTACTGGGGAGCTTTTTTCTGTTTGCTGCTAATGGTGAGACTTTGATTAGAGATGAAAGAGGAAACACAAAGTAAACAAACTGCACTAAAATGTGTGGTTATGCACACAAAGCATTCAGTCCTTTTTTTGTCTGTCTCTTTGTTTGTTTGCGTTTTTCGCCTGGTCCCGCCTACATGCATCTGACTGAAAGCATGAAGCATAATAAGGCTTTTCACTGAAGGGTTGGGTTTTCTAATGAAGACATTAATTTGAATTTGTAGGCTCATGAACCACCAGGCCACCCGCCCACGCAGAGATGACATTTCCTCTTTGAACTGCCTGATTACATGTAAGCGTTCGGTTTGCATCTGTGTTTCGTGCAAACCTTCAGCAGCCGCCGAAATCTTTAACAATCCTCCCTTTACTAAGACTGTGAGGAGGCTTTTTTCTAAAGTTTTCAGCAGCCAAAAAGGGACGAGCATGCAGACTTTCATCGTTAACTCAGGAGGCTCAACAACAATGCTTCATTAACCATTTAGTAGGGATGCACCGATACTGGTATCGGGTATCGGGGCCGATACTGTAAAATGTGTGTGTACTCATACTCGTAAAAGTTAACCGATACCAACTTATTTCATTAATCAGAGGGTGGCTTGTCATTTCTGTTGTAGTTTTTTAGATTGGCCACTAGGGGGCCAATTATTATTTTATTTATTATTTATTTTATAATTTTTTATATTTTATTATTTATTTAATAATAATTATTTTGTTTGTTTGTTTACAATATGGACACTCTGCAACAATTTTAAAAGTTTATTTTATTCTCAAACCTAATTTGTATTTATTTTATTCCAAACAGAAGTGTTTATTTATTATTCTGAAAGCTCGAGACAGTGCCAATAGTTCAGTGATATTTTGTAAAATTACAATGTGGAGACTCTGCAATATTTTAACAGAAGTGCTTATTTTTCACTTGAAATTTTTTTTGTGGTCATTTTTATTAAGATATTATTTTTTTATCGGCAGAGAATAAAATAAAACCTGTCTTCCAATTCATTGTATTTGTGTGTGTGTGTGTGTGTGTGTGTGTGTGTGTGTGTGTGTGGTAGAAGTATCGTATCGGTTTGAAAAAATTGGTATCGTTGCATCCCTACCATTTAGAATTAAAGCCTTTAGATAGTTTATGGCCAGTTTCCATGTTGTTTCATAAATGAATTTGCATTTGGTATCAGTTCATGGTAGCTCTTAATTTGTGGATAAGGGCAACGAGCTGAACCAACCAAACGGGGCCGGCTGCAGCTCAGGAGGTAGAGCAGGGCTCCTGATAGGCCAGAGTGTCCCTGTGGCAACACACCGACCCCCAAGACGCTCGCGCACGCGTCCATCGCAGCGTGAATGCTAGACTGAGAGCACTTGGAGGTGCTCGTGGGCGGCAGCCCGTTTAGCGTTGACCTGTCGTGGAGATCTGAATGTGTTTAACAGGCAACAGCCTGCAGGTAGAAGTCAAAGGTAGAACGTGTTGTGAATATATGAACATGTGACAAAAGCTTATGGAGATGATTTTTATTAGCTCCGCTCTCTGGCAAATAAACAGATTCATTTAGCAGAGATAAATTAGAGAGAATCATCCTTAAAGCAAACCAGGTGCATGCATAGTGCATCTCCTCTCACTGAGCTTGTCTTTTTCCCGTCTCTGTCTTTGCAGCGCCGCTGAGACCCTGAACGTTGCACGCTGGCCACATTGATGCTGGTGGGCCTGTTCCTCTCCCTGCCACCTGCTTCTCCACAGCTCCCACTTCCTGAGCCATCATGGCTATGAGCAGTGACGCTGGCTGTGAGAGGCTGGACCCGAACTCTTCTACGCCGACCAGCGGTCTCACAGACATCATGGCCGCCATGACAACAAAAGACTCGGACGGCTCAGCCGCCAGCGGCGCGAAGAACGGCGCGTCCCAGCAGGATGTGGCTCAGGCCAAGCGGCCTCTTCCATCGCGGCCTCACCTGACTGGGAGGAAGCTGTCTTTGCAGGAGAGGACGCACATCTCCCCTCGCAGGCCCACTGTGGAGAGCAAACGGGTGTCCATATCAGACTCCCAGGTGAGAATCTTCCTAATATGTTATTTCAGCTTCAGTGTGAATATGTGACAGCAGCACCAGTGTGAGGTGAAGACATGAAGCATGGTGGGTTTCTGAAGCTGGGTGTGACAGGTGGCATCACAGCGAGGTGCTCGCTGACAGACGGCAGCTCTGTCCTGCTCATGACAGCAGTTGTCAGAAGTAGACACAACCAGCACATCCTGGTTGGTGCCTCTGTTACTACAGGCGCTGTGTGTCAGTGCGACAGCTTTGTCCCTGAAATGTAGTCTGGACCGGTCCACGTGTGTGCTGTGATTGTATGTTGGAGTGTCGGGGCAGGAAAAAGAAGCAGTTTGATCGGCTCAGATGGACACGACGTGCTTTCAGGCCTGCGTTGTGTTGCTGAACAGCAGAGGAGACGTCGGTCAGCCTGGGAGCAGCTATGCACTGTATGTCGAGCCTCATCGACTCCACTGTTACTCTCTGTGGTTTCACATTTGTGCAGTCACGGTAAAGGCTGGTCGTGCTGTTTTACAGAAACCTTCAGGTTGCAAACGACCTGCTTCGCTGTCTTCTTCCCGGAGCTTCAGGGACAGACGAGCGAGCAGCAAACCTGCAGTGATGCACACAGCGGCTGCTGCTATGGAGAAGAGCATAAAGGTTAACTGTTACAAACAAGGGAAGCTAATGAATCTGTTTAAAGTGCATGTTGTTACTATCAAACACACAGTTTAGCATCTAGTGTGTAACGACTGATTTAGTCTGTGGTCCAGTAGTCGTCCACTCGCTGCTGGAATTTATCCTTGATGCTGGTGCTGTGTGTTAATGATCATGTGATTGTGTAGCAGTGTGTCAGCGGTGCCAGCTTCACTTCTGTAACTGGAAACATGCAGGAACTATGAACAGGTACTGAGCCGGCCAATCACAGAGCTGCAGGCTGGCTCAGTGCAATGTGTGGCTGCATTTCTGCTGCGAGTCTGAACTAATGCTGAAGGTTAGTCGATGGTTTCAGAGGGATCTGCAGTTACAAGGTTAGAATGTAAATTTCCTGCTGAAGCATAAACTGAGCCTCACATGTCAGGACATTCCTGCCTCTGGGCCACAACAGCTTTTGCTGCTTGGTGCATTTTATTAGTTGAAGTTAACAAAGTCACGTATCCTGAGGAAATGGCTGCACACGTAATTGCCTGGACTAGTTAGCTTTGCATAAAATCAAGCTAGCTCTGTGTGCGTGCTGTCTCTGACAGCAGTGATGCTTTTGTCTCAGTGTTGACTCTCATCGGGCCTTTAGTCTGTTAAACTCTCTGCCAGTGTGGCTCTGGGTGACTCTCGAGTCTCCTCTCGGCTTTTTCCAGTTCAGATTGAACATCAAATATTTCTGACAGCTGCCAGCACAGGAAACCCTCTGAATCCATCACATTGCTGCCACAGCCTCGCACACCTGTCATTGTGTCCATTCCTATCTGCAAATGGAGCTGCAGCTCTGAACCATGAAAAGGGCTGGTGCTGCTCGTATGTCAGCGTTCGCGCTGGATGCACAGCGAGGGTGGGAGAGGTTTGCTACGACTGGTCAAACCAGCAAACACCTTTGTAGGCTGATCAGAACAAATCTACATCCTGTTATTTCCATTTCAAAACAGACGTCTGTTGGTAAATTAGGAAGTCCTGCATTAAGTCAGACGATGAAACGTCACCAGGTTGTGTCACCGTCCTCCTGCTGTCTTTTCTCTCTGTTCATAATGTTTCCCGTGCA
Source organism: Neolamprologus brichardi (assembly GCF_056152115.1). NCBI lineage: Eukaryota > Metazoa > Chordata > Actinopteri > Cichliformes > Cichlidae > Neolamprologus > Neolamprologus brichardi. The sequence continues at coordinate 1,142,922 of NC_142113.1, forward strand.
CCGTGGGAACTTCTAAGAGAATGATTTCTGTGTTTTAAAGTTTGGAGGATCTGAAGATCAACAGTAAGGACAGAAACAGGCGTTATTGTGAGACGGTGTAATTGTACTTAAATGAGTGTATATGGGCCTAGAGGGGCAATTACACTGACTGCAGTAAAAACTAATGCACCGACCAGTCTGCTGGAAGACTTGATGCAATGAGATGAGTGGACCAGCAACAGTGCATGCTAACCCTAATGCCCCCAGTAAATGTTTCCAAGCTAACTGCTGTAGCTGCTGGATCAGTGAGTGGAAACTGTACGTGGCTCTCGGGGTGGCGTTTGGCAGTCGTATCTGCTTGTGTTTGTCTGCGCAGCGTGATACAGTTTACAGGCTTTTACACCAGATCACCATAAAAACTGCTTTCTTGTACGACTACGTTAATGATGTTAATGCAGCAGCAGGGGGAGCTTCACCTCATGTGCACTTTTGTCCAGATTGTAAAATAGATTTTTGCACCTTCAGGCTTCAAATGCTGTTTGTCACAAACGTCCTCAGGCTGCTGACTCTTAATGGCTGCTCAATGAGTTCGAGTATGTATTTGTTATGCACTGATCAGCTGTTTAGCAGTGAGTGCAGATGAGGAAGGCCGGGCTGAGGTCTGAAGAGAAACCGATGACAGCCGGGCAGCCGTGTGAGTGCACGGACAGCCCCCCTCTAAAGGTTTAGCGTGGGGCAGCTTGATGTGTGCATGTGTGGCAGATGTGTTTAAGGCTTTCTGCATGACCCTGTTTATCCGTCAGCCCTGACAGTATTAACTGCAGCGCTGCATCCACTGAGCATGTGCCAGCAAGCTGGGAATCCAAAACAATCCCTCCCGCTGCTCTTTTCTTTGGAATCTCCTCATTTTCCCTCTGATCCTTCACTGCCCTATTTTCATTCTGTCTTTTTATCTCTCTTCAGCCAATCACAGCACTCCTTTTCTGAGTCGTACCCAAGCCTCAGTCTTCTGTCCACAGTGCTTCACACCGTCACACCGTCACGTCTCCGTGCCGACACTAACACACTAACACACGCAGCAGTGATGTGTAACCTGCTATATAACGTTTTCTAAAATACGCTGCCTGTCCCGTCCTGCAGCGTGCGCTGCTGATGTGCTTTCGTCCTGCACACTAACATCCGTGTTACCACCTCTCATTCTGTAAACACGCCTCGGGCGACTGGGCTCGCTCACAAGCCGCCGCCCCCCAGCTGTAATGAAATAAACGACTGCTTCCTTGCGCACACACAGACAGAGCAGTGATCACCTTTTGATTACTGACTCGACAGCCTTCGTCCCCACACCCCCAACCCTCACCTTGCCCCCCCCCCCCCCCCCCCTGTGCCGTGCCCCTGGCTAACTCTGTAGCAGTGGTTGCTATGGAGCTGCAAATCAGCCGTTTAAGCAGGAGCACTAATGGGTCTGCAGACGGTAAACACACTACAGACTCAGGAATGAATAACTTTGAGTGCAGACGTGAGCACACGAGCAGGAGAACATTTTGTTTCTTTTGCTTTTAGCTGAAATGATTCTGGATTGATTTTCATGTTTGTCTGCTTTGCTTGTTTCTCAGGACTGCATCCAGTTGAACCAGTATAAGCTGAAGAGTGAGATTGGAAAGGTGAGTAGCATCCGTGCCCTCAGCCTCCGTTCAGTTTATAAAGCAGCAGGACCTGAGGAGAGGTCGAGCTGCGTGTGAGGAAGTGGACCGCGCAGAGCGTGGGCCCATTTCCACTTTGTTCTGTGCATTCCTAAATTTGACCCATCGAATTACCGAGTGTGGGTTTATTTGTGGTTGGTGTTGCATCACCAACCAAAGGCCTGCACAACCCAGTTTCAGCTGCTGTATCACAGCCCAGTAGGACCATTACAGTTTTTATCCTCCATATTTGTACATGTCGCCTTTTACAGCTTTTTAGAAATAAAGACAAACATTTAAATTTGTGAAGCCAAAGTGCTGCAAACAGCCAACAGGGACGACTCTGTTTGCATAAAGACAATCAATCAATCAGAGTATAGAAATGACCCAGCTGCTGATGGGATACAGTCATTAAACCCTTTACAGGAGGAGGATGGAGCTTTAGGGAGAGCAAACGCCTGAAGCCAACACTGGACCCCAGATTCGATTCAATTCAATTCAATTTTATTTATATAGCGCCAAATCACAACAAAAGTCGCCTCAAGGCGCTTCATAGATACAGAGAAAAACCCAACAATCATATGACCCCCTATGAGCAGCACTTTGGCGACAGTGGGAAGGAAAAACTCCCTTTTAACAGGAAGAAACCTCCAGCAGAACCAGGCTCAGGGAGGGGCGGGGCCATCTGCTGTGATTGGTTGGGGTGAGAGAAGGAAGACAGGATAAAAGACATGCTGTGGAAGAGAGACAGAGATTAATAACAGATATGATTCAATACAGAGAGGTCTGTTAATACATAGTGAGTGAGAAAGGTGACTGGAAAGGAAAAACTCAATGCATCATGGGAATCCCCCGACAGCCTACATCTATTGCAGCATAACTAAGGGAGGATTCAGGGTCACCTGGTCCAGCCCTAACTATATGCTTTAGCAAAAAGGAAAGTTTGAAGCCTGATCTTAAAAGTAGAGATAGTGTCTGTCTCCTGAATCCAAACTGGAAGCTGGTTCCACAGAAGAGGGGCCTGAAAACTGAAGGCTCTGCCTCCCATTCTACTTTTAAATACTCTAGGAACAACAAGTAGGCCTGCAGAGCGAGAGCGAAGTGCTCTAATAGATTCATGGAGACGTCACAGACTAGCGCTGCTGTGCTGAAGCGCTGCAGTATTTGTCCATAACAGCTAACATTGGCTTGCTAGCAGATCCACAGTGGCTTTAGCATGTTAGCATAACAGGACAAGCAAAAACAAAGAGGCTGTAAAGGAGAGACTGGGTGGTTAAAGTATCCTGATTACAACACATCCCAGAATTTCATTCAATTATTCCTAAAACCAGACATCTGCTTCATAGACACCGTTGCTAAGGCGACTGCCTAGAAGGACCTATAATGAGCCCTAAAATGAATTTAAGCTCAGATTACAGTGATGTCAGACTTTATTGATACCCTGATATGACAAAAGCACAACAAAATAAAAATCAGTGTTTTCAGGTGTTTGTGTTTTGAAGCAGACTTTGCAGAAATGCATGTAAATGCAACATAAGAGCTTCGATGTTTCCAGGTTGCACAGAAAGTCTCGATTAAAGAGAAACACTGTTGTGATTTGGAGAAACGTGTCGTGTTGGGAACAGAGCAGAGGTGCAACTGAAAAACCAAATCCAGTTGTGTGAAGTGCGCATTAGCCGGCGAGGCTAACGAAGCAGCTGTTAGATGTTAGAGAGGGAAACAACCACTGTCAGACTGATATTTGTTGTATATTCACTTTGGATGCATATTAAATGACAAAAATGTCAGTTGCAGCTGCAGCGGTGCAGATTACAGTGGATTGCATCAAAGTCCTGACTCTTGAGAACAAATAAGTGAGTGAGTGGCACCTTTAAGCTGTGCGGGAGTCTATATGTGATGACTGAACCTCTTTGAACATTCGGTCGTTTCTCGCTGCAGAGCGCTGGCAGTAAACATACATCCTAGGGAAGCGTGTGTGTGGGAGGACCCACTCTGTGCTGCCAAAGAATAAAAATGTTGTGTTTCAGTGGAAACGGTGCTGCCTCAAACATTCTGTCAGTGCGGCGCTGCCGTCTGCTCCGAGCCATGCTTCAGGAATCGACTCTCTGAGCCGTCCTGCTCACGAGCTGCTTCTGTTTCAAAACTACAAACTCACAGTATAGACTTCATGATGTCTGTAATGCTGTGAATGTGTTGTTCTGTTTTTGTGTTGCAGGGCTCCTATGGTGTGGTAAAACTGGCCTACAATGAAGATGATGACAAACATTATGTAAGTTATTTGGTGGGAACTTGTTTTACCGTCAGCATCCTTCAAGCTTCCATCGAGCCTCTCAGTCTGCTGCCTCCACCGAGGACCGGTGCTATTGATTCGTTTATTTTTGTTCTCCTTGTTGTGAATTTCATCCCTTAAATTGCATCAGTTGCTGTGGAAGAAACTTGGGAGTGAGAGTGGGTCTGCTGCCATTTAAAGTGCATCTCAGGCCCTTTTATCTCCCTTCAAAGCAGCTCTGCTCTGTGGCCAGTTCACCGGGCAGAGTCTGCATCAAGCCAGCGCACAAACACAAGGTTGTTTTGGGCCGTTCCAGCCAGGTGGTAATGAAATGCAGTTTTAAACAATGTCCAGTGTGCAGAGCTGCAGTTTGTCCAGCCTCCTGAAAACGACCCTGACTGTGAACCTGTGAACTCGACGTCTAACAAGCGCGTGCTTTGAGCCGTCTGCAGTTGAATGTGATAATACTGGAGCTGTTGGTAGCTGAGAGTCATGTTAACTCCTCCCACTCAGGGTCCAGCACGACTGACTGATTGTCACACGTCGGCCGTCTGATTCTTCTAAATAAATAAAAATGAATGAATTAAAAGCTTCCCGTGTGTATTTCTACATACGTGTGGGAAAAGTCTCATTTGTGTTGCACACGTCTGCGATTCGCTGCGTTCTCGTGTTTAACTGTGATTGTTGAAGCTGAGGGAAGCGCTTCCTGCGGGGACGCTGTGGGCCGACGCAGACCGGCTCAAACGAGAGCGTCTGAAAGAACAATGATGGGAATGAAAAGAGGAGGCGATGAGTAATGGTGACATGAAGGGCGATTATATTTCCTGGCAGTCTGAATCGGCAGAACATTAAACTGATTTTTCATGGAGACTGTCTGAGCCCACGTACAGCTGCACACATGCCGCTCACTTCAGAGCACGGATCTTAACAGGACGCGCTGTCGTCGAGGGCAACGAGCAGCGTTTGCACTCGTGAAGCAGCCGTGGTCACTTTAAAGGGAAGTCAACGCATCATGTACCTGATGTTCAGTATATGTATGCAGATATTTTCATATATGTTTCTGCAGCACCCTGTACTCTGTATAATCGCTGTGCTCCACACCTGATGGGCAGGAATTTGAATGTGGCGATGCTATTTGTCAGCCTCAGGGCGCCAAAGCGAAGCAACTTCCTGCCAGGAAGTTGGGAGCAGTGAACTTGAAGAGCTAATTATTAACAGATATTTGACTAAAGACAGAAGAAGCTTCAGTTTGTTTGTTTGTGTGACACAGAAACAAATATGATGCTTAATGTGATGTCACTGTGCCGAACACCAATCAGTGTTTGTGGTTCCATCAGGTCACAAACGATGACGTAATTGTTGTTCCTTAACCACATGATGTTAGCCCCCCACCCCCACACCTCACCCCCACACCCTCACCCTGACCCCCACCCCCACACCTCACCCCCACACCCTCACCCTGACCCCCACCTGTCACCCTGACCCCCACACCTCACCCCCACACCCTCACCCTGACCCTCACACCTCACCCTGACCCTGACCCCCACACCCTGACCCTGACCCCCACCCCTCACCCTCACCCTGACCCCCACCCCTCACCCTGACCCCCACACCTCACCCTCACCCCCACACCTCACCCTGAACCCCACCCCCATCCCACACCCACCCCTCACCCTGACCCCCACCCCTCACCCTCACCCTGACCCCCACCCCTCACCCTGACCCCCACCTCACTTTTTAGTATTTTGTTTTTTCCTTGTGACAGAACTATGACATCACAACAATGTGATTGGTCGATACTGAACCTGGTCCAGCATTAAGTTTGGCGTTTCAGGACCAACATCAGCTACAGGTCATAGATGATGTTCTCGTCCTCACTGAGGATGAGTCTGCAGCCTGTCAGGGTGAAACGCAGCGTTTGCTGATCACAGCAGTCTCTATGTTTAACGTTCTGTTAGTTGTCCAATGAACTCGAAGCCTTTATAATCGCTGAAGGGTTCATGCAGCACTTTTATTAAACCCTTAAAGTGAAATAAAGCTGAAAGTCTCACTTCAGTCACGTATAGTTTGATATAAAACTCATTGGTGTGGCGCACAGAGGGAAAACTGCAGGAACCCAAATACGTGATACGCCCGTAGTCCAGAAATGTGCAAAACCAGGCTGTCAGTGGTATCAGAGAATGTTACGTGGTGCATGCTGCTAATTCAGTTTTCATCAAATTCCAGCATGTTGCACAGAAAGAGAAGTTTGCCTGCAGCTCATGCAGCCTGTCAGTAAAGATGAGCTGATCCAACCTTTCTGCTCTTCTTAAAGTTAACGTGTTTCCTGAAAAGCCTCCAGATCAGCGCGCTGCAGCTCCGCAGCAGGCTCAGTGCTGCAGTGATGGCAACGATGCGATGCCTTAAGTCATTTCAACCTTCTTATCCACCTCCTACTAAATTTATTTGCTGCTGACGCACTTTCCTTTGATCGGCGCCACACATGAGTCACGTCGCCGCCTCAGTGCACAGTCCATCTCCAGCCAGGCTCGCGTTACATTTTGATTGTGTTGACGCACAGGCAGCACGCCATGTAACTGCACAACGCAGGGTTTTCTTTTTGCCAAACCTCGTTTGTGCACAGTCATAGCCATGGCGCCATGGCGACCAGAGTTACACAAGGAACCAGCAGGCTGTTCATCAGTGTCACCGTTTGTGCAGAAAGAGCAGAAAATGTTCCTCCTGCCACACATTACGAGTCAGTGAATTCACATTGATATTGTGAGTGTCTGGTAGAGAAACATGCAGTGAATCTTATTTCCTGTGCATGACCAGCTCCTTACAAGAGGCCAGCATCACTGCGACGTGCACACACTCAGCTGTGCTGCAGGAGATTTGCTGAGAAACGCCGCCTCCTTCGTACAAAGGAGAATAAGACGGATCAGCGTTTGTACTTCCTGCTTTGACGTTTGTGCACGTTTGGGCGAAGGCGGCGTCCACGATTCGTTGAATCGTTCGTAGAATTAAACCCGACTGCGATACGTTCTTGGCTTTGTGTGCTTCCCTCTCTGATGCGTTGCCTGTTTGCTTGTTGCAGACATCATTGTTTCAGTGTTTGCTATCACACTGCGTGCTAAATCACTTTTTGCTTTCAGGCCATGAAGCTGGTGTCCAAGAAGAAGTTGATGAAGCAGTGCGGGTTTCCTCGTGAGTTCTGCTTTTTCTCTTTTCATTCTGTTCACCAGCAAAGCTGCAGAAAGAGCATCAGCCTAGATTCAAAGAGAAAACAGAGTAAGCAAGAAATCCCAAAAGCAACCTGTTTTCTGTACGGCCACTTCAGCAGGTCCAGGATTGACCCCTTTAGTCTTCAGAACTTTAATCCTTCAAAGCGTTGCGCTGGCATTTGGTCCGTATTGAAACGACGTCCCAAAGTTGCTCTGTTGGATAGAAGTGCGGTGACTGGAGGCCATTTGAGTAAGAAACTGTTACGCTCAAGAAACTAGTTTGAGATGATTTGAGTTTGACCTGCTGTCAGCAGCTGTGATCATGAAGCTCAGCACCCAGCAGCTCGAACCTCTGATTAAAAAGGCAGGATCCGTGTTTCATGTTCATGCCAGATACCGTCTGAATATCAGAGCAGAAGTCTGATCAGAGCAAATCTATCCCCCTGTTGTCTTGCGGTGCTTCAAAGATCAACAGGCTGCATGCCTTGGTTACCTTCTCTGTAAACCCTACAGGTGGTTGTCCAATAAAGATCTGAGCAGTAGCAGTTTCTGGCACGACAACGTTTAAAGTCACTTAAATCGCCTTCCTTCCTCATCCTGATGCTCCGTTTGAGCTTCAGCAGCGTCGTCTGGATCTCGTGTGCATGCCTGCGTGCGCCAAATTCTGCTGATCCAAGGTTTCTGTAAAGGAGGTCAAACAGTCAGAGCGCAGAGCTTTAGGTTGTCCTGAGTGAAATAAGCTGACAGGCTGCAGAATGATGTGTATGGAATTACACGGCTTTTAATGCAGCCACACATGCATTCATAGATTCACCAACATCATGGGCAGAGGAGATTAGTGCTGACATGTGATTAGCACCAACATGTTTTTAGCACTAATTCATTTTGGTTGATTGTTTACTTTTTTAAAAAGGACACCAAACATGAGTCATCGGGGATCGCATGAATGATTTAACGGCCGTGTGTGCGGTTTGTGTTGTGGTGTGCAGGTCGCCCACCCCCAAGAGGACCAAAGGCGGCCCAGGGGGAGCAGCCCAAACTCTTAGGACCCCTGGAAAGAGTCTACCAAGAGATCGCCATACTTAAAAAACTGGACCATGTCAACATCGTCAAGCTGGTGGAGGTGAGGGGTTACTGAGCAGGAACTGTGGGTGCACTTCAGAGGTGAAGCCACGCAGTCGATTCACTGCTGTTTGACTCCGGGACGCATTAATGCTGCCAATTAGTCAAATGGTAGCATTTTCCAGCTTTTAGCAGCAGCGGCGATTGAAACGTCACGGCGTCATCAGGACTTATCATGTAAAGCTGGGTCCAAAGAAGGAGCATTTTGAACTGTAAAAAATGGTAAATGCAATGTCATAATCATTGCTCTCTGTTGAAGACTACATCATACACTTGTTTATAAATGTAAAATCCTCTTTAGTTTAAAAAAAGTCTTTTTAGATTAATCCTTGGGCTTGAACGTCTGTAGCAGATTTACGGGTGCTGGGTTTGACCCAATGCAGCCTGCCTCAACAACTGTGCAGGTAAAATAATAAAAAGTTGTAATTTACTGTGAATTTCTTGACTTTTTGTATTAAAAACCAAAATATTAGAAACTAAAAGTAAGACGACACAAAAGCAGCTACGATCGCTGACTGTGCAGAGGAGGAACAGGCCAAAAATCAAGAAATCGATGATTTGCTAAAGGAAAAGATGATGATGCGCTGCTGGCATCATCACTGTCAGCGTGCACGCGTGCGCTCATTAGCACTTAGCTGAAAGCTACTTCCTGTAAAGCCTAGCATGGCTCTGCTTCTTACAGGAAGTGCTGGTCCCGAGTCACACGCCTCTGCTTCTGTTGATGTTTGTAGGCGACTGAAAAACGGCGCAGTGGGGACGCACGGCACTTTGTGTTTCTGATAATAGCAGGTGGACTTCCACCCACAGCAGGTGTGGATCCTCTGCCACGCTGTCCTCTGATAACCTTCCTCCCCGTGTGCCTCGACTCGTCTTTGTGTCGTATCAGAGCGTGTCGGGCCTGAAAGGTGGATAAACCTGTGCTGCCAGGAAGTAGCTGGTATGAGTTTCCTGCAGCACAGTGATCACAGTCTCAGTGAGTCGGGATCATATTCCAGAAAAAACAAAACATCCGTGCTCTAAACACGGATTCTTGTTTTTCACCTGCGTGGGGCCGTTTCCCTGCAGAATCGGTAGTTTTGGTAAAATGATGGTTGACTCAGGCCACGCCCCTCTGATCAGGCCCCTCCCCTCTGATGTCAGCAGTTTGGTTTGTCAGCCCAGGTGATGGTGGGGGCGCCGCAGCCACCGCTCGGAGTAAAGCTTGGTGTGTGTGTCTGTGTGTGTGTGTGTGTGTGCCAGAAATAGAGTTTAAGTAAAAGTTCTTCTTCGTCTCTCGTGGTAACAGGACGACCTGCTCTCTCTCTCTCATCATGTAAACGCTGAGCTCGGCCTCACAGCTCTGCTCTCTCCAATCATGAAAAGACTTGTTGGCTCGTTTCGAGGCCACGCTGAGCAGAACAGATGAGCAATGATGGAAACGACGCGGTCGTTTGTCACAGAGGCTGAAACAGAGTCAGACTGAACCCATGAAATCAGACATTTTTATTAAAACACTCGGTTCATGTCATTTCCACAAAGGTTCCTCCACCAATCAGCAACTTCCGATGAAAAGACCGAGCTTCTCTTTAATTAGGAACATGCTGTGAATGCTGCATGTAAAGGGAAACGAGCAGTGTTAGGATGGTGCCAGCAAACAGTGACTGACGTGAGGAAAAGGCCTTCCTGTTTCTGTGTCCTGCACTTGTTGTGACACTCGATGCCATGGCGACTTTTCACCTTTAGTTTTTGTCCAATTCAATTTACAGCAGACAAAATTAGTGTTGAACGCAGTTTTTCCTCCCTGTCCTTCCCTGGAACCCGCTGAGAGTTTCTTTGGTTTTGTGTTTGACGTCATTGTCTCGCTGAAATGTCCAGCCCTCATCTCTTCTTCACAGGCTGCAGCTTTACAAGAAAGTCTCGCTACATGTTTCCATTCATCCTTTCTTCAGTTACAGAAATCGTGCCAGAGCCACATGACAGCCGTCGCCATGATGGTTCCACCTCCAAACGCCACTGTTGCTGTTTGAGTCTGCAGTAGCTGTTTCCCTGTTTGTTCAGGAAGTGTTGAACGTGCTTCAGCGTGCTTCCTCTTGTGTGGCGAGCGTACAGGTCACAGGGGCTGAGCGCATTACTCATCGTTTCCTTTGCAGCAGCTGAACTCACTGATCAGGTCTTCCTGTAGCTCTGCACAGGTGCTCCTTGTCACCTGGACACTTGCTGACTGCAACCTTCATCAGTGTGTTTCAACAATAAGGCTGCAAAGGAGACCTCGTCGGTTTGACCCATCATGACGTGTCTTATGGGACGCCTTGATAATAACGCAGCTTTTTATACGCCGTCGTTGGGACTGAACCGGCTGATATTAATTCCCACCGCGTGGCAGGACGCCCTGTGATTACTGATTTCAGCTGGTGGCGTTTCTCAGTGTTCCACTCGTTGGACGTGTGGATCTGTTGTTAGCGACGTCTGCTGAGAGTTTCATGTCAATAACACTATTAGAGATTTACTTGGTCAGGCGTTCAGTACTTACTTACCCGCTGTGTAAAGCACCAAATCAGTCGCAGGTTGCCTGGGGGGGGCAGACACACGGGACAAAAAGGTGAACCAAGAACTTGTGGATGTTTAAACACAGACTGCAGCTCTGCTTGTTTTCATGGTCGAGTCTGGATCGTGAGAATCTCCATCCTCACTGTGTCAGCTGTTGGATTTCTTCTCCACTAAAGTTTAACATTAACATCGAGCTCACGAGACATGATTTAATCAGTACTGATGCAAGCCTTCCTCTTTCTTCCTGCTGCTGCTTCCAGCCTGATGGACATTTTGGTCGCAGTGAGGAACTAACGACTGTGCGGCTGTTTAAAGTGTCCCAGTTTGCCATTATATTGAAGTAGTGCAAACAGAAGGACTTCTGTAAGAGGAAAGCAGGCACCATTAATAAACCTTTGCCTGCTGTGACAAGTCAACATGAAAAATGTCTGTTAGCTGCAATAAAAGAGCGTTAGCAGCAGCTAATGTAAGCTCAAGCTGCTAGCTGTGAGCAGAGAGGGCTACTGAAGTCCTCCAGCTGTTTATTTCCCCTCCGTCAACACTGAATAATGTCACTGTTTGTGTTATTTGTAGTCTCCTCTGTCAGATCTGCACATAGAGGACGTCTCTTTACTGGGAATTGGTTGCATCAGTATAGAAAGAGCTGCGCGGGTTCATTGCAGCATGTTGTCAAATATCTCAGAGTTCAAAGGTTACAGACGCACAAAAATCCCCCAAATCTGTAAACAGATTGATTTAGTTGTTGTTGCTTCGGCCGCGTTGTTGTGATGGTTGTGCTTCTGAATGATGACATGTCAACATAGACCTGTGTGATCACCCTGCTGGTGCCTCAGCGATAACACAACGCTACGATCGACAGATGAGGGGGGGCTGTGGCTCCTTTAATTCTTCACACTTTCTATAATTTATTTATTGTTAGAGACGTTGACCTTTCGTGCTTCCACAGGACTTCATTTCACGACGCTGCTGGGTTTCTTTTTGGCCTGACCTTTCTGTTTTTAAGGTTCAGCAGGGGGGAGTGCACCTGATCTCCATCCTCGTGCCTCTGAAGCAGCACTGCTGCCCCCACTGAGCTCTCGTTGTGTTGCTAATAGAGTCGGTCAGTAATGTAAGAGCAGGACTGTGAAAGCTGTGGTGAAACGCAGTTTAATCTGGGAAAGAAAAGCGTCTGGACGACTTTAAGTTTGTTGAAGACGTTTCATCCGAGAAGCTTCTTCAGCTCCACTGATGAGCAGCTGGTGGAAAGTCCCAGATAAACCCTGTGGGAGTGTCCCCCCCCCCCCCAGAGGGTCACAGACCCCCTATTGATCCTCTACGTAATCACACGAGCCGAGGTGTGAAACAGGTGTGGGTCACAATCAGCCACGGTTTCGGCGCTGGCTTACGACACCAACCGTCAACATCCTGGGCCTTCTGACCTCAGCGAATCACGTGACAGGGCGGGGCCAGGTTGGCTGATTGTGTGAAGTGGAAGCATGTCAGAGTTTTGTTCTGGCGCTCGTGCGAATAGTTTAAAAAACATCATCCTTCACGTGTCGTTCTAAAACACGGACGAACCTCAGCTTTGTTTCTCCCACTCATCATCATCATCATCATCATCATCATCATCTTTGAGCTCATCTGACATTTTGAAGCTGGATTAGTTTTCAGAGGTACCCGCTGTACCTGAGCTGTCACAGCTCAACCTTAAAGCACTTCTGTTTAAAAAGGCTGCACGGAGCATTGTTCCAAATTATCATGAGAATAGTCAAATAAAGCTTTTGCAGCGATGGCGGCCTCCGCCTGCGTCCGTCGTGTTGTTCAGTAAAGGTGTAGCAGCTGTTCAGTCAGCCTGTGTACCTGGTCAAGTGTCGACTGCAGTGATATCATTTCTGTGCACATGACGCTGTTTTAAATGATAACTCTCATCCTGACTGTCGAGCTCCAGGAAGCTTTCATCAGCAGACGAGTCGTGCAGTGAGTCAGTGAACGCTGTCAGCTCTTAAATGAAAGCACTGAATGTTTTATGTTGCTCACCATCAGCTTTACAGAAAGTTTTGACTGGAAATTCTCCATTTCTGACTGTATGACTGTGTTTTAATGCTGCAGGTGCTGGACGATCCGTCGGAGGACAACCTTCACATGGGTATGCACGTCTTTCTTTTATGTGTCCACATACTTTTGCTCTGTTTGCCCTGTGTCTGTAAGCCTGTGGCGTTCGGTGCATATGTACGTGTTATTTATTCAGAGATGGTCGTTTGCCTCCAGACCTGCTTGGGGCTGGCGCGTTATGCAGAAGCTCTCCGTCAGCAGCGCCACAGTCAGGCTGCAGAGTAACGCGCAGCCTGGTGGTTAAAAACAAAAGCATGAAATCTTTGGTCTCACGTGTTCGTGTTTCCTTCTCTCTCTGTTTCTGACAGTGTTTGAGCTGATGCGTAAGGGGTGAGTAGAGAACCCGTCCTTTTGTCTCTAAATAATTTAAGGCTCACCCACCTCCTCCTCCTCATCTCTCCCCCCTCCATCCCTGCTCGATCACTGCTGCGCTCTTCTTTCATTACTCTGAGCCGTGCGGCCGTTTGTTCCACCTCCGGCTTCAAAGGGATTCGTCGTTTTCTTGGGTTTTCAGTTCTTGAAAGCGTTTCACATCCTCATGCATGAGCCGCTCCTTCCCACAGTGCTACAGACATTATGATGCACAACCTGCTGCTGTTATAACCAAATTTTGAAGGGGACGGCTGGTATCATCCACATGTATGTGTAACTTACATTATCCTTTTCATATGAAGCTGTTTTAAAGAATGGATTTGCTCGCTTACTCTGAGTCGGCTGCTGTTATTAGGGGTGAGGGAAAAATGGATACTGTGTAGCATGGTGATATTTTGTTTCTAATAATGTATGGATACAGGGACAGCAGAAATCGATACTTTGTTACAAAAAGGTTTTTGTGCTCTGACTTCAGAGCATGTTGATCCTTTTTCTGAGCAAGAATCCTGACATTCCTTCACTGTCCAAATGTGTTTAACTTGTTTTTGGCAGCAATAAACATGACAGTTTACTTATTTTAATTTAAGACATGTTTTATTTTAATTAAGTTTAAAACTTTTTTATTTGGACTTCCGGTGTCATGGTGGCGAGAGTAGCAGCATAAACAGGAGCTCCTGCATCGATAGCTAAAATAATCCGCAATTCAAGAATTAACCATTAAAAGCGACTTTCCCCTCAAGAATAATGAGCGGAGATAAAAATAAGAAGGGACGAGCTCCAGGCCGAAGCTTAGAAACGCGACTTGAGAGTAAGACAAATGAAACACGCTCCGAGCAAGAGGGCGAGAAGATGGCGGCGGAGGCCACAACATCATCACTAGGTCCCCTCAGACAGGTGGTGAGTGAAGTAGTGGCGGAGGGCATGCAAGACCTTAAGGCAGAGATGAAGAAGGAGCTATCGCTCGTGAGAACAAGTTTGAAAGAGGACATGAAAGCCCAAATGAGCGAGTTAACACATGAGATAAATCAACAGGTTACCGCCGCCACAAGCAGGATCGAGGAGGTGGGGAAACGTCTGGAAGAAATGGAAAGAAACATGGTGGGGAAGGAGAAATGGGACATTGGAGTGAGGGATGCCATTGTTCAGCTGCTGGATAACCAGAGGCAGCTCCAAGAGAAGGTTACGGATTTGGAGGGGCGCTCACGCCGTAATAACATAAGGATATATGGCATCCCTGAGAACATAGAAGGCACCTCCATGCTAAGGTATGTGGAAAGCATGATGATATCGGAGTTGGGGGACGGCGTGGACTTGGGCAGCGAGAAGAACCTAGGGATAGAGAGAGCTCACCGGGCGCTGGGAGTGCAGCCGCCGCCGGGGGCGCCCCCTCGATCAACGGTGGTGCGCTTCTTAAAGTTCAATATTAAAGAACAAATCCTACGCGCTGCATGGAAGAAGCCTGTATATATAAAGGAGAAACGTATTTTCTTTGATCACGACTATGCCGAAAACATACAAATGAAGAGAAAAGAGTATGGCCCGGTTAAAAAAGTACTTAAAGAAAACGCCATCCGGTTCCAGACCCCGCTTGCTAAAATGCGTGTTCATTTTGACTCGGGAATGGTCTTATACAATAGCGCGGAGGAAGCTGCGGCGGATCTAAGAAGACGCGGATACACGGTGGGACCGGTGGCCACAAGAAAGCGCAAAGGCATTACGGCGGAGATGATCAGCAGTATGCTACCGACGGGCGTGGTTGGGCCGCGACGCGCCGGGAATACAGCTGATCTACGTGGGAGCGCACGGGAAAAGCTGAAGGTTTTCCAGCGCACGGAGGACGTCGGTACGGAGCAGTAACACCTGTGCCCCACCGGCCCCGTTTCGCTGTTAAGACGATCCCCCTTTTGATCATGGAGTGGTGAGGGTCCGATGCAGGTGACTCACATGTTTTTTGTTTTTGTTTTTTAGTTTCCCTTTTTCTTTTAAAATAGGAAACGAGAGGGGCCCCACATTGTGGCATTTCCCCCCAGACTGAGAGGAGAGAAAAAAACCTCTCTTATGGAAGACCTGGTTTATTTGGTTAAGACAAGTTCTGTCTTTGTTCATGTGTGTTTATTATGTGTTCTGAGGGCTGGGAGTATTGTTTTGTTGGTGCAGGAAAATAAGTTGGAAATACATAAAACATATGCGGTATTATAAGGTATTGTCTTTGAATGTAAATGGTGTAAAGAATCCCATTAAGAGGAGTAAGATAGTTTCAAAGCTAAAAAGGGAAAAAATTGATATTGCGTTTCTACAAGAAACACATCTATCAAAGGAAGAACATGAGAAGTGGAAGAGAATGGGATTCAAAAATATTTATTATGCCTCACATAGATCTGGCAAAAAAAGAGGAGTGGCCATTCTGATACCGAACAAGGTTGGTTTTGAGTTTACTGGAGAACATAAAGATAAAGAGGGAAGATTTGTGTTGGTGAAAGGGAAAATGGAACAGGAAGACGTCACGCTGTGTAATATATATGCACCCCCTGGTAGTAGTACAGGGTTCTTTAAGGAGATATTCAGTCTTATTGCCGCAGAAAGTGTTGGTACATGTATATGTGCAGGAGATTTCACTTTACTTCTCCACCCAAAATGGGATACAACTAGCCGAGACCGGAGGGGAACTAAATTAGAGAAACAAGTAAAAACAATGTTATCAGAGTTGGGGCTTATAGATATATGGAGATATTTACACAAAAATGAACGCAAATTTACATTTTATTCAGCGAGACATGATATGTACTCGAGGATTGATTATTTCTTTACTTTTAGTAAAGATCTCCACAGAGTGAAGGATTGCATAATAGGACAGAGAGATTTATCTGATCATTCGGGACTAACTATGAAGATTGGGTTTAAAGCTAGCCCCAAAAACACCTTATGGAGGCTTAACACAGGTCTGTTAAATAATGACTCATTTAAAAGAGAAATGGGACAGGAGTTAAAAACATACTTAGAACTCAATGACAATGGAACAGTTAATCCCACAATTTTATGGGATGCAGCTAAGGCATACCTTAGGGGTAAAATTATTGCAAAATGTGCAGTCCTAAAGAAGGTGAGAGTAAAAAAGCTGTCAGATTTGCAGGAAAATTTGGAAAAATTGGAACAACTGCACACCGTTACAAGGTGCCCCAAGGTATTGGAGCAGATGAGGCCGGTTAAACAGGAGATCCACAAAATTTTAAGTGAGGAAATTGAAAAAAAATTAAAATATAATAGACAACGGTGGTATGAGGCAGGACCCAAAGCTGCTAGGCTATTATCATGGAGACTCAGGAGGCAACAACAGGAGAACACTATTCATAAAGTTCGAGATTTAAAAACAAATAAGATAACTAATAAACTCGAAGAAATTCAGAGAGCATTTGAAGAATATTACGCTGAGCTATACACACAACCGGATAAAGCAGATGAGCATAAGATTCAGAATTTCTTATCCAGCCTAGATCTACCATTTATAGGTAAGCAGCAGAATGAAAAACTCGTCAGAGAAATATCAGCAGAAGAGATTAACATTGGGATCTCAAAACTCAAGACTTTTAAAGCCCCAGGATGTGATGGATTTCCACCAGAGTGGTATAGGCAGATGAGGGAACCCTTAATCCCGCTACTAAAGGCCTCTTTTAATTACACTCTGAGTGGGGGGGCGCTCCCACCATCGTGGCGGGAGGCGTATATCTCTGTCATACCAAAAGCAGGGAAGGATAAAACTGACCCCAGAGGTTATAGACCTATTAGCGTGTTAAATATAGACTATAAACTATTTGCCGCAATTTTGGCTAGGAGGTTGAGTACATTGATGCCCACGCTGATAGAGGAGGATCAAACAGGCTTCATTGGTAACAGACAAACACACGATAATATCAGAAGGGCCATTCATATTATTGACCAGATACTTAAAGGGAAAACTGGAACAGTTCTCATTGGGCTTGATGCGGAAAAGGCATACGATACGGTCGGGTGGGAATTTCTGTTTCATGTGTTGAAGAGATTTGGGCTATGTGACAGGTTTATTCAATGTATAAGAATGATTTATATGTCTCCAACAGCAAGGATCAAAGTTAATGGAAGCCTCTCAAATCGGATAACACTACAACGTGGCTGTAGGCAGGGCTGCCCGTTGAGCCCACTGCTCTTTAACCTTTTCATTGAGCCGTTGGCTCAATGCATCAGAGAAGAGCCTCGATTGGAGGGGGTTACAACGGGGAATGTGGAAAATAAAATTTGCTTGTATGCAGACGACGTGCTGGTAGCGCTAGGAAACCCGGAAGAGGGAATTCCTCTGCTTATGGAAATACTGGAAGAATATGGCAGACTGTCTGGTTATAGACTAAACATTCAAAAAACTTAAATCTTGACATTCTTTTTTAACCCCTCAAGACAATTGGTAGCAAGATATAGATTCGGATGGCATCAATCTCAAATGGAGTATTTGGGGATCCTGCTGACAAAAGACCTTGCATTGTTATATGAAGTTAATTATAACCGGGTGAACAAGAAGATATATGAAGATCTGGAGAGGTGGGGTCTGCTCCACCTCGATCTGGGCAGCAAAGTTAGAGCAATAAAGATAAATATCCTCCCAAAGCTGCTATATTTGTTTGCAGCACTTCCAGTGGAGGTCCCAGCAAAACAATTTAGGGAGTGGGATATGCATTGCTCAAGATTCATATGGGGAAATAAAAGGCCGAGAGTGAAATATGCAACAATGCAGCTGCCTGGTGAGCGGGGGGGCATGGCTCTACCGTGCTTTGAGGATTACTATCTGGCAGCCCAGATCAGACCTCTAGTGTGCTGGTGTAACTCTAAGTTTGAGGCAAAATGGAAGGACATTGAGCTTTCTTTGATGGATTTCCCAATACAGTCTGTTCTGGGGTCTCTTGAGAGTTTGCCACAGGCATATCAGATGCAAAATTTATGTGTAAGTTTTTCCCTGAAAAAATGGGCAGATGTGATTAAAATTTTTGGTCTTAATAGGGAAATAGGGTTGCTGGGATGGCCAGCGTATCTCCCACGCTTCCTTCCAGCATTCTTAGACCATAAATTCAGGGAGTGGTCCAGGCATGGAATCACTGCGATCTGTAAGATAGTGAAGCATGGGGAGCTGATCAATTTTGAGGACATGTGTCAGATTTACGAGATCGGCAGGGAAGATTTTTATCGTTACCTACAGGTTCGGAGCTTCTTCCGGAAGGAAATTAAAATGCTTGACGCAGATGCTAGTGGGGTGATCCAAATATTTATGGATGCTTATGGTGACAACATTATAAGAGGTACTATAGGCAAAATATACAGAAGTTTTACAGCTATGAAAAAGACCTCAACAAGATATGTCAGTCATCGATGGGAAAAAGAAGCAGGTATAACTATCTCAGAGGAAGATTGGTTGCGGATGTGGAAGAATGTGTTATCTACCACAAATTCTTTAACATGGCGAGATTTTGGATGGAAGAATTTAATTAGATTCTTCATCACACCAAAGCAGAAATCCAAAATAAGTGGTTCAGGCGCTTCATGCTGGAGGGAGTGCGGGGAGGTCGCTGCAGGTTGCTTCCATGTCTTCTGGTCATGCTCTAAACTGAAGACCTTTTGGGAGGAGATTAAACAAATGGTGATAGATGTGCTGGAGGTAACACTGGACTTCTCCTTTAGTACCATGTACCTTGGGAATATCCCTGAGGATATAAATAACAGAGACTCATATTTACTGAAAATAATTATGGTTGCATGCAAAAAGGCAATTACTAAGTGTTGGTTACAGACAAGCCCCCCCACACGGAAGCTGGTCATAGACATTATTAACACAATTCATCATATGGAACTGATTACCCTCTCACTGCGGCTACAGAAGGAGAAAGGAGAGAGACTTTGGGAACGATGGGATCGTTATACGTCAAGAGACTAGAGACTGATAGCTCTGTGATGCAGAGGGACCGCTACGAATTTGTTTGAATGGAACATGCACCTGTGTAATATGTAATATGTAATATGTAATATGTAATATGTGTAAGTAAAACAAGCCGTTGTGTATTTTGGAATATGTGAACATATGTGAATGTGTTGGTTTCCCTTGCCCTCTTTAGTTCTGTATGTAAAATAAGATGAAAATCAATAAAGAGAAAGTGTTAAAAAAAAAAACTTTTTTATTTAATGTAAAATTATATTTTGTTTTAATTTACTTTCAAATTCTTCAGTTGCTGAAGGGGCTGCATAGTTTTCATAAACTGCATAGTTCAGAATAGCTATAATTGTACCAGATGGTTGATTCAGTTAAGTTGGACTAGACTGTAATACAAACCGTTCAGTTTGTCAACAATCAAACTGAAATGAGAGAAAGACTGAGTGTGAGACTTTGATATTAGAGAAAATGAATATTGATAAAGTTTACCTTTATGTACAGAATCTGAATATCACAAAATATTTTAAAAATTGCAATAATATCGTATCGTGGGATGTGTGGTGATTCCCACCTCTACTGTTAACGTAGCTGTTACTCTGCAGATAAGAAGACTTTCTGCAATATTTAAGAACACACTGCACAACATCCCAGTGCCGAGGTTTCAGTTACCAGCTCTTTGGGAATCGCCTAAACTAATTTCAAACGGTGTTCTCTCTGACATCTTTTGGAGATCTAAAGAAATGGGAACGTTTTTACAACATGCTGCTTATAACAAAAGATTGAATGCAATGCTTCGTGCTGGGCGACTGACAGGTTAACAGCTACAAAAATCTGGAACTGGAATCTGAATTATTGCTTAAAAACCCTAAAAATGAAGACGTTCACACTGTGTGTCGAATCACTGCCCGCTCTGCGTGAGCGCAGGGCAGCTTGAAATTCACTTCACAGAGCTTACAGAGTGTCACGCTGTTATCTTTACTGTAACAGTCGGTAACAAAGCCGCTCATTTCACCCAGCAGTCACTGCTTTGCTGCTCTGACGTGAAGCTGCTGAGCAAATGAGCTGTAAGCAGAACAAACACGGCAGCAGCCGCACGCGTAATGTTTCTGTTAATGTTCATAATTTGGTGCTGCAAACCGTCACCTCCTCATTAACAGAGTAACACGTTGTGCAGCTTTAGAGACACACAGAGGTTTTTAAAAGCATCCAATAGAGAGCACAGACACTCAAACACAAAAGTACATTTCTAATTGTGTTTTCCTACACGTCAGTTATTAATGAGCAAAAACGATATATACTATAGTGTATTTGTAAGGAAGTCATTTAAAAGTATTTGTTGATGTCTGTTTCATTCATTAGAGACAAAGAGGCAGAAAGATTTAAACGTTTAGTGAAGGCAGAAGATGTTTGATCAAATCTGTGATGATTACACAGAGTCAGCTGTTGGTTTGTTTTTGTCCTTTTAAATTGTTTTTTAAAAATATGGATGATGCTCAAAGATAAAGTTGGTTCTTCACATATGAAGGATTTAAATCTGTGAAGTTATCAACCAGCCTTTCAGAGATTTGTTCCTTATAAATGTGCAGTTTGAGATGAAACGAGTGTGAATTCAAACTTACAGTGATAATAAATGTTTATAGAGAGATATCTGTCTGTATGCGGTGTTATCCATTAGGGCTGCCACGATTAGTCAACTAGTCACGATTACGTCGCCTATCAAAATCGTCGACGACTGATTTAATAGTCGACGCGTCGTTTGAAGCTTTGTAAGATCCTGAAAGACGCAGGAATAAGTAGCAGGATTTAAGAGTGTAATAACGGACTGAAACAGAAGATGGCAGCACTGCATGTACAAGGATGCCAGCTGCCGTTAAACCCCGAAGAAGAAGAAGCTGTGTCCCAGAATTCATAGCGCAGCCCAGCTCAGTTTCCAACAATGGCGGCAGCTAGTTAGTTTTAATATTACTCTTATTATTCTTTCTGGGTCACAAAATAAACGTTTAACATATTTTCAGGCGAGAATGTAGCTGTGTAAACCTCAAATATCTGCTCAGTTTATCAAGACACCACATATTTTCAAAAGCGCTCCGACGTTTTCGGAGAGCTCGATAGCTAGCCGGGGGCTAGGCTCACTAGAGCCGTGAGAACACCGGACTTCCGGCAATTCGTTTTCAAACCCACCGCTGTCTTTCGCTACTCAGGTTAAACATGATATATAAGTCACTTAGATAACTTAAAAATGTTATTGTTTGGCTTTTTTTTTGGTATTTTATTTGTTCCTGAGTAAATCGGTTTGGCTGAGATTAAAGTTATAGTTTTTACACAGCTGAATAAACGTCAAGCAGACAGCTGATTATCAGAAGTGTGAGATGCTCGAGAATTTACTCTGGTGTCCTGTTATATTTTAGATAGCAAGGAGTTTATTAAACTTCACCGAAACAATCTGCAAATTTCATTAAAATTTTTATAAACTATCATCTTGTCTTTATTGTTAGTTAGCACATACCTTAAACACTTAAAGCTGTAAGCTAATGATAGTTATATAAGAGCAGATGCTCTGGTGCAATAAGCTGTACGTTTTACGTCCAATGGATGATGATCTGATTAGTCGACTAATCACAAAATTAATCGGTGACTAGTCGACTATCAAAATAATCGTTTGTGGCAGCCCTATTATCCATCCATATCAGTGCATTATGGAATACGGAGCATGACGCAGGAAAATCCTGGAATGGTTGGGATTATGTGGCTCCCAGCACGGTCTGCAGCGCCACAGTGTTGTTGAAATCACAGCTTCGTTTGTGTCCTCCTGTGTGACTTGCTGTCATCCAATCAGACGCTTAGCTGCGTGCTTAAATCTGGATCCATCTCAAAGTCACATTTAGAGTCAACAGCACAGCTAACAGTGAAACAACTGTTACACATAATCTGCACACTTGTCTGTCACACTGCCTGTTTGTGTGTCTGTGTGGATTTGCAGCCCAGTGATGGAGGTGCCCACAGACGGTCCTTTATCAGAAGAGCAAGCTCGCTTATACTTCAGAGACGTTATCCTGGGTATCGAATACTGTAAGTACCACACAGCCTCACAAAGTGACTAAAAGATTCAAAGCAGTCATTTTAGCCCCGTGTGAGATTGGCGCCCTGTCGCAGCAGGGAGGAGCCTCTCCATCTTTGACTCTCTGTCTCCTCCGTCACTATCAGCTTCTATTAAGTGATACAGCTTTGCCCGTCCAAGCCTCATGATTAATCTCAGCAGGCTATGATCTTAATCATTCAAGAGCAGTGCAGTGTCATCCTGAGCTCCATGGTGGTAACAACGGGACAAAAAGTACCAGTACAGTCACCAGTAAAGCCCAGTCACCCAGTGCTAATGAAGCAGGTTTCTCTGATTACACAGCTGTTTGCTAAGCATTAGGGTTTGTTCCCACTTTAAGTAATGATGGATTTCAAAACTCCAAATTGTTCCAACTACAGATCAGTTCAACTGATCATTTCCATTCTTTAAACCTTATAATTACAACCCTGCGTTTGAAAGGAAAAACTTCCCGTCACCATGTTCAGCTGACAGTTATAATTACTCGTTAGTGTTCATGTTGACATTTAATTACAAGTAATATTGAAACACTGTTTCAGTACCTAAAATACCTCATGGTTGTTCTTTTGCAAATCCTGAGGTGGAACTTTGGAAACTGATGAAACAATAATTATGAGCTCATATGTAACACTTTGTTCTGTTGTGTGTCCGCGTCTGCTTCTCTCTTTATGTCTACTATGTAAAGCAGCATTTCTTCTACATGTTACAGATCCAGTTGTATTTTAGTGTGTTTACAGTCGGCAACAAGTAACATTTAAAGAAGTCAAATGGAGCGAAATTGATTGGAACCAGCAGCTGCTGTGAAATCGTTCACCAGATAATATTTGTTCAAATGCAACATTTACAATTTGTGCTCATGTTTGTTTGTTTGCTTTACATTGCATCCACCATGGCAGGCGTTTACACCGCCATCGAACAGTGAAAGGTCACGGGTTCGATTCCTCTTTGAGCTTGAGCCACATAATTAACCTTTATAACACAATGCTTTGGTAAAGATTGAAATAATTCCCAACAATTTTGGCTCGTTCCCGAATTTGGGAACCTCTCATTTGCTGAGAGTATTTATTTTCCTCCAGTTTGAACAATGTTGGTGACCAATCAGGACGCAGGCTGAAGAAGCGCAGCTCCGCCCTCATGATGACACAATCACCACAGTCTGTTCTTCCCCATAAAGACCACATTTCACCACCTCTGCCCTTAATGACATGTTCTCAAACCTCAGTGTACACGAGTAAAGATGCGACCTGACGATCCTCAGGCTGCGTTTTTCCAACGATAGCTCCAGTTTGTGTTTAGAAGCTGGAAATATTCCAGACAACAGAAATAAGCTTCCACGTGTCCAAAGGGGAAACTTACGCTCTCTTCTTTGTGTTTCTTCTTTCATCCCAGTGCACTACCAGAAGATTGTCCACCGCGACATCAAACCCTCTAACCTGTTACTTGGGGACGATGGCCATGTGAAGATCGCAGACTTTGGAGTCAGCAACCAGTTTGAGGGCAACGACGCGTTGCTGTCCAGCACTGCTGGCACTCCAGCTTTTATGGCCCCAGAGACACTTTCAGATGCACGAAAGAGCTTCAGTGGAAAAGTGAGTGAAGTCGATGAAGTTTAAAGTGGAGTATTTGGCGTGAGTTTGGTGACCAAACTGAAAACGCTGAAGAGCCTCCAGCTCCAAATGTCAGCTGCTGAGCTACGATCAGTTTCCCAAGAACAAGGAAGTGATCGACACGGGGATAAAGACGGTGGTCTTTCAGTTTCCATCGAATGATTCAGAAATGTTTCACGTTGTTATTTTCACAGTTAGACGATGATCAGTTCTGTTTATAGCAGATAAGCTTTTTTATCGTGATGAGGCTGATTCTGCTCGCCTTTACAAACGAGCAGAATAACGTTTAAACATTTAAAGACACAAAGATTTCTTTACTTTATATTTTAGAAAGTCGACACTCTTTCAGCTCTGATGTTTTATGTATAATAATAATAATAATAATAACCAGCTGGTGCTCAGCAGCATAAGTAAGCTGAATGAAAGTCCACACTTCCTCCTTTGCTCAGCCAAAGGTCAAAGTTCATGGCTGTAAGCATTGTTTAGAGGTCAGCGTGGCTGAGCTTTGCTGAACAAACCACAATATTTCTGGAACAAAGTGGAGACGTGTGAACATAACGCACAGCCGCTGATTGGACAAACCACACACTGTATGTCAGCACGAACGCCAACATGAGCGCCTGACACGTGTTGGTGACCCACGCACAGCAGCAGAGTCCAGACCTGAACCTGAGGTGGTGCGGCGGGATCTCAGAAGCTGATGAAGCCAAACAGAAAACTCAACATTTGTTTTTGGTTTAATGACATCGTGTGTTTTCCTGCCACTCTACCTACTGGCAGCGTTAGCTCAGTAGGTAGAGTGGTGCCCCCATGATCGGAAGGTCGGGGGTTTGATTCCCCTGAACAGCTACCCTGAGGTTCCCCTGAGCAAGGTACCGTCCCTACACGCTGCTCCCCGGGCGCCCAATGGCTGCCCACTGCTTCACTGAGTGAATGGGTTAAATGCAGAGAGGAATTTCCCCAATAAAGGGGATCAATAAAGTTTCTTTCTTCTTTCTTTTCTTTTTATTATGTCCTCATACGTGAAACCTTAAGATTGTAGCGGGTGGACTCTTGACTTCATGAGACATTTCCAGTCCTTTACACATCTGTATAATAGTCCTTTGATGGTCCTGATTGTTGCCGTGGTTCTTATTTCAGTGAAATAAGCCAATTGTTTTTAGCGTAACTAGCAGGTGGATGTGAGCGTCCACACGCTGGAGCTGGAGCAGGGAGGGGCTAAGATATCACCAAATCGTCCCTTTTCCCCCCTCAACCCTCCATCAGACTTCGTCAGGTTAAATTCTGCAGTTGTCTGAAAGGACAGACTGGTGGAGTCGCTCAGACGCTGACCATGAACGAGGGCCAGAGCAGCTGATTACAGACAGAAGCCATCAGGGTGTCAGAGTCACCGGAGTGCCTCCGTCTGCTGTTTGGGGTTTTACAGAGATGCACTTCTAGTTTCTGCCTGACGACTCGGCCTCTGCAAAGATGTGATTTGGCCAAACTGTTTCCAGAGGAAATCAGCAGCCAGGATACTTCATGTCACGTCTGCAGCATCGTGTGGCTGAGATATGTCGCAGGTTCAGACGGCTGCTTTAATCATCCCGTCTCTATGAACAGATCCGAGCTACAGGGAGCGAGGGGTGGGGGGCACACGTGCCGCTGCATAAACTCATCTTCAGGGTATCTGACAGTAGCTGCCCCCAAACTATAACCTTAAAACGACTCTAAATGTTTCCCATTTATCTGAGTATAACGTCACTGCTGGGACTGTCTTACAGGCGCTGGACGTTTGGGCCATGGGGGTGACCCTCTACTGCTTCGTCTTTGGAAAGGTAAATGTGCCGTCTGCCCCACAAGTGTGAGTTTAAAAGCATAGAAGAAAGTGGGAGCGTGTTTGTGTTTGAAACAGCAGCTTTCTGCTGCCGTTAAATGTAATGAAGCCAAGCGGCCGATTGCTGCTGTTGTTCGTCTCGGTCGTCTGATATTCGCAGCCGTCATCGTGCACGTGTGTTCTTGTGGTTTTCACCTCCTTTCTTCTGCTCTTCCTGCAGTGTCCCTTCATCGACGAGTACATACTGGCTTTGCATAATAAGATACGGACCAAGCCTGTAGAATTCCCAGAAACGTAA
This sequence comes from Neolamprologus brichardi, assembly GCF_056152115.1. Lineage (NCBI taxonomy): Eukaryota > Metazoa > Chordata > Actinopteri > Cichliformes > Cichlidae > Neolamprologus > Neolamprologus brichardi. Next base: position 1,168,925 of record NC_142113.1, read on the forward strand.
GTTTATTAACAGTCATCATCTTCACTTTAGTTCTCCTTCGTCTGCAGCGCGGTCACGAAACCGTCTTCTGTTCTTTTTCCCAAATAGCTCAATGAACGTCACCAACATGTGAATCAAAACGGCTTCAGCAGCTACATGAATACAACCTGCTGCACAGCTGTTTTTCTTTGTGACTAAAAGCTCAAAGAAAAGCTGGCAGGCCTGCTGACTGTAGGGGAATATCATAGAGAGAGTAAAAGACAGATGTTAGGCAGTGGTGGAGGAGGAACGCTGAGAGGGGAGAAGAAGTGAAGAAGGGCGGTGTGAGGACAGGGCTCAGTGTTGGTGTTCGTCTTCCAACAGTCGTGTTCATTAAATCCACACATCTCTGTTCTATTCCAACAGAATGTAGCAGATTATCTTTAGCTAAAGCTACTTAGCATCGTGCGTACCTTCGTTTTTTAAATTTGTGTGTCATAAATGGTGGAGCACGCACGTCACGCACCACGGCCGCCATCGCACTGTTGGCTCTTCTTTAAGCGTCTGTGGCATAAAGACAATAAAATGCAATTAGCTTTTTGCTAACTGCTTCTAGCATTAATCCAAGCTGACTGTAGATTTAAACAGTTTAGCTCTTTTGGCTAGCTAGTGCATTTTATCGGCTTGTGTCAGCTTCTAGCTGCTAATTTATTTTAACTAAATGTGGTATTTTTGTGTTGTGGCTGACCAAATATAAATATAATTATGTCTGTTTGTCTGTATGACATTACTGCCGTGCAGTAAGCAAGAATCAGCCCCTCAAACAACAGCCAGAGCTGCCTGAAGTAAAAGTATTCATACAAATACAGACATTTACCATAAATTTCTTTCACTTAATAGAAAAGCCTTTTTTTTTTTTCTAAGAGCGGTTTGGAGTATGTGGGAGGAGTTAAGTGAGCATTTCTTACACAGAGCAGAAATGAAGTCTCTGTTACACAAAATATTTCTGCTGGCTTCACTTTGTCCAACATGTGACGACCTGCTGGCAGTTTGATGCTGCGCCTGTGTTTAGACTTCATGTGACCGAATATTCCAGCTGTGAATAAAAGTTTTGATTCGTTTTTGAGACGTTTTTTTCCCACAACGAGTCCAAGAAATGAATAAATGATCTTTTGCATGTTAACAAACACGGCTTGATACAGGAGAGAGCTGAACAGTCATGATTTCATGCTGTTCCTGTAAGATTACCTGCTCAGGTGAACAGGGCGTTGCTGTAAGTCTTCCAATCGTGGTGGAAACGTGTGCGTCACAAACCTTTTCCCAAATCGTCACTTTGTTTTCTTTTCAGGCCCAAAATCAGTGCAGAGCTGCAGAATCTGATCTTACAGATGTTGGACAAGAACCCCGACAGCAGGATCAGCATCCCAGAGATCAAGGTACCAAACCGATGATCAGAGAACGAGTTCAGATCACCGTCCTTCAGCTTCACGTTCTTCATGCTTAGAAAGCATCGCTGTGATTTCCTCACTGCTGATCACACGAGTGACCTCACTGTGTTCCTGCAGCGTTCTTACACAAACTGAGTGTGTTTGAGTGGATGGTCCACAATCATGGCCCGATCACACTCCCACTCCCCACTGTGTCACAATCTAATCATGAGTCATGTGACTCGTTTTCTCTGTGTGTGTAGATATGGAGGCTCTCAGGCGTCGTGCACGTCCTCGTGCACGTCCTCGCACAAACACACAATGACTCAAAACCCACAAAAAGCATTTGTATTGTGACCTTCACACAGCATTGACTCACCTCGTATTTTGAAAAGATGAGGCTTGAATATTTCCTGTTAATGCAGCTGTTACAGTCGTATGTGTCGTGTGAAATTTGCTTTCCCTCGGAAAGTCGGATAAATCTGGGACAACCTGGCATGTGCATCTGCCTGCAGCAGAGTGTCAGCTGTGAGCTGCAGCAGAGCCAAAGGAGCTCTGAGGGCAAACAAAGCAGCTCATCCTTGGGCTGCTGGAATCCACCAGAGATGCAGTGGGAACACTGGTGTGACTGGACTGACAATCGGAGACAAACATACGAGTGAAGCGCCGTCATATCCAGTCAAAGGCTGATTCAACAGTAATCAGCCTGAAGAACAGGCTTAAATATACATACAGGCGTGACACAGTTATCACAGCAGAGGCATCACATGTTGGGTCACTAATGTTTGCTAATTATGTTTCATACGTCACATTTAATCAGCTTATAATTATATTAAACTTATACTTTTGTAACTGTCTAAATGTTTGGCTCACAGTTGGAGAACTCGTCTTTCTTGCACCTCCAACATGGAAAACGGAAATGCAGAGCAAACGACACAAATCCCGCCCTCTCTGCAGCCCACAGAGGGTCTCGTGGCGTGAAGTGGAAAATGTGCAGCAGTGATTGGTCAGCGAATGTCACTTAGGTCACACTGATGCCTTGAATCACCCACGACGTCCATGTTGGTTCTTGCAGAGTAACACTTGTAATCAGTGCTGAGGGCTGTAATCTGAGGACTGTAATCTGAGGGCTGTAATCTGAGGGCTGTAATCTGAGGGCCGCCCAGCCTGAAACAAACTTCCCTGTAAACGTAGAAAAGCTCGCGTTTGCCGTTAAATCATTGCTTGGACACGAGCTCGTAAACTGGCTGTATTCACTGCTGTGCGTTTCTGTGAACCTCTCGTGTCGAGTTATGAAAGTGCCCTATTTCACTGCGCTCCATGCCCTTTCAGATGGACCCGTGGGTGACCCAGGGAGGTGCTGACCCCCTGCCTCTGGAGGAGGACCACTGCTCTGTGGTAGAGGTGACGGAGGAGGACATCCAGAACTCCGTCAAATTTGTTCCCAGCCTCTCTGCAGTGGTAAGAAACACCGAGTGTCCTCCGTTTATCAAACTGCTGCAGCAGCACTGAGAGCAGCTGCTCTTAACAACCACAGCCTTCTGTCTGTCAACCAAAACTGTGACAAAGCGCAGCCAGACAGAGGGGCGGGGCTTCCTCACTGTTCAACCATAAAATATGAATGTCTCCATTATGTGTCTCCTTAAATGCACTAATGTTGCACTAATGTTGCGTTCATTTGAAAGCAAGCTCGCATAATAAGCTGTGTAATCACTGCAGACCCTCAGACTGGGCTTATTAACTGTGTTGGACATTATTAGTCTAACAATAATGGATTGAATTAGAGAAGCTGAGGACGGTAAACTGCACACCAAGACAGAGTCAACACAGAATAAGTGAGAAGTTTTCCAGTTTAGAAAAAGCTCATTACAGCAGCAGGTTACATGTATACATGTACAGCAGTAATACAAAGTCCTGTATGAGCGAGCACTCGGTAACAGTGGGAAGGAAAAACTCCCTGTTAACAGGAAGAAGCCTCCAGCAGAGCTCAGGCAGGACGAGACACGCTGGGCAGGAGAGCCAGAGATTAATAACAACGAATGATTAAATGCAGAGCGGTGAATGAAGACGAAACACTCAGTGCATCATGGGAAACCCCGGCAGATTAGGCCTGTTGATGCATGATCATCACCTGATACGTCGCCACAACATTAGTAACAATATTAGAGGAACATTGTAGCCACTCGTCGGCTCCACGTGTTGAGAACATGCATGTCTGTAACAGTACGGCGCCCCCTGTGCCCTCTCATGTAACTCGTGTTCGTCCCGTGTTTGTGTTTCAGATCTTGGTGAAGGCCATGCTGAGAAAGCGCTCCTTCAGTAACCCCTTTGAGTGCCCGAGCCGGCGCGAGGAGAGGTCCATGTCTGCACCTGGAAGTCTGCTCATGTAAGAGTTCAGCTTCCTGATCGTCTGCAGCTCAGCACCTGCTGATCTTGTCTTTGAAGACAAACGTTTTGCTTGAGATTCTGACGCAGATCTTTTCTCCACACCTGTCTCCTTTCTTCAGGTTAAATAGCATCATTTTAGCAGCAGCAGCTGCTTCCTTGTGTTGCCATAGCATCATAATTCACTCTTTCACTGTAGCAGTGCAGCTCACAGCTTGTGTCAGTGTTTCTTTGTGTGTTGCTTTGAGCTCTCAGGACTAGAAGGACTCAGCGTGACGCAGAATCAGCGAGTGCCTCAGGCTGAGCTCGATTTGTCAGTAACGTGGATTCAGAGTATCACAGGTGTCAGCGGCCAATCGGCTCGTCCCCGCTGTGCTTTTTCAACTTGTATGGCCGAAAACAAACAGGCGCACGTACAGCTGTTAGCAGGGGTGTCGTGGGCGCCCTCAGGTCTGTCTGCTGATGATGAACATGCTGCTGCTCGTGGAGCGTTACAGGCTCGGCTGTCAGAGCTGCTCTCAGGTGTTTTCACAGCATATGGATGTTTGAATAATACTGCCCCCTGCTGCCCAGTGGACATCCAACTACACAGCTGTCATAGAGTAACGAATACAACTCTGAGTATAATATGTTTATGTAAAGATGTCAGATATTATTAATATAAGCATATGGACACATAAACAAAAACCACTGGAAAGCTCTGATTTCCTCCATGTCAAAGTCCAAGTGGAGCAGAGCTGCTGGGATTTTCTCCTCTTGATGAGGGGAAGCAAATAAATGCTGACTGACAGATGCTCCCAGTGCCAGACGCTTTTTTCACCAAGATTTGTGGGAAAGACGACGTAGCTGCTGTTTTATGTTGTCCTATTTTGATGAAACATCACAGGTGGCAGCTTCTTGTGTCCATGGCAACTGTATCCAGGGAAGCTCTGCTGAGTTTCTCGCTGAGCTACAGTTTCTCAGGCTGGAATTTAACTAGAAAATTTCCGGCCTGCATGTTTGAAATTGAATGCACCATTAACACCAGTGTTCCCAGCCCACTAAAGTATATTTGGAGACAAATTTCTTTCATCCAATCATTCATCCAGAAAAAAAAGCAGTTCATCAACAACCAGTTTGAGTGGAAAGTCGCGTCGCTTTATTTTGAAAGTTCTGCTGCAGTCAGCCAGCTAAACCCAGCCGTTTGTGGCTCGTGCTCGTCTTTCAGGGTCGTTGTATCGACAGTTGTCAGTATCGTTGAGCTGCTGCTGCAGACAAAAGTGCTTTTGCTCTGGTTCTCGGCGCATCCTGAGTCAGAAGAGAGTGCTTTGATCCAGCCACAGGGAGGCCTTTAAAAAATGTGTTACGACAGGGCGATCGTGGCTCAAGAGTTGGGAGTTCGTCTTGTAATCGGAAGGTTGCCGGTTCGAGCCCCGGCTCGGACAGTCTCGGTCGTTGTGTCCTTGGGCAAGACGCTTCACCCGTTGCCTACTGGTGGTGGTCAGAGGGGCCGATGGTGCGATATGGCAGCCTCGCCTCTACAGTCTGCCCCAGGGCAGCTGTGGCTACAACTGTAGCTGCCTCCACCAGTGTGTGAATGTGTGAGTGAATGGGTGGATGACTGGGTGTGTAAAGCTTTGGGGTCCCTAGGGGGGACTAGTGAAAGCACTATACAAATACAGGCCATTTACCATTTATTTACTTTGCAATGCTACGATACAAATGAAACTCTGAAGTGTGTGATCATTTTTGAAAGATGCTAAAAGTGCAGCTGGACCGTACGTGGTGGGGAGGCGGGTTTCCTCCACGGCCTGCGTCCTCTGTCCTCTCATATGTGACTTGTCCATCTTCTCTCCCACTTTGCTGCAGGGACTCGTGGCCCTTCCGGCCCTCTTTTAAACTTCACCCCTCGCTCAGGTAACACTTTGTGCGAAGCAGTCCGGCCTCTGTCTGTCCCACATCCTCAACCGCTGCTCCCATCATCATTTTCGATGCCTAAACTCGTGCTTGTCCACATCACGAGATGTGATGGCAGAGCAGCCTCTCCCTGCTGTCGTGTCCCTGCTGCTGTCATTTAAGAGCCATCCTGCGTCCATAAAGCCTTCTGTGTGTTTTTGATACTCATCATGCATCAACAACATCCACACCTTCTCTAATTAGCAGGCTTGGTAGTGTCAGCATTTAGATAATTCCCTCTCTGCTGCTGTCCAACCTCGAGTGATCATAAGAGCTGTGACCCGTCTTTGTTGTCTGTTTTTAGAAAGGCGAGCACGGGCGACGGACCCCGAGAAGGAGAGCTGGAGGACCTGCATGAAGACGAGCCCTCCTCTTGAGTCCTGCTGACCCTCCTGCGTGCGCAGCGTCCTCTTTATATCCACTCACGCCTTCATTCACAGCTTTTCCTCAAAGTGGTCACGCAGTGCAAACGTGTCATTCTGCACCGGAAACACAAACTCGAGTTTTTGTTTTGTTTTTGGGGACGCTTGCTTCTGCGCTGTGGAGATGTTTTATCTGTGCGAGGAACACGAGCACGTCTGTGGATCATCACCGGTTTATTTTACTGGCCTTAAACTGTATTATAGGCAAAGACAGACGAGTTTTTCCCATCATGCATGGCGAATATTTAGACCGCATCTTCAGCCTGTCTGCAGCCGCCTCACAGGAGGAAGCAGACGTCTGCATGTAAAGGACACTGCGCTGTCTCCTGAGTGAACTACGAGGCTTTTATTTCATCAGTCACTGTAATGTTGTACATACGTGTCTTGTGGTATCTGCTGTGTTATTGTGAAAACCCTTTAAGCATATCTGTGCCAACCTTTACTCTGGAGCACTTCCTGCGCTGCCTTCAGACGCCTCGATCGAGTGATCGCAGGGTGACTGCGAGCTGTGTTAATCTGTGTCCTTCACGCTGCTTCTCCTGATGCGTCGTCTGTGTCCGTCTGCTGGTTCTTGTTTCTGTGATGCTGGTGGGTTGGACGTGTTTGCGATCGATGGGGAAAGTTTTTGGATGGTGAGAAAGTGGAAAAAAAGATGTTATTCTGTATATGAGCACTGTTCCAATTGATACGTTATTTATAATATTAATATATTGTAAAGTTCTTGGATGCAGAGCTGATTTTAAAGCATAAATAATCTGCATACAAATGAATCACTGAGTGCTTTGTAGAAGAAATCGGATCACGTTGTACGTTATTATATTAAGAAGCATCCAAATCATTTTAATGTGAAGTGATGCATGTACCTTTACTCTCAGGAAAACTGACCTGCTCTCTTTAAACAATCTGTCATGTTGAAGCGCATTCACAGAAGAGGAAAATAAGGAAGCTTCAGAGACAATCATCAAGTATCAGAAACATTTAGTGATGGTTCCCCTTCAGCTCTGTCTGGTGCTGAACTGTCATTGTGACGTCAGGCTGCTCCCAGAGAAAGAAAACTCATCCAGAAGAGCTTCAGGCTGACTTTGGACAGAGAGCAGCAGACGTAGGAGGAGGTGCTGGAGCAGGGCGGGTCCATCCGAAGCTGATGGTGTCATGTTTTTGACTTCATGTTTTCATTTTGTTGTTGAGGTTGTGGTGAGCTTTAAGAAAAGGGCCGTGTGTGTTTGTGTTGGCACAACGTGTCAGTGCAGCAGCAAACTTTTCATTATAATAAATGGGAACAAATGTAAGATACATGCACGCGCCGACCACAACATCACTGTTTCCTGTTGACATCTGCTACACAAGTGAAGAGGAAGAAAAATATAAAGCTGTGAACACAGATTTGTGTTCTCGTGATTTGATAACCTGTCAAAGTTGCAACAGTAGATGCTGACGATGTGAACCTGTGCACATGTGAACCCTCTACACATGTAGGCGTGGTGGATTAAATAAAGAGGCGTGTCCATTTAAAGGTGCTTGGTTTAAAACGGGGCGTGTCCTGGTGCGTTACCCTGTGAGCAGCGCTGTCCTCCGGCTGGTTGACAGAAGCGCAGCTTCGTTTCCTCCAGTGAAGGATGCTAGCTCAGGCACGAGGCTGCAAACGGGATTTCACGCCGTGTTGTGTTTAAAGTCCGCAGGGACATGACGTCATAACTGCTGTGACGTCAGTCCTAAACTTTATCATCCATCCTGACGTTTTGATGTTCAGCTCTAGATGAAAGACGTGCGCTGCGCACCTTTAATGAAGGCAACCAAAAAATGTCACATGACGTCACCTGTTTGACGTCACCTGTTTAAACGCTCATCCATCGCGTTTTTATTCTGGGTGTCGTTGTGCTGGACGTTTGTCGGGGTCAAAGGTACTTTATTGTTGTCTTTACAGCTCTCGACCTTTAACCTGTGTTTGTTTATGACTGCTTGTGTTCAAATTCTTGCACTTTTCCACTTAAATATGTGTAATGTCATTATTGTGAGTACTTCTAACTCCGGCCATTAAACACTGCACAGTGTGTGTCCTCCTGTGAAACACCGGATGTGCTCGATGCGTTTCTCACTGCTGAAAATCCACATTTGAAGAGAACTTGTTGTCTCACTGCTGACAACATGCAAATAGTGAAATACTGTGAAAGTGTACGGAGGAGGCAGCCACTAAATATCACTATCAACAATATTTAAACCGTGGGATTTTCCTCTGTGGCCATTTCTACGACCTTTCACAGTGGAAAGCCTGAACTCCAGCATAGATTAATCCCAATTCCCTAATCCCAAAATATGTCAGTTTGTTCATACGGGTCTATTTCTCCCCCAGAGGTTTCCTTCCTTTTAGATGTTTTTCATCATTCAAACCCTTGAATCATTTAAATGGACATACATCAAAGGTCACCTGTGCGTGACCTTTGAACCCCTGCAGAATTAGTGTATATCGGTTTAATCCAGGCGACCCTCCTGTGGATTGATCAGAGCTGCTGCTGTTGCTGCAGTGACAGAAGAAGAGTCAGTGGGTGTGGCAGCACAGGAAGTGGGTGGCATGACTCGTTTTATTGTGATTTCAGGTCATAATTAGAGCCAAAGGACGGAGATTATGGTGGAGTCTGTACATAATATGAAATCGGGGACTCTCCTGGTCTGCGCATGCGCGTGTGCCTGTCTCAAAGGCATCCGCCGTCTCGTGTCGTCTCGTGCATTTCTGACTGTACTCACTAAAACGGAAGCATGGCACATCCAGTTACAATGTAAATATGTACCGATATATAAATGCGCTATTTTTTGCATGCTTTTTGTACACATACTCAAATAAAAAAAATCTGAATCATTTCAACATTTCTCAGGTTTTGTTCGACCAAAGCAAAAAGAAACTGCGGTGATGTTACTGCACATGTTTTTATTAAGTCAACAGCTGATCACAAGGTGACACGAGGGACGACTCACTGACAGCAGCTGTTTCTTTACAACGACGGTGACAGAGTTACAGAAACAGGCGGAGGCAACACCCAAAGAAGACAAGCAAACAGCAACACCCAGAAAGTACACACCGCCGAGTCGGCTGCCTCCGACTCTACATACAGTCACAGTTCCTCAGGATGACTAAGCTGCTGATGGGAATAACGAGATTCCATTTCACTGATGGGAATAACGTGATTCCATTTCACTGATGGGAATAACGTGATTCCATTTCACTGATGGGAATAACGTGATTCCATTTCACTGTGCTGCTTTCTGTTATTCCAGGATCCAGGGTTCCAGTGCGTCACACCTCCAAAAGAGGCGTGGCCTTTTGGCTCGTTTGCTCCCGGGTCACTTCTGCAGGACAAACAGCAAATGAATAAAACATCATTAAAACAAGTGAGACTCGTGGGAGTTGTTGTTGTGGAAGAATACGACGCCGCCTTACTTTAGACACATCCGTCTCTGTGCTGCCTGCCTCTGAATCAGCATCCTGTGGAACAGGACACATTTAGATCATGTCCAAACCACGCTGCTCATCGTGATGATGGCGCGATGAGGCTTAAAATAAAAGAACATGTGTTCTGGGAATCCATCCTACCTGGCAAACCATCCTACCCGTTGTTTCTGCGCATGCGCACAACACACAGTGGCAAATTGTCCTACCTTTGTGAATATCACCTACAAGCATACTTAAACTGCTACAATTTTGTGGCAAATCGTCCTACTTTTGTTCATCTGAGCTAGAAGCGTACTTTAATAGCTACATTTTAGTGGCGAACCATCCTACCTTTCTGAATATGAGCGTGAGGCGTACTTTAACAGCTAAAATCCAGTGGCAAATCATCCTACCCTTGTTAATAACAGCTACACACATACTCTGACGGGTAAAATTAACTGCCAAACCATGCTACCTTTGTGAATGTTACCTACAAGCACACTTTAACGGGTAAAATGAAGTGGCAGACCATCCTGGCTGTATGCATATGAGCTACAAGCACACTCTGATGGGCAAAGTTAAGTGCAAACCGTCATACCTACTTAAATTGGTGCTGGAATTACTCTGTGACAGCAGAAATGTGCATAAACTACTCACGGTAGGACGTTTTGCCAAAGTAGAATGGTTTGTCAGAACACCTGCGCTACTACACAGACTGCCTCCTACTCACTGTGGACCGGTCTTTGCCTTGAGCCTGTTTTGCATTTGCTTCAAGGGTGTAATAGACGTTCGTGTCTACACCAACCGACTCGCTGTCCTGCTGCAAAACAGAAGTTAAAGAGGAAAGCAGTCTGGGTGGGCCTGACACAGAGTTCATCATCAGATAAACTGGCTGCTATACTAATCACAAACTCTGCGCTCACACACGTGAATGAACACAGCAATAACCTGATGGTAAGTGAGGGTTACGGCTTCCGTGTGAAGTGTGTAGCTGGAGTGGACGTGGAGAAGGAAAATAATCTCCAATGACTTTCTCTGATAGTTTGTCTGTGAAGGTTCTCAGTCATCCAGGTCATTGTAGTCTAAGGAGCTGCAAAGAAAAGCGTCTGGACTTCTTTAAGTTGCTTGAAGACGTTTCACCTTCATCCGAGAAGCTTCTTCAGTTCTAAGGTCAGATGGTGGAGAGTCCCAGATTTAAACCTAGTGGGAGTTTCCCCCCACAGAGGGACAAAAGGACCCCCTGATGATCCTCTAATTGACCTTAGAACTGAAGAAGCTTCTCGGATGAAGGTGAAACGTCTTCAAGCAGCTTAAAGAAGTCCAGACGCTTTTCTTTGCAAGCTCCTTTGACCTCTGATAGTTTGGTTGAACACCTCTCTGCTGCCCTCTGCTGTTCAAAGAGAGCACAGACTCATTTGTGAAGCTTACCTGTACTTGTGTGTCCGTGTATTTGAACTTCATGTTCTTGTAAAATTCTCTTTTCGGTAGCAAATAGAGCAGCACCAAGTCACACACCACAGTCGCCTAAAAACAGGGAGAAAAAACAACTGCGTCATCTCCTGTTGGATTACAACACTGTGCAAAAGTCTCGAACCACCGAGTATTTTAAACCTTTGTCATTACCTACAAAGAGAACGCCTCTGCAGATTCTGGACACTCACTACAGCTACTTTTAGCTCCTGCCGTGTCACAACACATCAGCACAGCAGGAGCGCTGCGTGTTTGTGTGTCGCTGGCTGAAACCAGCAACCTGCCACACAAATGTGTAAACTACCACATTATGGAGCCTCAGACACTAGCTACTCACTAGTACGTGCAAACTAACGGAGCCACTGTTAGGCTTTTCCAGGGTTGGGTGGCTGATTGCTGAACCAGGTGTGCACTGGCACCTGAGGGAAAACTGGTGGCAGCTGAGATCAAGGAGGACAAAATAGTCCGCAGATATAAAGGCCTGCTTTGTCTGCAACACCAGGAACAAACGTACAGTTTGTTTAACTGAAACAAGTCTTTATTGTTCAACACAGCCTGAACTCGTTTCTCCAGACTTTTTAAAGGACGTTCAAAGCTCTTCTCTGGATGTTATTTGTCCTGTTCTGTCAGGATGATCCCTGATCTGATGGTGTGTTTGTGTATGCAGGTATGCCTTTGCTGCATTGTGTTTGGGATCATTGTCACGCTGAAGCTGTCACCAATCAGAAGCTTTCCACTCTTTCTGCACCGCGGATCAAAATCAGATTTTTGTTTATCAGTTTTGACACGACCTCCAACACCAGGACATAACCTGCACCATATTTAACCGTGGTATGTTTGGACACAGTCCCTGGAGTTAGGCGCCTCAGTCATTCATGTCAGTGTCCAAAGAGGCCTTTAGAAAACCTGGAGAACCACTTTAAAACTTAGAGCGGAGCCTGGTTCCTAAGAGGATCAAAAACGAGGCCGACTTTTGCACGACGTGTGGAATATGTACGTAAATATTTCAGCTTTCAACATACCACTCCAAAGATTCCCACTCCAGAGCCGATGGCTGTGAAGGTCGGGATGATATCAAATTTCCGCGCCTGTGAAGAGCAGAGTCATATCAACTCCTTTGGATTCTTCTTCCAGAGACAAAAGCACATTCAAGATAAACGTGTTACTCACGAGTGACTGGACGATGATGTCAAACCTGATGCCAAACACTTTCAGAAGTGTTCTTTTCTGAATTTTGTCCTCCATGTAATGCCTCGCAAACCTGCAGACAGACACAACCACAATGTGTTACCAGGTGATAAAATATGTTTCATTTGACAAACACGTCATCATCCGTGTATTTACTGAGCGAGTGTTGCTACCAAAAATGTGAGTTTTGAAGAAACAACAAGAAAAGGCCGTCTGAGACAAGCCAACACTGTTTCACTGAGCAAACATCAAACTTCAGACTTGGTTCAGCAGAGCTGAAGCAGCGTTAGGAGCAAAGAGCGAGTGGAGCCGATTAAATGAAATGAACAATAACTGATCACTGATCCCGGTGCAGGAATGCCAACATTTCTCCATCAGCCAGCAGGTGAAAAATGACTAACTGAGCAGGAGCGTGCACGTGTCTGTGGTGCACGAGGAAGCAGAAATTAATTGCAATAGTTTCAAACACTGAGCCAATATGTGCGAATCCACTGTTATCATGAAGTTAGCGAGAGCTCAGCAAATGTAAAGCTTATTAATTAATATATAATATTAATAATATTATTAATATATAATAATATTAATATATAATATTAATAATATTAATATATAATATAATATATTATTAATAATATTATTAATATTATATATTAATAATATTATTAATAATATTATTATATATTAATAATATTAATAATATTATTATATATTAATAATATTATTAATAATATTAATAATATTATTAATATATAATATTAATAATATTATTAATATTATTAATATATAATATTAATAATATTATTAATATATAATATTAATAATATTATTAACATGAGACCTTAAAAGTGCTGCAAGCTAAAAATATAATATATGCGCGTCAGAGGTTTTCTAGACACAAACTAAATCTCTCGCTGACCTGAAGTTGTAGCCCACTGAAGAGCCTTCTTTGCTCCCATAGAGTCCGTGAAAGGTGTACTCTGGTTTACAGTGTTTTACATGCACGTCAAAGTTACACGTCCAGTCGACCACAATCCCGATGGCTCCTCCCTGTCGGGACACAAACGCCGTCTTCATCACAACAGGAGAAGAAGAGAAGCAAAACACGGAAACGTGACAAGAGTTTCTAACTCACCACTTTAGCTACTGTTTGAAAGTTTAAGCCAGAAAGTTGAATAACGTCTCCCAGTTTGAATATGGGGCACAGGGGAGCGTCGAGCGGGTGATAAAGGCAGCTGCTGATGTAGTTGGAGTCGACGTCCTCCACCAGGTTGCTCCTGAAAACGAAACATTAAAAACAGACAGAAAAAAAACAGTGAAATATTTGACGCTTTCTGTACTTTTACCAAAATTAGTGATTAAACTTGTGGTTTGATTTAGAAGCTGAAGATATCAGAGTTAAAAGAAGAACAGAGTTTACTGTGGAGCTCTGTTTTGTGTTTCATTTGGCGAGCTTGCTGTAATAACACAAACGTTACAGAAGAAACTGAAACGTATAAAATCATCGTGATCTTCATGACATCATAGAAACGTGAACAAACATCTCAGTAGAAACTGAAGAGTATAAAAAACAGACGGAAGATTTCTGACCACAGCTGTTTTATAAAGTTACACTAGTTATGCCAGAGTGTGACACACTCATCACACTCATCACGTCATCACGTCTTCTGAGGTAAACGCGTCTCCGTCACCTCGAGACGCGGAACGCGGGGAACGTGACGGAGTTCTTGATGAACAGCGTGTAGTTCTCTGCAGACAACAGCAGCGGAGGACTGAAACAGAAACAGGTTTAAAATGAGCACATTTGCTTCCACAGGTGATCGTCGTGAACATTTCAGTTTGTCGTACTCTGGCACGTCGCGGTCGTCCTCCACCGGACACCAGGCCAGCACTTCGCAGGTCTTGGTCCTGTTCACGCAGACTCCGGTCATTTCTCCTGATACAGAGACGAAGAAGTGATTACTCAACAGCGTTAACAGCAGTTTCAAACACTTCCTTGCCTCCACTTTTATCTTGAATTAGCATCAACAGCAGCGTAGAAAAGCAGAGCAAACGCTGAACCAGCTCTTTCTGTTATCTTAATCCCAGTGTTATCACCTCCCTGTGCGCGTCGCTGCTATCGCTCTCTCATCGTGCGTGTGATGAGTTTGCAGACAGCCTCCAGCAGGCGTTTCGGCCTGCTCGGCTTCGGCCCTCTGACCTCTGTGTTTGGCTGCGGGACGGTCCCGCGGTTACTTGTTTCTAAGGCTGAGCTGTGACTGGTGTGACAGATCTAAAGCTTCGGTCTGATCGAGGGCGACGTGAACTGAACTCTGGCACAGATGAAGCACAATACATTTATATAACTGTTCTTAGAAGCAGCCACACATTTGGACACATTCGAGCTCATGTCGCTGTGTCTTTGTGTGCTGCAGTTTATAGCTGACATGCATGCAGCTGAGCGCTTATATATACATGCATGTGTGTTTGCTTAAGGCAGAGTTTCAGCTGCTTGCTTTAGTGAAGCCGTACAAACACCAAATGTTTGGTTGCTAAGGCTGGTTTGTTGAGATGAATCTGTTTCTTCTTCTCGGTGCCGGACGAATGCCATTCATGAATTATGTGTAAATGTTTACCTCAGCAGCCGTGACTCATATCTGCTGTATTTATATAGATGCTGCTGCGTGAGCCTGTCCTGTCACAGCTACGGCCCACTTTGCAAACACACTGCTGCTCCATCACCTCACACCATCCCGACCGCGCTCAATAAACGGCTTCAGTGAGTTTCAGCTCCGGCGAAGCCAAATTACAGAACAAGAAGCACAACATCTGGACTGATGTGAGTTGGCAACAGACTCAGTGAGGACCGCCGAGGTCACACACTCTCAGCCTGTCAGGATTTACCGTTTCCCGTACGTTTGAAACTCCCTCCTTCACAGTCGGCGTCTGTATTGCAGTTGTGTTTGCCTGGGAGCTGTTGTAAAGAAGACACTGGGGTCAGTCTGTGTGCACAAGTACGAAAGGAGGACATGAAGAAGAAGACAGGAAAACAACCTGGGATGTGAAAGAAACGTCTGTTTTTGTGGTGCTGCTCTTTGGGCCATTGCGCTTTAAAAGAGCCTTTTCTGCTACACAACTTTCAGACAATTACCCAATTACACAAATACTCTTGGAATGAGTTTCCGCTTGTTTTACTATATATGGAAGCGCAGGAGGAAAGCAGGGAAGCAGGAAGAGGGAGGAATGAGAGAGGAAGACAACTAGTGCCTGTTCACATACCTCTGGACAGGTTCCCATCGACTGACCCTCAGTCATGATGTAGTTTGTCATCACTACAAATGATGAGTCTCCCTGAAGTTTAAAAGAGAAGAAGCGATGTGTTTAAAAGCAGTGAGCACAGACTTAAAACAAACTCTTGTGCGAGCCATGGCTCGTTGTATTTCACAGGAAGTGGAGCAGAAGAGGTGAAATCGTTGCAGAGCAACAGAAATCACAGGAAGGAGGTTGGGCTGGATGGATGGGTCAACACAGCGCTCAACGGTCAGGATCACTGATCATCTCAACTGTGAGACTGTTTTGACAAAAGTCACACAGCAAAGGCCGTGATCATATTTACAGTGCGGTGATGAACGATATGATTGGACCGGGTCGTATACAACACCTTTTCAATTCAATTCAATTTTATTTATATAGTGCCACTCACTCACTATGTGTTAACAGACCTCTCTGCATTGAATCATATCTGTTATTAACCTCTGTCTCTCTTCCACAGCATGTCTTTATCCTGTCTTCCTTCTCTCACCCCAACCAATCACAGCAGATGGCCCCGCCCCTCCCTGAGCCTGGTTCTGCTGGAGGTTTCTTCCTGTTAAAAGGGAGTTTTTCCTTCCCACTGTCGCCATAGTGCTGCTCATAGGGGGTCATATGATTGTTGGGTTTTTCTCTGTATCTATGAAGCGCCTTGAGGCGACTTTTGTTGTGATTTGGCGCTATATAAATAAAATAAAATTGAATTGAATCCGTGGTTGCATCCCTTGTTTTTCTTCTCTTTTGCATCTCTGATGGCTTCCTGTGTTTCCTGTGTCTCTCTCGGTTTGTCTGTGGAGCTTTTCAGTGTCACTCCTTGTTGGTATTTTCTGCAAGGTTACCTGCTTGTCTTGTGTGCTCGTGTGGTTTTACTCTTCCCTCCTTCGTGACTGCTGGCTCCGTCCTTTTTGCTTCACCTGTATCTTGTTATGTTAGTGCAGCGCTGATGCTGGGCTCCAGTTATCGCCCTTCCTCAGTGCTTTGCCTTAAACGATTGCATTGTTTTCTTCATATGTTGTTCCTGCCAATGTTTTCTTCCTTTTTCAGATTTTTGAGTGTGTGTTTTGCTCCTGTGTTCACGGCCTCTCTTTGAACCGAACGTCGACGTAGCTGAGGTCACGTGACGATCACTAAAACAATGACCACCTGACAATAAAGTGCATTCGATCAAAGTACGTGATGGAGGAAAGTGATCTTCTCTTTATGTAACACTGAAACCACCTGTTTACCTTGCTCTGAATTAAAGCCCACACCCACACCTCAGAGCAAACATCACAGCCTACATTGTGTCTTCTTTTTCTTTCCCACAGTTAACAGGACACAGCAACACTGCAGGCAAACAAAGTTATCTGTTTGATCAGCGTCCCTGCTTCGCTCTCACATGCAACGAAGCTGCAGAGTCGTGCCAGCAGAGGTGGATCATCACCGAACGTTACAAACAGAAGCCTCTGCTGCTTCGTCAGCCTTGAGTTTTCCAGCAGCAGCTCAGCTGATGTTTGCTCACTCTGACAGTTTGACTCATGAAGTCGATTTCATCAAATCTGCCTCTGGTGACCGACTTGCATCAGGTGCCAAACAAACTTAGGACCACTCAGGAGTCACGAGACGACGACATATCAAATGTTACTGGGGGCACGAAAGGTCACTGACCTGTGAGGGGAAGACGTAATCAGCCACGTCCCAGACTCGCTCTGCCCCGCTGTTGTTGGTGTAGCCCACTCCTTTCATCTTGGTGAAGACGGAGCTGACGGCCGTGTCTGTGGACTGGTAACCTTTCTCATAGATGAAAACCCACCTGAAACGAAACAAAGCATTCTGTTCAAAAGCCCACTGCACACAGCCATCAGCACAACTACCAGGACAAATGTGCCTGTAGTCATGCAACGCACTGGCTCGTGTTCGTGTCCATTCAGCACCGCAAAGACACAGCAGACTATCACAGCAGCTGCTGAGAGAAAGCAAAAGTCTTCATGCTGAGCATTAATAGAGATCGTGGCTCAACACTTGGGAGTTCGCCTTGTAATCAGAAGGTTGCCGGTTCGAGCCCCGGCTCCGACAGTCTCGGTCCTTGTGTCCTTGGGCAAGACACTTCACCCGTTGCCTACTGGTGCTGGTCAGAGGCCCCGGTGGCGCCAGTGTCCGGCAGCCTCGCCTCTGTCAGTGCGCCCCAGGGTGGCTGTGGCTACAATGTAGCTGCCATCACCAGTGTGTGAATGGGTGGTGTAAAGTTCTTTGGGGTCCTTAGGGACCAGTAAAGCGCTATATAAATACAGGCCATTTATTATCAGGGTCCTGATCAGTGCTGACAGGATTTCTGTGCATCACATTCAAAGTTCAGCTTTTGTGTGGATCTGCAAAGACGTCAGTAACAACTCGTTCAAAGTTATTTCATCTGTTTGTTAAACCTGACTCTCAAATTTGACATTATCATGTCCATGCTGTTTAGCATCACTACAAGTCCTTCTCAGCTGGATTGAGATGGACTGCATCCAGCTGTGTAGTACTATAGATCAGCGGTCCACAGACCTTTAGATCTGCGAGTCTTCCCACCAAAGACACATTTCTCCTTTGGTACCTGTATGGCTGCAAACTGCTGTTTTATTTCTTTTGTTTTAAATTTGTCAGAAGGTTTGAAAAACACGACAGTTTTTAAAAAGTTTGAATTTTTCATGGTTAAAAAACATCTTTCACAGCATCAGCACATTAACACAGAGTTACATTTTTGTGATGTTGTATCAGCTCTAAGTTTGTGAATGATGGCCTTTCCACTCGCCGTGACAACACAAAAACGCTGCACGATCCACGGCCCACATCTCGCTGCAGGCACTTTCACTTTGTAAAGTCATTGTTAAAAACATTGAGTGCTGGCTTTGTCACAATGAAGCTGAAACTTTGCTCACATGAAAGGATTCCAGTTCAGTTCATCACCTTAAACTCATTTACTTCGCTTGTGTGTCTGTGTGTGCGTTTGTAGCCACGAGGTAAACAGCTGGTGTGCACTGAGCTGATACAGTGTGTACACGCACACTGTGACGCATGTGCAGAGCTGTTTCATATAGGCTGTGAAACAGCAATTAGCCCGTGGCAGGAAGCCCACAGGACAGCGTGTGCTGTCTTCATTTGTCTGCAGCGAAAGCTCCTCAGAGCGGCGCACGAGAAGAAGCATCTTTCTGCAGAGTGAAGTCGTAAGCACAAAAGCAGCAACGCCTATCAGCATGGCAAATCGAATTATACAGGCTGGAGGGAGCCGGAGAAAAAATGCGGAGAAACGGGAGAAAAAATAGGGCAAATTAAAGGAATAAAGAAAGCGATGAGCGTGGAAATAATGGAAGCATCTTCCAAAAGAGCAGCGTAAGAGAGATGTGTATCTGCGAGCGGCTGGGAGGCTCTTTGATGTTTCCACCATACTGCGCTGCTGAGATTAGTTTTTATTTAAAGACAGAATGAAGAGAAAAATAAATCAACCTTCAAGTTAAAGCTGAAAACATAAACAGAGGATTGGGATTTTTTTTAAAAGTTACAAAGAGAGAGAGAGTGCTGTGGAGCTGTTCTTTATCCCCTTCTACTGAGTCCAGGTCGCAGGGACACAAACATCCCTCTCCCACCTCCAACTCATCCAGGAGGACACCACAGCATTCCCAACACCACCCAGAGATATAATCTCTGCAGCATGTCCTGGGTCTCCCCCAGGGGCCTCTCAAACCACCTCGACTGTGATTTATGACTCGAGTGTTTATTACATGTGAAGTTTGAGTATGTTCGTCTGTTTTTTCCTGTTTCATTTGATAGATGATTCCCAGTTAATTCCCAGCAGAATGTCCTCTATGGGAGCGTCTGTAGTCTGTCGCCTGCCTTCTGTTTGTCCCTCAGCTGTTGAAGGCTGTTTGCTCCTGATTCACTGAATCACTGCTTCAGCATCCGAGAGAGAGACGGGCTTCAGCCCTGACTCGTCTGCTTCACGTCTGAAGAGAGGAGACGGCTTTATAATCGCATCTCCCTCATGCACATCACCACGCTGCTTTAATGTGGCTGCAGGAGGCAGGTGTGTGTGTGTGTCTGTGTGTGTGTGAGTGTGTGTGTGTGTGTGTGTGTGAGTGTGTGTGTGTGTGTGTGTGTGAGTGTGTGTGTGTGTGTGTGTGTGTGTGTGTGTTTCACATGAACTTTTTCTGATCTTGATGATTCTGAAACTCAGAGCCGTTTAAAATCACTCACTTATAAAAACCCGACTTTAAACGAGAGCCGATGTTAAACTGCAGCAGATGATGATGATGATGATGATGATGATGGTGCATCTGTGCTGTTTGGCAGTGAACTGGGCAGCAGTTGATTGTTATCTGTTTGAGCACATGCCCGGGCATATTTATCACACGCAGCTCCTCAGGTTCTGCTGTTTGGAGGTGCATGAAGGCAAAAGTTAGTCACACGGCTGCATGAACAAGTAGCCCACGACAAACAAGAACAGAGCCGTGTGTCGTGAGATGAAGTGAGATGAGTAAAGGAAACAGGTTCTCCCGTTTTCAGGATCAATTTCCAGCGAATAGCTCCGGCATGTCCAATCAGGTTAGGGTGGGTGGGTGGGTATGTAGACAAACAAGTCTGCTGCAGGGGTTTTGTCCAAACATGAAATGGGCAGGAGCTCTGCTCTGTCATGTTCACACCTTCGTTTTACAGTCGATCATAGCGACTCTCACAGCTGCTGTTTGTGCCTGTTTGCTGTGTCAATACCTGCAGTGACCGTGTGTGTCCCTGACCTCCTGCACAAGCCCAACACCTTCCTTTCACTCCCCCCACTCGATCCACACAAAGTGAACGCTGGGTCACTCAGGAAGGAAGTTCCAGACAAGATGAACTACACAAAGTGATGCAAACCCTCTCTCACATGTCCTTACAGCTAAAACAAAAAGCAGGTCTTACCCGATGATGTAAACCAGAACCCCCAGCTGGATGAGCCGGCACGCCACTCCCACCCTCCTGTTCCTCACCAGCACCTGGCGGGGAGTCTCGTACTCAAAGAAGAAGTCGGAGAGGGCGCTGGTGATGTGGTTCTTCATCTTCTCTCAGGCTGACCCGCGGGGCAGAGGGTCTCTGCGTCTCCTCACTCGCATATAAAAACTCCCAAGAAATTCTTTTCTCTTGTTCTTCACGTGTGTCCTCTGCCTGCTCTCATGAGTAATCTTATACTCTTCATGTGAAGTCCTAAAGTCTAACGACGTCCTCCTCCCTCCCTACACTCTCTCTCTCCTCCTCTCTGCACGCGCTCGCTCTGTTATCAGCTTGTTGCCTTTTTGCGTAACTTGACTGTTTCCGTGCATCTCCTGGCTTTTCTCAGGAGACATAATAAGCACAGAGACATGTGTCGAAATTCACTGTTAACTTTGTCTGCAAGTTTCAATAACTTAACAGTTGCCACACACAAGCACCGGACGCCCTCGTCTCTTTGAGCAATCAAACCTTATCAGCCGCACTGACAGTCTCTTCCTGCGTGCTGCACAGAGATAGACGCCACAGAAGCTGAGCGTAAACACGGTGCATCTTCCACAGTCCTGCATGTTTGCTCCCGTGTCACTGTTTGTCAGGCAGCCTTCTTAACTTTTATCAACGCCGTGTGTGGGCGCACGCCGTCAAACACTTTTGACTTGAAAACCCATTTTCTCATCCAGCTCAATCATTCAGGCCCCTTCTCTCCGTTCTCGTGCCGACGGCTGCTTTGCATTTTCTAATCTTCACAAAGGGAAGTCCATCGCATGAAACCGAGGCTTTGAAAAATGTTGCTTCCACTTGTGAGCATTTCTTGCCTTCTCGCTCCCGATAGAAATAAATGGGGGCATCTCGTTTGGAGTCGAATCCAAATCTAAATCTGGTTAAATCTAAAAGACGAGTACACGCTGGGAATCGACACAAAATGCCCATGCATGGAATTTAGTGGGATTGCAAGGATTTGGAAGGATTTTAAGGATTTTGCAAAAAAAGGGCTGCATGACAATCAAAATAGTAAATGAAAGGCTCTGTTAGCACAATTGGCACAAACGGCTGTTTTTATGGCCACACTGGTGGATAAATGACTGAGAAACAGGAGCGAGCGTCACATCACTTTATAACTGGGGCACTTTTGCCAGAGTCAAATGAATGTTTCCCAGGGTGACACGCAGGCGTGGTCCTGAGCTGTGCTCCACAACAACCCTGAGACTGAGCCTCACAATGTTTGATGAATGAACGCAGCACGAACAGGAGGAGCTGGATGAGCCTCAGACTGACAGTAATGGTGGAGACTGAAGTCATGACTCGTGCGTAGAAAGGATTAGTGCTGCCTGCCTGAACCATCTTCACTGAACTAGTTCCCGTCATGTTTTTCTTCTCCTCTGCCACACGTACGTCAGAGCAGTGAACTCTCATGATAAACGGCCAAACCTTCAAATAATGAGAGCAGCGCATGTAAAAGTAGCGCGCAGTGTTATGGCTGGTGATGGAGGACGCCGTGGCGGGCAGACGAACAGAAGAAACAAAGACAGAAGCACAAATCCCACAAAATGGTAATGAGAGGGTGAACAGCAGTGGTTTGTATCATATCTATCTAATAGACTCCAATTTGTGCATGTAAATGGAGAGTCCTCTTCACACACTGAGGTTAATTATGGAGTTCCACAGGGTTCAGTGCTAGGACCAATTCTGTTTACATTATACATGCTTCCCCTAGGCAGCATCATTAGAAGACATAGCATACATTTTCACTGCTATGCAGATGACACCCAGCTCTATCTGTCCATGAAGCCAGATAACACACACCAATTAGTTAAACTGCAGGAATGTCTTAAAGACATAAAGACCTGGATGGCCGCTAACTTTCTGCTTCTTAACTCAGATAAAACTGAGGTCATTGTACTCGGCGCTGAAAAGCTTAGAAATATGGTATCTAACCAGATTCTTACTCTGGATGGCATTACCTTGGCCTCCAGTAACACTGTGAGGAACCTTGGAGTCATTTTTGATCAGGATATGTCCTTCAACGCACATATTAAACAAATATGTAAGACTGCGTTCTTCCATTTGTGCAACATCTCTAAAATTAGAAATATCCTGTCTCAGAGTGATGCTGAAAAACTAGTTCATGCATTTATTACTTCCAGGCTGGACTACTGCAATTCATTATTATCAGGATGTCCAAAAAACTCACTGAAAAGCCTTCAGTTAATCCAAAATGCTGCAGCAAGAGTCCTGACAGGGACTAGAAAGAGAGAGCATATTTCTCCTGTTTTGGCTTCCCTTCATTGGCTTCCTGTTAAATCCAGAATTGAATTCAAAATCCTGCTCCTCACATACAAGGTCTTAAATAATCAGGCCCCATCTTATCTTAATGACCTTGTAGTACCATATCACCCTATTAGAGCACTTCGCTCCCACTCTGCAGGCCTACTTGTTGTTCCTAGAGTATTTAAAAGTAGAATGGGAGGCAGAGCCTTCAGTTTTCAGGCCCCTCTTCTGTGGAACCAGCTTCCAGTTTGGATTCAGGAGTCAGACACTATCTCTACTTTCAAGATTAGGCTTCAAACTTTCCTTTTTGCTAAAGCATATAGTTAGGGCTGGACCAGGTGACCCTGAATCCTCCCTTAGTTATGCTGCAATAGATGTAGGCTGCCGGGGATTCCCATGATGCATTGAGTTTTTCTTTCCAGTCACCTTTCTCACTCACTATGTATTAACAGACCTCTCTGCATTGAATCATATCTGTTATTAACCTCTGTCTCTCTTCCACAGCATGTCTTTATCCTGTCTTCCTTCTCTCACCCCAACCAATCACAGCAGATGGCCCCGCCCCTCCCTGAGCCTGGTTCTGCCGGAGGTTTCTTCCTGTTAAAAGGGAGTTTTTCCTTCCCACTGTCGCCAAAGTGCTTGCTCATAGGGGGTCATATGATTGTTGGGTTTTTCTCTGTATCTATGAAGCACCTTGAGGCGACATTTGTTGTGATTTGGCACTATATAAATAAAATTAAATTGAAAAAAATTGAAAAAAACACGGGAGGAGGGGACGACACGTGAACCCACAGGTGAGAACGAGGCACAGGTGGGGAAAGACTGTTTCCTGTCTCA